>NC_083095.1:162365746-163025543 GCF_949774975.1 Lagenorhynchus albirostris | reverse complement strand
GATTGCCCCAGCCCCATGGCTTAAATACTTCCTCTCCCCTAAACTCCAGTCTGATATATATCCAACTGCCCCCTTGACCCTCCACTTGGATATCCTTAGATAATTTACTAGGCAAGTCCAAACAAGCAGAACCCTTGATTCCCTCCCTCAACACACATGCACGTCTCCAAGATTTTCCCTTCTCAGTAAATGGCAACGTCTTCAATGAGGTTGTTAGACAAAAATCGAGGAGACATCCTTCCTTCCTTTGCTTCCCTTGCTCCCAGCTGCCTCCAGTCCATCAGCAAGTCCTGCCAGCTCTGCCCCACATCACATCCCAGACCTGCCCTGCTGCCCTTTTTCTTTTTTTTTTGCTATGAGCCACACTTGTCTCTCACCTGGACACGACAATCACCTCCTCTCTGTTCTCCCTGCCACCATTGCTGCCCCTACCCATCCTTCACACACAGGCTGGAGTAGCCCTTTATTTATTTATTTTTTAAAAAATTTATTTATTTATTGGCCGTGTGGCATGTGGGATCTTTTTTTTTTAATTTATTTATTTTTGGCTACTTTGGGTCTTCATTGCTGTGCGCGGCTTTCTCTAGTTGCAGCGAGCGGGGGCTACTCTTTGGTGCGGTGCGTGAGCTTCTCATTGTGGTAGCTTCTCTTGCTGCAGAGCATGGGCTGTAGGCATGTGGGCTTCGGTAGTTGTGGCTCATGGGCTCAGTAGTTGTGGCTCATGGGTTCTAGAGCACAGGCTCCGTAGTTGTGGCACATGGGCTTAGTTGCTCTGTGGCATGTGTGCTCTTCCCGGACCAGGGCTCGAATCCATGTCCCCTGCATTGGCAGGCGGTTTCTTAACCACTGCACCACCAGAGAAGCCCAGCATGTGAGATCTTAATTCCCCAGCTAGGGATCGAACCTGCGCCCCTGCATTGGAAGCGCAGAGTCTTAACCACTGGACAGACAGGGAAGTCCCCTGGAGTGGCCCTTTAAAAACCCAAGTCAGATCATGCCTCTGCCTGCTGAGGTCCACTGCTTACCCTGCCTTGTCCATCTGCCCTCCACCTCCCCCATCTCTATCCCTATTCCATAGCACAGTCTGGAACATAGTATATACTATAATTATTTATTGAATGAATAAACGAATGGCTACAGTCTTCCCCACGTGCCCTGAACTAAACATGCCATCGAATGCCCCAGTTCCTTTCTCTCTGGCAACTCCCATGGCTTCACTAAACGTCAGGCTTGGAGTTACATCTGCTTCTGGTCCTTTGCACGAACAGAGGTAATTCTTTGAACCTCTCTGACCTTCTGCTCTCCTGGAACGTGGAGACGACCACTTCTTTCCTAGAAGGTTGTAAGTGATGTGTGTGAGGGGCTTAGCTGGGTGCCTGGACGTGGGAGGCACTTGACACAGGGGAGCGTTATCAGGCCCAAAGGGAGGGCTGGGGGTCCTTCCACAGAGCTGGGCTGATGCTGAGGTTCAGAGAGGCTCAGCCAAGTGCAGACTCTGGTCCTCACCCCACCCTGCTGTCTCTTCCCCTGGGGTCCCCAGCCCTCACTGTGACCTGCTCACTCCCAGGTGGAGGGGGTACGCCCCAAGTGCCCGTGCTAGCCTGACCAGCGCTGCTTGTTTGACATCTTTCCCGTTTGCAGACTGAGGCTCCTCTACTGATCCGGCCCTACTTGGCAGACATGACACTCTCTGAAATCCACGTTGTCATGACCAGAGGCTACGCCACCATTGCCGGCAGCCTGCTGGATGCCTACATCTGCTTTGGGATATGTAGAGCCCTCCTTCTGCTTGCTGAAAACCAAGAACTTGAAACCCACCTTTGTGGGAGCCCCACACAGCTCCTGGCCAGAGCGACCTGGGGTCTTCTCTCATGGGCTACATCCTAAACCAGGGCTGCTGTGATGGTGGGAGGAGAAGCTTCACGTGAGTAAGGCAGGCCAGGTGGGCTGGACCATTTGGGCTTCTCAAGTGGCTGGTGGGAACAAAGGTTTCCAGTATTCTGCTTACTGAGGCAAAGCGCTAAGTGTTTTAATATCCACATTTCAAGGATGAGGAAATTGAGACTCAGAGAGTAAGTGAGATGCCCAAAGCCAGGATTTGAGCCCAGACCTGCCTGACTCCAAAACTCAGACACACAGTCCCCCACCTAGGCCACCCCTGGAGCTTTGTCCTACTTTTCCTGTACCCCGTCCTCGCACCTCCTCTCCTTTACACCCTCTCTGGGCACAAGTGCTTCCTCTACTCCTCAATGATTACTTGTGTAGCTTTCTGAGCACAGTACGTTTCTAAATCAAATTCCAGTGGTATGAATCAGGCCCTTAAACCAATCACAACACTAGTGCATGGCAAGCAGAGATGAATCTTCAATGTGTCCCCTACAAAGTGCCTGGTAATAATGCATTACATTTGTGTAAAACACTGTACTTGTTCGTGTTTTCACATGCAAGTCTTTCAAGATCTTATTTTTTCCCCCTTAAATATTGAAGAAATTCTTGCTTCTTACAGAAGTGAATAAAGTAAAAAAAAAAAAAACACTTCACTCCCACTTCCCATGGATAACTGCTCTTACTAGATGAGAACAGCAGTGCTCAAAGTGTCCTCAGTGGGCCAGCAGCGACACCTTCACCTGGGAACTTGTTAGGAATACAAATTCTTGGGCCCCTCTGTAGACCTGCTGAATCAGGAATGCTGGGGATGGGGCCCAGTGTCCTGTATTGTAACAAGCCTTCCAGGTGATTCTGATACTCGCTCAATTTGGGAACCACTGACTTAAAATATGTCATTCCAGATATTTCTGTGTAAAAAGTCATTTAAGTACATATAACTGAATATACATATACTTGCTTTTTTTTTTTTTTTTACTAAAGGTGAGGTAATTCTATTCACAGTTTTCTGCAACTTGCCTTTTTCTTATAAAATTCTGAGCATGACATGAAATCCGAAAGTGTAAAGGAAAAAGTTGACAGAGCTAACTAATAAAAATGAAAAACCTCTGAAAGGTAAAAAATCACAATTTTTTAAAAGTTTAATGATTGATCAAGAAAGAAAAGTTCATAAATGATAAACAGATATTCAAGCTCACTGATAAATAATAACTTATGTTTCTTCTCAAGGATATGCAAAATTTTACATGCCTCTAAACGGCAAGGCTGAGGGGCATTCATATACTCTTTTTTTTTTTGGCTGCGTTGGATCTTTGTTACTGTGCGCAGGCTTTTCTCCGGTTGCGGCGAGCGGAGGCTACTCTTCATTGCAGTGCGCGGGCTTCTCATTACAGTGGCTTCTCTTGTTGCAGAGCACGGGCTCTAGGCGCGCGGGCTTCAGTAGTTGTGGCACTCGGGATCAGTAGTTGTGGCTTGTGGACTCTAGAGCGCAGGCTCAGTAGCTGTGGCGCATGGGCTTAGTTCCGCGGCATGTGGGATCTTCCCGGACCAGGCCTTGAACCAGTGTCCCCTGCATTGGCAGGCAGATTCTTAACCACTGTGCCACCAGGGAAGCCCCACATACTCTTTATGCGAGTGCAATTTGCTCTAACCTTTTTGGAAAACACCTATCAGTCAATTTAAAAATACTCCTCTTTGATCTAGTTAGGAATGTTATGATACAGAAATATTTTCACAAGTGGTCAAAAGATGCAAAATTCCAACATTATTTGTAATAGCTAACAACCCAAGAAACATAAATGTAGAGCAGTAAGGGAATGAGCTGGGCAAGTTCATCCGTGCAACGCACGGTCACAGCCCCTAGGGTGAGGTGGGCCTCTGTGCGCTGGTTTGGAGAAGGGCAGCCTGCCTCTCCCAGGGCCCAGGCTCTCCTGATGCTGTGTGTGAATGGGTCGGGGGATGAAAGAATGACCAGTATTGGTCTCAAATTCCACCTGTCTTTCTCATCTCTGTGTTTGAGGATGGCCAAGGGGATGAGGTAACCTGCCCCTCAGTCCCTCCTTCCCTCAGGACACCTGGGCCATGCCAGGAGGCTCAGCTCCGCATACCCACAGAGCTGTCTGGGCAGGATGGCTGCTGTCTCGTGACTTTTCAAGGAGGCCCCTTGCACTCTGAGGCTTTGTCTTCCCCGCCCAGCACCCTCCACCTAGAATTTTAGAGGTCATCTGGTTTGCACCTTTTCTCACCAAGGCCTAGGAAGGGCCCATCAGAGCTGATGCATGCCACACCCCTCCCCCATACCTCACCACCAATTGATTTTGGAAGGAATTCGATATTTCAAAAATGAAAACTTGAAACTTTGTTCCTGAAACTTTTTTCATGGTGGTGTATTGGGGGAGGGGTTGCCCTGCTATCTTCGGGACTTAGAGCCTTTAAATGTCTTAACCTTGCTTTGGGTCCCACAAGCCAGTTAAAAGAATGGTATTCTTTCTATCGCATAAGCGTCGTTGCCATTACTTAAGACTAAAGTACTGGAAGACCTCTCTCCCTTTTCCACAATCGTCTTACAGCTCAGCATCCTTTCCTTCCCTGTCCCAGGCCAGAGTCCAGGCCCAGCCCCAGGCAGGCGGGCCTTCCCACTGAAGGGGCCTGGTACCCACTTCCCTTTAGCTCTACAGAATGTGCAGAGGCCACCAGGATCAGCCTAGTGGTCGCGGGTCTCCATCCACAGCCTCTGGTACGGAAGCCCCAGGCTACCACCATAGCTGGCCTGATGAAAGGCACCTAGTCCACCTTCCTTCCCTGGGCGTCTGGATCAGCCTCCAGGCTGGTCACAGAGAAGCTCTCTTCTGCCCCCGCCTGGCTCTTGGCCGCCACTACAGCAGCCCCCGGGCTTCCTCCCACAGCCCTTCCCACCCTCTCCCCTCTCTCCTTTCATGCCCTCTTCCAGGCAGTTCCTCACTGTATCTTGGGCTCTGCCCTTAGACCCTGAATTCCAAAGAGAATCCCCCCTTTCTCTCTCCTCCTTTCTCTTTGATGCTCAGCTTCTGGCTGGTTCTTCCCTGCACCCCTCCTATTGCTAAAATGTGGATATTTCTAGACCTGTGCTGTCCAACACAGCAGCCACTAGCTATCAAGTGGCTATTAAGCCCTTGAAATGTGGTCGGTCTGAAATGAGATCTGCTGTGAAACTTAGTATGGAAAAAATCAATTAATATATTTTATTGATAAGTTTTACATTGATTACAAGGGTAGAAAACAATGTTAGGTATATTGGGTTAAATTAAATACATTAATGAAATTAATTTCATCTGTTTCTTTTTACTTTTTTAATTGGCTCCTAGAAAACTTAAATCACAGTTGTGCTATATTTGTATCAGATGACACTGGTCTAGACCTTCTCCCTGGTCTGAGGTCCCAAGTGTTACTTGACTGAATCCTTTCACTGTGACCTCCACATACATGTCCCTTTTCAGTGTGTTTCCCAAACACTCTAAGGTAGGCACGAGCCCTCTCTGCTAAAACCCCAGAAACTGGTCTCCCTACCCACCCCTTTGGCTCGGGATCATTGTGAGTAGAGATCCAGATGTGTGCCTTGGGCTGTGAACACAGGATGGGTTGAGGGGATGGCCACTGATGTTTCTCAATCAATTGTGCGAGAGTGGGAGCCCCTGGGGCAGGGTCTGGGAGGCCCAAGCAGGGCCAAGTAAGAGTCAACCACATGCTTAGTTTCTACACCTGTAAAATGGGTGGAATTACTGCCCACCTCACAGCAGTCTAAGAATTAAATGCCATAATAAACAGAAAACACCTGGCAAGGGACTTCCCTGGTGGTCCAGTTGTTACGACTTTGCCTTCCAATGCAGGGGGTGAGAGTTCGATCCCTGGTCTGGGAGCTAAGATCCCACATGCCTCACGGCCAAAAAACCAAAACATAAAACAGAAGCAATATTGTAACAAATTCAATAAAGACTTTAAAAACGGTCCACATCAAAAAAAAAAATTAAAAACAAAAAACAAAAAAACACCTGACATGGTGTTGAAAAAGTGGTTGTTCTTTCTCTGACATATTAGGGTCAGAAGTCCAGCCTTCTAAAACTGGCCCATTTTATGCTTTGGAGTGTCTGGATTTATTTCTTTTCTCAGTAAAGACCTTTTTGAAAGTTCAGATGGATGGCTCCTACCCTCTATCCCTCTTCACATAGGACACCTTTAGGTAGAGGAAGGAGGGCCTTGGGCAGGAGTGGGCCCTGTCATGCTGGGACAGAAGGCATTCCTGACCTGGTGTCTGGAGGCAGCGCTGGAGAATGTCATGGCCCTGAGGCATAACTGGCAGCAGAGAGGCCGTGTGTGGGCTGACCCAGTGCCACCGGGAGCCCTGCCAGTGCAGGACTCAGCCCTTTCCAAGATGAGCAGGAAATGACTGCCTGGGGCATTTGAGGCAGTGGCCACGACTGGTCCATTCAAAGGACAGTGTCCATGAATGTGCAAGGTGTGCTCCCCACTGAGACTCGAGTTGACAAACCAGATGCAGCCTCCAAGCTGGAGGAAAGGGGAGGGTCCTGGCTGGTGGAAGGGAAATTCCCAAGATTCCAGATGTGGTATTGTGCCTGCTGGAGCTGGGTGGCTGAGGAGGAGGCCAGCAAAGTCCCAAAGCTTGGCCTGGAAGGTCCAGAGAGGACATCTGCCTGGGGCTGGCTATTTCCATGAGGAGCAAGGCCTGCACACCCAGTGGCTGTGATGGGGGCGCGTGGCAGGTGGGTGCTGGACCTGGTACACATCTTAAGTGGTTTCTGCTTACCGCTGAAAGGAAACAAAGGGGCTTTAAAAGAAGAAGGAGGAGGATATTACAAGGCTTTCAGAGCCTCAGAGGGTCTCTGAGGCCTGGTTCCTCATCAGTAGTTCCTGGTACTTCCTTGGGCTTCATTGGCCGTCTGCTTTATTCGCCTGAACATGTAGCTTAAACTTACCTCCCCTCCTTTAGTTCCTTTTTATTTAAAATTTTAAAACTGCAGTTGATTTATTACCAACTTTAAGAAGAAGTCTATTTTACTTTTCTGCTTATAAAGACAGTATATATCATGTGGACATTTAGAGATATACAGAAAAGCTGAAAGAAAAGAAAATCACTCTGGCCCCACTAGCCAGGGACAGACAACTGGTTGACATTTCAGTGTATTTCTTTCTGATCTTCTTTTTATGCATAGTTGTGGAGTTTGTTTTTTTCCCTATCATTGTGGGTATGCTCTATATGCAAGTATGCAGGCATTTCTCCACAGTATTGTGAAGCCTTGGTAACCATTGTTTTTGATGGCAGCTTGACAATGCATAGCCATCCCCCCATTGTCAGATGTTTGGGTTGGTTCTAATTCTCCCATTTGGTAAATAACACAGTGGTGAAAAAGCGTTCCATCTCTGTGAAGAGAACAGGGAAGCAGGGGGTTTGGGACCACAGTGAGGATGAAAATTCAGGAAGGGAGAATCCCGGGGGTCTGGCAGCTCCATCATCTTGCTGTGAGGGCTTCTATAGCGTGGCTCCAGGAGACCGACCCAGGGTCAAAGGGTGGGTGTTGTATGTTGTAGGGGCAGATTTCCTTAGAAACAGCTCTCGGACCGCAGGAGTAGAGGTGATGGGCTGCCTTGAGGTGGTGAGTTCCCTGCCACAGTAAGTGACAGGAAGGATCCTCTAGAGGGAAGGCTTTCCTTTACTATGAGGTCAAGTTAGGTCACATCTTGGATCCATTCCAACTCTCAGGTTCTGTGAGCTTTGTCTGAAACCATCACAAACCCCTCAGCCAATGATGAACCAGCCCTCAGATCAGTGGTCAAAGAGAGGCAGCCTAGAAAGGGAGGAGGAACCTTGAACTTGGAGCCAAAAGACACAACACGTCTAATTCCTTCCCTTCTTTTATTTTGGGCAAGTCATATTTAACCCTTTGGGGCCTCAGTTTCCTTGTCTGTCAAGTGAGATAACAGTACTTGCCCTGCCTAACTTCCTGAAGTCCTGGGGGAGGTGTGGGAATAGAAGGTTCTGTGCATACAGCCTGTAACCCTCTACACATAAAATGTATTACTATTATCAGTGACAGTGACAGCAGTAGCGATGATGGTGATATACCAGCAGGGTAGAGTACCATGTCCCCCTGCTGCCCTGGGCCACACTTCTTGACCTCCACATTTTCCTGACATCTCTCTATAACCCTCATTCTCACTCTTGCAGATCGATGCTGCCTCCTTAATTGCTGCCTCTGTGAAGGCTGCCCCTTGTGCCTTAGCCCTCTACACGGAGGTGGAGGAGTCCAAGTTCAGGGGTGAGGAAGGAGTGAAACTGACCTACAGGTGAGCACAGCAGGAGGGTCTGCAGAGAGGGGAGTGGGGGGGAGGGGCAGAGACAGGAGCAGAGGTGGGGGCAGCAGCAGGTCCTATTTTCTCTGCCCATCTCTGTCTTTCACCAAGCGCAGCCCACTTCCTCTCTCTCTCACTGCCCTGGTCGCAGCTTCACTTGTGAAGATATAGACTCCAGTTCTCGCCTCTTATTTTCCAGTCTTTGACCAGCAGGAAACATGGACTAGTCAAGGCATGGGCAAGTGACCTGGTTCTTGGGGATGTGCCTGGTGTGTGTGTGTGTGTGTGTGTGTGTGTGTGTGTGTGTGTTGAGGCGGGTCGTTAAAAAGTTCCACACCACTTTCTCTACATGCCTTGAGGTCTGATCCCCAGTGTCAATCGCATTGACGTGTTCAGCACTGTCCTTGATTTCTCTCACCTCCTAACATCTCTTTATCATAGTCTTAGCAACCTTTGTGTAACATTTAATTCTTAAAAAATGTTGAAAGACACGACTTTTGACAAATGTGCTTGTGGATACAATGGGCATCCCCAACCGTACAACTTCCTGAAGGTCTAGAGCAGCACTGCCCTAGAGAAATATGAGTCACCTCTATAATTAAAATTTTCTAGTAGTCATCTTTTAAAAAGTAAAAACGAAGCAGGTGATTTTAATAAAATGTTTTATTTAACTAAATATATCCTAAGTATTGTCATTTTAACAAGTAATCAATATAAAAATTATTAATAAGGTATTTCATATTCTTTTTTTTTGGACTCAATCTCTGAAATGTGGTGTGTATCTTTGCAACACATTTCAATTCAGATCAGCCTCCTTTCAAGTGCTCAAAAGTCACACGTGGCTAGTGGTTTCTGTCTCGGACAGCATCTGTGCTAGGAGTCTGGGTCTTATCCTAGTGCTTGGGCCAGCCTCTTTCTCTCTCTGGCCTCAGAGGGAAAACAAGGACCACTGGCTCTGAAATGCTCTGTCCAAGGTTCCTCTTTGAGCCTGTAGGGTGGGGAGCCCTGCTGTTTGTGGAGATAGGCCAATAATGATGGCTCTTGATCCCATCAACAGAGATGCTCAAAACCTCTTAGAAGCAGCTAGCAGTGGGGCTGCCATGTCCGTGAGGGTCGTGACCAACATCGCAGCCAACCTGATTGCTTTCCTGGCTGTGCTGGCCTTCATCAATGCTGCCCCCTCCTGGCTGGGAGACGTGATGGACGTCCAGGGGCTCAGCTTCCAGGTACAGTTCCGGCCACCCACGCAGCCTGTGGAGGTGGTGGTCCTGGTCGGTGGGTGATGGTGGGTGGACACCCACAGAGCCCAGGCCAACCCCAGTCCCAGCCACTCCTCTTGCCTCATGCCTAGGCTCATCTGCTCCTACATCCTGTGGTCAGTGGCCTTCTTGATGGGAGTGGCCTGGGAGGGCTGCCCGGTGGTGGCTGAGCTGCTGGGAATGAAGCTGTTTCTGAACGACGGGCGCCGAGGAGTGGGCCGGTTCCAGGAAGCAGTGGATCTCTGTGAGTGTCCCTGTCCCCTCCCTGGGGCAGGGCGTGATGCAGCGGCTCCCCTGTGGGCCTGGCTGAGACACACTGAGGGTCTGCTCAACCTCCCACATCCCGTTGCCCTGGGCAACAAGACAGCTTCAGAGGCCATCTTTCTCAAGGCCTCTTAGGAGGCTGAGGTTGAGAAAGAGCCCCGTTGGAGGTATCTGAGCTCCAGCTGTAGACAGGCCACCATCCTGTGCGGCCCTGGGCCAGCCGCTGCACCTTGCCTCTTCTGTTGGAAAACAAGTGTAGAACCTGCCACACCTACCCCGAAGGAATGGATGGCAGCATCTCATGAGCTAAGAGAGTAAAACGGGGAGACCTCACCACCACATTCATCTTCAATATATTGGATTCAGTTCAGGGGTTTGTTTCTTCTGTTAAGACTTATTTGTTTATCTATCTATCTATCTATTTATTTATTTACTTGCAGCACGTGGGATCTTTTTCTTTAGTTGCAGCACGTGGGATCTTTTAGTTGCGGCATGCGAATTAGCATGCAAAGTCTTAGTTGAGGCATGTGGGATCTAGTTCCCGGACCAGGGATCAAACTGGGCCCTCTGCATTGGGAGTGCGGAGTCTTAGCCACTGGACCACCAGGGAAGTCCCTGTTAAGACATTAAAAAAAAGAAAAAAACTATAAAAGCTTTCTAAAATGAAACTCTCTAAAATAATAACAGCTGTATGTAACATGATTGAGAATGACAAAATTACCCATCATCTTATCATCCCAAAATTACAGCTATTATAATATATAATATAATTATAATTAATTATATTATAATAAATATAACAATATAATATATAATTCCATTATTTGGCTATTATACACAACGCTGAAATGAATAGCTTTTTGCACAGGACTTCTCCCTCCTCTCCGAGCATTTCCTCAGGAGCTTTCCCAGATGTGGGATGACTGAATCACATGGCACGGATCCTCGTGTGGTTGCTGCCAGTATCTTTCCCAAGGGGTTGTAACAACTGAAACCGCCCCAGCTGTGCCTGTGAGCATTGATTTTACCACACACTGAACAGGGCTGAGTAGCCTCTTAAAAAAAAAAAAAAGTTTTGATACGTTAAGGGGCAAATAATAGTTCATTGTTTTCATTTGTTACTGGGTTACTAGGAACTTTTAATAAAAATTTTTTTTCTTGCCTTTTAAATTATTTTTTTAATTGTAAAGGAATGTACTCTTTAGTTTAAAAAAAAAAAAAAGTTTGTATGGAGTAAAAAGCCCAGGTTTCCCCTCACTCCTCATTTTCAGCTCCAGTATCACTCCCTTCTCTAGAGATAGTGGGTGGTATGTGCCTTCGGGATCTTTTTAAATGAACTTCGTTCCTTCAGCAAGTATTTGTTGAGACCTCTGAAGTGCCAGGCCCTCTGCTGGGTACCAGGGATAAAAAGGGGAATTCGACAGACATGGTCCCTGGTGACATGGAACTTACACGTAGTGAAAGACACGAGCAAAACGCAAGAAAGCAAAGGAATAAAAAATTTTAAAACCACAATTTGTGGTAAGTTCTCTGATGGAAACAATAAGAGGAAACAGGGAGGGGGTCTTCCTTGACTGAGCTGGTCAGAAAAGGCCTCCCTGAGATGTGGTTATTAGGCCAAGATTTGCAGGGAGGAGGAGGGGCCAGGAGAAATTGGGAAGAGCATTCCAGGCAAAGAAAGAGGCACGTGCAAAGGCCTTGAGGTTGAAAAGCACTTGTTTGGAGAACTGAGAGGAGAGCAGTGAGGTTAGAACAGGTGGTTATTGTAAAAGAGAGTGACACAGGCCGAGGAGCAGTACGAAGTTACTGAAGATTTGACTTTTGACATTTTAAGATTACTTGGGCAGATTGGGAGGGTGATTGTAAGTGAGTACGCAGAATGCAGGTACCTTAATATTTTTTCATCAATTTGTATAAACTCTGTGTGTTATAAAGATATTAACCCTTTTCTGTTACATTTTCTACATATATTTTTCCTAGCCTTTTTTTCTCCCCTTCATTCTGTATTCAGAGATTTTTTTAAACACAAAATTTACACCAAATCTTTGCATTTCTGCTATAATATCTAAATTTAGAAAGTTATCTCCATTCCAAAAATCTGGCAAGGGTTAAATTCCTGAAACAATATGGTGAAGTAGTTAAAATCATGAGCTTTGGAGTCAGACAAAACTGAGTTCAAATTCTGACACAGCTGCCTTTTTGCTGTGTGAACGTCCTCAGTCACTTCTGTGAGCCTCAGTTTGCTCCTCTCCAAAATGAGAGTAATAATATTATTTTGTAACAATAATAATTATTCTGTATTTCCTATTATTTGATGTTTAAAATATTAATCTGCTTCCGTGATTTAGAATTAATTTTTTATATGGTGTGAGGTATGGGTATAAGCCAATCTTTTTTTCCAAATTGTTCCATTTTGGCTCTTAACACTTCTAAGGAATTACACAACCGTTCAGAGCAAAAGGGAAGGAGAATTACCTTGCTTAAATACCTCCCCTGTGCCTGGTACTTCCTGTACATTAGATGATCTTTATGACAGTCTTTCCAGGCAGCTACTATTACTCCCACATTCCTGATGGAGAAACTAAAACTTAGGAGGCTATCGACTTGCTCAACCTGAAATAGGCCGTGACAAGCCTGGAACCCAAGCCGACTGGGCTCTGAATCCCTCCCTCTCTCCACTGGGCCACCATCCTGCTCTTCAGGCATGACCGCACCTCAAAGGACCTCAGCCTGAGCGCATTCTCCGTAAACAAAGGTGCGGGGCTGCAGCACGTCGGGAAGGGCCGTTCGCCCACTGTTCCTGGGTACAGAGCTTAGTAGGGCCAAAGCGAGAAGACTGGGCCAGGCTGAATCAGACCCAGAAAGGCTGGTAATTAAGGAGATTCAAGGGCAGATGAGGAGGGGGCTATGTTTGTGAGGTTGTGCAGCTTGAGGTGACTTAGAGGTAGGTGTGGAGGGCTGGGAAAGGGCAGCACCGAGTGCTTCAAAGGTCAAAGGCACATAGGCAGTGGGTGAAATTAAGGCCAGGGTATGGGGTGGTTTGAGCAAACTCCCATCCCATCTGAGGGAAGCCCCTCCCCGCTCATCTTCTGTCTTCTCAGGTCAGAGCAGAAATACGACGTTTGCCCTCTGTGGATTTGCCAACTTCAGCTCCATTGGGATCATGCTGGGAGGCCTGAGTGAGTCCTATAGGGGCCCCTCGGTATCCTGGACAGTCGGGGATGGACACTAGTCCTGGCTCTGAGATATTTCTTGGGGATCTGTAGGTCTCAGTTCTCCCATTAGTCTAAGGCAGAGCCTGAACAAGGCGGCCATGGAGCTTCCTCCCAGCCCTGGCATTTCATGATTTCTCTGCTGCTGGGGTAGCCCAGGAGGTTAGCACCTTGGCCTTGTAGGCCAAGCCTGGCTCAGGGCTCTGGGGAGGGTCGGGAGGTGCGGTGGTGACCTGCCCTCTGAGGCTTTAGTTCCCGTACCCACAAGGGACAGGCAGGCCTGGAGGGGCCTAGGGGAGAAGGCTCTGCACAGCTCTCAGCTCTTTACAAAAAACATTTCCACCCGCTGCAGTTCCCTGCCTGGTGGTGTAACCATCCCGTTTTGCTGAGTCTTGCAAAAGTGAATGATGGCCCAAGTCACTCAGCTAATAAGTGGCTGAACCTGTGTTTAATCCCAGGTCTGCCTGACTCCAAACTCACGTTCTCTTCCTACAGTTGCCACTGATGGCATGTGGGGGGGCGTGGAGTGCTACCTAGGGGCCCGACTCAGGCCAAGGAGGACTCCCAAACTCAAGCATCAGGAGGACAGCGTCTGTCCCTCTGGCCACCCAGAAGAGAAAGGGGTGTCAGCAGATGCAGCCGGAGGCACAGATACAGGCAGAGGGGCATGCTGAGTCCTGGCCCTGAGCACTCCTGTCCTCTTGCAGCCTCCATGGCCCCCCAGCAGAAGAGCAACTTCTCCCAGATCATGCTCTGGGTGCTCTGCACGGGGGCCTGTGTGTCTGTCTCTGGTGAATGCCTGCGTGGCAGGTGAGTGCAGGCCTGGTGGGCTCAGGACTCAGAGCCCTGATTCTCCAGCTGGCCCTGGTCCAGGGCCAGGCACTGGGGCTCTGGCCTCTCTGGAAGTCCTTGGGTGAGGTTGGAGGGTAGTGAGGGGCTGGGCCCTGCCCACCAGCTGCTTTCCCTGCGCAGGGATCCTGTACATGCCCGGGGGGCTGAGGTCTACTGTGTGTCCCTCCTGAACACGACCCTCAGCAGCAGCAGTTTTGAGGTGTACCAGTGCTGCCGCCAGGCCTTCCAGAGGTGAGAACCTGGGCCGTGGGGCGGAGGGACCCTGACAGTGATGGGGTGCAGGAGGCCCGATTTCCCGGCGGAGGCCTTTGGCACCAGGGCAAGGGATAGAAATGTCATGGCTGTGGCTGATGTGACCAAGGGAGGAGGAAGTGGGGCTTGAGGACCAAACTTAGAGATGAAGTTTGGACCAGAGACATGGAGCAACTTCCCCAAAGTTGCACAGCCTTTAGTGGCTAGCAGAGCCAGGCCTAGAGCTCAGACTGCAGCCTTTGCTTCTTTTCAGCACCGACCCGGAGTTCACCCTAGAGGCCCTGGACAACTGCTGTTGATTTTATAATCACACGATCTGTGCATAGCAGGGACAGAACATCTCTATGCCTTCTGGAGGCTATTCTTCCCCAGGAAGCAGCTGTCCCCATCTCTCTCTCTCCAGGCCCACCCCCTTGGGGAAGCCACAGGGTTTAGACCCACCTCAGTCATAAATTGGGAAGGGTGACAGGGTGAGTGGGCAGAGTGAGTACATGAGTAAATGAGGGTTGCCCCCCCACTCGTCACCACATTTCTGCTCTCCCATTTCCTACCTCCCCAAGTGTGAATTCTCAGGGTCACCTCTGCCTCTTCTCTCCTCTCTATATCCAAACAGCTCCCTGCTCTTCCCTATACCCCCTGCCCTGGGTCTCCCCCATTCACCCTTCCCTTCTGCTCCAGGGCCCTCAGCCCTGGCATTTCAGCTGATTCCTTCCCCCTCCTCTCTAGGCGCTGGAATCTTGCTGTGGTTTAGCCCCTGCCAGGCAGCTTCTCCTGGAGACCCCTTCCTCTACGTCCAGAGACTCCCCATGGCCTTCCTCCATAGCACTTCCCACACTGGTGTCCTGTGGAACACTGTCCCACAAGGTATGCAGAAGTTTCCATGATCCACTCCGTTTGGGAAACACTAAGCTAAAGAAAGTTAGGGGTTTATTGTTTGTTTTTTGTTTACTGTGGACTCATCAGTTTGATGTGGGTATAATAGGAGACATTTTTCAAATTTGGCTATAAGAATCTTGTTGATAGAAGTATCTCTTAGTTGAGGATTCCATGGAAAACAATTGGGGAAATATTGGTTAATGTTCAGACTGCTTTACTCTACATAACTGTAACACTTGCAAATGTAACAGAGCACTGTGTGTCAGTGCACTGTTCTCAGTGCCTCATACTTTGTAACTCAGTCCCTACAACAACCCTGTGAGTCAGATACTATTATTATCCCTAGTTGAGGAACAGAGTCCCAGAGAGGTTAAGTAACTTGCCTAAAGTGGCACAGCTGGGAAGAGGAAGAGGCAGAATCCCCGCCATCCAGTTCCACAAGCTGTGGTGTTTCATCTCTCTGCTAGGCTGCTAACGTTCAAGGAGCTCGGTTGTGTGACTTGCTCTGACCCCCTCTGCTTGCCTTTTCTCCCCAGCCCAATCCCTCTGCTCCAGTAGGTCAGGCATCTGATGTGTTTTCCCTGCCTGTAAGCCTTTGTTTCTGGAGTTCCTGTCACCCAGCACATCCTGCCCTATGCTCCTCCCACCTCTATCCTCATTTCCCCAGCAGCTATGGCTGCGGGGAACTGCAGTGCACCTGTCCCTGAGGCCACAGGGCCCCTGTTCCCTCACCCACCTCTGTTGGATAATGCTTCCCAGCTGGGGCCTGAGGCAGAGGGAATATGGAGCCTGGTCAGCAGTTACCCTGCTCGGTCAAGGATTTGGGCTCTACTGGGCACTGGTCTTGCTCCTTGTGACCCCCACAGGCTAGCCCTGGGTCCCTTCCTCAGGGCCTGAGTCCTTGCCCTTAGCTCTGCACAGCAGAGTCTTGGCCTGACTCCCATACCCCATCGCTAGGCTCTTGCCTTGCAGCTTCTGAGTCAGGATTGGCCCAGATACCTCCACTCACCCCACCCACAGCCGTGACAGGCATTGCTAATCAATCACAGGACTCCTTGCACTGAATCCAGAAGGGGCTTCAGAATCCATATCAGCTCAGTGCTGGATGAGCCCACCTCCAAGTAATTCTAGGTGCCTTTTCTAGGTGGCACACTATTTGCCACTCCTGTGCTAAGAAACAGACCCTAAGAACCCAAACTGCCATTGATTTTGTCTCGCTGGCCTGTGAACGTCTAAGGTTTTTGTCAAAGACTAGAAATCAAAGGGGGTTGGAGCAAAGAGGGATCCTTGCAAAGAATGAATCCTGTGTAAGTGGTTTGTCCACTCCGGGTTTATGTATTGTTTATTTATTCAATCAAGGGATATATATTGAGTACCTACTTTATTACTTGGCTTGGGCCACCATAACAAAGTACCACAGACCGGGCAGCTTAAACAACAGAAATTTATTTTGTCACAGTTTTGGAGGCTGGAAGTCCAAGATTAGGGTGCCAGTATGGTCGGTTTCTGGTGAGGTCTCTCTTCCTGGCTTACAGAAGGCCACCCTCTCACTGTGTCCTTTTATATGGCAAAGAGAGAAAGCAGCTCTCTTGGTGTTTCTTTTTTTGTGTGTGTGGTACGCGGGCCTCTCACTGTTGTGGCCTCTCCCGTTGTGGAGCACAGGCTCCAGATGCGCAGGCTCAGCGGCCATGGCTCATGGGCCCAGCCGCTCCGCGGCATGTGGGATCCTCCCGGAACAGGGCACAAACCCGTGTCCCCTGCATTGGCAGGCGGACTCTCAACCACTGTGCCACCAGGGAAGCCCTGGTGTTTCTTTTTATAAAGGCAATAATCCCACCACCCTCCTGACTTCTTCTAATCCTACTTACATCCCAAAGGCCCCATCTCCAAATACTGTCACATTGGGGATTAGGGCTTTAACATATGAATTTAGGGGGCACACAATTCAGTCTGTAACACCTACTATGTGCTGGACTCTGAGCTAGGCAAGGGGACAAGCAGTGAACCAGACTCTGTAATGAGCTAAAGAACTGGAAACTTCCTTCAAGAAGAGGGTCAAGGCTTCCCTGGTGGCGCAGTGGTTGAGAGTCCGCCTGCCGATGCAGGGGACACTGGTTCGTGCCCCGGTCTGGGAGGATCCCACATGCCTCGGAGCGGCTGGGCCCGTGAGCCATGGCCGCTGAGCCTGCGCGTCCGGAGCCTGTGCTCCGCAACGGGAGAGGCCACAACAGTACTGAAAAGGCCCAAGTACTGAAAAAAAAAAAAAAAAAAAAAAGAGGGGCAACTTGGGAGGGAAGCCCCAACAGAGACTGGATGGAGGTGGCTCCTGGCAAGGATTGCTTGAGAGGAGGGAAGGGGAAAATGACTCCAGCAGGGCTTGTGGGGCACCCATATGTGGCCTGACCAATGGATTTTTTGAGGCTCTTAGTAGATTAGAAAGTGAAAATAATGCCAGAATAGGATTATACAAATTGCCATTTAAACTGTTGTATATATTAACACAGAATACACTGTAGTATCAGGTTATCCACTAGATAATGAAAAGATGTTTTTTTCAAGGAAACCCCAGTTCAATCATTTAAAAAGCCATTTTTATTCATATTTGAATATTTTTATTTCATATTTGAAAGCGCCAAATCCTAGTCACTAGACCACCAGGGATATATCAAATATTTGAATGTGACTGCGTGTTTTTACATAAATTAGTTTTCTTGAAATACGTAGATTCTGTGTTCTTCTATATTTAGTGTAATAACCATCAACATAAGAGATATATTCATCATTTAAAAAAAATTATTTTATTGAAGTATAGTTGATTTACAATGTTGTGTTAGTTTCTGGTGTACAGCATAGTGATTCAGCTCTACGTATCTATATAATAGTTTGCATCTGCTAATCCCAAACTCCCAATCCATCCCTCCCCTACTCCTCCTCTCCCTTGTTTTCTATGTCTGTGAGTCTGTTTCTGTTTCATAAATAAGTTCATTTGTGTCATATTTTAGATTCCACATATAGGTGATATCATGGTATTTGTGACGCACTTTTTGTTTTACTCTTTCTGACTTCACTCACTATGATAATCTCTAGGTCCATCCATGTTGCTGCGAATGGCATTATTTCTTTATATTTTATGGCTGAATAGTATTCCATTGTATATATATGCCACCTCTTCTTTATCCATTCATCTGTTGATGTATATTTAGGTTGTTTCCATGTGTGG
This sequence comes from Lagenorhynchus albirostris, assembly GCF_949774975.1. Lineage (NCBI taxonomy): Eukaryota > Metazoa > Chordata > Mammalia > Artiodactyla > Delphinidae > Lagenorhynchus > Lagenorhynchus albirostris. The sequence continues at coordinate 163,007,379 of NC_083095.1, read as the reverse complement.
CTATTGTAAATAGTGTTGCAGTGAACATAGGGGTACATGTATCTTTTCGAATTATAGTTTTGTCTGGGTTTATGCCCAGGAGTAGAATTGCAGGATCATATGGTAGCTCTATTTTTAGTTTTTTTGAGGAACCTCCATACTGTTCTCTATAGTGGTTCCACCAATTTACATCCCCACCAGCAGTGTAAGAAGGTTCCCTTTTCTCCACACCCTCTCCAGAATTTGCTGTTTGTAGACTTTTTTTTAAAACAAATTTATTTATTTTATTTTATTTTATTTTATTTTTATTTTTGGCTGTGTTTGGTCTTCGCTGCTGCATGCGGGCTTTCTCTAGTTGCGGTGAGTGGGGGCTACTCTTCATTGCGGTGCATGGGCTTCTCATTGCGGTGGCTTCTCTTGTTGTGGAGCACAGGCTCTAGGTGTACGGGCTTCAGTAGTTGTGGCACGCGGACTCAGTAGTTGTGGCTCGCAGGCTCTAGAGCACAGTCTCAGTAGTTGTGGCGCATGGGCTTAATTGCTCCGTGGCATGTGGGATCTTCCCAGACCAGGGCTCGAACCCGTGTCCCCTGCATTGGCAGGTGGATTCTTAACCACTGCGCCACCAGGGAAGACGGTTTGTAGACTTTTTAATGATGGCCATTCTGACTGGTGTGTGGTGGTACTTCATTGTAGTTTTGATTTGCATTTCTCTAATAATTAGTGATGTTGAGCATCTTTTCATGTGCCTATCGGCCATCTGTATTTATCATTTTAAATTAAGCCCTGGCGGGATGGCCTGGTCATGGACGCCTTTCAGTCACATGACTATATGAATGACCTCATTTGGAGAGATTAGTAAAAGTCTACATTGGAAGCCCTTTCTGGATTGGAGACTCCTGTCCCTCTCCTGCTGCCCTCTGCTGCCCCCTGCATGTGCCTGACCATGAGCAAAAGGAATTGAAAGGGCTTCACTCATGGAAAGGGCTGGATGCCCAGAGCATGGTGAGAGCAGGACTGGCTCTTTCCCAGGCAGGGCTGGCTGTGGCTGCCCACGGAGCTGACCACAGACAGGCTCAGAGCAACCAGAGATGCTGCCCCTGGGGGCACAGCAGAGGGGCTGTCCTGCCGGGGCGACGGTGGGAGGTAAGAACAATATGCCCTGTAGGGAAGGTCACTGTCATAAGCTCAGTGGGATGAGGCCCAGACAGGAGTCCATTGGTGGGTCCGGGCTTCACTCTGATGTCTGGGAGTGAGGGGTACATGCAGAGCGGGTGTGGAGAAGGGAGCAGCCCAGAACACCAGAGCCTGTGTTAGGCCACACCCAGTGGGGTCCACTCTGTGCTGAAGACCGTTTCCCCCCCAATTCGTCCTGGACCAATACTTGTATAAAGGACAATACAAGTGAATTACTGGGAAAATAATAATAAAGGCATCTTTATTGTTACATTCAACACACATAAGATTACTCTGTCAAATTGCTATGCAGTTTCTGCACGTCACTTTCAATATTGATATTTACATTATTATAGATCTAGAAGCAGATGTGGACCACACCAGTCCATGCTGTGAATAGCTCTGTCCTATAGCATTTTCTGTTAATGAAAACTCTTCAGAGAATTGTTTCCTCAGATGATTTGTCCTGCATTTCATATTCTCTAAGGGGAATTGGGAAAAGGCCATGGAACTCTGGTTGGAATCTATGAAACCTGCCTTTCATATGAGAGAATGCATGCAAAATTGCAAGGACAATAGCAGAATTCCAAATAATTTATGCAAATGCTCCCCACTCAAGGAGTGAAGCATAACTCCCCATCTCGTAAGTGTGTGCTATGCTTAGTAACTTTCTTCCAAAGAGTACAGTATGGAAATGGGGGAACAAGAAAGGAACTTTGCTGTAGAGAAGTCTGGTAAACACTTCCTTAGCCAGGTGGTCATGGTTAACCTCATCAGTGGTAAGTCCAGTTGATAACACATACCCTTGATATGTTGTGTTGAGAAGGGGACTTCACCTCTGTGGTCCTCCTCCCTGAAGCCCATAACCCCAGTCTAACCATGAGAAAAACATCAGGCAGACAAATTGAGACACAGTCTACAAAATATTGATCCTCAATAATCCTCAAAACCGGCAGGGTCATTAGAAGCAAGGAAGGTTTGAGAAACTGTCACAACCCCAAGAAGCCTAAGGAGACATGATGACTAAATGTGTATTGTAGGGCTTCCCTGATGGCACAGTGGTTAAGAATCTGCCTGCAGATACAAAGAACACGGGTTCGAGCCCTGGTCCAGGAAGATCCCACATGCCGCGAAGCAACTAAGCCCATGCGCCACAACTACTGAGGCTGCACTCTAGAGCCCATGTTCCGCAACAAAAGAAGCCACTGCAATGAGAAGCCCGCGCACCCCGACGAAGAGTAGCCCCCGCTCGCCACAACTAGGGAAAGCCCGCAGGCAGCAACGAAGACCCAACGCAGCCAAAAATAAATAAAATAAATTTTAAAAAATGTGTATCGTAGTGGGTTGAATTTTGTCCCCCCCAAAGCTATGTCCATAGAGAATGGACTTGAGGACACGGGGAGGGGGAAGGGTAAACTGGGACGAAGTGAGAGAGTGGCATGTACTTATGTATAATACCAGATGTAAAATAGATAGCTAGTGGGAAGCAGCCGCATAGCACAGGGAGATCAGCTGAGTGCTTTGTGACCACCTAGAGGTGTGGGATAGGGAGTGTGGGAGGGAGATGCAAGAGGGAGGAGATATGGGGATATATGTATATGTATAGCTGATTCACTTTGTTATACAGCAGAAACTAACACACCATTGTAAAGCAATTATACTCCAATAAAGATGTTAAAAAAAGAAAAAAGCTATGTCCAAGTGCGAGCCCCCAGTGCCTGTGAATGTAACCTTAGTTGGCAATAGGATTTTACAGATGTAATTAGGTTAAGGATCTCAAGATGAGCTTATCCTGGATTTAGTGTGAGCCCTAAATTCAATGACTGGGTGTCTTTATAAGAGAAAGGAGAGGGAAATTTGAGGCACACGGGCACGGAGATGCACAAATAAGGCCATATAAAGATGGAGGCAGAGATCAGCACTATCAGCTCCAAGATATAGCCCACCCCATGGTGACAAGCCAAGGAGCACCTGGGGACACCAGAAGCTGGAAGAGGCAGGAAGGCTTCTTCCTTGGAGCCCTTAGAGGGAGTGTGGCCTTCACGCTTAGGACTTCTGGCCTCCAGAACTCTGGAGAGAATACATTTCTGTTGTTTTAAGCTACCAAATTTGTGGTAATTTGTTCCAGAAGCCCTAAGAAACGAATACAGGTATCTTGGATGTGATCCTGGAATGGAAAAATGACATTAGGGAAAAACTAATGAAATCCAAATATAGTATGGAGTGTAGTTAAAAACATATTAATAGCGGTCCATTAGCTGTGACAGTATACCATGGTAAATGGGTGAGGGATTTATAAGAGCTCTGTATTATTTATGCAGCCCTTCTGTAAATCTAAAACTATTCTAAAAGTTACAAGTATATTTTTAAAAGTACATGGGGAAAAAACCCTGCCTTGACACAAGTGCTCTGTAACTTGTAAGTCAGCCTGTGTGTAGCTCTGTCCTAGACAATGCACGTCCCGGTAGGCAGCCCACCAAGTCTGTGAGTTGATCAATGAGCCACATTTACTCCCTTTCCACCAATTCTTCCCACGGCGCTGATCTCATCTCTCCCGACCCCTCACTTTATTTCAATAATGTGCCTTCAGCTGAATATGAATTAGTCCTGGCCTCTTTACAACCCCATGAAGAACATCATGTGCTTGAAATTACTTCTGACTCAGAATTAGTGAGCCCTGAGTTTGGACAGGACCCTATATATCATTTTGAGGGTGTTTGCCCCTCCCAACTTTTCTGAGAATTTTTATACCCACTGCATGGATGACCTCTGTCATCATGCTTTTATGTTTGAATCACAAGACTCCACCCCCATGACTATCGTTGATTGAACAAGTACTGAATACCTGACTCAGGAGAAGCAAAGCTACAGTCTTGCCAGTGGTCTTTCAGATTCTTGGGAAAGAGTTCAAACTGAAAAAAAAAAAAGAAAAAAGAAAGAAAAAGAAACAGAGCTGAAAGCTGAGTCACCACAGTGGGCCTGGCTTGGAGCTGATCTCATTCCCACCCTTCCTACAGCCTAGTTGCTCAACTTTTCCTCTGATTCAATGAGAGCTGAATTCTTTCCAGAATCCCCTCTAACCTGAGCTAATGTGAGAAGGTTCCTTTTACTCTGCAAGCAAGAGGATGCTGCCTAGGAGAGCCACATTGTCAAACTCCCCATTCTGCTTGGAATCAAGTGGTCATCATCATTTACTTGAATACCATCCAAACAAGAATCTCATTACCTCTCTGTGCAACCCATTTCATACTGGACAGCTCCACTTCTTAGAAGGTTCTTTTTGATTTTGCATCAAAAAGGGTTCGCTTTTGATCCCAGTTTTGCCATTCTCGGATACTCAGAACAAGTCCAATCTCGTGTGTGTGTCTTTTTTTTTTTTTTTTTACCAAAGTAATACTTGCTCATTGGTTTTATTTATTTATTTATTTATATAAATTTATGTGTTTGTTTTTATTTTTGGCTGTGTTGGGTCTTCGTTGCTGTGTGCGGGCGTTCTCCAGTTGCGGCGAGTAGGGCCTACTCTTTGTTGTGGTGCACGGACCTCTCATTATTGTGGCTTCTCTTGTTGCAGAGCACAGGCTCTAGGCACACGGGCTTCAGTAGTTGTGGCACGTGGGCTCAGTAGTTGTGGCACGTGGACTCAGTAGTTGTGGCTTGTGGGCTCTAGAGCTCAGGCTCAGTGGTTGTGATGCATGGGCTTAGTTGTTCCGCGGCATGTGGGATCTTCCCGGACCAGGGCTCAAACCCGTGTCCCCTGCATTGGCAGGCGGATTCTTAACCACTGTACCACCAGGGAAGCCCGCTCATTGGTTTTAAAAAGTCAAATTTTGGGACTTCCCTGTCGGTCCAGTGGTTAAGACTCCGTGCTTCCACTGCAGGGGGCATGGGTTCAATCCTTGGCCAGGAAATTAAGATCCTGAATGCCGTGTGGTATGGCCAAAAACCAAACAAACAAAAACAAAACAATAATAAAATAAAATAGCATTAAAAAAATAGTCAAATTTTATAGAAACCTTGTGGAAATGTTCTACTTCCTCTTCCACAAGACAGCCCCTTCAACTGTTAGAAGATGGCAACCATCCAGTCTTCCTTTCTGTGAGCTGGGAACCCTGAGTTCTTTTAGTTGTTACTCACATAGCATATAATAGTTCCAAAAATTGCCCCAGATCTGATCCGTAGTTGTTCTGTACTCATATACAGACAGTTCATGAGTCACGAGCAAATGCAAGGTTGAAGCCAGAGCACAGGGTGGTAAATATGGGTGTAACCAAGATGGTGTGTTGGGACTAAAGACTACATATAGCCTTGGGGAGGTATTTAAAAGAGGCAGACCTATTAGGAAGGAAGAGTGTTAAGAAGCTACATGCCTGCTTCAGAAATCCTCAAAGCTGATGGCTTGTGTGTTGAGAGGGAAACACCAGGAGGAGTTGTCATGGATGGAGAGAACGGAAGAAAGTCTTGGCCTAGATCGCAAAGGGGACCAGAGATAGGATAAGAATGGTGTGGGTGGGACCTCATCTATTGGGACATCTATTATAACTCCTACTTACCCACAATCAAGGGTACAACAAGTTCCTAACTTGCCTGGGAAGTGATTTCCATTCCAGACGTGGAGGGAAATTGCTGCTTTGGACCAAGTTCTGATGAAGATGTGGAATGGTGAAGTGGGAGTAACCATGCCAACAGGGACTATGTGAGTGGAAGTGAAGGAGGGGCTGACATAGCCAGGCACTTATTCCACACTTGAAAGTATAGGCATTCAAGAAGATGGCTCTGAGTGGAAAGTCAGAATGGAACTCTAGTTCTGCTGTAGTAAAATATCCCAATGAGGAAGGGAAGGCAGAGGTGACAGAAGAAATCAGCACGGTTATAAGTGAATATCAGGAACCCGGCTTACAAGACTTTCAAAATAACAGGCACCAAAATCTGACCGAAGGACACATGACCCAGCGTAGGAAAGATGGTTGGTTGTCCTCCAATAGTCATTCTCCCCTTTTTCCCTTTAGTAATAACTACATATCTAACTGAGCCAATGGCCTACCTTAAAGACTACATTTCTCAGTCTTCCTTGCAGCTAGGTGTGGCCATGTGACTAAGGCCTAATCAATGGAGTGTGAGAAGTCCAGCAGGCAGCTTCCAGATCATGCCCTTAGAGAAGGGGCCAGCAAAATTTTTCTTAAAGGGCCAGATAGTAAATATTTTGGCCCATATTATATCTTTTGCAACTACTCAACTCTGCCCTTGTAGTTTGAAAGCAGTCATTAGACAATATTAAACAAATGAGAGTGGCTATGTTCCAATAAAACTGGGTTTTCAGAAACATGGCCCACGTGCAGTCTGTAGTTTGCTGAGCACTGCCTTAGATGAAGGGACTCATCCTCCATATCCCTGGTACATTTCATAATTTTGCTCCATGCCAGTTGGAGCACAGATGGGAAGGTGAGCCCACTTAGGCAACGGAGACAAAGGGAACACTCTAGGGACAGGGCACTCACCAGTTAGAAGGAGCTTGAGCCCCAGAGGTCTTTGTAGAGCAAGGCTGCCGTGACAATGCAGACTTTATGTGAGTGAAGAAGAATGTCTATCTATCTTGTACATATTATGTGGGATCTCTGTCACACACACCCTGCCAATGGACAAGAAGAGCAAGACAGGCAGGTAGAAAGAGCAGGTTTGCTGCTCTGTGGGGTTCTTGATGAACAAATGGGAAACAACGAATGAGAACCAGCCATCAACCCTGGCTGGTTCTCTGGCAGTGTGGGGTGGGTGCAGTCCACTGGAGCCTGAAAAATGACCACTCCCACCAATAAAGTCCAAGTCTGAAATATAACGCTCACTGGCCACCAAGACTTAAAAGAAGAAAGAGAGAAAAGAAGAAAGAGAGAGTCCTGATACACATGTGAGAGGAAATGGAGAGAGAGCTGCGTGGCCAAACTGTAAAGTTTTCCAATTCAGCTTCATGACAGGAGAGCACGAGAGAGAGAGAGAGAGAGAGAGAGAGAGAGAGAGAGAGAGAGAAAGGAAGGAAGGAAGGAAGGAAGAAGGGAGGGAGGGAAGGAGGAAGGAAGGAAGGAAGAAAGAAAGAAAGAGAAAGAGAGAAAGGAAAGAAAGAAAGGAAGGAAGGAAGAAAGAAAGAAAAAAGAAAGAAGGAAGGAAGGAGGGAGGGAAGGAAGAGAGAAAGAAAGAAAAAGAAAGAAAGAAAGAAAGAAGGAAGGAAGGAGGGAGGGAAGGAAGGAAGAGAGAAAGAAAGAAAGAAAAAGAAAGAAAGAAAGGGTCGTGGTAGGGTCATACCAACTCTGCGCCTCAGGCTTCGGGAAGCAGGCAGTGGAAAAGAGGCCAATCAGCTGTACAGAACCTGTGACTGTACAGTGACCTAGCCCACTAGTAAACGTGGCCTGATCCATAAGGTAGACTCAAACCAAATAGACCTGCATTCCCTCCTCTTGGAGAACAGCAGGATGGAGCTAGAAGAAGGGCATTCCTCCCCACTCCTCAACCAGCTCCCCTCCTGCCCGCCAAGTGTTGCAAATTGTGTATAGAGCTTAAAAGAACAAGGAAGAGGTAAACTCACAAGGACTGTTTGGAAGAGATTTTAAATTCTCATACAAGTTTATGCTGCCATCTGACTTCTCTCCAAACAGTCACCTTCCATGTCTTTTCAAGGTGGGGCTCTTTTTTCTTTTCTTTTTTTCTTGGCCACACCTCGTGGCTTGCGGGCATCTTAGTTCCCCAACGAGGGATTAAACCTGGCCCGGCAGTGAAAGCACTGAGTCCTAACCACTGGACCAGCAGGGAATTTCCAAAACGGGACTCATTTTTCATCTGTAAGTAAGATAGGTAATAACTGACGGATCCCGACCGGCACCCAGAATGCTACAGCTCTCCCAGAGGTCAGTACACACTTTGCATCCAGTGACTGCATGTGCTTAAACCAATGTGAGTGAGTCTGATGAGGCTTGGGAAGCTACCACATGGCCTGCTTCTGTCATTCAGCTCCAACTGACAAAGGACACATGTTTTCCCAAGCAAAAATTTTGTTTTTCTTTCCAAGAAAAAAAGATAAGTCATTTAGGGTTGGGATGGGAAACTCACTTTGTAAACTAAAGATTGCTTTTATCTCCTGAAAGTTAGTTTCTCAATAAGATTCTTTTCTACTTTTAGAGGCATCACTTATTTATATTCTAACCAGAACTGTTTTTTTTCAAAGCCAACTCCTCAATTAGAGGAGAAATAAACTGTATCAAAGCACACAGCTCTCAAGGGATCTTTTCTTCCCAGTGCCCTGAGGGCAAATATCTCTAATCTCCTCTAATCTCCTTTGTTGGGGCCTGGGGCAAGCTGGGTTTTGCAATGTCAGCTGCTCTGAGCCAGAGTGTGGCCAAATGCCGGAGGCAGGGACCAGGGTCATACTGGTGAGAACAGAACCCATAGGTGAGAAAATCTGGTGGCTCGTTTGGGAAAGGAGGTGGCCCTTCAACTGAAAAGTTTCATCACTCAGTGAATCAATTTCATCTGTCTAAACTGGAATGGATTGAAGGAAGCTCAGTCCAGCAGCTCTCAACACACCTGTGGGCTTTATCACTTGGGAGGTGTGTCACAGTCATTTATTTGTTTCCCTATAGCAGCGAAAGTACTGGAGTTTATGAACAATTTAACTTTTTAATAAAAACTATATAAGTCAGAGTGGTATTTTACTCAGAATTCTTTTGGTTGTAAATGACAGAAAACAAATCAAATAGTTTAGGAGAAAAGGAAATGAGGGGCTGTCTAACCAGGAAGTTGCAGGGGGACAGCTCCAGGCAACGGGACTCAGGGGTGGGTCCAGGCCTCTCTCTGTACCTCTCAGTCCCTGCTGTTCTTTGTATTTGTTTCTTCCTGTGTACACAGTGACCTCCTGCTGTTGACCTGGCTTTCTCCCTAAGGCTGGGATCCTGGCCATCAGAAAGTCATGGATTCACATGGGAGCTCACTTCCCTGACAGCTAGTTGGGAAAAAAAAGGGCAAATCTTCAAGAGTGTGATTGATCCTCTGGGGTCATAGGCCCTCTTCCAGAGCAAGCACTAAGGCCTGGAAGGTGGGGGTGTAATGGTGGGTCCAGTCTGGCTCTTTGGTCCGCTCCCCGATCTATCACTGTGACCCAGGAGGCAGAAGATGGTAGCTCCTGTTGGACAGCATGGTGGGAGACAAGGGGTTGGACAATTCCCTCAAAGAATGGGGGTGTTGTCCCCTGAGGAAAGGCAGCTATTTTTTTCTATATATCTGTAAAGACTTGCAATGGTAGCACATCTTTTAAAAGTTTTGAGATAATAGAAATAATGGAAATTCAGCTTTTGAAATCACCTAGAGAAAAGGAACTAACATTTTCTGAATGCTTACTGTGGCATAAGTTATTTGCATAGGCCATCCTGTGTAATCCTCAAAAACAAAAATGAACACAACCTATGAAGGAGATATTACTCTCCCCATTTGGCCAACGAGGGAACTGAGGTGTAGAAGAGTGAGGTGGTGTCCTGCAGCTCAGTTTTTTGAACTCAGTTCTGTTTGACTTTAATCCCAGACTCTTAACTACCATAATGCTTTGGCTTCCTTGTTAATCTACCCAATGAACAGATATATGTGTAAAATACTTTAAATTATTCTTGTTCTGGTTAATAGTATTGGACTTCTGTGGCGGCTTACAAAGATGGCTGCACATTCCCTTTCAGAGGCCACTCTATGTCCCCTCTCCTTTCATCTGGGCAGGCTTGTGACCACTTTGACCAATAGAGTCTGGGGGAAACAATGCTGTGGGACTTCGGAGGCTGGGTGTCTCAGTCAGCTTGGGCTGCTATAACAAAATACCACAGACTGGATGGCTTAAGCAACACACATTTATTTCTCACAGTTCTGGAGGCTGGGAAGTTCAAGATCAAGGCGCTGGCAGATCTGGCGTATGGTGAGAGCCCTCTTCCTTGTTTACAGACGGCCACATTCTGGCAGTGTCCTCCCTTGACTGAGGCTGGGGGGCATGCTCTGGTCGCTCATTTGTCTTCTTATAAGGTCACTAAACCCATCATGGGATTCTACTCTCATGACCTCATCTAAACCTAATTACCTCCCAAAGGCCCCACATCTAAATACCATCACATTGGAGATCAGGATTTCAACAAACGAACTTCGAAGGGACACAAACGTTCAGTCCATAGCACTGGGTCATAAAAGGACAGGCAGCTTTGGCCTTGTTCACTGGGATATCCGCTCCTAGCACCCTGATCTACCAGGTAAGAGGTTTCACTACTCTGAGACTACCATGCCTTGAGGAAGCCCAACCCACAAAGAGGGGTCACCTGGGGGCACTAAGCCAGCCATCCCAGCTGAGCCCAGCCTTCAAGTCACCCAGCCGAAAACGCTAGATATAAGTGAAGGAGCCTCCAGGTAGTTCCAGCCCCCAGCCATTTGCATCTTCCCAGCTGAGGCCTCAGACATCATGGAATAGAGAGACAAGCCAACCCTGTGGAACCCCATCCAAATTCCTGACTCACTGAATCCTAGAGCATAACACACAGTGGTTGTTTGGTGTGACTAGGTTTGGGAGGGTTTATTATATACAGCAGTGGATAGCTGGAGCAGCTCCGGAGTAGGAATCAAAGATGTTTGGTCACAGAGTGTTTGAATTAAGAGGAAGATGAAATTGAGGACTAGTTTGTAACAACCAAGTAGCAAAGTAGTGCTTCTTCCCAACAGGGAAACTTTTGCAAAAATCCTGGACTCCGGGCTGCAATCTCCCTTCCTCCACCAGGTGGAGTGGGTGCATCTGCTGTTCCCTCCCGGCCGGTGCCCAAGGCACTGTAAGAGAACAGGTCGGTGCTGCCAGACTGTGATGACCCCACCCCAGCCTGGATCCCTGGCTCCAAGGCTGCAGAGAGCAGAACCCCAGGAGGGCCTGGGTGAAGCCGCTGCTGGGAGCCACCTCCTTCTTTTGAGGAAGTCAGCGCCTCTAAAGGAGTGCAGGACCTGAAAACAAAATTCTCCTGGCAGGATCTACCATCCCACTACAGGAGGGTTCAATCTCCCCATAATGGGAGCCCCTTCCAATTGCTCAGTTTCCCCTCCCATCAATCGGATTTCATAAAGGGGCATCGTCCCCAGCCATCCTGATTCAAGGCTGGGATCCATGGAGAATTCCCGATTTATTCCCTCCTTCCCTCATTTCCTTTTTTCATTCCATCCAAACCAGAGTACTCCATATACATGATTTAAAATGCCAGACAGTACCATAAGGTTTATAACAACAACAGAAAAGAAATTCCAGCAATTCCCTACCCCACTTTCCCCATCCCTGAATCCCTCCTTCAGACCCTCAGTTGCTTCTTCTGGTAGTTACCTACATATTTCTAAATAATGTACTCATATTGCTTTTTTTTTTTGAAGTATTGATTTTAGATGCTGTATTTTTACTCCCCGTTATGGAGGATGAATCATTGACTATTTTATACCACTCATGCCCTACTTTTCCTTCTTTCATCCTCCCAATATGGTAATATCACAATTTTTGGTAAAGACCGTATTCCATTAATGCTTATTTACCTCATTATGGCTATATGTCTTGTTCATTCATGAACCACTATAATTACATTTCCTTCCTTGCACATCTTTTTATATTTCTGGAGATATCACTATAATTCTCCTAATCTAATATTGTAAGATGCACCATTATTTATGTACCACCAAGAAACTAAACTGTGACACTCCATAGTTTGCAGGATGCATCTCAGTATCAGAAATGTTATAATGTGTACATTTTCAAGTTCATATAATACAATGTTTGCCTCTTTGTTGCTGAGTTTTCTTTGCAGTTATCATTAATTCTTCCTAAATTTTTAAAGAATACTTTTTTTTTTTAAGCCAAAGACCTTGAGACCTAGTTTCTGTAGGGTCAAACACATCAGACACTATATCTGATTCACCTTTTATTTTAAATTAATTAATTTTATTTTTGGCTGTGTTGGGTCTTCATTGCTGCACATGGGCTTTCTCTGGTTGCCACGAGCGGGAGCTACTCTTTGTTGTGGTGCGCGGGTTTCTCATTGTGGTGGCTTCTCTTGTTGCGGAGCACAAGCTCTAGGCTCGCGGGCTTCAGTAGTTGCAGCATGTGGGCTCAGTAGGCGTGGCTCTTGGGCTCTAGAGCACAGGCTCTGTAGTTGCAGCGCACAGGCTTAGTTGCTCTGCAGCATGTGGGATCTTCCCGGACCAGGGCTCGAGCCCGTGTCCCCTGCATCGGCAGGTGGATTCTTAACCACTGTGCCACCAGGGAAGTCCCTGATTCAGTTTTTTCCTGGAGATATTCCTTTTGGAGCCTTCCATCCACTGACTCCAGCCTGCTGTACAGCCGTCACCTGGGACTTTCCTACACCTCCCTCCGGTGTGGATCAACTATTTTCTTGTCTTTCTCATTTTGGTGGAGAATGCATACACAGGAGATAACATTTTCTGAGGCATCGCTTACCTGAAAATGTCTCTCTTCTATCATTACGCTAGGTTGCTAGTTTGGCAGGGAATGGAATTTAAGTTTGGAAATAATTTTCTCTTACAGTTTTGAAGACTTTATCCAACTGTATTCTGGCTCCCAGTATTGAGGCTGAGAAAGCTGATGCCATTCATTCTGATTTTTGATCATCTCTATATGAATGGCTTTTTCCTTCCTGGAAGCTTTTAGAATCATTTCTTTATCCTTGGTGTTCTAATGTCATAATGAATCTTTTTCCATTCATTGTGCTGGGAATTAGGTGGGCCTTTTTTTAATTGATGTATAATATTATATAAGTTACATGTGTACAATATAGTGATGCACAATTTTTAAAGGTTATACTCCATTTATAATTATTATAAAATATTGGCTATATTCCCTGTATTGTGCAATATATCCTTGTAGCTTATTTTATACCTAAGAATTTATATCTCTAATTCCCCTACCCCTATATTGCCCTTCCCCCTTCCCTCTCTCCACTGGTAACCACTAGTTTGTTCTCTATATTTGTGTCTGCTTTTTTGTTATATTCACTAGTTTGTTGTATTTTTTAGGTTCCACATATAAGTGATATCACACAATATTTGTCTTTGTCTGACTTATTTCACTAAGCATCATACCCTCCAACTCCATCCATTTTGCTGCAAATGGCAAAATGTCATTCTTGTTTATGGCTGACTAGTATTCCACTGTGTGTGCGTCACACACAGTGGAATACTAGGTCTCACATCTTCCTTATCCATTCATTTATTGATAAGGGTACTTCCATATCTTGGCAATTGTAAATAATGCTGCTATGAACATTGGGGGTATGTGTATCTTTTCAAGGTGGGCCTTTCAATCTGCAATTTTGTGTCATTAAGCTCTGGGAAGTTTTGTTTTGTTTTGTTTTGTTTTTAAATTTATTTATTTATTTTTGGCTGCATTGGGTCTTTGTTGCTGCCGGTTTTCTCAAATTGAGGTGAGCGGGGGCTACTCTTCATTGCGGTGCGCGGACTTCTCATTGCGGTGGCTTCTCTCGTCGCCAAGCATGGGCTCTAGGCGCATGGGCTTCAGTAGTTGTGGCTCACGGGCTCTAGAGCACAGGCTCAGTAGTTGTGGCGCACAGGCTTGGTTGCTCTGCGGCATGTGGGATCTTCCCGGACCAGAGATCGAACCCATGTCCCTTGCATTGGCAGGCGGGTTCTTAACCACGGTGCCACCAGGGAAGTCCCCTGGGAAGTTTTTTTTAATCATTCCTTGATAATTTTCTTTCACTTCCTCTATTCTTTTTTTCTGGAACTATTATTTGACTGTTGGACCCTCTGGATTTATCGTCTACTTTTCTTACCTTTCTTCTGTGGTCTCTTTGTTTGTGATTTTGTTTGTTTTCTGGAAATTGTCCTTAAACTTATCTTCCAACTTCTCTCTCAACTTTTTTCCTGCTGCTATGATTTTAATTTTCAAATTTCTTCCTTATGATTAGATTTTCTTTGTTTTTAACATCTTGTTTCTGTTTCATGGGTGCAATACCATTCCCTATGTCTCTGAGGATATTAATCATTCTAAGGCATTTTTCTCTGTCCATCTGTGTTGTCTCTGGGCCCTCCATTCCTTTTTGTTTTGTTTTTTTAATTTATTTTAATTTATTTATTATTTATTTATTTTTGGCTGTGTTGGGTCTTCGTTGCTGCACTTGGGCTTTCTCTAGTTGCCGCGAGCTGGGGCTATTCTTCATTGCGGTATGCAGGCTTCTCATTGTGGTGGCTTCTTTTGTTGTGGAGCACAGGCTCTAGGTGTGCGAACTTCAGTAGTTGTGGCATGTGGGCTCAGTAGTTGTGGTTCGCAGGCTATAGAGCACAGGCTCAGTAGTTGTGGCGCACGGGCTGAGCTGCTCCGCGGCATGTGGGATCTTCCCGGACCAGGGCTCAAACCTGTGTCCCCTGCATTGGCAGGCAGATCCTTAACCACTGCGCCACCAGGGAAGTCCTCTAGGGTCATCTTTATCCAGTCCCATACTCCCCTTCAACTCAGAGAAGTTATGAGTGACACAATGAAGCATTTCTTTGAAACAAGAACTGATGTCCATCACTGCGTGAAGGGCTCGCGCAAAGGGGTAAAGGGGTATATGGTGGGAGAGAATGCAGCAGCTTGGGGTCCTGGCTCCACCACACGCATGGTGTGGCCTTGGACAAGTCCCCTCTTGCCAAGCCTGCTTCCTTCTTTGAAAAGAGAAGCTGGATCACAAAATGTTAGATCTAAAAAGGACAGGGAAGTTCATCTGGTAGCCTCATATGTCAGGTAGAAGGCTTTGGGCTGCAGATAACAGAAGGCCAACTAAAAATAGCTTACACAACGAAACTGTTTTACGCCACCTAACAAAGAGTTCAGATGTTGGGTGGTTATGGGATTACACTCAGGATAGCGAGGACACAGGTTCTATCCATCTTTCCACTCTGCCACCCTCAGGTGTTGGCAGCTCTCCCTCACGGTGGTCAGGTTGCTGAAATAGCACCAGGCATCCCTTTCTTGCCCACCCATTCTGTAGGCAGAAAGCAGTCAGGTGTCTCTCTCGTGTCTCTATTTTCAGAGTGAGGAAAACCTTCCCAGAAACCCCTCTCCGCACCATCCCCCAGAGACCCCCTACATCCCATTGACCAGGGGTGTGTCGCGTGCTCATGACTAAACCAATCCCTGACATGGGGAAAGGAGTGACTGCGATTGGCTGGAACCCATCAAGCATCACCCCATGGGCTGGGAAGGGCCTGGGAAGAAGGTGAGAGGAGAACGGCTTCCCAGGCCCTTCACGGTGTGTTGGGGAGGAAACACACCGTGTCTGCCATGGCTCAGCTCCTCCTTTTATAGGTGGGGACTGGAGGGGGAGGGGGACTTTCTCAAGTCAGGTCACACAGGAGCTGGTGGCAGTCAGGGGTGAATGCAGTTCTGACTCTTGGGCAGGCTATTTCATCACAACCTGTTGGTCCTGGCCTAGGTGATCTCGAGCCTGGAACTAAAATTCTGATTCTCTGTGAAAACTTTTCTCTCTAGAGTCACCTTAAGTCCATGGCCAGCCTGGGACATAATTCTCCAGAGTTAACTCAAGCCCTTGAAGTCTGGCTCGGTAGGAGGCAGACAGGCTTCCCTGCCTTAATGAGAAGTTGCTATGGCTCGGTACTTAAAAGCTCTGAAGGCAGGCAGAGCAAGATCAGACCCCATCCCTGCCATCCCTGCCTTATCCGCTGTTTGTTGAGCCCAGCGGACTACCCCGGCAGCAGCTGGCAGTAACACCTTCTGCCAGTGAGACTGTTCGTAACAGTCACCCCATCAATGATTACATCAATCCATGGCCAGCCAGCAAAATACAAACCACTCGAGATATCTCAGGCAAAGCAGTGTTGATGAGAGGAATTGGCTACAAGGTGTTGGAAGAGCGGGAGACACAGAAGCATGACGAGGGTGTTTCCAAAGGGATCAGGAAGCTGCCAGGCCCCAGGAGGACACACACCTTGCTTGCTGAGCTGCTAGAGGTGCCGCCCCTATGCTCACCGCCAGCTACTGTTGCCACCAACCCAGCTGCAGCCACTGCCGTGATGCTGCCAGAGCCAGACTGGCTTTTCCCTTCCTCCTGCATTCTAACCTCTTCTGTGCCTCCATGGGCTGAACCCAACTAGAAACCAGCTGCTCAGAGGAGTGGGATGGAAAGGAAGGGACGGAGGTCCCGTTAGATCCTCTGTGGGACAGAAACACGTGAGATGAAGGTCAACAGCATGGATCTCAGAGTCAGAGAGGCCTGGGTTGGTGTCCTTATTCTGTGACCTGGAGCAGGTCACCTCCCCTGTGTGAGTTTTAGTTTCCTCATCTATAAAATAGGAATGGTAATACTCATCTCAGAGTTCTTGTGAAGGCTCAAAAGGAAATGATCGTAAGGAGCTTCAGAAAAGTGGCCAACAGCTTAGAAGGGGCTAGTTCCTGAACCTACCCTGCTCCTGCCTCTCACTTCAGGGCCTTTGTACTCTGTGCTTTCTCTTACCTCTGCCTGGAATGTTCCTTCCTATATACTTTTTAATGTGATTACTTTGTAGCCCAGATAGGACATTTTTAATTGCAAGAGACCAAAATTTAGACCCAAAGAGGCTTAATCAAAAGCAGAAGTGGTTAAAGCCGAAAAGTCCCAGCATAGTTCGGACTTCAGGTATGGCTTGATCAGGGGTTCAAGCAGTAACATCAACACATGTTAACTCTGGATTGGATCACGTGCCTATCTCGAAATCAATTTCTGTGGCTGGGGATGTGGTACATACTAAACATTCCACCCAAATAATTTGAGTTGATACTAGGCATGACTGTGGTTTCCCAGAGGAAAATTAGGTAGCTATAAGGATGAATGGGTGCTGGGCAGGAAAAACAGCTGTCCATTCATATTTCAGCTCAGGGAAAACATCCTGGTGCTCAGTCTCCTCTGTTCAAGGTTAAGTCATTTCCCACTTGTGCTACACAATCAGAGCTCCTTGGACGTCACAGCATTCATCAGCTTATAATTATACTCTGATGGAGTTGAATGAAGGAGCCTGCCTTCCACCCCAGATTATGAGCTCCATTGATAGGCAGGGGCTATTTGGCCATCACTGTATCGTCAGTATCCAGCCTAGTGCCTACACTTGCTAGACGCTCAGCAGAGTCTGTACGTGAAGGGATGAATCTGGGACCCCGGTTATTATGAGGCCCAGCCTGCTACTGTGACTTTTTCCAGCTGCACTGCTTCTTAGGCTGGAGTCTTTCCCCTCCAAAGTCTTCTCTCCCCTGCAAGCAGGCTTGGGCACACTTATACAGGACACCCCTCCCGAGAGAAGGGAATGACAGTTTTCCCATGGGACGTGGGAGGCCTGAGACCCAGAACTCAGGGCGGGTGATTCAGGCCATCAGAAGCAACTTGATGAATCAGGAGAGAGGCCAGAGGAAAAAGGAGGGTTACTTTGGATCAAGAGCTTTAAGAGGAGTGATTCATGATCGTTGCGGCTGACATTTAAAAAGCCCCAAATACTTTTGGTAAACAGTGCGCTGCTTTGCATTTTGCCTCCCGTTTATCCTGGGACTGAAGCAGCCCACAGTCGCTCTGGGGTGTATCATATTCACTTTCTGCTTCTCAAGCATCAGTGATGTTTCGCTCCTCAGTTTCCCATGTGTAACTTACTATTGCCAAAACTTATTTTCATGGAAGTGCTTGCACAGTAGAGACAGGTTGGGCTTTGGCGTCAGTTAGGGCACAGTGTGCACCCAGGTTCTGCCATCTGCTCTCTGTGTGACCTAGGACAAGTTACTTAACCTCCCCGAGCCTCCATGTTCTCTCCAATAGCGAAAAGATGGCAACATCAGCCTCTCAGGGCTTTGAGGATATTTAGACGGGGATGCTTCTTTGTAGTGCAAATTCCAGGTTTAACCAAAGCTGTGGCAGGTGGATGGAAGGGGTGGGAAGGAGCATGTGCAACAGGAGAGGGAGGAGAACGGGGAAGCCGCAGGGCTCTGGGGTCTCCCTGCTCTACCCAGGGGTGAGCGTGAGTCTGAGTCCCCTGTAGAAAATCTGTGAACTGACGCTGGAAGGGCTCTTTGCCCAGATATAAACTCTGCCAGACACAGGGCGCAAACAGCATGCCTTCAGGGCCTAGGAGACAAAGTGAGACACTGTGTGTGTGCGCGAGTATGTGTGCGCACACGCATGTGTATGAAGGTGTAGGGTGACCAGTCGGCCTGGTTTGCCTGGGGCTGAGGGTTTCCCAGGGTGCAGGACTTTCAGTGTGAAAACCTGGAGAGGAGAGTCTTGGGCAACCTGAGACGCGGCTGGTGACCCTGTAAGTGTGTCTTTTCCCCGACTTGTGCCTGGAGCCCAGAGGAGCTTCAGCACCCTGAGGACTCCAGGGCCTCAGCTTTCACAGCCTCAGGAGTCGGTGCCAGGGCCCAGCTGTTAACATGGTGTGGGGTGCCAGCAGAAGAGGGAGAGTGGGGGGTGATCTCACTGCCTCACCCCAGACCCCCTCAGACACTCCCAGAAGCAACTGGCTGAAACGTTGCAGGAGGCTGGAGGCCTGCCTTAGTAGAGGGGGAAAGAGCCAGCAAAATGTGGGTCAATACCGCCATGGTGACCAAGGTGAGGTCTGGGGAAACATGGGTTCCATATAAGGGCCGAGCCAGAACCCGGCACTTGGTGTGATTTTTGTCATTATATTTTCTATTGGGCCATTGATAGTCTAGAGTACTACTTTTTACTTTTAATCTGGTCACTGTAGGGAAACCTTTCATGTTGATAACTCTTGAATTGATTTCTGAGTATCCTGAGTATAAAGCGACATTACTTGCCATTAATGATCAGTTTTATCTCCAGTTCTAATTTCTAAGCCACGTCTCATTGCACTTCTCAGACCATCTAGATAACATTGGCTAATAGCAGCGCTGGTTGTTGCCTTTCGTTTTATTTCTGAATCCATTAATTATGCTCTAGTCAAGTGCTTCTTGGTCTTGGGGCACTCTTTAGAGTAGACCCGCTGAGTCCCAGCCCTGGGGAGTGTTCTAGTGCTTCACTATTAAATATCTTGAAAGCTCTTAGCTGGAAATAAATATGCTTCATTGTATTAAAGAAGCATCTTCTGTTTTTAAGAGCCTTTGTAAAGGGTGGGTATTGGGTTATTAAAGACCTGCATCAGCTCTCGTTCTAAAAAAACCTCAGTGTCTTCGTCTGTAAAATGGGGGCAGGGATAGGGGAGCAATAGTAACCACTTCATGGGGCCGTTTTGAGGAATACGTGAGCTCACACACGTGAAGTGCTTGTCACACAGGCTGGCCAGTGTCATCGCTGTCACAGGTCCCATCTCAGGACTGTCTGGACACACTGCGCTCCTCCTCCAGGCCAGGAGACCCTGTGTTGCTCCCCTGCTCCTGCCCTGAAGGAGGGGCAGTCAACAGCGATCCTGGCCCCCAGAAACCAAATGCTCTTTTCAGGTGGAATTTGGCTGAGAGCCACAGGCTGGGCGGTTGGGAGGCTGGGTGGGTTGGGATGAGCCCCCAGGGAAAGAACAAGAGCTGGAGGACTTCATGGGTCCTGGCTGTGGCCCATCCAGCTGTGTGACCTTGGCATGTCACTTGACCCCCTGTGACCTGCTTCTTGAGAAGGCCATTCCTGAGGAAACCTGAGGCTGGTCCCACCTACCCGGGAGGTGGAGTGAGGCCAGGGACGGAGCCAGGGCTGGGGCACTGGGTCCAGGGTAGAGGGAGGCATGGACTGTTTTTATTAAATAACAACATGACCTGCAGGGCAGACCCTGTGAATTTCCCCCAAGATACCAGATTCCTCCCCCGCACTGCCCCATGCTTGTCTCCCCCTGCACACACCTGGACAGTGTACTTTTCAGAGGAGGTAGGCAGAACTGGCCACAGAATTTGTGGGATCCAGTGCGACATGAAAATATGGGGCTCCTCATTCAGCACTTATTAAGAATTTTAAGATGGTCACAGCTGAGGATTAAACCGAGATTGGGACCCTTGTAAGCATGGGGCCCTGTGATGGGGGCCTGGGATTAGGGACATAACAAATTAGGAACTTGGGACAAGGAACTCCCTGTGGTGTGGAAAGCAACGGTGTTGCTGTGGGGCTGTGGAGGTAGAGACTAGGGCTCCCAAAGGCCATGCTCCCAGCATCACAGCAAACTGCATCTGGAGAGCTGAGGTGTCAGGACAGCGAGACGGTCCTAGTGGCATCTGGGTCCCTGTATTCTTCTCTTCTGGTATTCTTGGGAAATGAAGCAGTAAGTACCTACCCTGGCTGAACTAGTGGAGTTGGTCTCTGACCTTTACAAACAAATACAGCAGTGTTAGGAATTTGGGACTTTCTCCAGTAGGTGGGAGAGGATATGACCCCCTGGTGTGGTGGGAAAGTGTGGATGGAGCCAGGGAGCTGGCACTGGGGGCAGAGCTCCTTGTTGGGAGTGGAGGAGTCTGAGACGGCCGGAGCTAATAAGGTCGTTTTGAGGAAGGGGGTCCACATTAGGTTGTCAATCCTGAGCTCCAGGAGAACCACGAGTACCAAGGTCTGGAGCCAAATAGAGGAGAGAAATACAGGTGTACGTCTGAATTCTGGGGTGAGAGGACAGCATCTGGGGGCTTCTCTCTACTGTTCTCACCTATAGGAAGTGCTGCTCCCTCCTTACAGTTCTGGCCTAGGGGCGGATCATCCAGTCCCTCCCTTATCTGAGAAAGGCTGGAACATTCAAACACTTTACTAAAGGCTTGGGAGTACAGACAAATAAAGATAAGGAGGCCAGGGGCCTGGAGAGGATGATCAACAGAGGCCTTGCATCTGGGGGTGGCTGGATCCCCCTTATCCAGGAGCAGAGGGCATGTCCAAAGAGCTCCCCCTTCTCAGTCCCTCAGCTCAGCCAGGCTCTATGTTTTCATTTCCCCTCATCTCTTCTGGAGCTGCGGTGGGCTGAGGGGTACATAACTTTTTCACCAAGCAGTTCAACTTTTAGGAGTCCACCTTACAGAAAAAGATACATTCAAGGATGTTCACGGCAGCCCTGTTTGTGATATCCTAATAGCTGTGTGTGTGTGTGTGTGTGTGTGTGTGTGTGTGTGTATAATATTTAACATAGAAACAGGTCTGGAAGCATATGGTCCAAACTGTTAACAGTAGTTACCTCTATGGAAGGAAGGGAGTGGGGAAGGAAGAGAGACTCTCCTTTGCCTCTGCACACTTTATATACTTCTGCTAAGTTTGATTTTTTTTTTTTACTATATTTCTAGCACGTATTAATGTGTAAATTATAAAATGTGTAATTTTAAAACAATTTAAAAATTACATTGTAGAAATCTAGGGCAGGACAGGAATAAAGACGCAGACGTAGAGAATGGACTTGAGGACACGGAGAGGGGAAAGGGTAAGCTGGGACGAAGTGAGAGAATAGAATTGACATACATACACTACCAAGTGTAAAACAGATAGCTAGTGGGAAGCAGCTGCATCAAATGGGGAGATCAGCTCCGTGCTTTGTGATCACTTAGAGGGGTGTGATAGGGAGGGTGGGAGGGAGACGCAAGTGGGAGGGGATATGGGGATATATGTATACATATAGCTGATTCACTTTGTTATACAGCAGAAACTAACCAACATTGTAAAGCAATTATACTCCAATAAAGACATTAAAAAAATTACATTGTACAAAAGTTTGAAAGCTAGAGAAGTGAACCTGGTGAAGTCTGATGCCACAGATTTGTAGGGGTATTGAACCTCGGGGTCATTTCATTTCCTCCAGCATTTGCTGGCAGTCTGTGCGGAGGCCTGGAGGAAGGTGGTGTGGAAAGGACCCAGGAGAAGGTGGGAGCTAAGATGCAGGCGCTCAGTAATTATTCTAGGCACCTGATGTCAGTTAGCCCATTTAATCCCTGAGAGGTAGATATCCTTAATCCCAGATTTACAGTAGAGGAAAGCAGCTTGGAGAGGGGATGTATGGCAGGGTTGGGGTTCACACCTCAGGGTGCAGGATCTCTCCCACTTGTGGCTGCTTCAAGTCCAGTTCAATGGGGAAGGCGAGGAGAGGAGTAGAAAACAGAGTGCCAATAGCAGTCTTTGAACGCTGACTCCTGGGTGGAGGAGGAAATAAAGCCAGGAGGGAGCATCGGTTGTAAAAAGGGTCAGCTTAAGTGTAAGAGGTGTGGAAACGGAGTCAGTTTGGGTTTTAGATAGAATAAAGCTGTGTGGGACCCTGCATCTTCATGTCTCTCATGAACTGGTGAAGCGGCCATGAGGACTGAGGAGTCTCCTGGGAATGGCCTGTGCTAGTGGGTGGGTGGGGGCCCAGGCTGGCCTCTGTCCCTTGGGTGACTTCTTTCCCGGCCCCACTGACCTCATGCCTGAGACCTCAGAGTAAGAACTGCTCGAGCGGACTTCCCTGGCGATCCAGTGGTTGAGACTTCGCCTTCCAGTGCAGGGCTATGTGGGTGGGGTGGGGTGCCGGTTGGATCCCTGGTTGGGGGCCTGGGATCCACTTGCCTCTGGCGAAGGAGCCAAAACACAAAACAGGAGCAATATTGTAACAAATACAATAAAGACTTTAAAAATGGTCCACATTAAAAAATACAAAAACAAAAACCAAACTGTGGGCTTCCCAGGTGGCACAGTGGTTGAGAGTCCGCCTGCCGATGCAGGGGACACGGGTTCGTGCCCCGGTCTGGGAAGATCCCACATGCCGCGGAGTGGCTGTGCCCGTGAGCCATGGCCGCTGAGCCTGCGCTCCGCAACGGGAGAGGCCACAACAGTGAGAGGCCCGCGTACCGCAAAAAAAAAAAACAAACCACCAAACTGAAGTTGACCTTCAACTACAATTCTGAGCCTGGTGGGCGTCAAGCACCTCTGCTTGGGGGAATGGATTGGGAGTGGTGGAGAAGTATGTTCTCCTGCGTGCCATGGAACTTCCGGGTACCCACATGGCTGGGGGTGCCTCTCCTGCAGCAGGAGTGGGATTGTTCGTGAGCCCCCTACATACCGCACGGGCTGGGATTCTTCATAGGGGATCAGGAGTCCTGGGTGAGCCAGTGGGTGGCCCATGCCACTGAGGTTTGGGTTAGTTCTGTCATTGTGACCCCTTTTGTGTCCCCTGTCACTGAGGTCTGGGGAAACTGGGTAGAGAAGTGTTCAGGGACCTCAAGGTGCAGATTATGGCCTTGGGAAGGAGGGGAGGGGTGGAACTGATGTTAGGCAGTTGAAGCTGAGATGGGGGGTGGCGGGGAGAGACTGATGTTAGGCAGTTGAAGCTGAGATGGGGGGTGGCGGGGAGAGACTGTGACTTCCTGGAGTGTCCCAGGCTGAGTTCCAGAGTATGGATGAAAGTGAGTGGGCGGTTGTTCCTTGTGACCCCAGAAGTGGGCAGAGGACTCCTGCCGTTGCTGTCTGCTCCTGCTTTGTTCTTAGCCTTAGCTTTCTAAGTCTAGAGTCTCCAAATTGCAGAGCTGGAAATCAGTTAACGCTGCTATCCAACAGGTCTCTGGCAACAGAGAGGGCAAGAGTCCAGCTCAGGACAGCAAAGGGCAGCGCAGGAGGCCAGCGAGGCGGGGCTGGGGATAAGGGTCCCCACCCCGAATTAGAGCAGGGCTCAAGGATTTCCAAGGTGAGCCCAGGACACCGAGGTCCTACCTGCGAAGGGGAGCCCAGAGGGCAGCCTGAAGCCCCTGGAGGAGGCAAGGTCAGTGCCGGGAGTCACAAGGCCTGGCTTCTCAGTGAGGTGGGGAGGGGAGGACAGAGGGCGTGAGATAGACTTTCAGAGTCATCAAGGCCCGGCTTCTCAGTGAGGTGGGGAGGGGAGGACAGAGGGCGTGAGATAGACTTTCAAGCACTCTCACGGTTCAAAGCGTTTTCTTCACCAATTACTCTTTAGAAGAGTGCAGATTCTGCCTGGAAAAATTACTTTCAAAACCCAGCAAAACAGAGGCAGAAAACACTAGAATTGATGGTAAATTTCTGTGTCTTTCAAGACATCTTCTTTGAGCCTCTGGTACTTTTATAAGGCATGGAGGCACACATAAGATTGCTAAATGTGCTTATGCTAAATGTGCTTAAACTTGATAGTGTAAGTCAGGTGCCAGTGGTTTGGGCCCGCTCGGCTAGTAAAGAGGGCCAATAGCACACAACTGCCCTCGGGTTACCCGGCCTTTGAGCTCTGCCGCCCTCGGGAAACTGCCCGGTGCGCACCTCCGGCCCGGAATATCCCGGCTCGAGGGGCGCCAGGGCTGTGGATCTTAGTCTCGTCTTGAAGCCCGAGTCACCGCAGGGAACCCGCCTCCTGAGCCCGTCTGGCAGTCTCAGCGCTGCAACAGGAACTCCAGCCCGGAGCACGCGTCCGGGTCTTTACAGTAGCCGGGCTGGAGGCGGGAGCCCTGGCACTTCAGGGTCGTGCCAGGGCCGCGCTAGGAAAGGTGTGGACGGCGGGAGAGGAAAGGGACCCGTCGCGCCGGGGTCTCGGCTGACCGGGAGCCGCAGGGAGGGCGGGAGAAAGGGCGGGTCCGAGGTGGGCTGCACCGGGGTCCTTGATGGACGCCCAGGAGTGCCACCCTCTAGCTGATCGTGGGAGGAGACCCAGGCACAGAGAGGCTAAGTGATTCGCTCAAAGTCACACAGCGAGTCGCTGGCGATATGTGTGGGATGTAGTTCTGCCAACGCGTCTCGCGTCATCACAGGCCGCGCCCGGCACGGCGGACGCCTGGTTCTGCTCCCGCAAGCAAGGAGCCTTTGGGGCCTTGGGCGCCCCGTCCTTTGGTTAAGAGGAGAGTAGGACGGCGTCCCCAGCTTGCCCCTAAATGTAGCTTCTTAGCATCCCAGCATCACAGCCTCCCGGTCGCCTGTGTAGGCGGGCATGGTGCTCCAGGTCTTGGCGCCAGAGGGAACGCACAAGGACTGCGGCCCCCGACAATGACGCCCGGAACCCACCTGCCTGGGACCACCCGAAACAGAGGTCCTTCCACCGGCCTCTTTTAATGGCTCCGAGATAGTGACCGTTATCTCTACTTATGTATTAGTCATGCAGCTGCTAAGTTATGGAGCCGGAGCCGGTTTTCGAACCCACTGGTCTGGGTTTTGGTGGCCGCAGGCCAGAGATCAGAGCCCACCGGCCCGGGGTGGCTGTGTGTGGCCTTGGGCAAGTCTTTCTCCCGGCAGCCAGGCAGCGCCCCTCCCGTTGTGGCCGCGCCTGCTCAGTGGCGGGAGGGGCCCGGGAGGAGGCAGCGGGCGCCCCAGCTGCTTTGCATTGACGCCAGCACCCGCTGGAGGTCACAGCTGGGGGCTGGGCGCGGCGTGCTGCCGGGAAGACCCGGCCCGGCAAACGGAGCCGGAGCCGCTCCGCCCGCAGCTCCCGGGTGAGCGCCGCCGCTTCAGCGCTTCTCGACGGCACGGCTTCAGATCCGACTGGAGCCGAGGTCTCTCCTTCCCTACCCGGGCGG
This sequence comes from Lagenorhynchus albirostris, assembly GCF_949774975.1. Taxonomy (NCBI): domain Eukaryota; kingdom Metazoa; phylum Chordata; class Mammalia; order Artiodactyla; family Delphinidae; genus Lagenorhynchus; species Lagenorhynchus albirostris. Next base: position 162,981,767 of record NC_083095.1, on the reverse strand, counting down.
ACGCTGCCTCGCCGCCCCGACCGGCTTCCTCCGGCCACTACCCCTCAACGGCGAGAGATCTAGGCTAGTTTTCTCCGCCACCAGCCCTGGGACCAGGAGCATTTATTTATTCGCGGGGCGGCAGGCGGAGCGGCGTGGGTGCCCGAGCCTCGAGAGTCGGCTGCTAAAGCGCAGCGGAGTGGGAACGGGCCGTGAGCGGGCGCAGCAGGGAACTCACCTCCCTCGGGGGTCGTGCCGCCCCACAGCGCGGACTCGCCTGCTCTCGGGTCGGGAGAGCTCAAATCTCCTCCCCCGAAATTCCCCGGAAGCGCGGCGCGGCCGAGGCGAGCGCGGCGATGTGAGGGAGGAGGCTAACGGCTCCCGCTTCAGGAAGGGCACGTTCGGAAGGGCGGCCGCGGTGCGCTGCCCGACCCACCGCCCCCTCCCCACCGGCCCCTCCCCACCGCCGCAGCTGCTGCTCCCGCACCGCGATAAAAGGTGCGGCCGCACTTCCTGGCGCGAGACCGGCGCTCGCCGCCGCCCGCTCAGGCGGCCGCGAGTCGCCGGGCTGGTCGTTTACTGACCGTTTCGCGGCTACCCGCCAGCGTGTCGGCGACGCCGCCTCCAGCATGGGCTGTGCCCAGAGCATCCACGTTTCCGAGAGCCGGGTGGTGTACCACGGCGGCAACGAGGCCGAGGACGCGCCGGGCCCCGCGGCGCCGCCGTTGCAGCCCGGCGGGCCGCGCCTCCCACCCGGCCAGACGACGGCTGCCTCGTCCCGGTCCTGCGGCTCCAGCCTCGTGGAGTCCGAGTCAAGCGTTGGCAGCAGCAACGGCAGCACGGTAAGGGGTGCCGGGCGGGCAGGGGCTTCGAGTCCGCGGTGAAATTCGGGCTCCGTGGCGCGGCAGCTTTCCCACAGGGACGGGTGGGGCTCCCTCCCGGGCCGCGGTGCCCTGTCGCCCGGCTTTGGATGACTTTGACGGACGCCAGCGGGCCGTCTTTCCAGGCCAGCGACTGGAGGCGGACCAACCCTAGTCCTGGGCACCGTTCTTAGTAGAGTTGTGCTTAGGACGCTTTCCGAGCCGCGGCTTCGGTTCCTGGGACACATCCGACCCGACGTGTGGAGCAGGAGGGACCTCTGTGAACTTGACCCAGGCTCTTGAATCCATTACCTCCCAAACAGCGGGTACAGAGGAACACCCCCCCCCCAACCAGCCCAGGATATTCTGGCGCGACCCTGAACGTTAAGTCAGTGTGAACTTTGTTCCTTTGGTTCTCGTGGTGGAAAGGGAAGGTCGGCTGGCACTGTGAAGCCGGGGTACTGGACCCTACCACCGTGTTGCGTTTTCCCTCTGTCAGCTTTGCACAAGCATGCAGTTGCAGTTTTCCATTTTCTTTGGGACTATTAAAATGTAATCTGGAACATCAGCTTTGCTTCATTGCACATGTATTTGAGGTTCACTTTCATTAGCATGCATGTTGTACCTGAAGCATATGTAATTAGAAAATAGTATCAGAAACGCGATTTTTGAAGCGTTCAGCAGAACAAAGTTAATTTTTTATTAAGCGGTCTTACTGGGACAGTTTGTGACTGTGTTTTTAAATTGCATGTCTTCTCCAGCGCCTATTGCCTTGGCTATGTTTTGTCAGAGTTTCTGGGCTTAGTCTTTGTTAAGGTTTTCTAAAGGAAAGGTATTTTTCCTTTTTAGAAAAAGGAAAAAAATGTTCATGAAGGCAGACTGCAGCAGCTTTCGGGTTCTCTGATTTGAAATGTTAGAGCTGGAATTCACGCGTTTGTTTATGTGTTATTAAACTAGGGGAAAATATTCTTGTATGAATGGCTGCAGATTGTTGAGGATCATCCCTCTGGTTGCTGCTGTGTTTTAAAAGAGTCATTTGCAAAACTGTCTTGATTTTCTTGCTTATTGAGTACTGCTAGACCTCCCAAATTAGAGGGATAGAAATTGGTTCATTTTCTGTCTTAAATTACTAGCAGTTATCATGCCTTTTCTATAAAAGTGAAAAGTCTTTTTCAGTGTTGCATAACACAGATGAAGTGATTTCTCCCCCTGTCTTGCGCTATCTGAAAATTCAAATTCATTCTGATGATCAGATTTGGATTCCTTCTCCTACAGAGTCTTTGTAGAAACCTGTGATAGTTTTAAACTATTAACCTAAGCTGCTCTTAATGTCACTGTAATGCTTGTATGTTAAGCTACCTAACTGGCTTAAAAAGAAAAAAAAAAAGACGTCACAGGTGAAGTTGAATATGGAAGCTTTAACAGCTTTCACGTGTTTGACCCAAATCTGATATTGGTTATCTTGCATTAAGTAATATCAAACTTTTAGTCACTAACATAGCTTTTTAAGAAAGAGTCCTGGGTCCTGGGTCCCGAATTCACCCAGGTGTCTTGTAAGCATTTCCAGTGTAGCAGCTTGCTCTTCTGCCATCCACATTGCCTAGAGGTCCCCTGTGTTTCTAAGAGTCTCAAGTATTCTGCCCATTGTCAGACCATTGTCTTGAGTTGGGGTCCAGAAAAATACATTCATCATTACAGTGCTTAATCCACTGGTATGCGTATAGTAGGTGTTAAATAAATGTTTGTTGAGTTTTATTTTTGTTGTTAACTGAAGAAAGTTTTTCAGTCCCTGGAATTGGATTCCATGAAACCTCCAATGTAGGCTTTAAGGTTAGGTTTTTCAGGAGGAGGAGTCAAATTATAAATAACCCCACAACCATAGAAATAATAGTCCCATGCTTGTTATTCATGAACTATATATGTTGATACCACATCTCAGTTACAGATATTTGTAATTAGGCATATCAGATAATAGGCAGAGGTAAATATCAGCATTCTTTTAGTTCAGTATTTTTTCTTTAAGGAAATGAATCTTTTGAAATTAAGATATTCAATATACTTTGGAAATTTAAAAACCCATGTTTAGGGAAGATAAGTTTTCAGCAGTTTAGCAAAGTCAAATTATTGTATAATGAATTTGAATTCCTTTATATTAACATATCAAGATCCAATTTTAGTTCATTAAATATATTTTTCTTAAAAATATATTAAGTTAGCTTATTGTTGAGTGAATTCCAGTCAGAAATTCATTGGGGAAGTTTTTGTATTTCTGTAGCATATAGTAAACTCCAGTTCATCAGAATGCTTGGGAGTTGATAATCAATTGCGTTCTCCGATTAATCATCCCCTACACCTGTAGCGTATCCCACATGTGTTCCATGAAGCAATTTGTGGACTGTTAATAAGTATTAAATGAATAAAGTGTCCGTGGTCAAATTAGTTTGGGAATTACTGGCTCAGACTAAGTTTGGCAGATTTCTTTCATACAGGATTTGTCAGAAAGCTTAATTTCCTAAAATGCACTGTGAATCTCCAAGTGGTGTTTAGAGTGTGCAACATTTCCCAAACGTGTTTGATTATGGAGCCCATTTGTTGAGGTATATCTTAGGCCACATGTTAAGACACGATTCCTAACATGAGATACCGATATTCAAAGTACAAGAAATGTACTTAACAGTAAAACTCAATAAACATAATCTGCTTCTTAATGATTCCAAAGGTACTTTAGAATCTTGTAATACATTAGACTGGGTCATCTTTATGAACGTATTTAAGTATTACTAAAAAATACTCTGGCTGTTTATCCATTTCAGGAGTTATAGTCTATGTGGTTACAGATAATGAATGCTGTGTTCAGTTTGAACACTTACAGTTTTGTATCAGGATGCACTCTAAACTGTAACATTTAATATTTTCTTGTCAGTCTTTAGATTTACTCCGTTTTCCCTTTCCTTAGCTAGGACTTTGAGTTGCCCTTGAAAGATTTATGTGAGTATCCGAGGAGACCCTACGCTCACCCTCCCTCCCTTTTTGCGAACACCTAGTGCACGGCTGAAGACGGATGCCCTCCCCACCGTGTGTCACTGATCAGCTCTGTGAGGGGCAGTCACGTCTGTTTTGTTCCCTGCTGTGTCCCCCCACACATTAGGCCTTCCACAAACATTGGTTGAATTGGAGAATTGTGTGGACTAGACAGCCAGCCCATATAAAGGAGAAATAGAAACCAGTTTTAACTAGAGTGGAGGCTGTAGAATTTAGATTTGGTTTTTGGAAGTCTCTGGTACTGCTCTTTCAGAGCATTTGTGCTCAGGGAATAATATATTTCCACCCTGGTAAGCCCGGTAGATTTCCCTATAGAGATTTAAGGATTAGTGCAGCTGGGTGGGCAGAACACAACAGGTGACAGATGATGGCGTGGTCACACACTAACCTCTAACCAGGGGTTACTGCCTTCAGCTCTCAGACCGATTCTCCATTTGTCTATCTCTAGTATTTGCTTGTGTCATTTTTTTCTCCCACGTAGTTTTCTCTTATTTTTCACCACCTTCCCCTTCTTCCTAGTCTTCCTCCCTCCTTTTCCCTGCCAGCCCACCATCCTCCACAAAACTGGTGAAATTACCCACCCTAGTCCACCAAAGTTTAGTGGTTTCTTGGTGTTTCCTAGCTATGGAATAAAATTTGTTGCCTGCTCTTGACATACAGCGTGGATTAATCAAATTTTTATATTTTCCTAAAAGAAAGTGAATTTTTCTTTGTGTGTGACCTGAGTGACCCCCACCCCTGCAACTAGGGGTCACCGGCCCTTGGTAGATTATCTGGAGTTACTGAAAATTTCCCTGTGGAAGTGTGGTTGAGAAAATGAGACCCAACTTTCTGTTCCTGAAATAGTGACTATAATTTTATCTTGAGCTCATGGGCTGTGAGTTCTGTCATCGTGTTCTTATGCCTTTTGGTGTATAGAATCTCATTATCTTGCCAGGCCTAGCTATAAAGATAACTGCTTTTAAAATTTTTCTTGAATGCCTATTATATACATAAAGTGCTTTGTATTATATATATATATATATATATATATATATTTAGTGCTTAATATCATTGCCACCATAACTCTAAGTTTGGTTCTTAAGAGTGATGTTATGAATGTCACAGCTCTATCGGCTCAGACCTGCCCTGGGCTGGCCCTGACCCTATCCTTGCTGAAGCGAGTGTTGGGATGGGACCTGTGGTCCCTTCTGGCACAAATGTTCCCTGTGAAGTGGCTTATGACACTGGTTTTCCCTTGGACGGCTTGCCTGTTTGGATTGAGTTCTTCAGTAAGGGAAGGTTTGTGATGTGAGACCGCAGGGTGAGGCAGACATCTCAGAATAACCTAAAATGCCTTAATGGGCAGAGTATTTTTAAAAATTAACATAAAAAGAAATCAAAGAACAGAGGGAGAAGTTGCTTAGGACATGCGTAAGCCCTTGGTGGTATCCAAAGTTAGTGGCTTCAGCCTGGTTTCTCAACACAGTGGGATGGTAGGAGGCATTGGACTCTGAAGTTCTTGGAGAGTAGACTGTTCATATGAGTAATATCCCCCTTTCCTTGATGCCTCCTACGTGGTAGGCACTGTGCTGGATGCCTTTCAGATATAATCTCATTTCAACCCTGTGAGGTGGCTAGTGTCATTTCCCTTTTGCAGATAAGGTGCCAGAGGTTAGAAACTCACCCAAGGCCGTACATTAAGCTGGGATTCAAAGCCATTGCTCCTGGTGCTTACCTCCTGGCTTGTTGCTCTGAGAACCACCTGTCTCTATTACATCTACCATTCTGTGGCCTTCTGCTAGGCAACAGACATCGCAGGTCCACCTGGGTTTTAAGCAGGCATCCTGAATCTGTGTTATTAAGATTTTGTTAAGTCTTGACTTACTGGGGCAGTTGGTTCCAGCCCTACCTTAGGTTCCCATGTTTGTGGAAGTCGCAGCCATATTCAGCCCTATCCCAGTTAATTCCTCAAGTAAGGCATTTTGTGAGGCCCTCTGATCTGTCCTGTTCACTCTCTAAAATGAGTTGGCAGGCATCCCTCAGGGGTACTTTTTCCTCTCCCTTGTGCTCAGGCTGCGGGTAGCCTTCCTTAGCCAGGACCTCCGTAGGAGCCAGCCTGGAGTGCAGCCCCTCGCCCCCTTCTTCTGCCCACAGTTCTGCACATACATATCCTCCCAGACTTAGGCCCAGCTGAAATCTTTCTTGACGCCCTGGTTATACTTGCACTGTCTTTCCCCTGCTCTTGGGACTTTCTCCTATAGCCCTTGTGGGCTCGGTTTTCTCTTTTGAGCCTCCGGCTGGACTATAGGCCACTTGAGGGCAAGGACTGTGTCCTAGTTTCATTACGGTTCCCCAAGTGTTTGGCACACTAAGTAAATGTTCGGATAAATACACCAGTCTCTAAGGCTGAAAGGGCTTTTATTCATATTCCACGGGTCTATCTCACCTGTTTAAATTTAACCAAAATTATTGGAGTGTGTTGTTAAATGTTTTAATAAAAAGCCAAAATACCCTGAAGCCAGTGATTCATCTGTGGAGGGATTAGTAAAGCTTTTGCCTCTCATTTTGGCCGTGTCAGGGTTGAGCAGTGTTCCTGGGTGTCGTTCTTCTCTTCTACTTTTGTTCTGCTCTGGTAAGAAGAGTGGTGGAATACCTTGTCAGAGAGCTGTTTTGACAAGTTTTGTGTTGCAGTTTCTTAGCTACAGGCCTCGTATGCAGTTTGCCCATCTATATAGACAGGAAGGATATCACAGATTTCCCCAGACTTTGGGGATGGCCTCAAAGAACTCAGCAAGGGGGGCTTGCCAGTTCTTTTATTCTGTGTGGGTTGGAAGCACACCTTCAGTCTGTTGAGTTCATGCTCATTTACTGTCTGCGTGCCTCTCCCTTTCATGTCCTGCTAGTGTAAGTACAACAGCTGCTTCAGCCTTGTCACTCTGCTCATGGGACAAGCAAAGGGCTGGTGGCACATCAGCAGTTTCCACGTGGTCTTCAAATGTTTGCGGTTGCCGGCAGGTCCCTCGTGAGATGTGTTTGAAAGAACGGAGGTGGAGGAGCCGGAGGTGTTTGTTTTTAAGTCCAGCACTGTGAGGGTACCGGCTGTGTAATATTTGGCAAGTTCTGATCCTAAGTTTTCTTAAGCATAAAATGAGACTAGAATACCTGGGTTTTGGTGAGGATCACTTAAAATAATCTGTGTGAAAGTGTTTTGTAAACTCCAAAGCACCAGTACATGTAAGGATTGATCTTTTTCTTTCAGTTACCTTTTTCAAAGGCAAACTTCGCTCAAATATATATGCTTCTTTTTGTTTTTTGCTAAATTTTTTTTAAGGTTTTTGTTTTTTGATGTGGACCATTTTTAAAGTCTTTATTGAATTTATTGCAACATCGCTTCTGTTTTATGTTTTGGTTTTTGGACCGCGAGGCATGTGGGATCTTAGCTCCCCGACTAGGGATCGAACCCACACCACTTGCTTTGGAAGGCAAAGTCTTAACCACTGGACCACCAGGGAAGTCCCTATCTGCTTATTTTTTAAAGCACATCTCTTCCTCTTTAAAATATATTTTTGTCTTTTCCCTAATATTTTATTGTGAAAATTTTCAAACATACAGCAAAGTTGAAAGAATTACCGCGTGTATACCTACCACCTAGATTCTGCTGTTAACACTTCCTTTTATTTGCTTTACCACTTCTCTCTATCCCTTTATCCACCCAGAAATCCATTTTACTTTTGGAGTCATTTCCAAGTAAGTTCCACATATCAGTATACGTGACTCCTGAACACTTCAGTATGCATATCACCTAGAATTAAAAATTTACCTTTTTTTTTTTTTGTACAAGTGTGTATGCTCGTGTAATGCAAATCTCTGTCAGGATACAGAATATTACCATCACCCCAGAAAGTTCTCTGTGTTGCTCTTGCATTCCTAACCCCACCCACTAACAACCACAGGTTTTTTTTTTAACATCTTTATTGGAGTATAATTGCTTTACAATGGTGTGTTAGTTTCTGCTTTATAACAAAGTGAATCAGTTATACATATACATATGTTTCCCATATGTCTTCCCTCTTGTGTCGCCCACCCTCCCTATCCCACCCTTCTAGGTGGTCACAAACCACCGAGCTGATCTCCCTGTGCTATGCGGCTGCTTCCCACTAGCTATCTGTTTTACGTTTGGTAGTGTATATATGTCCATGCCACTCTCTCGCTTTGTCACAGCTTACCCTTCCACCTCCCCATATCCTCAAGTCCATTCTCTAGTAGGTCTGTGTCTTTATTCTTGTCTTACCCCAAGGTTCTTCATGACATTTTTTTTTTCCTTAACTTCCATATATATGTGTTAGCATACGGTATTTGTCTTTCTCTTTCTGACTTACTTCACTCTGTATGACAGACTCTAGGTTCATCCACCTCATTACAAATAGCTCAATTTCATTTCTTTTTATGGCTGAGTAATATTCCATTGTATATATGTGCCACATCTTCTTTATCCATTCATCCGATGATGGACACTTAGGTTGTTTCCATTTCCATCTCCCGGCTATTGTAAATAGAGCTGCAATGAACACTTTGGTACATGACTCTTCGAATTATGGTTTTCTCAGGGTATATGCCCAGTAGTGGGATTGCTGGGTCATATGGTAGTTCTCTTTGTAGTTTTTTAAGGAACCTCCATACTGTTCTCCATAGTGGCTGTACCAATTTACGTTCCCACCAGCAGTGCAAGAGTGTTCCCTTTTCTCCACACCCTCTCCAGCATTTATTGTTTGTAGATTTTTTGATGATGGCCATTCTGACTGGTGTGAGATGATATCTCATTGTAGTTTTGATTTGCATTTCTCTAATGATTAATGATGTTGAGCATTGCTTTCATGTGTTTGTTGGTAGTCTGTATGTCTTCTTTGGAGAAAGGTCTATTTAGGTCTTCTGCCCATTTTTGGAGTGGGTTGTTTGTTTTTTTGTTATTGAGCTGCATGAGCTGCTTCTAAATTTTGGAGATTAATCCTTTGTCAGTTGCTTTATTTGCAAATATTTTCTCCCATTCTAAGGGTTGTCTTTTGGTCTTGTTTATGGTTTCCTTTGCTGTGCAAAAGCTTTGGAATTTCATTAGGTCCCAATTGTTTATTTTTGTTTTTATTTCCATTTCTCTAGGAGGTGGGTCAAAAAGGATCTTGCTGTGATTTATGTCATAGAGTGTTCTGCCTATGTTTTCCTCTAAGAGTTTGATAGTTTCTGGCCTTACATTTAGGTCTTTAATCCATTTTGAGCTTATTTTTGTGTATGGTGTTAGGGAGTGATCTAATCTCATACTTTTACATGTACCTGTGCAGTTTTCCCAGCACCACTTATTGAAGAGGCTGTCCTTTCTCCACTGTACATTCCTGCCTCCTTTATCAAAGATAAGGTGACCCTATGTGCGTGGGTTTATCTCTGGGCTTTCTATCCTGTTCCATTGATCTATATTTCTGTTTTTGTGCCAGTACCGTACTGTCTTGATTACTGTAGCTTTGTAGTATAGTCTGAAGTCAGGGAGCCTGATTCCTCCAGCTCTGTTTTTTGTTCTCAAGATTGCTTTGGGTATTCGGGGTCTTTTGTGTTTCCATACAAATTGTGAAATTTTTTGTTCTAGTTCTGTGAAAAATGCCAGTGGTAGTTTGATAGGGATTGCATTGAATCTGTAGTTTGCTTTGGGTAGTAGAGTCATTTTCACAATGTTGATTCTTCCAATCCAAGAACATGGTATATCTCTCTCCATCTATTTATATCATCTTTAATTTCTTTCATCAGTGTCTTATAATTTTCTGCATACAGGTCTTTTGCCTCCTTAGGTAGGTTTATTCCTAGATATTTTATTCTTTTTGTTGCAATGGTAAATGGGAGTGTTTGCTTGATTTCACTTTCAGATTTTTCATCCTTAGTGTATAGGAATGCCAGAGATTTCTGTGCATTAATTTTGTATCCTGCCACTTTACCAAATTCATTGATTAGCTCTAGTAGTTTTCTGGTAGCATCTTTAGGATTCTCTATGTATAGTATCATGTCATCTGCAAACAGTGACAGCTTTACTACTTCTTTTCCGATTTGGATTCCTTTTATGTCCTTTCCTTCTTTGATTGCTGTGGCTAAAACTTCCAAAACTATGTTGAATAAGAGTGATGAGAGTGGACAACCTTGTCTCGTTCCTGATCTTAGTGGAAATGGTTTCAGTTTTTCACCATTGAGGACGATGTTGGCTGTGGGTTTGTCATATATGGCCTTTATTATGTTGAGGAAAGTTCCCTCTATGCCTACTTTCTGCAGGGTTTTTATCATAAATGGGTGTTGAATTTTGTCAAAAGCTTTCTCTGCCTCTATTGAGATGATCATATGGTTTTTCTCCTTCAGTTTGTTAATATGGTGTATCACATTGATTGATTTGCATATATTGAAGAATCCTTGCATTTCTGGAATAAACCCCACTTGATCATGGTGTATGATCCTTTTAATGTGCCTTTGGATTCTGTTTGCTAGTATTTTGTTGAGGATTTTTGCATCTATGTTTATCAGTGATATTGGCCTGTAGTTTTCATTCTTTGTGGCATCCTTGTCTGGTTTTGGTATCAGAGTGATGGTGGCCTCGTAGAATGAGTTGGGGAGTGTTCCTCCCTCTGCTATATTTTGGAAGAGTTTGTGACGGATAGGTATTAACTCTCCTCTAAATGTTTGAAAGAATTCGCCTGTGAAGCCCTCTGGTCCTGGGCTTTTGTTTGTTGGAAGATTTTTAATGACAGTTTCAATTTCACTGCTTGTGATTGGTCTGTTCATATTTTCTATTTCTTCCTGATTCAGTCTTGGCAGGTTGTGCATTTCTAAGAATTTGTCCATTTCTTCCAGGTTGTCCATTTTATTGCCATAGAGTTGCTTGTAGTAATCTCTCATGATCTTTTGTATTTCTGCAGTGTCACTTGTTACTTCTTTTTCATTTCTAATTCTATTGATTTGAGTCTTCTCCCTTTTTTTCTTGATGAGTCTGGGCTAATGGTTTATCAATTTTGTTTATCTTCTTAAAGAACCAGCTTTTAGTTTTATTGATCTTTGCTATCGTTTCCTTTATTTCTTTTTCATTTATTTCTGATCTGATTTTTATGATTTCTTTCCTTCTGCTAACTTTGGGGTTTTTTTGTTCTTCTTTCTCTAATTGCTTTAGGTGCAAGGTTAGGTTGTTTGTTCGAGATGTTTCCTGTTTCTTAAGGTAGGGTTGTATTGCTATAAACTTCCCTCTTAGAACTCCTTTTGCTGCATCCTATAGGTTTTGGGTCGTCGTGTCTCCATTGTCATTTGTTTCTAGGTATTTTTTGATTTCCTCTTTGAGTTCTTCGGTGATCATTTCATTATTAAGTAGTGTATTGTTTAGCCTCCATGTGTTTGTATTTTTTACAGATCTTTTCCTGTAATTGATATCTAGTCTCATAGCATTGTGGTTGGAAAAGATACTTGATACAATATCAGTTTTCTTAAATTTACCAAGGCTTGATTTGTGACCCAAGATATGATCTATCCTGGAGAATGTTCCATGAGCACTTGAGAAAAATGTGTATTCTGTTGTTTTTGGATGGAATGTCCTATGAATATCAATTAAGTCTATCTTGTTTAATGTATCATTTAAAGCTTCTGTTTCCTTATTTATTTTCTTTTTGGATGATCTGTCCATTGGTGAAAGTGGGGTGTTAAAGTCCCCTACTATGAATGTGTTACTGTCGATTTCCCCTTTTATGGCTGTTAGTATTTGCCTTATGTATTGAGGTGCTCCTATGTTGGGTGCATAAATATTTACAATTGTTACATCTTATTCTTGGATTGATCCCTTGATCATTATGTAGTGTCCTTCTTTGTCTACAACCACAGTTTTTTTTTCCCATTGTAAATTATTTTTGCCTGTTCTAGGTGTCATATAAATAGAATCTTAAAGAATGTATTCTTTTGTGTAAGGCTTTTTTCATTCAGCATAGTATTTTTTTTTATAAATTTATTCATTTATTTATTTTTGGCTGAGTTGGGTCTTTGTTGCTGTGTGCAGGCTTTCTCTAGTTTCAGCGAGTGGGGGCTACTCCTTGTTGCGGTACATGGGCTTCTTATTGCGGTGGCTTCTCCTGTTTCAGAGGACGGGCTCTAGGCATGTGGGCTTCAGCAGCCGTGGCTCGAAGCGTCTAGGGTGCAGGCTCAGTAGTTGTGGCGGACGGGCTTAGGTGCTCCGCGGCATGTGGGATCTTCCCAGACCAGGGCTCGAACCCGTGTCTCCTGCATTGGCAGGCAGATTCTTAGCCACTGTGCCACCAGGGAAGCCCCAGCATAGTATTTTTGAGATTCATCTATGTTGCTTTTTTTTCTTGCTGAGTATTATTCTGTTGTGTGACTAGATCACAATTCACTTATTCATTCTGTTGTTGAGGGATGGTAGGGCCGCTCTTAATTTTTGGCTATTAAGAATACAGCTGCTATGAATATTCTAGTGTAAATTATAATGTGGGCATATGCTTTCATTTTTCTTGGGTAACTACCAAGAAGTAGAATTGCTGGGTCATAAGATAGCTATTATATTTAGCTTTTTAAGAAACTGCTTGACCTTTCTCCAGGGTTATACAATTCCACACTCCTGCCAACAGTATATGACAAAAATGCCATTGGTCTACATCCTTGCCACCGTTTGGTGTTATCAGTCTTTTAATTTTAGCCATTCTGGTGGGTGTGTAGTGGTATCTCCTTGTGGTTTTGATTTTCATTTCCTTGATGGCTAATAATTTTGAGTATGTTTTCATGTGCTAATTGATTGTTTATATAACTTCCTTTTTGAAGTTTTTATTTTAACTGTTTTTTATTAAAAGGAAATATAAATATTTTCATGATCTCTGGGTAGGGAAGGACTTATTAAACAAGTTACACAAAGCAGTTACCATAAAGGAAAGGGTTAATAAATTCAACTAAGTTAAAATAAAGAACTTCTCATCAAAAGAGAGTGAAAAGGAAGGAAACCATAAACTGGAAGAAGATATTTGCAACACATAACACCAGTGAAGGATTGGTATCCAGAATAAATATAGAACTCTTACAGTAGATAAGAAAAGGACAGCCAGTTGAAAAATACACCAAGACTTAGGGAGCTTATCAAAGAGGAAACCAAATGGCCAATACATGTGTGAAAAGATGTCAGCCTCACTGGGGAAATGCAAATTAAAACCACAATGAAATAACATTTTACATCCACCAAATGGGCAAATGTTTAAAAGCCTGACAGTATTTTTGAGGAATTCTTCAACACTGTAAGTAAAAGCATAAATCGGTTGGAAAACCGATTGGAAAACCATTGTCATTACCAAGTAGAGTTAAACGTGTGACCCTATGACCTTGCAATTTCAGTCCTAGAGACACATATGTGTATTGAAACATGCATAAGAATGTTCATAGGAGCATTGCTTTTAATAGCAAACTTTCTGATAAAACCCAAATATCTCTCAGCAACATAATGGATGAATAAGTTGTGATATGCAAAGGAATGCTTTTCAGCTTTGAAAATGAATGGCTTAAAAGAAAGAAAAAAAAATAAAAAAGCAAACAAAAAAAAAAAGAAAATGAATGGCTTAAAAAAAAAGAAAAGAAAATGAATGGCTTATAGGTACAGATATGAACATAGATCAATCTCAAAAACAATGTTGAAAGAAAGAACTTATAGAAGAATTTATAAAGTATAATTCTTTTTATTTAAAGTTTAATAGCTAAATCGTATGTTATATAGGAATATATGTGATGTACCTATAGATATTAAAACTATAAAGAAAACTAAAGAAATAATTACAATAAAATTCAGTTAGGCAGAGAAAGTTTATTTTACAGACTAAAATGATTAGCAGGTTAATTTGAGTGCCTAGTACAGAAGATACAGGAGCCAAGCAGGAGGCCCTGCCCTCAGGGCAGAAAGAGTCCTCTCTGGAAGTGTGGGGCAGGCCTCTGACCTGGAAGTGAGGATGACGCCTGAGGGATGGAGTGGGTGTTCTGAGAACTGGCAGGAGCTTGGTCTCAATTGGTCAGAAGGTGCAGAGGGAGGAAGGGAGGGAGGGGTTTGGCCTGGGCTAAGAAGACTGGGAGGGCCTGGATGGGTAGAGAATGGGAGTGTGTATGGGGTGGGGGGGGGGTTGCTGGCTTGTTCCAGGAACAGCGAGGAGGTTGACCAGGGATAGGAGGGAAGGCTTGAAAGCCAGGTTAAGGAGTTTTGAAGTCCATCCTGTAAACTTCAGAGAACTTTCATTTTCAGCATTGTAGTTACAGGATGAATGTATTTTATGAAGATTAAGTTTTAGGAGGAAAGTGCACTGGGTGGGGTAAGGAAAAGTTAGAGGCGGGGCATCACCCAGGGGGCTATCGTGGTGGTTCAGGCACAAGGTATGACCAGGTGTAACTAGGTAGTACAGTGGTTTGGGAAAGGAAGGAAGGAAGAGCTGGCAGGCTAGGGAATGGATTGGATTTGGGGAGTGAGGGATGAGGGAAGTGGAGGGTGACTCAGAGGTTGGGGTTTACCAGCTTAGAAGGACTGTGATAACATGCTCAATTTCTACAGTGCCGTATAGTTGACTGGGCGCTATTTTTTTTTTTTTAACTGAAGTATAGTTGATTTACAATGTTGTGTTGATTTACAATGCTGTGTTTTCTGGTATACAGCAAACTGATTTTATATATATATATATATATATGTATATATACACACACACACACATATATATTCTTTTTCATATCCTTTTCCATTGTAGTTTATTACAAGATAGTGAATATAGTTCCCTGTGATACACAGTAGAACCTAGTTGTTGATCTATTTTATATGTAGTAGTTTGTATCTGCTAATCCAGAACTCCTAATTTATCCCTCCCCCCTTCCCCTTTGGTAACAGTAAGTTTGTTTTCTAATGTCTGTGAGTCTCAATTGTTTCTCTCCATGGAAATCTTTAGTAAAAGGCGAAAGATTTATTTGATCTGAAGAGAAATCAGAGTATACTGAGTGCAATTTTTATACATCATCTCATTTGATGTTCACCAAACTCCTGTGAGGTAGGAAGGAGGGATTTTATTTTCCCTGTTGAAGACCTAAAAGAAGCAGAAATTTAAAGAGATCAAACGACTTGCCCAAGTTTGTGGTGACTGCTTACAGAAACAGGTCCACTATAATAGCATAGGGTAGAAGTCAGAGGAAAGAGAGGTTAGGGAATTTTTAAAAGCCTTTCTTGTATCTTGGTTCTGGATTTATTTTATAAAAGTAAACTTTTATTACTTTTTCTCTTACAAAAGTAATGTTCATTTTAGAAAACTTGAAAAAGAAAAGGACCTTAAATTGCATAATCAGGAGATAACTACTCATAAAATGGTAGTATGTTTCCTTCCATCCATGTAGATCACTTTAAATAACTGTAATTAAAAACTATTTTTTAAAATAGTTTTATTCTTTTAGTTCTAGGAAACATTTAATAGTTATTTCTTCAAATGTTGTCCCCCCCTTCCATTTCCTCCCTTCCCTTCTGCAGATTCCTCCAAATGATCGGATTTAGGCACGTCTTTGATCTGTCCTCTGTATCTCTTCAGTTGTCTTTTACTTCCTATCTCTGTGCTATAGTCTGGGAGGGTTCTTTAGCTCACTCTCCTAGCTCATTGATTCATTCCTCAGGGTCTACTCAGCTATCTAGCCCTTTGAGTTTTTGTTTTTTAAATTTATTTTATTTTTGGCTGCACTTAGCCTTTGTTGCTGCGTGTGGGCGAGCAGTGGCTTCTCTTGTTGCGGAGCACGGGCTCTAGAGCGCAGGCTCAGTAGTTGTGGCGCACGGGCTTAGTTGCTCCGCCGCATGTGGGACCTTCCCGGACTAGGGCTCGAACCCGTGTCCCCTGCATTGGCAGGTGGGTTCTTAACCACTGAGCCACCCTTCGAGTTTTTAAATTGGACAGTTTTTGTGTTCAAGATTTATGGTCTGTTCTTTTTATAACTGCTTATTCATGGGTTTTTTTGTTTCGTTTTGTTACAGCATACTCATTACCTTTTTGAGTATATTAATTATATACACTTTTTTTTTTTTTTTTGGTGGTATGCGGGCCTCTCACCGTTGTGGCCTCTCCCGTTGCGGAGCTCAGGCTCCGGACGCGCAGGCTCAGCGGCCATGGCTCACGGGCCCAGCCGCTCCGCGGCATGTGGGATCTTCCCAGACCGGGGCACGAACCCGTGTCCCCTGCATCGGCAGGCGGACTGTCAACCACTGCGCCACCAGGGAAGCCCCTTAATGAGACTTTTAACTTTACCATACCCAAGTTCCTCACTTTATGGAGGAGGGAAGGGCAAAGTATTCTCTTGTCTAGCGGTTTTATTGTATCAGAAGCAATAAAGAAATTGAACACTTGAAATTTCTGGTATCATTTGGGTATCAGAATTTGGATATCATTAGTGAAGTTGCTTGATTATTGCAAAATGGTTATTTTTTCATTTTAAAGTCATATACAGATACCTATTTTTTTTCTTTTAGGTTTGTAACCCATACATTTGGAGTTGGAGTTATGCAGTATTTATGTAGTCATTTACTACATAGTTGACTGGCTTCCTTTACTGCCCTAACATTTTTATTTTTTAAGAATAAATCAATAAATGAATATTTATTTATTTATTGCTGGTGTTGGGTCTTCATTGCTGACTGTGGGCTTTCTCTAGTTGTGACGAGCGGGGGCTACTCTTTGCGGTGTGTGGGCTCCTCATTGCGGTGGCTTCTCTTGTAGCGGAGCACGGGCTCTAGGCGCGCAGGCTTCTGTAGTTGCGGCACACAGGCTCAGTAGTTATGGTGCACGGGCTTAGCTGCTCTGCCGCATGTGGGATCGTCCTGGACCAGGGCTCGAGCCTGTGTCCCCTGCATTGGCAGGCAGATTCTTAACCACTGCGCCACCAGGGAAGCCCCCCTAACATTTTTAGATAAAAGCAGGAAGTCTTGTTCCTTTTGCCTCCCGAAGCATTTATGCCATATCTTTTTGTTATTCTAGTGTTAAGGGTCCTAACACTAGGGTCCTGAAAAGCCAAAGATTCCAAGTGAGGTGAGGCTTTATTGCAATAAAGCCTTGCCTGGGATGAAGGCAGGCATGAGGTCGGCCTGGCACTGCGGTCCAGCAGTATTCTCAAAAGTTCAGAACACCATTATGGGGGTAACTGATAGTTGACGGTATGAGCCAACATATACTTGTTTTTAATACTGACAAAAATCAGTACTTCTATTAGACACTCATCTCTACAGTGAGATTAGTTTTCAGAGACTGAGTTAGAAAGTGTTTTAGAGGCCTTCTAGCCTCACTTCTCCCCCATTGTAGGAATTCACGCATCAACTTTGCATCTACACAGAGAACTCTGGTTTGGTAAGTTTACGTGATAGTCACCGATTCTTTATTAGACAACAAAGTATTGTATCACAACAAAATCTTCCTTCCTTCATTGAAGCCACATTTATTTAGAGCTTACTGTGCACTAGGAACTGCACTAGGCATTTGCAGGTAATGTGAGATGAGTGACGTAGCCTCCCCTTTTAGATGATACACTTGTTAGGGAATAGGCTTGCCTCTATTTGTATGTGTCTCCCTGACCCCTGATTCTCCAGTGCTTGTTCAGAAATCTGAATATACCATTGCTGTGATACAAAGAGGGCAGGAGAATTAGCATCAGACTTGGATTTGAATTTTGGCTTTGGTACTTACTCAGCTGTGAGCTGGGGCAAGTCATGGAACTCATCTGTGAGCCACAGTTCCTTGTATATAAAATGAGCGTATGGGGGCTTCCCTGGTGGCGCAGTGGTTGAGAGTCCGCCTGCCGATGCAGGGGACACGGGTTCGTGTCCCGGTCTGGGAAGATCCTACATGCCGCGGAGCGGCTGGGCCCGTGAGCCATGGCCGCTAAGCCTGCGCGTCCGGAGCCTGTGCTCCGCAACGGGAGAGGCCACAACAGTGAGAGGCCCGCGTACCGCAAAAAAAAAAAAAAAAGAAAAAAGAAAAGAATCTGCCTGCCAATGCAGGGGACATGGGTTCGAGCCCTAGACTGGGAAGATCCCATATGCCGCGGAGCAACTAAGCCTGCGAGCCACAACTACTGAAGCCTGCGTGCCTAGAGCCCGTACTCCACAACAAGAGAAGCCACCACAGTGAGAAGCCCGCACACCACAACAAAGAGCAGACCCCACTTGCTGCAACTAGAGAAAGACCACGCACAGCAACCAAGACCCAACGCAGCCAAAAAAAAAAAAAAATGAGCGTATGAGAGAAGGTGTGAGAAGATACCTGTCACGCACCATAAACATGACAGATTTTTCTGGTTTCTCTTTGCTTATTGATCAGAATTGTGTTTTCTCACCAGTAGGTCAGGAGAGAAGGAAGCTCTGTTAAATCCTTTCAGTGCTGCTGAATATACTGATAATGGAAAAATAAACAGGGGTGCAGTGGTTTTCTGGCCTGTAAACCAAAAAACAGTTTTCAGTGCCAAAAGCTATGTTTGTCTTGAGAGGCCAAGAATATTTCTGCAACGTAGGACAGCTTCAGATCCCACATGAATCTCTCTGGTAATGGCACAGTTTTGGTTTGGGTTCACTTGTTTACAAGGCTAGCTTTGCTACAATGTCAAGTTTGCTTACCGTGCTCAGTTTTTTGCTGGAGTAAAATAACGTAGGCTGGCTGGAGAGGGTCTCTGGTCAGGGCTAGTAGGAATTGAACTTGTTCTTCCAGTGGGCAGTCTCTGGCCAATCGGAGCAGCGTGCCTGTCCCATTGCCAGGCTCTAGAAAGCCCTGCGAGCGTGACACTTTCTCTGGGCCCTGGCTCTTCCCCACCAGGTTGCTTTGGAGTCAGTGGTTTCTAATCGGTGGCATGAGGGCTTTGCCCCGCTCCCAGTATTCTCAGCCTTCTCTACTACTCTAGAGCCAGGTTGCTAAAATGATCTACCTTCTTCTTATTTCTCTGTCATGAGGAAAATTTCTGGAATTTCTACCCTACCTAAGCTATTCTTCTGAAAAACATGTCTTCAGACCTTATTTCTCTGGTTCCCAGATAAGCTGATCCCACATGCAGACGTCTGAGACATCTGCTACCCTGCAAGCAGAGGTGCAGAGGAGGTGCAGGGTGATCAGATGCAGACCTGATTATGCCATTCCCTGCTTCAAACCCTCTGTGGCTTCCCACTGCCAGATTCAGACTCCTTTCCATGACCTCAAAGCCCAGCCTGATGTACCTTCTGCCCGCTTCTCTAGCTTTATCCCATGCTTTTACAGACTGAATGCTTCAAATACTTTCTTATACTTCTAGGCACTTAAAGACCTCTGGGCTTTTGACTGTGCAGTTTCCACGAAAGTGCTCTGCTGAGACTTTCTCCCCAACTTAATCAGCAGAAATAGCAGAAGAACTTTGGCGAAGGTAGAGCTCTGTAGGAAGTATCTTGTGTCTGGAAAAAATGCCGTCAAATTTTTGTGTTTGTGAAATTCCATTACTAAAAAAAAAAAAAAAAGACAAGCCTAAGATGGGACGAAGTGTTCTAACTGTCGAGGTCATGCATGCTCAGAAGATGGAGAGGTCCCTATAGGCTGCGCTGGGGCAGCATTTACCCTCCTGCCTGTTTCACTGTGGCCCTGAGGGCCCGGGGAGTTGAAGGAGGTCGGAGAGAATGGATGTCCTAGGGAGCAGAGGAGCGTGCTGGTGGCTGATACAGCTTATCCTTGCTCACCTCCTGGAGGGGTCTGAGACTGCCGAACTGGTCTTTCCTTGGTGGGCCCCTGAAGAAGTCCCTTCATTACAAATGAAAGAGCATCTGGATTTGATGGTGCACTGCTGAGGGTCAGGTTGTGTGGGACAAACATGCTTTTTCTCTGGTTAGCACCTATTTTCACCTGGCTGGTTCCACCTTGACTTACTGAAAATCAACTCAGATTGATCAAATGTAACAATAAAACCATCAGGTATTGAATGTTTACTACATACCAGGTACTGTTCTAAGTACTTTATGTGTATTAACTAATTTAATCTTTAAGAAAACCCAGTGGGCTTGGTGTCACCCTAAAGGTTCACCTTTAAGAGTAAGAAAACTGAGGCAAGTGGGAGGTTTAACAATTTCCCCGAGGTTTCCTGGCTAGAAACTGGCAGCACCTGGATTCAATCCCAGTACACTGATTTCTGAGTCCATACTCGACATTGATACTTCTGTACTTTTCATTTTACTTTTGGAGATTTGTGAGATATTGTGAATTTTTTTGTTTATCTGTTTCTTGAGGCAATTTTCCTGATTCTGTTGGTCAGGATTCTTTTGATTGCAAGTTACATCAACCTAATCTAAACAAGCTGAGGCCCAAAGTGAAATCTGTGGGCCACCATGGCCTGGCTTACGTAACCAAACCATGGGAAGGACAGGGGTGTGCCCGCCTCTGGGCCACGTGAAACCAGGACCCTTCTCCATCTTTCCCTTTCCTGTGGTGTCATCTTCATTTTCTTGGGCTGCTGCTTTCTGCTCAGCAAGAAACAGTGCCCACCAATAGCTCCTGGCCTCATATTTCACAGCTTCATTAATGGGGAGGGACTGAGCCTCTTCCTCTGATTCCAATTTGAGAGTCCCTGGGAAGAGCCAGGACAGCCTGGCTTGGAACACCTGCCTGCCCAGCGGCCCCTGGTGGCTTCTGTGATGAGCAACAGCTTTCACAGAAGTAGGTAGTTGGATGGGGAGCAGCTCTCAGAGGAAGGGAGGGTGCTGGTCAGACAGATGGTAGCTGCCCCTGCACTGGGGTTCAGCCCAAGCCCCACAAATGCTTTTCAGCTTGAGAATTAATACTGCTTTTTATGTGTAATGACAGTTATTATTCCTAATTCTGACTCTGAGGCAGTTTGCACTCTCTGTTATCAGAGAAACTTTCCAGTAATTCTGTTTGCTAAGAGAAGAATGGATAACTTGTGGGAGATAACTTGTGGGAAAATTTCCACAAGTTTTGACATAGAAAGGGCTTTCCAGTTGACCCGCTTCCTTACTTGTACATTCTGCCTAAAAGATACTTAGTGATGCTGTATTGCTCATTACGTCTCTTTTTATCCTGTGGTTTCATAACTATTACTTTTTCTATTCTGTTTTTGCATTCCAGTGGCAAGATCACTGCTCTGTGTTTTTGTGTTTGTTTCGTCAGTTAACTGTATCTTGGGCAAGTCATCCAACCTTGTGGAC
The DNA here is from genome assembly GCF_949774975.1 of Lagenorhynchus albirostris. Taxonomy (NCBI): domain Eukaryota; kingdom Metazoa; phylum Chordata; class Mammalia; order Artiodactyla; family Delphinidae; genus Lagenorhynchus; species Lagenorhynchus albirostris. The sequence goes on along the minus strand of NC_083095.1, from coordinate 162,960,683 downwards.
CTTAATTCCTTCAACTGTTAGGATAGGCTGACTGTTGTAACAAACCCCCAAATATACAAAAGTCTCAACTTGAAAGAAGTTGCTCAGTCACGTGAAGTTTAAGATAGGTGTTCCTGATCAGTGGAGGACTCTTCTCTAAGTGGCGATTCAGGGACTAAGGCTCCTTCCATCTTGTGGCTCTGCCATCTTCAACACATGGCTCCCCAAGATCATTGTGCACGTCTGCACGCACAGGTTGCAGAAGGGGAAAGAGCATGAAGGACTGTGGGTGAGAGGTTTTTAGGGACCAGATCTGGAAATAGTCCATGTCTGTTCCATTGGCCACTTGGCCACACCTGACTGCCCTGGAGGCTGGGAAATGTGATCCATCTGTATCTGTTTGTGCCCAGGAAGGAGAGGAACTGTCTTTGAACAGCCAGCCAGTCTCTACCACTCCTCTTTGGTAACTTTTGTTAATTCTTCTCCTTTTCCCCTCTCCTGTGCATAGCAGTTGTGAAGTTTGGGTGGGATTGAGCCCACCTCCAGCGCCAGGGTGGTCCCTCATGTCCTTATTGCCACAGTTATTTATTCAGTAATAGATGCATAACCCAGGCCTAAGTCAGACAGGACATGAAGTCCTCTGGTCCCAGTCACTGGTTCAAAGGCAGGCATGTGATATAAACTGTCTCAATTGGACTGGAGTGGTTATGGGATAGATGTCCCCACCCCCACCCCACCCCCCAGTGAGAACAACGCCAGCTCCTGGGCAAGAACAAGCTCGGAGAATTGCAGAGTCCCAGAGCCAGAGTCCCTACCGAACCTCTCCTGAGGCTCGAAAGATCTCACTCTGCACTTCGTGTTTGCATGAGTCGATAAATCGACTTTATCACACAATAATTTGAGGTTAATTTTCCTTACTTGCAGCCAGAAGCATCCTGACTGATAGAACTTAAGAAAGGGAAGGGGAGCAGGGAGAGAGAAAGGATAGAGTCTGGATGTCTAAGTTCTGCTTTGGCTCGTTGCTACCACGTCTGTGATGTTTCTCCAAATACTTGAACACCCAAGCAGGGTCCGAATGGATGTTATCCTAGTTTGACTTCTGAGTTCCCTGGAATTACAGCTGAGATAACTATTATTTAACATTCTTCTTTTTTCTACCTTTAAACACTAATTTCTCTCTGGATTGAATGACAGTTTCATTGAAGGATCAATTTGGACATTTTATTTGTCTTCTACCAAAGTGAACAGAGCATAGTTCATATGCTTTCTTTTCCCATGTTTTATTTCAGCAACTTCTCTAAAGTTTGCGTTTTCATCAAGAAAATATATGGAATAAATGTACACATTGCAGAAGACATTTGGTTTATATAGCTGGGTGTTATCTCTGTATTATATAGGCCTTCTTTATTTCTTGAGTTGAAATGTTCCAAGCCCTTTTGAAATTTGAACAGTTTATCAAATTTGTTGATTTTATAGCACCTCCATCTTGAAAAAGAATGCCACATGGTGTTCCTGAAAGAACATTTTGAGAAAATTATATGATATTCAATAAGGCAGTTGAAAATAACCTGTTAAGTATTTAGGAATTGTTGTTCAAGAAACTAACTTGCACAGCCAGAAGCCATTAGCTCAGTGCACAGACACCTCATACTGCTGTGGTGACAAATGTGAACCTGAAGGTCCAACCTGACTCATTCAGAGTATGGAGAACAGCAGAGGGCTGACGACCTCTTCATTAGAACTGCCCTCCTTTGCTTATTCAAAGAAGATTTGAGGTAAAGAATACTTACTGTAGGATTAAAAAGGAAGCAGATAAAGAGAATTGGGGCCAAGGGAACACAGGGGTAGACTAATCAGTCGAGTCAGGTGTCAGGTCGTATGTGGCAATGCACGCCACACAGACTTGCATGGTTGCCAGGGGGTTGGGTCACACATTTGGCTCTGAGCTTCTACAGCCTCAACAGATAGGAAAGCAGTCCCAGAGTTCCTGCGATTTAACAGAAGCCAGTGACTCAGGAGAAGTGTAGTTTCTGAGCCTAGGCCTGAAGAAATCACTCTCCCTTTTTAAGGGTCAAGGCTGTCAACAATGTTCCCATAATAAATATGGTGGTGAGTGTCCCTCAGTGTAAGCTGAGGGCGTGATAACTTGTGGACTCCAGGTCAGGCCACAGCAAGTGGACCCAGGCACCCTGCTAATTGGATTCAGGAATTAAAATTTAGTCTGTTTGGGAGAATGTGACATTATCAATTTTTAATCTTGGCCAATTTTATTTACATTTATTTGATTAGAAGTGAAGATCAGTCTTTTTCCAAATGTTTATCAGCAATTTGTAATTTCTCTTTTGTGTATTGTCTGTTACTTTGGCGATTTCCTATTGGAGAACTAGAGGGTTTTTTTTTTCAATTTGTATGTCATTTTTTTTAAAGTTACGAATATTATGAGTCCATTTGCCACTTATGGTTAATAACTTTTTTTTTTCCTAGTTTGCCTTTTAAATTTGCTTATGGCAAATGTTTCTAGGATTGCTTACTGAAATGGGATAAGCAGTTGTGCTGGGAGTGGGAGGATGGGGTTAGGGAAGCTGGCCTGAGAGGGGGAACGTTTGGAATAGCCTCTCTAAGGAGGGGAGAAGGTGTGGTCGGGGGCGTGGAGAAAGCACCCTGGGCAGCACGTGGCACCCAGCTGCCTTTGGACGTCACGCATTTACATTCCATTCTGCAAGGTCGTGTTACTCTCCAGCAGGGCTCTGCCACTCTTGTGTATGTGGGCATGAGCAGGACAGTTGGGCTGATCTGGAATTGGAGTTTTGCATTTCTCAGAATGTCCACTAGCTATTGACAAGGCACACAAGAGAGCAAGGGTAAGGGCTGTGAGTTTGGGTTTGACAGAAGTAGCTGACCCAAGAAGAGGTCTGGGAGTTTAGGATAACAGGTGAGCTAAGGCCTGGTAGTCTCAGTGAAAGGCACACAAGCCTCGTGCTCAGCACAGCGCCTGCCGTGTAGAACTGCTCAGTACCACTAAGTCTCCCAGCAGCGTGCGCTGGCGGTGAGCAGTGAGGACGACAGAAGAGGCCAGCCACAGAGGCCCAAAGACGGGTAAACAAATCCTGCTGTCGGAGGGCACAGGGTGGCACTGGAAGGGGGGCCCAAGGAGCTTCCAGTATGCTGGTAGTGTTGCTTCTCCATCTGGGTGCTGGTTATACAGGGGTCTTCAGTTTGTGAAAATTCATCTGTTTGTACACTTATGATATATGTACTTTTCTCTGTGTTCAATAAAATGTAAAGAAATGAAAGAGAGAGCGAGTGCACACTTCGGTGCCAGGCCACCTGTTTTCAAATCCCAGCTCTTTATAGCCACTTTATAGCTGTGGGACCTTGGGAAAATTACTGAACCTCTCTGTGCCTCAGACTTCAAATCATGTAAAATGAGGATAATAATAGCACTTAGACCCTAGGCGTGCTGTGAGGATTAAATGACTCAATACGTGTCAAGCGCTCTGAATAGTGCCTAGCAAATAGTAAACACTCCCTATTATTAGTTATTTTGGTTAGTAATGGTTATTGCTATTATAAAGCGAAGAGGTATGAGAGAGAACTGATGAACTGGGAAGTTGTGGTCAGAGAAAGCTAGTGGACATTCTGTCAGATGATGTCCTGAGTGTGGCCATGCAGTGGTGCCTGAGTGGGGTTGGGTGGACCGGACCGGGGGTCAGTCAGAACTAAACGGAAGGAACTGTCGTGGGGTGGCGTCGCCACGTGAACCTTGACCTTGCCTAGGACGTGAGGTGGAGAAGACTGATGTCGAGTCCCAAGGCCCCTAGTGAGTGTGAGTAGCCTGTGGCCTCGCGGGGTGATGTGAGTCTCAGAGGGTCAGAGCTGGGGTCGCTGTCTGGGAGTGACAGTGGGGGCATCAGGAGCAGCCTCCCTCTGACAGAGTGGTCTGGAGGCGGGCAGCTGTGGGCTTTGCGGAGTTTTATTCCAGGGCTTTCCCAGCAGTCTCTCTGTTGCGCAGTTAGTGGCACAGAGAGGTGTCAGAAGCCAGGTGACATTCGCTGTGTTGTGACAGTGAAATATAGGTTAATTACATCTGCTCCAGTGTATTTTCCGAATTCCGTTCTCAGTCGGCTGATACCTGTGATGGTCTGCCTGGCTCCCTGTCACTGCCTTTCTCCTTGGACCTTGGCTGGATTTGTTTTGCCCCACCAGACAGACCCTTCCTCCTCCCGTGTAACGCCCCCGCCCCCACCAATTTAGTTGCAGGAAATTAAAGTCATCCTAGTTCCACGCTCTGGGACAGTCTCATTTCTAGTAACTGGCCCTTGTTGCTGCGGACACACTGCCATCTTTAATTCCACTGCCGGGTATGGGTCTTGCTGTTATATTCTATCCTAGTTCCCTGCCAGTGCCCTGGCTTCCCCACAGCTGAGGCCTCCTTTGCATTTGGCCATCCCGCTTTTTTGACTGTAGGCCCCAAGGATGAGGTCCTACCACCCAACCATGACTCTCCGCCCTCACTTGACTGTCGCCCGAATCCATGGTTGGGGAACTAGATGCCGCATGCATGCCACAGCTAAAAAAAAAAAAGATCCCGCATGTTGCAACTAAGACCCGGTGCAGGCTAAATAAATAAATAACATAAAATATTAAATTAAACAAATAAAATAAAAATGTTTTCAGTTAGCATTCTTGACTTAGTGGGTGACACAAAGTAGAGTCAATAATCATCAAGCTACCTTAATCTTTATCCTCTGACAGATTAGGTATACTTCCACATTTAAATAGATGTTTCTTTTTTATAATTCAAGTCGCAAAGTTACATTTACATACATTTTGTGATTGCAGTCCATTAGGAGTCATTTAATTTCATAACAGTTGATTTTTATCACATCGAAAATGAAAAAAACTGCATTATTTCATTGCAAGGTTGGAAGCATAGTATGCTAAACATTATATGGTTGTAAACCACTAAGACTCTGAGTTTGCCTGTCACCGCAGCATAACGTAACGAAAGCTGACTAATACAGCAGCAGCCTAAGGGGGTCCGAGTACCCCAGGATGATGTTGGGTGAGGGAAGCTCCAACCAGGGAAAGTCACCAGGTAAGACTGGCAGATGACAGAGCCAGGAAGTGTGAGACTGACAACAGCAGTACCTGTGACAGTAAGAGACATGCCCTTCCTCATGCAGAAGAGGCCAGGTGATTTGTGGAGATATTAACTTTGTATTCCTCCCTCCCCTGGCTCTTTCAAGCAGGGAGCCAGTCTCTTGGTACTTCCTTGCTTTGGGTATTTTGGGTGGTCAGAGCACAGAAGCTTCTGGAAGTCGATGGCTCTCTTTTGTAATAACCTTGGGTCTGTGGAGATTCTGTGACACATCCTAGAAGAGGAAGAAAGGGTGGGCTTTTAAGAGCTAAAAGCAGGGAGAGAGAGAGATTTCTACCCAAGTCGGGAAAGGGGCAGAGTGTGATTAGGGCAGGGAAGGGTAGGGAGAGTCCCCACGCCCTGATTCTAGGCAGTGTGCAGGAGGTGACAAGGCCTTGGAGGGAAAGGCTGCCAGGTACACTCAGGGAGGGTCCGCTAGACGCAGAGTGCACACCTCTTGCCTGCAATTCCCACACCTCGAGAGGCACCCCAGATCAGCTGAGTCCCCACACCTGAGGGGGTACAAGGGCTGGGATAGGGGACAGTCCTGCAACCACTGGTATGACCAGAGGGGTCACCCCAAGGGTTTGGTACTGTCTAAGAAGACCCTGGCACCTTGACAAAACATTGGAGTTGGGGGAGGGAAGCTCAATGATATGCCTGAGATTGAATTTCTTACCAGCTCAGTGGGATAGTGACTTAGAGTCAGCTTTAAATTGAATTAGAAAAAATAAAGAAGCATGCCAGACCGCTGCAGCTTTGCAATCCCTCAGGCAGTCCCTAACCCCACCGCTCGCTCCCATGCCCACCAGCAAGCAAGTGGCTACCGGACGGGAAGCTCCTTGCAACCCTCCCCCCAGGAGTGGAGGCCGACCAATTGCATGTCCCTGGGCGAGGGGCCCCCAAATCCTCCATCCTGAGGTCCTGCTAGAATGGGCTGTCAGAACATTTCCTGACCAGAGGGAGGTGGGGAAGCAGGGCCCAGGTCTGGGAGCAGGGGAGAGGCTAAACCACCCAATGGCGGGCATGGGGCACAGGGTGGGACATCTTTCACCCCACAGTGTGGCAGTGGGCAGGGCTGGCTCATCTTCAACTCTGGCCTGACCAGGCAGGATACCTTCCTAGGGGTCCAGCTACACTCTTGTCTTCTACTATCAGCCACTGCCCACCAGGCCAGTTCATGATGGGATTGACCCAGGACAAGCCCTGGATGAGAGCTGAGAGTACAAGGGCAACTGGGTGGTTAAGAGGCAGATGGCCCAGGTGGTCCTTTCAGGCAAAGTGCCAACTTCTCGTCATGGCTCATGAGGACGGTTGTGATCCAGCCCCTGATGACCGCCCTCATTTCATCTCTAGCCACTTCCCAGCACAGCCCCTCCCTTCTCCTAGTTCCAACCTCCCTGAGCTGCTTCCAGTCCCTTGAAGGGACCACATTCTCTCCTGCCTTGTGGCTTTTCTACAGGCTGCCTCCTGTATTGGAACACTCCCTTCTCCCACTTAGCTCATTCTACTCATCCGTCAGGACTCAGCCCCTACTTGTCCCTCAGGACCAAATTTGGTCTTCTGTTCTAGGAAACCCTCCGAACCCCCAAATCTGGATTGGGGATCTGTTCTAGGCACCCCACAGCACTGGTTTTCTATCTTGGTCCTTGTCATACCTGTTATACAGGATTGTTTCACTGTCTGTTCCATAGGCTATTGTGTAATCTCTTGGATGCAGGAACTGTGTCTGTTTCATTGATCATGGTACCTTTAGTACCTGATGTCTGATAAGGAGGATGGAAAGGGAAAGGGAAGGAAGAGAAAGAGAAGGGAGGGGTGGGGAGGAAAGGGACGGCTGTTTTTGCCCTTCTTGCCTTGCCCACGAACCTTGAGACTTCCTTGCCTTTGAAGCTCTTCAATAAGGAAGCCTAGCATCCGGCCTGGGTGGCAGTTTAGTTGAGGTGGTTCAGGAGGCTGTGACTTCAGCAGTCCAGTCTCCAGCCTGGATTAAGCACAGGCTGGGGTGACGATACCCAGGGCAGCTGGGAGCCACATTGCCGGAGGGAAATTTTAACTGCAGCCAAGCAGAAAAATAAAAGTCAGAGGCAAGGGGAAAGCCTGCATCTGTGTGAGGTGCAGCAGCAGGACGTGCTCAGAGGGCGGGTTGCAATGAAGGAGGGACACCAGCAGGGACTGCTTGTTGATCCCAATATCTGTTTCCCCCTCTTTTCTTATATTAAGTGTTTAACTGAACATATGGCCACCAGAATAAAATCGCCATTTCCCGGCCTCCCGTGCAGCTAAACAGGGCCACGTGATTAAGTTTTGGCCAGTGAGATAGAAGAAACATGTTGTATGACTTCCACAAAGTGTCCTGAAGGGAGGGTCCATGCCCTTCGTCTAGGGTGACCCACTCGTCCTGGTTTGCCTGAGACTCTCCTGGTTTTAGCACGGAAATTGCCACGTCCTGGGCCATCCCTCTGTCCTGGGCAAACCAGGGGAGTCAGTCACCTCCTTCTGGCCAGCATGTGAACGTGAGAGAAAGCGGCCTGGAACCATGAGACGCAGCCACGTGCTGGGGATCGAGAAGGCTGGGCTGCTAGACCGGTGCCTGCACAGTGAGTTCCGGCCGCTCAGATGGTCCTGAGTCTGGATCACCTGAGCCTGCATCTCTGATTACTCCCTTTGGGCTTTGTTGACCAGTGAGAAAAATCAACGTCTGTGCTGTGTAGGCAGCTGTTAATTAGGCTTCTCTGGCACATGAAGCTGCACCTGATCCTAATAGTAGGGAAACAGGACTAAAGCCTTGACAGATGCTGGTTTGTTGGCGCTGCCAGTTGTGCAGGGGGTGGGGGCTTGGTGGGCAGTCCTGAAAGTGCTCACTGTTCTCCGCAGAGCTGCCTCGGGGGCTGCCCCTGGGAGTGAGGGACTGATGAGTGGTCAGGTTTCTACTCCCATCTCGCCAAAGGCTTCAGTGCTTCCTGCGCTTATATCCTTTGACAAAATTGTTCCCTTCCTAAGAAGCAACTTGAAAGCCACTGGTTCTCCAATGAATGGTGACAGCCTGACCCACTGTCCTTCTCCGACCCTACCGCTCCCGGCTGTTTAGCTACTTCTTACCCACTTACATAGGAGTTGCACAAAACTCATTCAGACACAGGCATAGTAACGAACATAGAGATCAAAAAAGAAAAAGGAAATTAAATCCTAGAAAGAGTTGCATAAGCCTAAACCCCCAGGAGAGACCTGGCACCAGACGATGTCGCTGGCAGCAGCCCTGTATGGGACTTGCTGTTGCAGGGACCTCCCCGAGGGCCACTTTGGGATGGAATCTACTCCTGGGGGTGCTGCATCATGCCTCAGGTGGCCTTGTTTCTAACAAAGCATCGCTGTTCCTGGACATACTGCCTTCAGGAGCACCTGTGCAACCCGGGAACTGTCTGGGTTTGTGGATAAGGCTGAGGGTGAGTTGTCAGCTCAGGGATGCACAAGGCAGGGGTAAGTGCAGACATGGATTCAGCGAACCTGGGAGTAAAGATTTCCCACTGGCCCCACCAGAAAGCTAGGCAGTTTGGGAGGTACTAGCAGAGCCCTATACTGGAGGAATAACTGGGGTCCAAGACACCCAGGGCAAGTGGCCTAGAACAGGGGGTCCCTGAAGTGCTACAGTTAAGCAGGAGATGGGGCAGCTCTCCCAGCCTGACCCCTAAAGGGAGGGCTTTGTCTTGTCCTATCTCAGCCACCTCCTGGTTGTGCCGTTTCCTGCTCTGCAGCATGAGGAAAATAATAATGCCTACTGCATGCACCTGGTGAGGGTGATGTGCAAAAACTCAGTCCAAGGCCCAGCTTGGTGTGGCTAAGCCGGTGGCTCCGGTCCGGTTCTCTCACAAGGTTGTGGTCAAACTGTTGGTCGGGGCTGCAGACCGTTGAAGGCCTGATCAGGCCGGAGGATCCACTTCTAAGATGGCTCACCCACGAGGCTGTTGGTAAGAGGCCTCAGTTCCTCTCTACATGGGCCTCTCCTACAGCTGCCTGAGTGTCTTCACCCCACAGCAGCTGGCTTCCTCCAGAGCAAATGATCCAAGGGACAGAATGAGGTGGAAACCACAGTGACTTTTACCATGTAGCCAGCCTTGAAGTCACATGCCGTCATTTCTGCAGTGTCCTACAGGCCACACAGCCCTGCGCTATTTTTTAGTATGTTTTTTTTTTTGCCACACCGTGCAGCACACGGGATCTTAGTTCCCCAACCAGAGACGGAACCCGTCCCCCCTGCAGTGGAAGCCCAGAGTCTTAACCTCCAGACCACCAGGGAAGTCCTCACAGCAGGGCAGGGGCTACACAAGGGTGCAAGTACCAGGAGGTGGGGCTCGTCAGGCTCTGTTGGGGGTTGGGACCACGTGACCGCACAACCGCTGAACCAGTCCTGGAGCATCTGTTGCCTGACTTCTTGTCATGTGACATAAGAAGTCCTGTTGTTATTCTGCTGCTTACAGCCCAAAGCATCCTGATAGCCCTTCCCCAAAAGTCCTTCGTTTTTTTGCTTAAAACAGCCAGTGTTGGATTCTGTGACTTACAAACTAAAGTCCTTGACTGATACCAGAGAGTAAGTTTAGACCATCAGCCTTGAAGAGGGAAAGGTGGGCTCCTGGGCTGCAGGCATCCTCTGTGACTGTCACTCCAAACCTCACAAATGTGACCTGGTTGTCCAGGGTCTAAGAATAAGCACTGTGAGGGGAGAGACAACCCGGCTTTTCTCTGCCTAAATAGTCATAGTTAGGTAAAAATACTAAAGAAAAATCCTTGCTGCAGTGACACGACTTTGATTCTGCCTGATTCTCCAGCTAGCTCTGTGGCTGCGTCTCTGTGGAGGGATGGAATCCTCCTTCTTTCTCTCCGGGCTGAGATTCCCTGCTTCCCTTTGGGATGGGGCTGATTCCAGCAGAGATTCCCAGGTTCTATCCCTTGGGTGGCCAGCAACCAGGAGGATCTCACAAGTTGCCACCGTGGGCCAGGAGAACACTAAATTTACACAAGTCTGGTCTCCTACCAAAGGGAGGCCAGAAATCAGGATTCTCTGAGCTCTCTGTAGCCTTCATGTGGGACTGGCAAGTTTTCACATTTCAGAAGGAAGAGGAGCCTCTTTGAGCTCACCCTCTCTGATCTTCTGGATCAGCTGCAGCTGGGAGCACCATCACTGCCAAGCTTACTAATTATGTGCTGGGAAAGAGTCAGACCCCACCCAGACTTCTGTATTCTGCTGGGTCCCAAGGGCACCCATGCAGAGGGACAGGCTGCAGGGTGGGAAATTATATAGGGTCATCTTTTTTCATTTTGATAAATTTATGTATGTATGTATTTATGTATATATGTATGTATTTATTTTTGGCTGCGCTGGGTGCTCGTTGCTGCGCGCGGACTTTCTCTAGTTGCAGCGAGTGGGGGCAACTCTTCGTTGCGGTACACGGGCTTCTTATTGCGGTGGCTTCTCTTGTTGCAGAGCACAGGCTCTAGGCATGCAGGTTTCGGTAGTTGTGGCGCAGGGGCTTAGTTGCTCTGCGGCATGTGGGATCATCCTGGATCAGGGCTTGAACCCGTGTCCCCTACGTTGGCAGTCAGATTCTTAACCACTGCGTCACCAGGGAAGTCCTCTAGGGTCATCTTTATCCAGCCCCATACTCCCTTTCAACTCAGAGAAGTTGTGAGTGACAAATGAAGCATTTCTTAGAAACAATAAGTGATGTCCATCACTGCGTGAAGGGCTCGCGCAAAGGGGTAAAGGGGTATATGGTGGGAGAGAATGCAGCAGCTTGGGGTCCTGGCTCCACCACACGCATGGTGTGGCCTTGGACAAGTCCCCTCTTGCCCCTTTGAAAAGAGGAGCTGGATCACAAAATGTTAGATCTAAAAAGGACAGGGAAGTTCATCTGGTGGCCTCATATGTCAGGTGGAAGGCTTTGGGCTGCAGATAACAGAAGGCCCAACTAAAAATAGCTTACACAACGAAACTGTTTTATGCCACCTAACAAGGAGTTCAGATGTTGGGCGGTTATGGGATTACACTCAGGATAGCGAGGACACAGGTTCTGTCCATCTTTCCACTCTGCCACCCTCAGGTGTTGGCAGCTCTCCCTCACGGTGGTCAGGTTGCTGAAATAGCACCAGGCATCCCTTTCTTGCCCACCCATTCTGTAGGCAGAAAGCAGTCAGGTGTCTCTCTCGTGTCTCTATTTTCAGAGTGAGGAAAACTTTCCCAGAAACCCCTCTCCGCACCATCCCCTAGAGACCCCCTACATCCCATTGACCAGGGGTGTGTCGCGTGCTCATGACTAAACCAATCCCTGACACGGGGAAAGGAGTGACTGCGATTGGCTGGAACCCATCAAGCATCACCCCATGGGCTGGGAAGGGCCTGGGAAGCAGGTGAGAGGAGAACGGCTCCCCAGGCCCTTCACGGTGTGTTGGGGAGGAAACACACCGTGTCTGCCATGGCTCAGCTCCTCCTTTCATAGGTGGGGACGGGAGGGGGAGGGGGACTTTCTCAAGTCAGGTCACACAGGAGCTGGTGGCAGTCAGGGGTGAATGCAGTTCTGACTCTTGGGCAGGCTATTTCATCACAACCTGTTGGTCCTGGCCTAGGTGATCTTGAGTCTGGAACTAAAATTCTGATTCTCTGTGAAAACTTTTCTCTCTAGAGTCACCTTAAGTCCATGGGCAGCCTGGGATATAATTCTCCAGAGTTAACTCAAGCCCTTGAAGTCTGGCTCGGTAGGAGGCAGACAGGCTTCCCTGCCTTAATGAGAAGTTGCTATGGCTCGGTACTTAAAAGCTCTGAAGGCAGGCAAAGCAAGATCAGACCCCATCCCTGCCATCCCTGCCATCCCTGCCTTATCTGCTGTTTGTTGAGCCCAGCGGACTACCCCGGCAGCAGCTGGCAGTAACACCTTCTGCCAGTGAGACTGTTCGTAACAGTCACCCCATCAATGATTACATCAATCCATGGCCAGCCAGCAAAATACAAACCACTCGAGATATCTCAGGCAAAGCAGTGTTGATGAGAGGAATTGGCTACAAGGTGTTGGAAGAGCGGGAGACACAGAAGCATGACGAGGGTGTTTCCAAAGGGATCAGGAAGCTGCCAGGCCCCAGGAGGACACACACCTTGCTGCTGAGCTGCTAGAGGTGCCGCCCCTATGCTCACCGCCAGCTACTGTTGCCACCAACCCAGCTGCAGCCACTGCCGTGATGCTGCCAGAGCCAGACTGGCTTTTCCCTTCCTCCTGCATTCTAACCTCTTCTGTGCCTCCATGGGCTGAACCCAACTAGAAACCAGCTGCTCAGAGGAGTGGGATGGAAAGGAAGGGACGGAGGTCCCGTTAGATCCTCTGTGGGACAGAAACACGTGAGATGAAGGTCAACAGCATGGATCTCAGAGTCAGAGAGGCCTGGGTTGGTGTCCTTATTCTGTGACCTGGAGCAGGTCACCTCCCCTGTGTGAGTTTTAGTTTCCTCATCTATAAAATAGGAATGGTAATACTCATCTCAGAGTTCTTGTGAAGGCTCAAAAGGAAATGATCGTAAGGAGCTTCAGAAAAGTGGCCAACAGCTTAGAAGGGGCTAGTTCCTGAACCTACCCTGCTCCTGCCTCTCACTTCAGGGCCTTTGTACTCTGTGCTTTCTCTTACCTCTGCCTGGAATGTTCCTTCCTATATACTTTTTAATGTGATTACTTTGTAGCCCAGATAGGACATTTTTAATTGCAAGAGACCAAAATTTAGACCCAAAGAGGCTTAATCAAAAGCAGAAGTGGTTAAAGCCGAAAAGTCCCAGCATAGTTCGGACTTCAGGTATGGCTTGATCAGGGGTTCAAGCAGTAACATCAACACATGTTAACTCTGGATTGGATCACGTGCCTATCTCGAAATCAATTTCTGTGGCTGGGGATGTGGTACATACTAAACATTCCACCCAAATAATTTGAGTTGATACTAGGCGTGACTGTGGTTTCCCAGAGGAAAATTAGGTAGCTATAAGGATGAATGGGTGCTGGGCAGGAAAAACAGCTGTCCATTCATATTTCAGCTCAGGGAAAACATCCTGGTGCTCAGTCTCCTCTGTTCAAGGTTAAGTCATTTCCCACTTGTGCTACACAATCAGAGCTCCTTGGACGTCACAGCATTCATCAGCTTATAATTATACTCTGATGGAGTTGAATGAAGGAGCCTGCCTTCCACCCCAGATTATGAGCTCCATTGATAGGCAGGGGCTATTTGGCCATCACTGTATCGTCAGTATCCAGCCCAGTGCCTACACTTGCTAGACGCTCAGCAGAGTCTGTACGTGAAGGGATGAATCTGGGACCCCGGTTATTATGAGGCCCAGCCTGCTACTGTGACTTTTTCCAGCTGCACTGCTTCTTAGGCTGGAGTCTTTCCCCTCCAAAGTCTTCTCTCCCCTGCAAGCAGGCTTGGGCACACTTATACAGGACACCCCTCCCGAGAGAAGGGAATGACAGTTTTCCCATGGGACGTGGGAGGCCTGAGACCCAGAACTCAGGGCGGGTGATTCAGGCCATCAGAAGCAACTTGATGAATCAGGAGAGAGGCCAGAGGAAAAAGGAGGGTTACTTTGGATCAAGAGCTTTAAGAGGAGTGATTCATGATCGTTGCGGCTGACATTTAAAAAGCCCCAAATACTTTTGGTAAACAGTGCGCTGCTTTGCATTTTGCCTCCCGTTTATCCTGGGACTGAAGCAGCCCACAGTCGCTCTGGGGTGTATCATATTCACTTTCTGCTTCTCAAGCATCAGTGATGTTTGGCTCCTCAGTTTCCCGTATATAACTTACTATCGCCAAAACTTATTTTCATGGAAGTGCTTGCACATTAGAGACAGGTTGGGCTTTGGCGTCAGTTAGGGCACAGTGTGCACCCAGGTTCTGCCATCTGCTCTCTGTGTGACCTAGGACAAGTTACTTAACCTCCCCGAGCCTCCATGTTCTCTCCAATAGCGAAAAGATGAGAACATCAACCTCTCAGGGCTTTGGGGATATTTAGACGGGGATGCTTCTTTGTAGTGCAAATTCCAGGTTTAACCAAAGCTGTGGCAGGTGGATGGAAGGGGTGGGAAGGAGCATGTGCAACAGGAGAGGGAGGAGAACGGGGAAGCCGCAGGGCTCTGGGGTCTCCCTGCTCTACCCAGGGGTGAGCGTGAGTCTGAGTCCCCTGTAGAAAATCTGTGAACTGACGCTGGAAGGGCTCTTTGCCCAGATATAAACTCTGCCAGACACAGGGCGCAAACAGCATGCCTTCAGGGCCTAGGAGACAAAGTGAGACACTGTGTGTGTGCGCACACGCATGTGTATGAAGGTGTAGGGTGACCAGTCGGCCTGGTTTGCCTGGGGCTGAGGGTTTCCCAGGGTGCAGGACTTTCAGTGTGAAAACCTGGAGAGGAGAGTCTTGGGCAACCTGAGACGCGGCTGGTGACCCTGTAAGTGTGTCTTTTCCCCGACTTGTGCCTGGAGCCCAGAGGAGCTTCAGCACCCTGAGGACTCCAGGGCCTCAGCTTTCACAGCCTCAGGAGTCGGTGCCAGGGCCCAGCTGTTAACATGGTGTGGGGTGCCAGCAGAAGAGGGAGAGTGGGGGGTGATCTCACTGCCTCACCCCAGACCCCCTCAGACACTCCCAGAAGCAACTGGCTGAAACGTTGCAGGAGGCTGGAGGCCTGCCTTAGTAGAGGGGGAAAGAGCCAGCAAAATGTGGGTCAATACCGCCATGGTGACCAAGGTGAGGTCTGGGGAAACATGGGTTCCATATAAGGGCCGAGCCAGAACCCGGCACTTGGTGTGATTTTTGTCATTATATTTTCTATTGGGCCATTGATAGTCTAGAGTACTACTTTTTACTTTTAATCTGGTCACTGTAGGGAAACCTTTCATGTTGATAACTCTTGAATTGATTTCTGAGTATCCTGAGTATAAAGCGACATTACTTGCCATTAATGATCAGTTTTATCTCCAGTTCTAATTTCTAAGCCACGTCTCATTGCACTTCTCAGACCATCTAGATAACATTGGCTAATAGCAGCGCTGGTTGTTGCCTTTCGTTTTATTTCTGAATCCATTAATTATGCTCTAGTCAAGTGCTTCTTGGTCTTGGGGCACTCTTTAGAGTAGACCCGCTGAGTCCCAGCCCTGGGGAGTGTTCTAGTGCTTCACTATTAAATATCTTGAAAGCTCTTAGCTGGAAATAAATATGCTTCATTGTATTAAAGAAGCATCTTCTGTTTTTAAGAGCCTTTGTAAAGGGTGGATATTGGGTTATTAAAGACCTGCATCAGCTCTCGTTCTAAAAAACCTCAGTGTCTTCGTCTGTAAAATGGGGGCAGGGGTAGGGGAGCGGGAGGAGCAATAGTAACCACTTCATGGGGCCGTTTTGAGGAATACGTGAGCTCACACACGTGAAGTGCTTGTCACACAGGCTGGCCGGTGTCATCGCTGTCACAGGTTCCATCTCAGCGCTGTCTGGACACACTGCTCTCCTCCTCCAGGCCAGGAGACCCTGTGTTGCTCCCCTGCTCCTGCCCTGAAGGAGGGGCAGTCAACAGCGATCCTGGCCCCCAGAAACCAAGTGCTCTTTTCAGGTGGAATTTGGCTGAGAGCCACAGGCTGGGCGGTTGGGAGGCTGGGTGGGTTGGGATGAGCCCCCAGGGAAAGAACAAGAGCTGGAGGACTTCATGGGTCCTGGCTGTGGCCCATCCAGCTGTGTGACCTTGGCGTGTCACTTGACCCCCTGTGACCTGCTTCTTGAGAAGGCCATTCCTGAGGAAACCTGAGGCCGGTCCCACCTACCCGGGAGGTGGAGTGAGGCCAGGGACGGAGCCAGGGCTGGGGCACTGGGTCCAGGGTAGAGGGAGGCATGGACTGTTTTTATTAAATAACAACATGACCTGCAGGGCAGACCCTGTGAATTTCCCCCAAGATACCAGATTCCTCCCCCGCACTGCCCCATGCTTGTCTCCCCCTGCACACACCTGGACAGTGTACTTTTCAGAGGAGGTAGGCAGAACTGGCCACAGAATTTGTGGGATCCAGTGCGACATGAAAATATGGGGCTCCTCATTCAGCACTTATTAAGAATTTTAAGATGGTCACAGCTGAGGATTAAACCGAGATTGGGACCCTTGTAAGCATGGGGCCCTGTGATGGGGGCCTGGGATTAGGGACATAACAAATTAGGAACTTGGGACAAGGAACTCCCTGTGGTGTGGAAAGCAACGGTGTTGCTGTGGGGCTGTGGAGGTAGAGACTAGGGCTCCCAAAGGCCATGCTCCCAGCATCACAGCAAACTGCATCTGGAGAGCTGAGGTGTCAGGACAGCGAGACGGTCCTAGTGGCATCTGGGTCCCTGTATTCTTCCCTTCTGGTATTCTTGGGAAATGAAGCAGTAAATACCTACCCTGGCTGAGCTAGTGGAGTTGGTCTCTGACCTTTACAAACAAATACAGCAGTGTTAGGAATTTGGGACTTTCTCCAGTAGGTGGGAGAGGATATGACCCCCTGGTGTGGTGGGAAAGTGTGGATGGAGCCAGGGAGCTGGCAATGGGGGCAGAGCTCCTTGTTGGGAGTGGAGGAGTCTGAGACGGCCAGAGCTAATAAGGTCGTTTTGAGGAAGGGGGTCCACATTAGGTTGTCAATCCTGAGCTCCAGGAGAACCACGAGTACCAAGGTCTGGAGCCAAATAGAGGAGAGAAATGCAGGTGTACGTCTGAATTCTGGAGCGAGAGGACAGCATCTGGGGGCTTCTCTCTACTGTTCTCACCTATAGGAAGTGCTGCTCCCTCCTTACAGTTCTGGCCTAGGGGTGGATCATCCAGTCCCTCCCTTATCTGAGAAAAGCTGGAACGTTCAAACACTTTACTAAAGGCTTGGGAGTACAGACAGAAATAAAGATAAGGAGGCCAGGGGCCTGGAGAGGATGATCAACAGAGGCCTTGCATCTGGGGGTGGCTGGATCCCCCTTATCCAGGAGCAGAGGGCATGTCCAAAGAGCTCCCCCTTCTCAGTCCCTCACCTCAGCCAGGCTCTATGTTTTCATTTCCCCTCATCCCTTCTGGAGCTGCGGTGGGCTGAGGGGTACATAACTTTTTCACCAAGCAGTTCAACTTTTAGGAGTCCACCTTACAGAAAAAGATACATTCAAGGATGTTCACGGCAGCCCTGTTTGTGATATCCTAATAGCTGTGTGTGTGTGTGTGTGTGTGTGTGTGTGTGTGTGTGTGTGTGTGTAATATTTAACATAGAAACAGGTCTGGAAGCATATGGTCCAAACTGTTAACAGTAGTTACCTCTACGGAAGGAAGGGAGTGGGGAAGGAAGAGAGACTCTCCTTTGCCTCTGCACACTTTATATACTTCTGCTAAGTTTGATTTTTTTTTTTACTATTTTTCTAGCACGTATTAATGTGTAAATTATAAAATGTGTAATTTTAAAACAATTTAAAAATTACATTGTAGAAATCTAGGGCAGGACAGGAATAAAGACGCAGACGTAGAGAATGGACTTGAGGACACGGAGAGGGGAAAGGGTAAGCTGGGACGAAGTGAGAGAATAGAATTGACATACATACACTACCAAGTGTAAAACAGATAGCTAGTGGGAAGCAGCTGCATCAAATGGGGAGATCAGCTCCGTGCTTTGTGATCCCTTAGAGGGGTGTGATAGGGAGGGTGGGAGGGAGACGCAAGTGGGAGGGGATATGGGGATATATGTATACATATAGCTGATTCACTTTGTTATACAGCAGAAACTAACCAACATTGTAAAGCAATTATACTCCAATAAAGACATTAAAAAAATTACATTGTACAAAAGTTTGAAAGCTAGAGAAGTGAACCTGGTGAAGTCTGATGCCACAGATTTGTAGGGGTATTGAACCTCGGGGTCATTTCATTTCCTCCAGCAGTTGCTGGCAGTCTGTGCGGAGGCCTGGAGGAAGGTGGTGTGGAAAGGACCCAGGAGAAGGTGGGAGCTAAGATGCAGGCGCTCAGTAATTATTCTAGGCACCTGATGTCAGTTAGCCCATTTAATCCCTGAGAGGTAGATATCCTTAATCCCAGATTTACAGTAGAGGAAAGCAGCTTGGAGAGGGGATGTATGGCAGGGTTGGGGTTCACACCTCAGGGTGCAGGATCTCTCCCACTTGTGGCTGCTTCAAGTCCAGTTCAATGGGGAAGGCGAGGAGAGGAGTAGAAAACAGAGTGCCAATAGCAGTCTTTGAACGCTGACTCCTGGGTGGAGGAGGAAATAAAGCCAGGAGGGAGCATCGGTTGTAAAAAGGGTCAGCTTAAGTGTAAGAGGTGTGGAAACGGAGTCAGTTTGGGTTTTAGATAGAATAAAGCTGTGTGGGACCCTGCATCTTCATGTCTCTCATGAACTGGTGAAGTGGCCATGAGGACTGAGGAGTCTCCTGGGAATGGCCTGTGCTAGTGGGTGGGTGGGGGCCCAGGCTGGCCTCTGTCCCTTGGGTGACTTCTTTCCCGGCCCCACTGACCTCATGCCTGAGACCTCAGAGTAAGAACTGCTCGAGCGGACTTCCCTGGCGATCCAGTGGTTGAGACTTCGCCTTCCAGTGCAGGGCTATGTGGGTGGGGTGGGGTGCCGGTTGGATCCCTGGTTGGGGAGCTGGGATCCACTTGCCTCCGGCGAAGGAGCCAAAACACAAAACAGGAGCAATATTGCAACAAATACAATCAAGACTTTAAAAATGGTCCACATTAAAAAAAACAAAAACCAAAACCAAACTGGCGCTTCCCAGGTGGCGCAGTGGTTGAGAGTCCGCCTGCCGATGCAGGGGACACGGGTTCGTGCCCCGGTCTGGGAAGATCCCACATGCCGCGGAGTGGCTGTGCCCGTGAGCCATGGCCGCTGAGCCTGCGCGTCCGGAGCCTGTGCTCCGCAACGGGAGAGGCCACAACAGTGAGAGGCCCGCGTACCGCAAAAAAAAACCAAACTGAAGTTGACCTCCAACTACAATTCTGAGCCTGGTGGGCGTCAAGCACCTCTGCTTCGGGGAATGGATTGGGGGTGGTGGAGGAGTATGTTCTCCTGCGTGCCATGGAACTTCCGGGTACCCACATGGCTGGGGGTGCCTCTCCTGCAGCAGGAGTGGAATTGTTCGTGAGCCCCCTACATACCGCATGGGCTGGGATTCTTCATAGGGGATCAGGAGTCCTGGGTGAGCCAGTGGGTGGCCCATGCCACTGAGGTTTGGGTTAGTTCTGTCATTGTGACCCCTTTTGTGTCCCCTGTCACTGAGGTCTGGGGAAACTGGGTAGAGAAGTGTTCAGGGACCTCAAGGTGCAGATTATGGCCAGGGAAGGAGGGGTGGGGTGGAACTGATGTTAGGCAGTTGAAGCTGAGATGGGGGGTGGTGGGGAGAGACTGTGACTTCCTGTAGTGTCCCAGGCTGAGTTCCAGAGTATGGATGAAAGTGAGTGGGCGGTTGTTCCTTGTGACCCCAGAAGTGGGCAGAGGACTCCTGCCGTTGCTGTCTGCTCCTGCTTTGTTCTTAGCCTTAGCTTTCTAAGTCTAGAGTCTCCAAATTGCAGAGCTGGAAATCAGTTAACGCTGCTATCCAACAGGTCTCTGGCAACAGAGAGGGCAAGAGTCCAGCTCAGGACAGCAAAGGGCAGCGCAGGAGGCCAGCGAGGCGGGGCTGGGGATAAGGGTCCCCACCCCGAATTAGAGCAGGGCTCAAGGATTTCCAAGGTGAGCCCAGGACACCGAGGTCCTACCTGCGAAGGGGAGCCCAGAGGGCAGCCTGAAGCCCCTGGAGGAGGCAAGGTCAGCGCCGGGAGTCATCAAGGCCCGGCTTCTCAGTGAGGTGGGGAGGGGAGGACAGAGGGCGTGAGAGAGACTTTCAAGCACTCTCACGGTTCAAAGCGTTTTCTTCACCAATTACTCTTTATTTAGAAGAGTGCAGATTCTGCCTGGAAAAATTACGTTCAAAACCCAGCAAAACAGAGGCAGAAAACACTACAATTGATGGTAAATTTCTTTTTCTGTGTCTTTCAAGACATCTTCTTTGAGCCTCTGGTACTTTTATAAGGCGTGGAGGCACACATAAGATTGCTAAATGTGCTTATGCTAAATGTGCTTAAACTTGATAGTGTAAGTCAGGTGCCAGTGGTTTGGGCCCGCTCGGCTAGTAAAGAGGGCCAATAGCACAAAACTGCCCTCGGGTTACCCGGCCTTTGAGCTCTGCCGCCCTCAGGAAACTGCCGGGTGCGCACCTCCGGCCCGGAATATCCCGGCTCGAGGGGCGCCAGGGCTGTGGATCTTAGTCTCGTCTTGAAGCCCTAGTCACCGCAGGGAACCCGCCTCCTGAGCCCGTCTGGCAGTCTCAGCGCTGCAACAGGGACTCCAGCCCGGAGCACGCGTCCGGGACTTTACAGTAGCCGGGCTGGAGGCGGGAGCCCTGGCACCTCAGGGTCGTGCCAGGGCCGCGCTAGGAAAGGTGTGGACGGCGGGAGAGGAAAGGGACCCGTCGCGCCGGGGTCTCGGCTGACCGGGAGCCGCAGGGAGGGCGGGAGAAAGGGCGGGTCCGAGGTGGGCTGCACCGGGGTCCTTGATGGACGCCCAGGAGTGCCACCCTCTAGCTGATCGTGGGAGGAGACCCAGGCACAGAGAGGCTAAGTGATTCGCTCAAAGTCACACAGCGAGCCGCTGGCGATATGTGTGGGATGTAGTTCTGCCAACGCGTCTCGCGTCATCACAGGCCGCGCCCGGCACGGCGGACGCCTGGTTCTGTTCCCGCAAAAAAGGAGCCTTTGGGGTCTTGGGCGCCCCGTCCTTTGGTTAAGAGGAGAGTAGGACGGCGTCCCCAGCTTGCCCCTAAATGTAGCTTCTTAGCATCCCAGCATCCTAGCCTCCCGGTCGCCTGTGTAGGCAGGCATGGTGCTCCAGGTCTTGGCGCCAGAGGGAACGCACAAGGACTGCGGCCCCCGACAATGACGCCCGGAACCCACCTGCCTGGGACCACCCGAAACAGAGGTCCTTCCACCGGCCTCTTTTAATGGCTCCGAGATAGTGACCGTTATCTCTACTTATGTATTAGTCATGCAGCTGCTAAGTTATGGAGCCGGAGCCGGTTTCCGAACCCATTGGTCTGGGTTTTGGTGGCCGCAGGCCCGAGATCAGAGCCCACCGGCCCGGGGTGGCTGTGTGTGGCCTTGGGCAAGTCTTTCTCCCGGCAGCCAGGCAGCGCCCCTCCCGTTGTGGCCGCGCCTGCTCAGTGGCGGGAGGGGCCCAGGAGGAGGCGGCGGGCGCCCCAGCTGCTTTGCATTGACGCCAGCACCCGCTGGAGGTCACAGCTGGGGGCTGGGCGCGGCGTGCTGCCGGGAAGACCCGGCCCGGCAAACGGAGCCGGAGCCGCTCCGCCCGCAGCTCCCGGGTGAGCGCCGCCGCTTCAGCGCTTCTCGACGGCACGGCTTCAGATCCGACTGGAGCCGAGGTCTCTCCTTCCCTACCCGGGCGGACGCTGCCTCGCCGCCCCGACCGGCTTCCTCCGGCCCCTACCCCTCAACGGCGAGAGATCTAGGCTAGCTTTCTCCGCCACCAGCCCTGTGACCGGGAGCATTTATTTATTCGCGGGGCGGCAGGCGGAGCGGCGTGGGTGCCCGAGCCTCGAGAGTCGGCTGCTAAAGCGCAGCGGAGTGGGAACGGGCCGTGAGCGGGCGCAGCAGGAAACTCACCTCCCTCGGGGGTCGTGCCGCCCCACAGCGCGGACTCGCCTGCTCTCGGGTCGGGAGAGCTCAAATCTCCTCCCCCGAAATTCCCCGGAAGCGCGGCTCGGCAGAGGCGAGCGCGGCGATGTGAGGGAGGAGGCTAAGGGCTCCTGCTTCAGGCAGGGCATGTTCGGAAAGTAGGCCGCGGTGCGCTGCCCGCCCCACCGGCCCCTCCCCACCGCCGCAGCTGCTGCTCCCGCACCGCGATAAAAGGGGCGGCCGCACTTCCTGGCGCGAGACCGGCGCTCGCTGCCGCCCGCCCAGGCGGCGATGACAGGGTGCTCGCGGCAGCCGCGAGGCACCGGGCCGGCCGTTTACTGACCGTTTCGCGGCTACCCGCCAGCGTGTCGGCGACGCCGCCTCCAGCATGGGCTGTGCCCAGAGCATCCACGCTTCCGAGAGCCGGGTGGTGTACCACGGCGGCAACGAGGCCGAGGACGCGCCGGGCCCCGCGGCGCCGCCGTTGCAGCCCGGCGGGCCGCGCCTCCCACCCGGCCAGACGACGGCCGCCTCGTCCCAGTCCTGCGGCTCCAGCCTCGTGGAGTCCGAGCCAAGCAGCGGCAGCGGCAGCAGCATCGGCAACAAGGTAAGGGGTGCCGGGAGGGCGGGGGCTTCGAGGCTGCGGGCTGCGGTGAAATTCGGGCCCTGCGTTGCGGCAGCTTTCCCACAGGGACGGGTGGGGCTGCCTCCCCGGGCCGCCGTGCCCTGTCGCCCGGCTTTGGATGACTTTGACGGACGCCAGGGGACCGTCTTGCCAGAGCAGCGACCGGAGGCGTACCAACCCTAGTCCTGGGCACCGTGCTTAGTAGAGTTTTGCTTAAGATGCTTTCCGAGCCGCGGCTTCGGTTCCTGGGACACATCCGACCCGACGTGTGGAGCAGGAGGGGCCTCTGTGAACTTGACCCAGGCGGTTGCATCCATTACCTCCCAAACAGCGGGTACAGAGGAACCCCCCCCCGCCCCGCCCCAGGATATTCTGGCGCGACCCTGAACGTTAAGTCAGTGTGAACTTTGTTCCTTTGGTTCTCGTGGTGGAAAGGGAAGGTTGGCTAGCACTGTGAAGCCGGGGTACTGGACCCTACCACCGTGTTGCGTTTTCCCTCTGTCAGCTTTGCACAAGCATGCAGCTGCAGTTTTCCATTTTCTTTGGGACTATTAAAGTGTAATCTAGAACATCAGCTTTGCTTCATTGCACATGTATTTGAGGTTCACTTTTATTAGCATGCATGTTGTACCTGAAGCATATGTAATTAGAAAATAGTATCAGAAACGCGATTTTTGAAGCGTTCAGCAGAACAAAGTTAATTTTTTATTAAGCATTCTTACTGGGACAGTTTGTGAAGTAAGCCTTTCTTCTTCCTCCCCTGGAAAATTACCCCAAGCAACTAGGAGGGGGAAGAAAAACCCAGAAATGAAAACTCTGTCTTTGAAGAAATTAGGAGATGTCTGAAACCCCAAACCAGAAAATAAGTGGAAAGGGTTTTTGAAAGATTGGACCAGGAGTATGAGAGGAAGTAGACAGAAGACACTTGCAGCTGCAGAACTTAGGAAAAGAAAACTCAAGTAGCAAATAGTACTTTCTAAGGTGAGGGATGCACCCTGGGGTTCAAAACCAAAATGTTTGGTTTGAAATGGTGGAAATGAGTGCACAGGCTGGTGGCAGAAGCTTCACCGGATCCAGTTTGATACCAAGATGCAGAGGAGCATGGACTGAAGGAGGACTTATCTCAAGTAACATTTGTGGGGAGCAGGCTGAGCTGTGGCGACAGGAAGGAGAGGACTCTGTGCTGTGAACAGCCCTCACAGCTGCCTGTCTCTTTGGAGAGAGAGAGAAGCTCAGGAATACCTTCCCCCATTCTGTGTGTCCACGTATACCATCCCGCCAGAAAAAGAAAGGACACTCCCGTTCCCCTGAACATGGCTCTGGCTCTTCTCCCAAGTGAGTCTTCTTCAAATAACTGGTCTAGAATAAACCACCTTTAAAAATGAGTAATCAAAAATGGACCAGTTCAGGATCTAGTCAAACATAATTACTTAAAAGAAGATGAAGAAACATGAAAAAACAGAAAGATGATGATGACCAGCACTCAGTAGAAAAACACTGGCACAGAACAAGTGAAATTATGATGAAATATTTCACAAATTAAAGAAAAATGTCAATTTACTGCTGTAAAGAGCTGGAGCACAAATCGGAAGTACAGGAGCTCAGGGAAGAAATGGCAAGTCAGTAGGCAAAAAAACCTAAGTTCAAGAAAGAAAGTGAAGGGAAAAATAAAACCCATCAAAGAAATGAAGGCAAGTTAAAAGTTAACCAAGACAGGGCTTCCCTGGTGGCGCAGTGGTTGAGAGTCTGCCTGCCGATGCAGGGGATACAGGTTCGTGCCCCGGTCTGGGAGGATCCCACATGCCAGGGAGCAGCTGGGCCCGTGAGCCACGGCCGCTGAGCCTGCGCAACCGGAGCCTGTGCTCCGCAACGGGAGAGGCCACAACAGTGAGAGACCCGCGTACCGCAAAAAAACAAACAACAAAAAAACCCAAGTTTTTAAATATAAGAACTTGAGAAAAAATACCCCATGAACTCTTCTTGAGGAATCTAGTGAAAGACAAACTTCAGTCCACCAAGCGGTAACTGGAAAAACTCCAGCAAAAGAACCGTTAAAAGCATTGATCAAGTCTGTTTACCTGTAGATTAAAACAAATTTGGAGATTAGTGCAATAGAACAGAATGTGACGGTTTTATGACCTGACAATATGAAATTATCTAACCGAATTTGAGAGGAGAAGAGGAAAGAAGATGGTAGTAAATTTAGAATATTCTTTCCTCATTTTTAATAGGTAGGGTTCAAAGGGTATCGTTTAAAGCTAACAGACAAACTACTGGAGGTTTAGGTATATTTAAGAGTACAAAGTTAAACAGGATGTAGTATGATGGACTAAAATAGGACAGTGGAGGGATGGTGCAAGAGAAGAAAATATCTTAATTTTATCATTTCTCATGGGGGATTAAATAGATACTGTCTAAAGAAATAAAGGCTTTCAGATATTAATAAAAGTAACCAATAGATTAAAAAATAAACCATCTGAAATATCAAAATATACACACAAAGGAAAATGAACAGTCTCTACAAAGGATAACAAAAATAATTGATAGAACTAAGGCCACTATCTGTCGTATCAGTAAATATAAATGGAAATTGGAGGTCATCAGCTTGGTCATCAGGAAGTCGAATCACATACTCCACTAATATGGTTCCCTAACAGAGGAGGCACTGCAGTGGGAGGGACACAGCAGGACACTCCAGAGAAACCACAAAAATGCTCCCTCCATAAGAGGAAAAGCTTTAAAAATCCATCAGGCTCCTAGAGTGAGAAATCATCTAATAGAACCAGTCGCATGAGACCTTCTCCCTGGTCCTTTCTTATGCTCCCTGCCTCAGAAACAGCAGCTGGCAGGTAGGGGAGGAAGTGAGGGGGAGAGAAGCAGCACCTGCTTCTCCAAAGGCGTGCTGCCCCGCAACTGGCCCTGCTGGTGGAGAGAGAATCTTCTTCAGATGAAAACTGAAGTGCTGTTAAGCTACTGGACTGATCGTTTTCTTTTTAAAGTACCTAAACTCTTTTTGAAAGTTAATGCAGTTAATGCATAACTCATCAATGTACAACTCGATGAATTCTTGTACATGTAACTAGCATCCAGACCAAGATGTAGAATATTCCAGGAACCTATAAGGCTTCCTGATACTCTCTTTCAGTTACCTGCTAGGCTACCCCCACCCCTGCCAAAATATGCTGTAGATTAGTTTTGCCTGATTTGAACTTTATGTAAATGAAGTAGACTGATCACTTTTAATTACTAAATTGAGGCTGTATTTGTGACTTAATGAGTGTACGGGGTTGAATAGTGTCCTCTCAAAATTAATGTCCACTGGAACCTCAGAATGTGACTTATTTGGAAATAGTCTTTGCAGATGTAATTAGTTAAGACAAGGTCATACTGGAGTAGGCTGGGCCCTAAGTCCAGTGACTGTTGTCCTTATAAGAAGTTCATGCCATGGCAGAGGCAGAGATGGGAGGGATGCAGCTACAAGCCAAGGAAAGCCAAGTATTCCCGGCAACCACCAGAAGCTGGGAGACAGGCGTGAAATAGCTTCTCCCTCAGATCCTACAGAAGGAAGCACCCCTGCCTACACCTTGATTTTGGACTTCTGGCCTCCTGAACTGTGAGAGAATAGCTTTCTATTGTTTTAAACCACCTAGTTTGTGGTAATTTGTTACAACAGCCTTAGGAAACTAATAAAATGCAGCTCTAGGACTGAGTATTAAGAAAGAGAGGGCAGAAAATTTATGAGACTTGTCCTCATTTGAGGAGTGGAGGAAGCACTACTTCCATTAAACAGGTTTAAAGCCGGAAAATGACTTAAAGACCCTTTTGTTTACCCTGCAAGAGCCTTGCATATTCAACGTACCAATTATAGAAGCAAACTATTGGCTCACTGGAATATCAGACTCTCAAATGTTCACCTTCCAGGAGGGCAGTGGAGATAAGACTTTCCCCAGATTTATTTCCTGCATTGCATTCACTACCAAGCTCTTTATTCTGAGTCCCATGTTCCCAAGCACATTCACCTCTGGAAGTGGGTTCTGTGAGAAGTTCTTCAGGGATTCCTGATGGGGCCCTGTCCTCAGACCCACCACAGGTCACAAGCCCGCAAGTTCACATGCCCTCTCTGCCATGCAGTACATAAAGCTAATCCAAGTTAAAAGGTCGTAAAAACAAAACCACGTATTCAAACTTTTTGTTCTCTCCTGTTAAAAGTCTTTCTTCAAACTACCTGTGGTATGGTGGGTTAAGCCAGCCCCATGGACCTGTCCCACAGTGTCATTCTCTTGAAAAGTCTTCAGTGTGCTAGGAATCTGTATGTTTCCTCAAGTCCTCAGCTACTGTTTACTGAAAACTATTTAGGAAAAAGTAACATATAATAGGTGAAACTAGCTACTTACAGAAGTCATCTGCCCTAATTTCATTTCTGAGGGTAATTCATGAATATAGCTTCATGTTTTAGATTTATTCCTTATCACTGCCATGTATGTTTGTTACGTTATCTAATACTTTTTCTAATAACTCTTTTAAAAATAATTAATTTTTTTTGGCTGCTTTGGGTCTTCGTTGCTGCACGTGGCTTTCCTCTAGTTGCAGTGAGCTGGGGCTACTCTTCCTTGCGGTGCACAGGCTTCTCATTGCGGTGGCCTCTCTTGTTGAAGAGCATAGGCTCTAGGTGTGTGGGCTTCAGTAGTTGTGGCAAGTGGGCTCAGTAGTTGTGGCTCATGGGCTCTAGAATGCAGGCTCAGTAGTTGTGGCGCATGGGCTTAGTTGCTCTGCAGCATGTGGTTTCTTCCTGGACCAGGGCTCAAACCTGTGACTCCTGCATTGGCAGGCAGATTCTTAACCACTGTACCACCAGAGAAGCCCTCTAATAACTCTTTTTACTGGAAAAATTTTAAGTCAGCATGATAAAATTAAAGTTTCATTTAGCTTGATACATAAAGATATTTTGAGTATATATAGATATACATTCAAAATTTATTATTAATCTCCAAAATAGTTTTGCTGTTATTTGTTATTGGTCTTACAAATTTTTCTACAAAATCACGTGGTCACATCCTAACCTTTTTTTTTTTTTTGGCCGTACGCCGGCCTCTCACTGTTGCGGCATCTCCCATTGCGGAGCACAGGCTCTGGACGCGCAGGCTCAGCGGCCATGGCTTACGGGCCCAGCCGCTCCGCAGCATGTGGGATCCTCCCGGGCCGGGGCACGAACTCGTGTCCCCTGCATCGGCAGGCGGACTCTCAACCACTGCGCCACCAGGGAAGCCCACATCCTAACATTTTTATATGAGAATTGTGCCTTTGAATGAACTAGAGAAGGCTTCCAGTTTTTTGTATATCATGCTTTCTTTTGAGATTCAATTACGTGTGCTCAAAACCAGTGCTGTTTTTCACTTATTATATGTTATAATTTAATGGCAAACAATTTTTCAAAAAGAGGTCAGGCACTTTCTATGATATCTAAACAAAATGTTGACAATAGCAGTTGACCTGGGGAGCCAAAATACCCAGAGTAGCAACAAGACAAGAATCTAATCAAGCAGAACTTCTCTTGAGTATTTGACTAATTGAGAAGACACTCAACTGTAACAAAATTAAAGATTGGATAATTTCTTTGGAGACCTTTGAGAGAGAGGTAGAATAGCCATTCAGCTGGAAAGATCTCACAGTGAAATTGGAAAGAGAACAGAATGATATAATATAAGCCTATCAGGAAACCTAGTCAATCTTGATTTTACTCTAACAGCTGGGATTTATTCTTTTCTTTTTTTCCTTAGGTATTTCCTTTAGGAACATTTATTATAAAAACATGGGGAAATGTTGGGGATTATAGTTATTTAGTAATTGAATTCAGAATTCAGTAATTCATTCAGCAGTTACTGAGCACTGTACTTTCCTAGGTTCCAGTTTTATGAAAGTGAATAGAACTCAGAAGCCAGTCTGGTAGGTGGGGAGACAAGTGCATATAATCCCACTGTAATGAAGATAAACCCAGGATGCCTTGGAAACACATAGGTGTGGCAGCTCATCCAGATAAGGGTTGGGGCCAGAGGCATAGGTAGGGTTTCCCCATGATTGGGTTTAGAAAGATGAGGAGGAATTAGAGAAGAGGAAGAAAGCAGGAGTGTGCCACACTGAATGAGTGACATGGCCACGGCAAGCGACGTGGGCTTTCAAGGAGTTCTAAGTGGTTGGGGCAGCTGAAGCTTAGGCTTCAAGCACTACAGGAGCCTTGAATGCTATATCAGAGTGTCCAGGCTTTATGTAGGGCAATGTGGAGCCCCTGAAGGATTTTACATGTACTATATTTATGGGTCATATATTTCCCTCCTTTTGAAACGTAACATTCTTATGTTTTTCTGCTTTGGATTAAATGCATTCCTCACCCCCTCCCAACACCGACAGTATACAGTTTATCTATTAAATTCAGGTAGTGATGACAGAAGGAAGATAGAACTGACTTTTTTGTCTTGCTGTTCACACCGTTAGTACAAGAGACTGTTTAAGTGTAATAGATATGAAATGAGCAGAAAGATATTTTGAAATGTTTTGTGTTAGTTCTTTATGTATTTTTGTGCATCCTGTAAAAATGTCATTCCCTATATGTTTTCAGGCACTTGTGAAACTTTAGGGGTATGAATTCCTTTTTAGGACTTGTGTGGATGTATTCTCATTATTAATTATTACTGAAGTGAAGAGGAAATGATATCAGCAGATGTGTGGAGCTTTTATTCGCACTGAATACACTATTCATTTAGACAAAAGGATCATTTCTCAATTCAAATCGGAATATTCTAATTTAAGGCCTAAATCAGTTGTGTCATAATCTCTATGGAAACAAAGCTTTCTACTGTGTAGTAATTGCATAAATAACTCATTTCCCCTGGTAGATACACAAATTGTAGATGCATATGCTTCTTTTTCCATTCTGTCAAGAACTCCCTTAAAATAGAAGAGACTTTAGCCAATGACATTTGTTTATATGTTTTATATATAACTTTAAACTTTATATAAAGTTTAAAATAACTGTTCAAATTTCCTGCTTACATGGATTTTTGTAAAATTGTTAAGACTTAAAAATTGTTGATGAACTCACTTTCTTTTCCTGATTGAAATTCTGACACAGAGGATAGAATTATCCTTCTTAGTTCTTAGCATATTAACATCATCTGCCTGTGCAAGGCTCTCTCCAGTTGGGTTGTCTAGTTTTGTCTCACTGATCTTCAGGCATTCATTATATATTATGGGTATGAGTCCTTTGTCGGTTATATGTTTTGCAAATACGTTCTCCCATTCTGTGACTTACCTTTTTAGTCCCTGACTGGGGTCTTTTGATGAACAAAATTCATAATTTAAAAATCTAGTTTATCAATCTTTTCCTTTATGGTTATTGCTTTTTGTGTTTAAAAATCCTTGCCTACTTCCCAAGATTCCTCTCTTTTTTTGTTGCTTGGTTTATTTATATCTGGTTCTCCACTCCCTCCGTGCCCACCATTCTAATGTGTTTAATGTATGTCATTTTGTTTTTATGTGTTCTTATAAAGTATGTACTGTTAATGTGCTTATGTATTTTAATTTATGTAAGTGGTATTGTATTACAGATCCCATTCTGTTTTCTTACTTTTTTCACTTAGCATATGCTTTTAAGATCTACCATATTGGAATTCCCTGGTGGTCCAGTGGTTAGGACTCTGAGCTTCCACTGTAGGGGGCACGGGTTCAATCCCTGGCTGGGGAGTTAAGACCCTGCATGCCACATGGTGTGGCCAAAAAAAAGAAAAAAGAAAGAAAAGAAAATCTACTATATTACTGTTCCCCAGTTAGACATGCCCATATTGCTTGCAATTCCCTGCCACTACGCATAACCCTGGACAGGCATCTTTGCTCATGTCCCCTTAAAGATCTATGTGAATAGACCCAAAATTCTCACTTCTGGGACATAGGGTATACATAGGCAGTTTTGGCGTAACCTTAGTAATTGGTTCCTGAACATCACATACTTTAAATGAAAATTTCAACTAGGAGTCATTTCTTACTGTTTTGAATGGGAAAAATTACAATTCATTATAAGTCAACTCAAAACCCTGAACTTATTTCCTAAAGCATAACTGTAACTTACTAAACCACTGTACATGAATAAGTCTAGCATATTAGAATGTAAAATGCTTAAAATAACACTTTTTAATCACCAATAGTTATTAACAAGTGGTTGCTCTGAATGCGCTAATAAGGTCAATTTGCCTGCCCCCCCTTCCCCTCCCCCCCATAACCTGTCAAAGGAAGCAGAGAGCGGTCTCAGGGAGGATGGTGCTGGGATGCTCTCTGCACCAGCTTCAGAGATGACATTCCCTTTGACACTCCCTGCTTTCCAGCACTCTTATACAGTTATGACTACTATGATCTAACAAGTATATTCGGATTGTAAATTGAGACTTCCTGCACATAATTTTGTTCAAAATGTATTAGACTTCTGGTTTCCAGTTCTGTACATAAGGAGCTTGGAAGTCAACACTCTGTCCTAACAACAATTAAAGCTGAACAGACTGAAAAGTTAACAACTGTTCTTAAATCCATAATAGAGGGGAAGACACAGGGTAAACTGTTGCCCCCGAGATTGGATAGCTAGGCAAATACAGGGAGTCACTGCTTACCAGAGACTCATGCAGAGAAACCTCCACACCAAACAGTGCCAGGTAGGAAAACCTGAACTGTGACTAGTGAATTGCTGGCAGCTCAGTGCAGGTAACTCAGAGTTAAAATCTCCAGGGGAACCGTGGCATGGCGGCCCCCACGACATTGTGAGATTTATCTGCAGGAGCTTGAGCAGATTCCCACAGTAAATAGCAGAAAAAAATGTTATCTACAAGAAATCCACTTTAAATATAAAAGCGCATATACATTAAAAGTAAAGTGGATAGAGAAAGATGTACCACGCTAACACTAATCAAAAGCAAGCAGACTAGCTACATTAATTTCAGACAGGGCGGACATCAAAGTAAGGAAAGTGATCAGGGATAAAGAAGGGTACTACATATGACAAAGAGGTCAACTCTCCAGGAAGTCACAACAATTCTTGATGTATATGCACCCAACAACAGAGCATCAAACTGCATCAGGCAAAAACCAATAGAACTGCAAGGAGAGATAGTGGATTCTTCTATCACAGTAGGAAACTTCAGCACCCCATTTCAGAAATGGACAAATCCAGCAGGCAAAACTATGGAACGACATAGTTGAACTCGACAGTACCATCAGTTAACTGGATAAAATTGACATCTATTGACTACTTTATCCAGCAACAGCAGAATGTACATTTTTCTTAAGCTCATATGGAACCCTCACTAAGATAGACCACATTCTGGGCCACAACACCTTAACAAATTTAAAAGAATAGAAGTCATACAATATCTGTCCTCAGACCACAATGGAATTAAACTAGAAATCAATAACATAAAGGTAACTGGAAAATCCCAAAATATGTGGAGATTAAACAGTACACTTCTAAATAACACATGGGTCAAACAAGAAATCTCAAGAGAAATTTTAAAATATTTTGAACTAAATGAAAATGATACAATTTATCAAGATTTGTGGGATGCAGCAAAAGCAGTGCTTAGAGAAAAATTTGTGGCATTGAATACATATATTGGAAAAGAGGAAAGATCTAAAATCAGTAATCTAAGTTTTCACTTTAGAAAACTTAGGGAAAAGGAAGAGCAAATTAAATCCAAAGTAAGCAGAAGAAAAGAAATAATAAGAATTAGAGCAGAAATCAATGAAATTGAAAACAGGAAATCAGTAGAGAAAATCCTTGAAACCAAAAGCTGGTTCTTTGAAAAGATCAATAAAATCTATAAGCCTCTATAGAAGGCTAACTAAAAAAGAAGACACAAATGATTAATATCAGAAATGAAGGAGTAGACTTCACTGCAGAGCCCACGGAAACTGAAAGGTTAGTAAAAATACTGTGAACCAGCTCTATGCCCACACATTTGATTACATAGATGAAATGGACAAATGCCTTCAAAGACACTGTCTGCCAAAACCCACGTGAGAAGGAATAGATCTGAATAGACCTATATCTATTGAAGAAATTGAGTCAGTAGTTAATAACCTTCCACAGCAGAGAGCACCAGTCCCGTATGGTTTCGTTGGTGAATTCTACCAAACATTTTTTTTAATTTCTATTTTCTATTGGAGTATAGTTGATTAACAATGTTGTGTTAGTTTCAGGTATACAGCAAAGTGATTCAGTTACACATATACATGTATCTATTCTTTTTCAACTTCTTTTCCAATTTAGGTTATTTCAGTATATTGAGCACAGTTCCCTGTGCTATACCATAGGTCCTTGTTGGTTATCTATTTTAAATATAGCAGGGTGTACATGTCAGTCCCAAACTCCCAGTCTATCCCTTCTCTCCACCCTTCCCTCCTGGTAACCATAAGTTTGTTCTCTAAGTCGGTGAGTTTGTCTGTGTTTTATAAATAAGCTCATTTGTATCGTTTTTTAAATAGATACTGCACATAAGCAATATCATATGACATTTGTCTTTGTCTGACTTACTTCACTTAGTATGATAATTTCCAGGTCCATCCATGTTGCTGCAAATGGCGTTATTTCATTCTTTTATTTATTTGGCTGCACTGGGTCTTAGTTGCGGCTGCTGGGCTCCTTAGTTGCGGCTCGTGGGCTCTTTAGTCGCAGCTCACCAGCTACTTAGTTGCAGCACGTAGGCTCCTCAGTTGTGGCAGGTGGGCTCCTTAGTTGCGGCTCGCCACCTCCTTAGTTGCAGCATGCGGGCTCCTTAGTTGTGACATGCGAACTCTTAGATGTGTCATGCACATGGGATCTAGTTCCCTCACCAGGGAGGATCGAACCTGGGCCCCCTGCATTGGGAGCATGGAGTCTTATACACTGCGCCACCAGGGGAGTCCCATTATTTCATTCTTTCCAATGGCCGAGTAATATTCCATTGTATATACGTACCACATCTTTTTTTTTAAAAATTAATTTATTTTTGGCTGCATTGGGTCTTTTTTTTTTTAAACATTCAATTTTTATTTTTATTTATTTTTTTGCGGTATGCGGGCCTCTCACTGTTGTGGCCTCTCCCGTTGCGGAGCACAGGCTCCGGACGTGCAGGCTCAGCGGCCATGGCTTACGGGCCCAGCCGCTCCACGACATGTGGGATCTTCCGGGACCAGGGCACAAACCCGTGTCTCCTGCATCGGCAAGTGGACTCTCAATCACTGTGCCACCAGGGAAGCCCTGCATTGGGTCTTTGTTGCTGCGTGCGGGCTTTCTCTAGTTGCAGCAAGAGGGGGCTACTCTTCGTTGTGGTGCACAGGCTTCTCATTGCAGTGGCTTCTCTTGTTTTGGAGCACGGGCTCTAGGCGCTTGGGCTTCAGTAGTTGTGGCACACGGGCTCAGTAGTTGTGGCTTACGGGCTCTAGAGCGCAGGCTCCGTAGTTGTGGCGCACGGGCTCAGTTGCTCCACGGCATGTGGGATCTTCCTGGACCGGTGCTCAAACCTGTGTCCCCTGCATTGGCAGGTGGATTCTTAACCACTGCGCCACCAGGGAAGTCCATGTACCACATCTTCTTATCCGTTCATCTGTCAATGGACATTTAGGTTGCTTCCATGTCTTGGCTATTGTAGACAGCGCTGCAGTGAACATTGGGGTGCATGTATCCTTTCAAACCGTGGTTTCCTCCGCATATCTGCCTAGGAGTGGGATTGTGGGATCATATGGTAGCTCTATTTTTAGCTTTTTAAGGTACCTCAATAACTGTTCTCCATAGTGGGTATACCAGTTTACATTCCCACCAACAGTGTAGGAGAGTTCCCTTTTCTCCACACCCTCGCCAGCATTTATTGTTTGTAGATTTTTTTTTCTTTTGCGGTACGCGGGCCTCTCAACTGTTGTGGCCTCTCCCGTGTGGAGCACAGGCTCCGGACATGCAGGCTCAGCGGCCGTGGCTCATGGGCCTAGCCGCTCCACGGCATGTGGGATCTTCCCAGACTGGGGCACGAACCCGTGTCCCCTACATCGGCAGGCGGACTCTCAACCACTGCGTCACC
Source organism: Lagenorhynchus albirostris (assembly GCF_949774975.1). Taxonomy (NCBI): domain Eukaryota; kingdom Metazoa; phylum Chordata; class Mammalia; order Artiodactyla; family Delphinidae; genus Lagenorhynchus; species Lagenorhynchus albirostris. The sequence goes on along the minus strand of NC_083095.1, from coordinate 162,926,109 downwards.
AGGGAAGCCCTGTTTGTAGATTTTTTGATGATGGCCATTCTGACTGGTGTGAGGTGCTCTCTCATTGTAGTTTTGATTTGCATTTCTCTAATAATTAGCAATGTTGAGCATCTTTTCTTGTGCCTCTTGGCCATCTGTATGTGTTCTTTAGAGAAATGTCTATTCAGGTCTTCTGCCCATTTTTTGATTGGGTTGTTTGTTTTTTTGATATTAAATGGCATGAGCTGTTTGTAAATTTTGGAGACTAATCCCTTCTAGGTTACATTGTTTGCAAATATTTTCTCCCATTCTGTGGATTGTCTTTTCATTTTGTTTATGGTTTCCTTAGCTGTGCAAAAACCTTTGAGTTTAATTAGGTTCCATCTGTTTATTTTGTTTTTATTTCCATTACTCTAGGAGATGGATTGAAAAAGATATTGCTGCGATTTTTGTCAAAGAGTGTTCTGCCTATGTTTTCCTCTAAGAGTTTTATAGTATCCGGTCTTAAATTTAGGTCTTTAATCCATTTTGAGTTTACTTTTGTGTATGGTGTTAAAGAATGTTCTAATTTCATTTATTTTTAAGTGTAGCTGTCCAGTGTTCCCAGCACCATTTATTGAAGAGACTGTCTTTTCTTCATTGTATAGTCTTGCCTCCTTTGTTGTAGATTAATTGACCGTAGGTGTGTGTGGGTTTATTTCTGGGCTTTCTATCCTGTTCCACTGATCTGTATTTCTGTTTTTGTGCCAGTACCATACCATTTTGATGACTGTAGCTTTGTAGTATAGTCTGAAGTCCAGGTGCCTGATTCCTCCAACTCTGTTTTTCTTTCTGAAGATTGCTTTGGCTATTCAGAATCGTTTGTGTCTCCATACAGATTTTAAGATTTTTTTGTTCTAGTCCTGTGAAAAATCCCATTGGTAATTTGATAGGGATTGCATTGAATCTGTAGATTGCCTTGGGTGGTATAGTCATTTTGACAATATTGATTCTTCCAAAGAAGGACACTACATAATGATCAAGGGATCAATTCAAGAAGAAGATACAACAATTATAAATATATATGCACCCAACATAGGAGGATCTCACTATATAAGGCAAATATTAACAGTCATAAAAGGAGAAATCAACAGTAACACAATAATAGTGGGGTACTTTAACACCCTACTTTCATCAATGGACAGATCATCCAGACAGAAAATAAATAAGTAAACACAGGCCTTAAATTACACATTAGACCAGATGGACTTAATTGATATTTATAGAGCATTGCATCCAAAAGCAGCAGAACGCACATTTTTCTCCAGTGCACATGGAACATTCTCCAGGATTGATCGCGTGTTGGGCCACAAAGCGAGCCTCAGGAAACTTAAGAAAATTGAAATCATATCAACCATCTTTTCTGACCACAGCACTTTGAGATTAGAAATCAACTACAAGAAAAAAGCTGTAAAACCCACAAACACATGGAGGCTAAACAGTATGCTACTAAACAACCAATGGATCACTGAAGAAATCAAAGAGGAAATCAAGAAATACCTAGAGACAAATGAAAACATAAGCACGATGATCCAAAAACCGATGGGTTGCAGCAAAAGCAGTACTAACAGGGAAGTTTATAGCAATACTGTACAATCTTATCTCAGGAAACAAGAAAAATCACACATAAACAAACTAACCTTACACCTAAAGCAACTAGAGAGAGAAGAAGAAACAAAACCCAAAGCTAGTAGAAGGAAAGATATCATAAAGATCAGAGCAGAAATAAATGAAACAGAAACGAAGAAAACAACAGAAAAGATTAATGAACTAAAAGCTGGTTCTTTGAAAAGATAAACAAAATTGATAAACCTTTAGCCAGACTCATCAAGAAAAAAAGGGAGAGGGCTCAAAGCAATAAGGTAAGAAATGAAAAAGGAGAAGTTACAATGGACACCACAGAAATACAAAGGATCGTTAGAGACTACTACAAGCAACTGTATGCCAATAAAATGGACAACCTGGAAGAAATGGACAAATTCTTAGAAAGGTACAACCTTCCAAGACTGAACCAGGAAGAAACAGAAAATATGAACTGACCAATCACAAGTACTGACGTTGAAACTGTGATTAAAATACTCCCAACAAGGGAATTCCCTGGTGGTCCAATGGTTAAGACTGCGGTTTCACTGCCGAGGGCCCGGATTCAGTCCCTGGTCGGGGAACTAAGATCCCACAAGCTGTGTAGCAGCACAGCCAAAGAAAAACAAAAACCAAAACCTCTCAACAAACAAAAGTCCAGGACCAAATGGCTTCACAGGCGAATTCTATCAACATTTAGAGAAGAGTTAACACCTCTCCTTCTGAAACTATTCCAAGAAATTGCAGAGGAAGGAATACTCCCAAACTCATCTGTGAGGCCACCATCACCCTGATACCAAAAACAAAGATACCACAAAAAAGAAAATTATAGGCCAATATCACTGATGAACATAGACGCAGAAATCCTCAACAAAATACTAGCAGTGTGAATCCAACAATACTTTAAAAGGATCATACACCATGATCAAGTGGGATTTATCCCAGGGATGCAAAGTTTCTTCAGTATTCGCAAATCAATCAGTGTTACACCACATCAACAAACTGAGGAATAAAAACCATATGATCATTTCTACCAAACATTTAAGGAAGAAATTATACCAGTTCTCTCCAATCTCTTTCAGAAGATAGAAGAAGAGGGAGCACTTTCTAACTCATTCTATGAAGCCAGCATTTCCCTCATGCCAAAACCAGACAAAGACGTTACAAGAAAAGAAAACTGTAGACCAACATCTCTCCTGAACATAGATGCAAAATTTTTCAACAAAGTATTAGCAAATCAAATAAAAAAGATATAAACAGACCCAGGTAAACAAGACTGCTCCTACATCAGAAAATTAATCCACAACATCAACTGACTAAAAAAGAAAAATCACATGATCATATCAGTAGATAGAGAAAACATTTGACAGAATCCAAAACCCATTCATGATAAAGGTTGCACAGCGAACTAGGAGTAGAGGGGAACTCCCTCAACCTGATAAAGAATATCTGCAAAAAACCTACAGCTCATATCATACTTAAATGGCGAGAAACTTGAAGCTTTCCTGTTAAAATCAGGTACAGGGTAGTGATATCCCCTCTCACCACTTCTTTTTAACATCATACTGAAAGTCCTTGCTAATGCAAAAAGTCAAGAAAAGGATATAAAAGGTATACAGCTTGGGAAGGAAGACATAAAACTGTCATTGTTCACAGATGACATGACTGTCTGTATAGAAAATCCAAAACAACAGACAGAAGAACTCCGGAAACTAGTAAGTGATTATAGCAAGGTTGCAGGATACACGACTAATATACAGAAGTCAATTGCTTTCCTATATACTAACAATGAGCGAGCAGAATTTGAAAATAAAAACACAATACCATTTACATTAGCACCCAAAAAACAACAAAAAAAACTTAGATATAAATCTAACAAAATATGTGCAAGATCTATATGAGGAAAACTAAAAAATTCTGAAGAAAATCAAAGATGAACCAAGTAAATGGAGAGATATTCCATGTTTGTGGGTAGGGAGGCTCAATACTGTCAAGATGTCAGTTCTTCCCAACTTGATCTATAGATTCAATGCAATCCCAGTCAAAATCTCAGCAAGTTACTTTATGGATATTGACAAACTGATTAAAGCATTTACATGGAGAGGCGAAAGACCCGGAATAGCTATACAATATTAAAGAACAAAGTTGGAAGCCCAGAAATAGACACACATAAATATAGCCAACTGATCTTTGACAAAGGAGCAAAGGCAATACAATGGAACAAAGATTGTCACTTCAACAAATGGTGCTGGAACAACTGGACAGCCATATCCCAAATAATGGATTTAGATACAGTTGTCACACCCTTCACAAAAATTAACTCAGGGTGGATCATAGGCCTAAAAGTAAAATGTAAAACTATAAAACTCCTAGAAGATAACATAGAAGAAGACCTAGATGACCTTGGTTATAGTGATGCTTTTTTAGATACAACACCAAAGATGTAATCCATGAAAGAAATAATTGATACACTGGACTTCATTAAAATTAAAAACTTCTGCTCTGTGAAAGACAATATCAAAAGAATTAGAAGACAAGCCACAGACTGGGAAAAATATATGCAAAAGGTGTGTCTGATAAGAGACTGGTGTCCAAAATACATAAAGAACTCTTAAAAACGCAGCAGTTAGAAAATGAACAATCTGATTAAAAAATGGGCCAAAGACCTTAACAGCCACCTCCGAAGAAGATATACAGATGGCAAATAAGCATATGAAAAGATGCCCAACATCATGTGTCGTCAGGGAAATGCAGATTAAAACAACAGTAAGATACTACTCTACACCTATTTAAATGGCCAAAATCTGGAACACTGACAACACCAAATACTGACAAGGATGTGGAGCAATGGGGTTGGAGGGTGCAAACAGTGCTGGGGGAATGCAAAATGGCATAGCCACTTTGGAAGACAGATTGGCAGTTTCTTACAATACTAAACATACTCTTATCATACGATCTAGCAATTGCTCTCCTTGGTATTTACCCAAAGGAGTTGAAAACATATCTATACAAACACCGGCATAAGCATGTTTATAGCAGCTTTATTCATAAGTGTCAAAACTTAGAAGCAACCAAGATGTCCTCCAGTAGGTGAATGGATAAATTTTGGTACATCCAGACAGTGGAATATTATTCAGTACTAAAAAGAAATGAGCTATCAAGCCACAAAAAAGACATGGAGGAACCTTAAATCCGTATTACTAAGTGAAAGAAGCCAATATGAAAAGGCTACATACTTGTATGATTCCAACTATATGGTAGTCTAGAAAAGGCAAAAAACTATGGAGACAATAAGAAGATAAATGGTTGCCAGTGGTAGGGGGTGGGGAGGGATGAACAGGTAGAGTACAGAGGATTTTTAGGGCAGTGAAAATACTCTATAGGATATTATAATGGATACACATCACTGTATATTTGTCCAAACCCATAGAATGTACAACACCAAGAGTGAACCCTAAGTAAGGTAGAGTATGGATTTGGGGTGATTATGATGTGTCAGTGTAGGTTCATCCTTGGTTAAAAAATGTATTGTTCTGGTGAGTGATGTTAATGATGGCAGAGGCTGTGCCTGTGTGGGGGCAGGGGGTATAATGGAAATTTTTGTACCTCCCTCTTAATTTTGTTGTAAACCTAAAACTACTCTGAAAAAAGTCTTACAAATATATTTAGTTTGGAGGATGTAGATATACATTTTAGAAATATAAATACCAGACAACTTCTGGTCAAGATTTTACCTTAGGACTTCCCTGGTGGCACAGTGGTTAAGAATCCGCTTGCCAATGCAGGGGACACGGGTTCGAGCCCTGGTCCGGGAAGATCCCACATGCTGCAGAGCAACTAAGCCCGTGCGCCACAGCTACTGAGCCTGCACCCTAGAGCCTGCGAGCCACAACTGCTGAACCCACGCACTGCAACTACTGAAGTCTGCGCACTCTAGGGCCTGCGTGCCACAACTGAGTTTGGAAACCCACTTTCTGTCAAAACCTACGTTTTTAGCTTCCATACCTAGTAAGGATTTCTTCATTGCTCTAGAACCAAACCAGGGGCATCATGAATGCTCATGCATCCCCTTTCACTAGTGATAATGGCTACTCGCTATGGAGCGTTTAACTGTATGCCAGGCACCATGCAGAGAGCTGCATATCTGTTACTCATTTCATCTTCACAGGCACTAATTTCCAGGTGAGATTTAGCAAAGTGAAGAAACTTGCCTAAAGTTACAGTTTTTCAGGGGAGAGGAGTCAGAGTTCAAACCCCTATGTGTCCCACCTCAGGAGTACTGGTGAAGGGAAGTTTGGATGATTCTGGATAATTCACTGTGTTGCGTGGCTTGTCATTCTCAGTGTAATCCCCTTCAGACAGCACTGAGGTCCATTAAGCAAACCCAGTAAAATCTAGGCTGGGGCTTGCAGTCGGGTTTGTGGGAGTGGTCATGTGGGCGGGCAAGCAGCTGTGGAGCCTTCTGAATAAGGCTCACTGCTGTCTGAGTGTGCAGGGTGTGAGATAAACACGACTGATAAATGTAAATACGCCTGAAATAGACTTGTCCCAGAGAGAGGCAGGATGCTAATTTATTAATTTATAAGTTAGGAATATTCCTTTTGATATCTAGATCATCCATGCCTGCTGGATTCAGTTTTTCTCTGGGAGGGAGCTGAATCAATAGCACTGAGTTCTCAACCTCTGGCTTCCCTCTGCTGGGCTGCCTGTACACCCTCCTCATTCTGACGGGAAGATCCAAGTGGTCAGTCTTCTCTTTTTGGAGGGGGTGGGGAAGAAGTAGATTCTGGTCTTGCCTCCATGATGTTATAGCTAGATTTCTGCAGTTGGATTTGAGGATTCTTAAATTTCACTGACACAGTGAAAGAGAGGCTCATGGGTTGGGTTAATCCTTCAGTTGACTATCCTCAATTTTTCTGGGTTGATTCTGTTTTCACCTTCCGAGGCAGTCTCCTTGCAGGGTTTCTAGAAAACCTTTATTTGTCCCCTGTATCAACTACATTAACATAATATTTAAGAAGTGGGTCCTATTTTGTACAGTATTTCAAGGTACTGTGATGTTAATGGTTCTTATTAGAGATTAAGTGCTCTGAAAGAAATAGCTCTTTGGAAAAATATAGTTTTAAAAATGCTTCTGTGTGTGTAAAATTATAGTTTCATAGCAAAAACTTCTTGGAAAACCTTTTCTGTAGATATTTAGAATTTATTGGGCATTTGCTCACTGTCAGGAATTGTGATAAGCTCTTTATTTTATTTATTTATTTATTTGTTTGTTTGTTTGTTTGTTTGTTTGTGTTACACGGGCCTCTCACTGTTGTGGCCTCTCCCGTTGCGGAGCACAGGCTCCGGACACGCAGGCTCAGCGGCCATGGCTCACGGGCCCATGCGCTCCGCGGCATGTGGGATCTTCCCAGACCGGGGCACGAACCCGTGTCCCCTGCATTGGCAGGTGGACTCTCAACCACTGCACCACCAGGGAAGCCCCGTGATAAGCTCTTTAAATAGTTCATTTAATCCAGACACCATTTTTTGCCCAGCACTATGGGTTTGGGAAAAAAGGACCTGAACTGTTTCACCCTAGCATGTGACTTGATTTTGGCATCCAATTGAGGTAACATATAAAAGCCTTCTTGTAAATATGTGCTGTTTAAATTGACTGAAGGGCATATTAAGACCAGGTAAGGGGAGAAAAAAGAGACTGGGACATTGAGGATGGATAATGGAGTATTTTGCTTGCTCTGGGAGAAGGACCAGGGGAAGCGGCTGGGATGGAGCTTTGCCTCAGGGTAGATCTTGGTGCCATCTTGTGGGTGGATCTGGAAAGGACCAAGCAGATCCACACCAGCTTCTACTAGGATGCCCTGCAGAACCCCAAATTTCCACACAGCACTGACGTAAAACTTCAAGTCAGATATCAGAATTCTGGTCTTGGAATCGGTGGATTTGGTTGTGTTCTGTCCATTGGCAAGTCCTGATCACTCCACCTGCAAAACACACCCCAGATTCATCTGCTCATCTCCGTGGCAACTGCTAGGCCAGGCTACCATCGTCTCTCACTTGGACTACTACAGAAGCTTCCTTACTGTCTCTTTGCCTCTACTCTCACTCTCTCACTGACTGTTTTCCACAGGTAGCCAAAGGGATCATTCATTCATTTATTTTCTTATTATTATTGGCTGCACTGCACAGTATGCAGGATTTTAGTTCCCCGACCAGGGGTCAAACCCGGGCCCCCTGCATTGGGAGCATGGAGTCTTAACCACTGCACTGCCAGGGAAGTCCCCAAAGGGATCTGAAAAAAATAAAAATCAGATCATATTATTCCCTTGTATAAAACTTTGTAGTGGCTCTTCATGAAATTTAGAATAAAACCCAGTTTTCTTGTTCTGGCTTAGAAAGCTCTGCATCTTACAGCTCCTGCCTAGCCGTGAGCTCATCTCGGCACTCTTCCCTCTCCTTTCCTCAAATGTCCACCCTGTTCCCACCTTCGGTCCTGTGCTCTGCCTGGTGCTCCCTCCTCCACTCCTGGCGTGGCTGACTCCTCGTCATTCAGATCTCGCCTTCCACAGTTCCCCCTCAGAGAGGCCTTCCTTGACTCTGATTCAAAACAGCAACCCAGTTACTCTCCGTCAAACCCCTCCCTGCTGTGTAGCAATATTATCTGTCTTGTTCTCTGTTGAATGCCCAGTGCCTAGGAAACCATCTGATACATAGTGAGTGTTCAACAGAGATTTGTCAAATGAATGGATGCTGCTTTCCAGGTTCTTGGTCTTATTTCAGCTAGATACAGGTTAGGGTCAGGTAACTTTAGGCCTTTCCCAGTGAGGCATGAAAAGACCACAGGGGGCTTCCCTCGTGGTGCAGTGGTTGAGAGTCCGCCTGCCGATGCAGGGGACACGGGTTCGTGCCCCGGTCTGGGAAGATCCCACATGCCGCGGAGCGGCTGGGCCTGTGAGCCATGGCCGCTGAGCCTGCGTGTCCGGAGCCTGTGCTCCGCAATGGGAGAGGCCACAACAGTGAGAGGCCCGCGTACCGCAAAAAAAAAAAAAAAAAAAGAATCCACCTGCCAGTGCAGGCGACACAGGTTCACGCCCTGGTTTGGGAAGATCCCACATGCCACGGAGCAACTAAGTCCGTGTCCCACAACTACTGAGCCTACACTCTGGAGCCCGCGAGCCACAACTACTGAAGCGCACGCGCCTAGAGCCCGTGCTCCGCAACAAGAGAAGCCACTGCAATAAGAAGCCCACGCACCGCAAGGAAGAGTAGCCCCCGCTCCCTGCAACTAGAGAAAGCCTGTGCACAGCAACGAAGACCCAACGTAGCCAAAAATAAATAAATAAATATATTATTTAAAAAAAAAAAGACTACAGGAATTAAGTTCCTGTGAATTGGGCCCAGTTCCCACCATTGCCACTTACCAGCGCTTTAATAATATGGCTCTGAGCTTCAGTTTGGTCATCAATAAAATGGAGTTAATGAGCTTCCCTTACTCATAGGGTAAGGACTAAATTGGATTTAAATATGATTGGAAGCAAAGTCTTTAGCACATACTAGACACCTTCTTTCTTTATTAAATCTGCACCATGTTGTCATAATTTACGTTTTCCCCTTCTCCTACTCAGGACAGGGTAGGCATTTGGTCTTTGCACTCTCAGTACCTACCTCTGTGCTTGGCTTATAACATAGTAAGTAGGTGGTCCCCAAATGTCTGGGTTAATTTTGACTCTCCCCACCTAAGAACTGGTGTCTCCTGACTCTTGTCCAGGCTGTGCCCCTTTGATCAATTTACCACTCTTTGCCCAGAGAGAGACAAGATGGCCACTGGCTGTACAGGGAAAGCCTGGAGGGACAATACGGCTCAAGACAAAATCTGATTTATGTCTTTGCTATAGTTCCTAGGTTTGTAAACAATTAATATAAATTGAAATCAGCATAACTTTCTGTTTCTAATAAAAGGATGTAGGAAAAAGATCACATGATTCATTTGTGGTTCCTAGTGCTTAGGCTTTTCCTAAGATTGCTTCCTTCCTTTCTGTTCCTTTACAATATAAAATATATATGAAAATACTCTGAAAACTGGAAGTGCTATATTATATACATGTGTATATGTATAAGCTGGTATGAGTATGATTTTTAGATAAATGATTGGTTCAAAAAGATTAGCTCATTGTAAAGCAATTATACTCCAATAAAGATGTTAAAAAATAAATATATTACATTTTCAAAAGACTTAATAAAATAAAAATTTAAATACAGAGATAAAAAAAGATTAGCTGTTGAGCAAACATTCATTCAGAAGTATTTTTTGAATGTCTGCCATGTGCTAGGCACTGTTTTGGGTATTGGAAATATAGCAATAAATAAAGCAGATAATCCCTGTCTTTGTAGGCATTCTCATGGGAGAGACACTCCTTTAATAAGAAGAGAATAAAATATGTAGTGGGGCAAATGGTAACTAAAGCTGCAGAAAAAAAAGCAGGCAAGGGATAAGGGAGGGTCAGAGGAGTAGAATATTTAGACAGGTTGGAATTATATATCTCTTTCCTCTCGTACCCCCACTGGTGATCAAGATTGGTAACATAGTAACTTTGCCTCGCAGTTAGGTCAGTTAGGCAAACAAAAGAAAACTGATAGGTGGTTCATCAGGGTGTCTAATAATAATGTATTTCAGATTTCCATCAGCCATATTAACAAAAAATTACTTTAAAATAATAAAATACAAACAGACATCATTCTTATCTGATATCCCAATTTAACAGTCTTTTTTAACAATAAATCTTAATAAATATATAAATATTTAAAAACCCAAAAGACTAAATTCAACAACTTGTATAATTACTGATATCAGTTCATGAATATATTATTGCTCCTGTGTTACCTAAAAATATCAATTGCTTTTGAAACTGAAAGCTGTTATTAAAACTGATTTGAAAATGACTATTCCCTTCTAAATATTAATGTGAAAAATAAATAATTATTAAGAGGGCTATGGCCTGAAGCATTAGGTCAGTTTGATTCTGATTTTCATATACAAAGAAAGGATGAATGCACGAATTCTAGTAGTTCCGATCCCCTTATCCAGAGCAGTCGGGAAGTTGTTTACTCTTTGAGGGCCCACTGCTGACGTCTGCTCACTGAGTAATGTCATCAGATTTCCTGGTGGTGGTTATTTTGGGGGGGGCAGTGGTAAGTAATTGTCCGGCTCTGCTGGGACACCACTTGACAGAGGTCCTGAGAGCCGGATATACCCTGTAGACAGGATGTAAGGTTAAAATGCAATCTAGTTAAGTAAATAAAGAAAGTATTCAATGGTAAAATAGAATTGCTGAAACATTAATGTTTTAAAATGATACTGCTAAAATTATACTGAAGTAGAATCCATGCTCTTTAAAAACATTAATCTATAGCTTCTTTTATTTCTTAGAATTAATGCGGCGGTGAGTTATTTTTACAAGTTGAGATCATAAAGTTACTCTGTCCTTTGTTTGTAAAACTTATTTCACCCACTTTGGGTGTAGACCATGTACTCAGAATTGTTTTCCCAGGAAGAATGAGACTTTTGCCCTTAGCTGTCCATTCTTTTTATTTATTTATTATTTATTTATTTATTTAACATCTTCATCGGAGTATAATTGCTTTATGTTGTTGTGTTAGTTGCTGCTGTATAACAAGGTGAATCAGCTATACGTATACCTATATCCCTATATCCCCTACCTCTTGCGTCTCCCTCCCACTCTCCCTATCCCACCCCTCTAGGTGGTCACAAAGCATGAGCTGATCTCCCTGTGCTATGCAGCTGCTTCCCACTAGCTATCTATTTTACATTTGGTAGGGTATATATGTCAGTGCCACTCTCTCACTTCGTCCCAGCTTACCCTTCCCCCTCCGTTTCCTCAAGTCATTTCTCTACATCTATGACTTTATTCCTGTCCTGCCCCTAGGTTCTTCAGAACCACTTTTTTTTTTTTTAGATTGCATATATGTGTGTTAGCATATAGCCGTCCATTCTTTTATCTCATCCCTCAGCTTGTGACCGACACTATATAGTATGTGTTTTTTAAAATCAAGCTAGTCGTTAACATTTTAAAGTTTTATTAATTATTATAGCCTTTAGCTTATTTTTCTCCTCCTGGTTTCCTTAAGTTTGTACTGTTGACTTTCTCAAATTTAGTGATTTGAAAGCTTAGTATATTAATTCTTGTTTCATGACAGAAAGATCTAAGACTGTGAATTTTGCCTCTGAGTAAAATTTACTAGTATCCTGTAGGTTTTATTACATGACATTCTCATTTTTATTATTTTCCAAGCAATCTGTAGGCATAGTTTGCATTTCCCTCTCTGATCTGGCAGTTACATGAGTTTAAAAATTTCCAAGGAGGGGGTATTTCTTCTGTTTTTAATTTTGGTTTGATTGCCTTATGGTTGGAAATAAAGGCTGTACAAGGAATATGTTTTAAAGTTTTCTTTGTGACCTAGTATATGTTTTTACGATATTTATAAATATTTTCTTTCTGTCCGTTCAGACTTTATCTTTTGTCTCCTTGATCCTTCATAGCAAATTTCATGAGTATCCTCTGTGAGAGGCTGCAGCCGCTGTTTCACACAGAGGACCCAAGTGCCGTCCAGCAACCGCTTCATCCTAGGCAGTGGCACAGCGCTCCTGTTGATGGGTTTTCTGGTTTCTTTTGTGCAACTCCACCCTGCCCCAACACTGTAGAAAATCAGCAAAATGATTTCCCTTCTTTTTCCTGTCATTTTCTTCCTTCTCTTTCTTTTTCCTGAGTAGTTTCACTGTCTTCTCCAAGCAGTAGGCCTGTATCATTTCTTGTTCTTTCATTCATTCATTTCTTTAAACTTTGTTCATAAAAACCAACAAAATAGTCATTGTTCAGATTGGTCTCTCTCGGTGCCTCTCGCCTTCCTTCTCACTGCTCTGTGGGAGTATGATTACGTAGAGCACATCTCTCTCTTTTAAGACTCTCTTGGACCTCCTGGATCATATTCTGTCAGAAATTCTGGCTTTGGCATCCAGCTGTGCCTCTTGATGAGGCCGGTGACTGCCCAGCTCTGGAGGATAGACGGTGCTGTGGGATGTCTGTGCTCACCCTTCCACCCTACTGCAAAGCCCTCCTCCTCAGTCTCAGGTCTAGAGTAGTAGCGACCCTCATTCTACACCTTCTGAGAGATGAAGTTACTACAAAGCAAATCAGAAACTGAACCAGTGTCCCATAATTAGTAGACATCAGCTTCTAGCAGTTAAAAATATACATGGACTTCCTCCATCACTAAGCAGGTTTTGTTGCATGTGTTTACTGTAGGAGAGATCACTGCTTGAGGGGAGAGATGGGAGGTGGCAGGCAGTTAGGAAGTATCTTGTGGGAAGGTTTATAGATCTAGTTCTGCTGCTGCTGTGTTTTAGGTATGAAATCACACCCGTCACCCAGAGGCCTGGAGTAGGGTAGGGATCCCCTCAACACATATATACAGTGTTTCTGGAAAAATTGCAAAATGTGTCTCTTTCCTCCAGGTAGCAACCCAAGGCCAGGGTTCATGGCTTGGGGCTGGATTTTAGCTCTCCATTCTCCCTCCCTTGTGCTCCTTTGTGCAGTGCACAGACTTCCCAAACCTTCCAGTGGCCCTGGGTTTGCAGCACAGTTTATAAAACTAAACAGACTGGTCAGTGGAATCCCAGATGCCACTTGCTGTTGTGTGGCCTTAAACAAAGAACTTGGAACCTCAGCTTTCCAAAGTAAACTCTCAGCATGTTGCAAAGGTTCAGCGAGATAACGTATGTTCAGCCCTTAGCACAGTGCCCAGTATATGCTGAGCCCTCCACTGGCGCTATGATTCTATTACTTGTTGGGGTTTGGTTATGACACTGTATTTATCTTTGTGTGTTGGTGTTAAGTTCTCAAATAGATAAGCTTCTTTTTTTTTTTGGCCGCACCACGAGGCTTGTGAGATCTTAGTTCCCCGAACAGGGATCAAACCTGGGCCCCCCAGCAGTGAGAGTACAGAGTCCTAACTGCTGGACCACCAGGGAAATTCCCAATAAGCATTTATTGATAAGCACCGTGCTTGTCTGTAAAATGAAAGTGTTAACCGTTTCTCAACAAGGAGTCTTTGAGGTCCCATGGTTCTGATAGCTGGATTTCTTTTTTTTGTGTGCCATTTTAGATGTAAGATTTCGTTGTCCATCAGGGGAAAGATGGGAGTAGACGTGGAAGAAACCAATGTTCATTCAGTGTCTAATCATTGGGGGCTCTTTATATTGTAATCTCACGTGATCTCTTTAACACATGAGGAATTGAGGCCGAAGGTTGGGTGATTCACTTAGAGTCACACACAGCTAGGAAAAGAAAAGCTGGGATCAGACTCATTTTATGTGTCCTTCTCTGCTCTCCACCTTTCCTGGGGTTTATAAGGAGATAACTGAGATCCCTGTGTCTAATAAGTATTTACGTAATTTTTCTCTAGAGTAGAAATTTCATTTTCATCTGTGGCACTGATGAGAGAAAAATTTAAGCAAGCTTATCTTTTTTTTTTTTCTCTTTTCATTTTTAAGCAGATCTTTTTCTTGCAGGTAGCAGTAGCTGATATACAATTTGGCCCCATGAGATTTCATCCAGATCAGCTCCAGGTAATAATATACCATGCTGTAATTTTCACCTTGATTTTCTTTAAAGACGGGGAGGGAGAGGGTCTAAAGTTATACATTGAAAATAATCTTCTGTTTTAGATAAAATATTGGATCAATGTTGAATTCCCTGAACTTGATAGCAGTACTACAGTTATATCAGGGAATGTACTCTTCTTAGAAATACACATTGAGGTATTTAGAGATGAAATGTCTGCAACCTACTTTAAAAGGTTCAGCAATAAAATAATATGTATAATTGTGTGTGTGTGTGTACGTGTGTAGTATGTATGTGGAGAGAGAGAGAAAGCAAAGGTGGCAAAATGTTAACAATTGATGAAACTAGAAGAAGGGTGTTCTAGCATTTATTGTCATTCATGACTTTTTGTAGGTTTGAAATTTTCCAATGTAGAGAGTAAAACCATGGTCTACTGTTACTGAATCAGCTTTAGCAGAGAGAAAATATCTATAAATTTTCTAATCCAAAATATTAAAATAACCAATTGAAATTTAGCTCCAGCGTTACTTGATGCTTCCTGTACACAAACGCATGCTCACTGTTACATTTTTTAAAATGTGAAAAGGACTGGCAGAAATGTGCTCTTGGGACTTCCCTAGTGGTCCAGTGGTTAAGACTCCACGGTCCCAATGCAGGGGGCCTGGGTTTGATCCCTGGTCAGGGAACTAAGATCCCACATGCTGTGCAGCACAGAAGAAATGTGCTCTCTTAACTCTTTGCACTTGTGGTATTTATGCACCTGGGTAAGCTTAGAGGGACTGAGTCTTGGGGAATGGGGTTTCTGTCAGCTTTGCAGTCTCTTTCCCTTAGGCTGTCCCACCTTGACTGTACAACATACCACAGTTTCCCTCCGTTAGTCAGTCTGAGTGTGAAGGGATGGAGCAGTGCGCTCCTGCCCCAGGTTTGGCGTGGCGGCTTGGCAGCGCAGGGGAAAGGGCAGCAGACGCAGGCCTCGCCCATCCAGGCCAGGCAGGAGGACAGCCAGCTGTCTCTTGCACCTGGTGCTATTCTTGTGTCACTAAACGGGCAGTTTTTGAGTTGTAACGTTTTGGTCTACTTTAAGTCTCCTCTCTTATAATCAAAGGAATTTTTTTTTTTTAACTTGAAGGAATTACATAAAGTCTTGAGTCAGAATACTTAAATGTATTATTTAAAGTATTAAGTATTCTGGAAGTTTGACTGAAATATTGGTGTTTGCCATCTAAGGACTTACCTAGTTAACTTACTGTTAACTAAAATAAATATTTGTGTTTTTTAATTGATTCAGTTTTAAGATAAAGTACTTAATCAAGTCTTTGTTGAGTTCTTCCAGTGGGCTTATTAGCAAAAGAAATAAGCCTATGATCCATGCACTGACTTCCAGACTAAGAACAGATAGAATAGCACTCATTTCAGGGAGCTGAGTGATAACGTCCCAGGGTTACATGTAGGAAAAGGATTTACTCAACAGATCGTTATGCTCACATCTGTGTACTTGCCTTGAAAACACTTGGGAGTTTTCTGTGGCTTGTTAAGAAATGACAATTCTAACGGCACCTTTCTTTTTTTTTTTTTTTAAAAGTGTTCATGCTTTTTTGATTCAGGTACTTTTAGTGTTTCCCAAAGAAGATAAGCAGTGTAATGGATTCTGTAGGGCATGTGAAAAAGCAGGGTTTAAGTGTACAGTTATCAAGGAGGCTCAGACGGCCCTTGCCTGTTTCCTGGACAAACATCATGACATCATCATCATTGACCACAGAAATCCCCAACAGCTGGACGGGGAGGTGCTGTGCAGGTAAGCCTGAGACTCAGGCCTCAAGAGTCCCGCTGGCATTTGTGACAGTAAACGCAGCCCCAAATACATTAGGTTAAATTCAGTGTCTTTTAAGTTGCCTTCCATGCAAATAAAATAAGCAAGACATTAGAATATTATTATTTCTGGGAGGGATCTCTATCTCTTTTGTTTTGTTTTGCTTTGCTTAAAACAGTAAGAAAATCTGAATGTGAACCGTTAAGGGTTAAGATGAAATCCTGTATGTAATTAACCACAACTGTCACCTGCATAGTACTGCAACAAGAGTTATTATAGTTTTCTAGATGTTTTTAAAGTTATAAAAATTTTGAAAATTGTCTTCTAATGTTAGGTGTATGTGCCTTGTTTCTCATACTTGCAGAATATCAATATCATGAGAGAATTTGGGTAGCAGACATAAATCTAAGAAAAGTACTTTCTAAAGAAAGTCATTTGCTGCTGATGGAAGCAAGGCGAAAGTGAAATATCAATTTTATTTGAAAGAAAACTTATGTTGGGGAAGACAAATCATAATTTCAATATAATGTAAAATTTTATAATGCATTAATTTTAAGGACATTTAAATGTTGACCTTTAGGAGATAGAAAAGGTTGAAAACCAAATATAACAGGAGTTAAAAAGTGAGCTGACAGGAAAATGACATCCTCTCAGAAGGTTGTTTACAGGTACATGGTGATTTCCATGTACTTGAGAGTTCACCTTTCAGGTAGTCAGATGAGGTGGCTTTTACCCAGGTGCGATCCACCTCCAGTAAAGCTTTGCTCGGGCCTTGCTCTGTGTTGCCTGCCATGCTGCCTGTGTTCCTTTCCTGTTTCTGTCTGGTTGATGGCAGTTAGCCATTGTCACTGTAGCCCAGACTTGTTTGACGTGTTATCTGACAGCACACCCATGAGGGATGTGGAGATGTGGAGAGAGCTCTGACCCTGGGTCCTATGCTCGGCTCTTCCCTTGCCCAGCTGCCTTTGGGTAACTCTCTGTCTTCTCTGAGGATGTGTTTTCTCAGCTGTAAATTTGGAACACTTGGTTTCCAAGATCCCTACTCTGTAGCATTTGATGGATAGCACTCAGAGGAAGGGAAGAAAATATCTTAGTTACGTGGTGCTTTTAGTCTTAGTAGACTGCTGCTAGGCCGGAGAAATATCTAAGGAGAGCCAAAGAGCCCAAACAGAAAAGGTGAAGGGGGGTGAGGTGCTGAGGACAACTTGGCTTCCTTCACAGTCTTGTCCTGGCCACAGGTATGTGCTGGACAATGACATTCATACTCATAAAGATGGCTCTGCTAGACCGTCCTGTGTTATAAAAGAAAAACTAAGTTGTGGTAGTTATGGTCTACTTTTTTTTATTGTGGTAAGGTACACATAACATACAATTATGCTCCACTTTTTGAAGGAGGAGAAAGTACTGTTGTTACACATTTTGGGAATATTCTAAACAAATAGGGTAACTCATTCAGCAAATTTATAAATTTACAACTTATACAGTTTTAAAACAGAGAAAGTGACCTGGGTTGCTTAACGTGCGGTTTTAGAGAAGCTTAGACTGTCATGAGTGCATGTCTTCTACCAAGTCCCCACCACCCTCCATCCAGCCTCTGATGGGGGTTAGGGTTTCCCAAGGGAGAGTTCTGAGTTTCATAAGTTCTCCTCCATGTTGAGTCCAGCTCTGTCCATATTTGGCCCCAGATTTCCAACATTTGAGGACAGGAGTGGTCTTTTCTGGTTGGAGCACATCCTCACTGCCGTCAGCGGCTTCTCACAGAGTGTGGTTCATATTCCAGCCCCATCAAGGAGGCCTCCTCCGAGTACCTTCTTCCAATCAAGACCTCTTGTAGGCGTGGCTCCCGAACCGAGAAGCTCGCGGGTTTGGGTAGGTGAGGGTAGAGTAAGCAGAGCCGTCACCCCCGTGTTAGCCAGAGAGCAGACCTCTACAAAGGCACCCCGGTCACGCTCCTTTCCTGACAGCTGTGTCACAGCCCTGGCCAGGAATCGGAAGTCTTTCTTGCTAGCTGTGTTCTGCCACGTCACTTCTGTCTTGTTGGCTGAGGATTTGGAGGACAGGGGGTGGGGGGGAGTCCTTGTGCTATTTGTAGTGAGTTTTCTAGAGGCAGGAGTGGGCCCTGAGTTACTTTCCTAGTCAGTTTCATCTCAGTTCTGGCCCTTACCTGGTTTATCTCCCTTAAGATCATCCCTTTTAAGGGTGCCTGCCCACTGTGGACTGTTCCTTCAAGGAATCTTTCCAGGCCGTCCCTCCTGAACCTGCTCGCCCTCTCTCTCCACTTACACTGCTCACTAAGAGACCTTAGCCCTGGCAGAGCCCCGTCTGTCCCTTCTTCTTCCTTTTGGGATACCTGATCAACACCCCCTGTGAAGGGTTTTTCATCAGTTGCTGATGTGTCTAAATGATTTAGCATTCAGCTGTATCTCTCTACTGGGGGCATGTGGAACTCCTTACACTCCTTATCAGATGCCTTCCTAGAGGTTAGATATTCTGTGTCTGCGATATTTTCAAACTCACCAGTTGAGAGAACCCTAGTTGGCAGATCTTCTTGGTTCAGGACACTGTGCTTGTTACCAGAGCTACACAGGTGAATAAGACATCGTTCTTGCCTCTGAGGAACAAATGCTTTTGTTGGCAGGGGCAAGCGAGCGATTTCAGCACAGCTCATAGATGCCCACAGAGGAGGTATGCTGCGGGTGCCTGTGTCTCGGAGGGCTTCACAAGGGGGTGTTTGAGTTGAGTCCCAAAGGATAAGCGGGAGTTCTGGAAGGAAGGACGGTGGAGAAAACATTCTGGGTGGAGGAAGCAGCATGTGTAGGACCGGGCAGGGTGCTCCTCTGCCTGGTGTCAGGTGGCTGCTGGATCCAGCAGGTACGGGCCCTGCCTCAGGGTGAGGCTGGAGCAGCAGACGAGCCTGATCTGGAGGGCCTTGTGTGCTGAGCCAAAGGCTTTGGAGTCTGCCCTGTAGGCAGTTGAGACCCTGGGGTAGTCTGCGTATTCTATGCAGGGGAGTGTCCGGAGTGCACTGCCAGAGCACTGTGGCTGCCGCCTGGAGAGTGGAGAAGGAGATGGAAGGAGTGGAGGCCTGTCAGCCAGCTGTGAGGCTGAGGTCAGGGCCTCCTCCCAACTTTCTGTAGAGACAAAAACTGACCACAGCAATGAACGAACCAAAGATAAGATGACAGATATGTCAGAAGTTGGGAGACTGAAAAGGACAGGGATTCTCACTGTATCTCTTGTGCTATGGGGACCAATAAAGAAGCCTGTTCCTGGAATGTCCTCTGCATACTTCAGCCTCTGAAGCTGAAATTCCAATGGCCCTGCAGGAAGGAAGTGGGAAGAGGCTTTGCTTTACTCCCACTGTGTCCTGCTGAGCCTGGGAAGCTGGAGTTGCACCGACCAGAGCCGAGCACCATCACTTCTGTGATTTACTTTCTACATCCACTAGGAACCCAAGACAGGGAGCAGAGGGAGATGGACAAAGACGTGGTTTTTCCTACCATGTTGTAAGAAGGGGCAGAGGCATAAGGAGCCTGGGAACATTCCTTCACATATTGCAGTTTCAAAACAGCAAACTGCATCAGTTGTCAGGTTTAGCCAGAGAATGGCAGAGGGCAGGCCAGGAGTCCCCTCTGTGCAGCAGAGCCGTTCATGCCTGCTGGCAGCGCTCTCTGAGCACGAACTTGCACCTGTTGACCTGATCTGCAGGTCCAGACCTCAGAGGAGGACGGCTGCTAACCCCAAGGGGGGTGCAAGGGAGACTCCTCTGACCATCTCTGCTGCAGACAGTCTGCCTGGGTGGATGTTGCTCCCGTTCAAGGATAAAGAAGGGGACCAAAAAGCTGCCAAATTATGGAGGGGGAAAGAACAGCCTGAAGACAAAGAAAATTGTTTTCTATAAGAAACTGAAGAACCTTTTAGAAGACATATGCTTAGTGTCCTCAGAAGAAATGAAGAGCTAGTCCTCTGTGCAACAGGAGCAGGGCTCTGTAATGAAAGGGAAGATTTTTATAAAGGGAGATGGAGGAAGTAAAGCACTGCGTAGAAACCCAACATAAGTTAACAGAATTAAGTCTGTGTTGGTGTGAAAGGATGCTCAACGTCACTAATCATTAGAGAAATGCAAGTCAAAATTACAATGAGGTATCACCTCACACCAGTCAGAATGGCCATCATCAAAAAATCTACAGACAATAAATGCTGGAGAGGGTGTGGAGAAAAGGGAACCCTCTTGCACTGTTGGTGGGAATGTAGATTGATACAGCCACTATGGAGAACAGTATGGAGATTCCTTAAAATACTAGAAATAGAACTACCATACGACCCAGCCATCCCACTACTGGGCATATACCCTGAGAAAACCATAATTCAAAAAGAGTCATGTGCCACAATGTTCATTGCAGCACTATTTACAGTTGCCAGGACATGGAAGCAACCTAAGTGTCCATCAACAGATGAATGGATAAAGAAGATGTGGCACGTATATACAATGGAATATTACTCAGCCATAAAAAGAAATGAAATTGAATTATCTGTAGTGAGGTGGATGGACCTAGAGTCTGTCATACAGAGTGAAGTAAGTCAGAAAGAGAAAAACAAATACCGTATGCTAACACATATTTATGGAATCTAAAAAAAAAAAGGTTCCAATGAACCTAGGGGCAGGACAGGAATAAAGACGCAGGTGTAGAGAATGGACTTGAGGACACGGGGAGGGGGAAGGGTAAGCTGGGACAAAGTGAGAGAGTGGCATGGACATATATACACTACCAAGTGTAAAATAGCTAGCTAGTGGGAAGCAGCCACATAGCACAGGGAGATCAGCTCGGTGGTTTGTGACCACCTAGAGGGGTGAGATAGGGAGGGTGGGAGGGAGACGCAAGAGGGAGGAGATATGGGGATATATGTATATGTATAGCTGATTCACTTTTTTATAAAGCAGAAACACGACATTGTAAAGAAATTATATGCCAATAAAGATGTTTTTTAAAAAAAAGTCTGTGTTGAATGCAGAAGCAAGATTGAACGCAGAGTGCTGGGTGCTTTCATAACAATCTCTGGATTTACCTTGGTCTGAACATCCTTTTTACTATCGTAAATTCCATTCTTTTCAATGTGAAACTCATTCCACGTGGCAGAGGGAACAGTGGCATAGTACAGGTAATGGAGTTGTGGTTTTGTAAAATTTAAGTCGTTGAAGAGCTTTGCTATGTTCATACAGTAAGCCTCCAGCATGTGGCCTTTTTTCTAGTTTTGTATCAAGACCATCATCAGAATTACTTGTAGTTTCCTAGTGTATCTGGAGACTGGTAGTTGCCCCCCAATATCCATTTCTACTCTTAATAGCAGAATATCTAGTGTTTAGGTGGGAATACGACCACCTAGAAAATATACTGCATTCCCTAGCTTTTCTTGCAGCTGGCCAATGGAAGTGTCATGTGCATCTTCTGAAAAGTATCCATGAAGGGAATATGCATGTCCTTCTTCCTGCTGTCTGGAATGTGGATGTTATGGCTAGAGCTCAGCATCTGTCTTGGACCATGAGGAAGAAACCACGTACAGACAATAATAGAGGAACGTAAGACAGAAGGAGCCTGGTTCCTGATGCTGCAGAGTGCCATTGCAGCTTGGACTGCTCACCTCTGCACACCTTGCATGTGGGAGACAAGTCTTGTTTAAGCCACTTTCTCTGGAGTTTTCTGTTGTGCATAACCAAATCAAATGCAAATGTTTCACCAGGTAGCATGGTTCTGAGAGCTTCCCAGTATGCTTGTGCAGCCTTTCAGAATCTCATGCTGTAGACTCACGGCCCATCTTTCTATTTTTACTCTTTTTTTAAGATTTTTTTTTGATGTGGACCTTTTTTTTTTTAAGTCTTTATTGAATTTGTTACAATATTGCTTCTGTTTTATGTTTTGATTTTTTGCCCAGGAGGCATGTGGGATCTTAGCTCCCTGGCCAGGGATCAAACCCACACCCCCTGCATTGGAAGGCAAAGTCTTAGCCACCAGACCGCCAGGGAAGTCCCTCACGCCCCATCTTTTTTTCTGACTTCTTGAAATCTTCCTTCCGAATGTCCGGGTGTATATTTTGATGACGCCATGTCATTTCTTTCTTAGTTTTCATGAATTCTAAAGTAAAGGGTGTTATTTTGCAACCCGGGTTCCTGACATTTCTATTTTCTAGCCGGTTCTTCCTTCTTATGGACCAGAGAAAGTTAAGAATACACCTCTGCCTTTTCATACCGTGTTAGACCTCCTTTGCAGGGATCTGCTTGTCTCCAGGAAACATGGTCTTTCCTTCTACTTTGTCCTTAGCCCAGTGCCCCTCATCTGTGTATTCAAATCTACTTAACTGAGACCATCTACGTGGTTGCGTACTTGCTATTATACCACTCAGATCTCTGTTTTTCTTGTAAAAAGATGAGAGCTAGTTTGAAATGGCTGGCTGCTTACTTAAATTGCCTTTTCTCCCTCTAAATCTTCATGATATGATAGAAGTATAAATGTAAGAACAATTACAGTGTCCTAAGAAGTCATGGAAATACCATTCGTGAGTCCATGTCTTTCATTCCCTGTCTAAGATTAGTGCTAGGGTGAGTATTAGCCAACAGGTTTGAAAAGTGACCTGGCCTTGTCTGTTGTGTGAGGGTCTGCCATGCCAGTCACCCTCCCGAGCCGAAACAGCCCTTCCCATGGCTCCTTCTCCAGGAAGGTGAGCTTGGCTATTTTCTAGGCAGGGAGACCATGTTTGAACCAGGGCCTGGCACCTGGTCAGCAAGCCCTTCAGCGACCTTTCAAGAGGGCTCTTCTGGTAGAACCAGGTAGCCAGTGCCCTTTAGGTTGGCTCCCTCTGGAGATGGTAGGCAAATAGAAGCTGGAGGAGTACAGTGGACCCTAGGAGAAGCAGAAGTGTTGACACAGAGAGAGAGAGCGAGAGAGAGAGTGTTACGAGCTACGTGGTCCAGGAGAGAGACTGGCTGGTCCCTAGGGCTGCTTTTCCATCCCTGAGCAACTTCCCAACCCCAGAGCTAGTCTGCATCTGTCGTTGGACTTCAGCCTTTCTCACCCTGAGCTCCATGAGAAAATTAAGCCTCAGTGCCCTGAGGCAGGGATAGGCAAAGGGGAACACAGTCAGGCCCATTTGTTTATGTATTGTCTGTGGCTGCTTTCGTGCTACAATGGCAGAATTGAGTAGTTGTGACAGAGTCTGTATGGCCCAAAAAGCCTAAAATATTTGTTATCTGGCCCTTTACAGAGAAATTTTGCCAAAACTGAGGCATCCGTTGTATATGATGAATTGACTTTTCTCTTATGCATCTGGAATGGTTATGTTATGAACCATCCTTGGGAGAATTGAGAAATAGTCACTCAAATCAGTTTCCGTGTTTAGTGATTCAGAAGTGACACAAGTGATTCTTGAACCAGCAGAACTGAAGTAAGGCAGTAAGTCTGGGCTACTCTTTGTCTCATCCCGGACACATTGTCCAGGGGCCAGCGCACTTCTGACTTGGCTGGGGCAGTCTGGATCCAGTCCTCTCCCATCTCCTCCGTCTGAAGTCACCCTCCGGTGTGAGTCCTCTTCCTTCCCGGCCAGGGGCCGAGTTCCTCCCTCCCTCCCTGTGTCCTGGCTCTTCTTCTCTGGATAGGCCAGCTTTCTTCCCCAGGGTAGGATGGGTCAAAGCCATTGCATATCTCCAGTGGAGCAACTTCTTTTCCTCCTGCTCCTCTCTGTCACATTTATCTCTGCCCTCTCTCATCTTTTGGCTGGATTTTCATTCCCCGTGACTTTCTGGGAAGCTGCTTCTCCGGAAGGTTAAATTCAGTCCCTGCGGGCAGACTCATACTCCGTGGGTCATTTAAGTGGAGCAGTGTCTCCTACTTTTCTCAACCAGTCTTCCATTCTTAATTTTTCCTGTCAGGTGTTGATTCTCCTCTTTCTGACTGATAAGAATATCTTGCATTTCCAAGCTTTGAATATTTATTGTTACTGTTTTTGCCTGCATTCTACTTGGGAACCCTTCTTTGCACTGCTTAGAATACAGTGGAGAGCTGACCCTTGGGCTTCTTCACCCCCACTGGAATTGTCGCCATCAGCTAGTGGTAATATACATAAACTTGCATTTTCCTTTGGTAGGAAGAGATGAGTAACCCCTTTCATGTAAGCCCCAGGTAGGGAAAATTTTCCACGTGAAACAGCTTAGGTTAACAAAAAGCAAAACAAGTAGAAGGCACATCATTTGCACTATCTTCACACTCCATAATTGTCAGGGTTACCATAGGCCACTGGTTAGGAGTTTGTCCTCCAAAGAGAGAAAGATCAAGTAGCTAAGAAGGTGACTCCAGCGTATGAAGGGATCTTTTGCTCTCCCTTCTCCCTCTCCCCAACTTTAATTGGTCTACCAAAATCGTTCAGGTATATTTAGTTTTTAAAGAATTGCTTTAAATTTATTTTAAAACTTTTTTTTAAAGGTCTATCAGATCATCAGAACTCTCAGAAAACACAGTTATTGTTGGTGTAGTACGCAGGTAAGATACTTCCTTCTTTCCTTCTTTTTTGATGTTGAAATTCAGGTGTCAGTGTAATGTTTGCTTTTAACAGAGGCCCAAATAACAGCTTGTGGGCTGTGACAGGCCTCACCCTTTTTAGTTGGGCCTTTTTTTTCTTTACTCTTTCTTATTTTCTTTCACTTTGGCAGTTAAATTCATGGCTGGAGTTTGTACTCTCATACTAGGTTTTGTGATTTTGGACTGCCTTTCACTTTAGAAATAGGCAAACCACGAGAGAATTCCATTCCTAAAGTATGAATGTTTTCCAGGCGTATTTCCTAGGGACTTCAAACTCCAAATATCTATGAAGATTTGAATTATACATAATTGGGGGAAATCTTATATTTCATTTTAAAATTGGAGGTAAGGAAAGAACAGAAGTAATTTAGTTTAAGTTAAAAGTTTTACGTATCAAATAGATATACAGTCACTCCTGTGTCCTGGCTGTTAGTGTAATCTCTGTATTTCAGGCATTAATACACACTGCCAAAAAGCCTAGTGTGAAACTAAAACAGAAAACTGTTTTCAACTTTATACGTTTGATTTGTATGTTAATCTAATTCATCTAAAGGGGCTCATTATGTGACAATTATAATATTATGTAAATTAATGAGTAGTTAAAGATGTGAGATGTAATTGATAAAAACTGTCTCTAACCATTTACTGTATTCTTTTGAAGGGCGGTTAGAGAAGAGTCATCTGTAATGTCCCTCATTGAGGCTGGCTTTACAAGGGTAGGTACCCACTTTTTTGTTATACAAGTGTAATTCAGCATGAGAAGGTATTTTATCTCAGTTTAGAGCCCAGCAATAGTTTTGAATTAATTTGAAGAAAAAAAATTGTCCTTATGCTGTGTTACAGTTTGGTTTAACTTTATAATCTGGTAATCTCATAATCCACAACACTTTGCTTTCTTAGTCTCTCAAAACTATGCCTGCTAAAGTCATCTAAACATATTAAAATCTCCTTTAATGGCTTACTCATTAAAAATTATACCATAGGGTGTGTTGTTATAATGCTTACATGTATACATGCAACTTTAAAGCCAGTTTAAGGATTCTGGAAGTAAGACCTCCCCAACGTGGCTCCCTTTCTTTCCACCACTGGCTCCAGTCTGTTGGTTTCTCTTAAGCCAAAAAGCTTCTGAAGGCTTTGGTCAGCTGGTTGGCAATGAGCCTTGGGAATCATGATGGAGAGAGCTTATGTAAGGCTGATTGTTGGGCAGATTTGTAGCCCAAATTAATATTATCAGTGAGGTAGTCCAGAGACCTCAAGCCTTGAACTTAGTTTAAAGTGATTCTGGGGCTTCCCTGGTGGCACAGTGGTTAAGAATCCGCCTGCCAATGCAGGGGACATGGGTTTGAGCCCTGGTCCGGGAAGATCCCACACGCTGCGGAGCAACTAAGCCCGTGCACCACAACTACTCAGCCTGCGTCTAGAGCCTGTGAGCCACAACTACTGAGCCCGTGCTCCACAACTACTGAGCCTGTGCTCCACAACTACTGAAGACTGCACGCCTAGAGCCCGTGCTCCGCAGCAAGAGAAGCCACCACAGTGAGAAATCTGTGCACCGCAATGAAGAGTAGCCCCGCTTGCTGCAACTAGAGAGAAACCCGTGCTCAGCAATGAAGACCCAACGCAGCTAAAAATAAAATAAAATAAATGAATGTATTAAAAAAATAATAAGGTGATTCTGGATGGTAGCACTCCCAGGTATTCGGAAGAAGCAAATTACAAATCCTCCCAGAGAAAGACACCTTCTTCTTTGGCCTCAGAGAATCTCTGCAAATAATCAGTCAGGGGCAGCAGGCAGCACTCAGCATTAACCAGTCCACCAGGAGACAAGGCATTGCAAGTGAGAACTAGCCGGGGGAGAAAGACAGCAGGAACAGACCCTCACAGTCCTTAGAAATTAGAATGATCAGATATGAATTGTAAAACAATTATGCCTATTATATGTAAAGAAATAAAGACAAGACAAGCTTGGAAATACCTGCAAGGAATAAGAAAGTATAAAAAGTGACAGTACATTTTAGGTAGAACGTAATTGAATTTTGAGAAGTGTACATATAATAACTGATAATTTGAAAACTTAGTAGGTCAGAAGAAGTTATCCAGCATGTAGCACAAAGTTAAAAAAATAGAAAATAAATTACAGAGGTTTAGAAATGTGGAGGGTAGAATGTACGGTTTAGCATATATATAACTGGAGTTCCAGAAGGACAGGAGAGAGAATGGGGCAGTGTATTTGAAGAGAATTCTCCAGCAATGATGGAAGACTTTAGTCCACAGATTCCAAAATTCCAAAGTAGAGTAAATCAAAAGAGAGGACACATCATAGTGAAAAAACAAAGAGATGATCTTAAAATTAGCCAGAGAAAAAAGATTAACCTTCAAAAGAATAACAGACTAACAGCTAGCTTCTCAGCAGCAATAAACGGAAGATAGAAAACAGTGGAATAATATTTTCAGTGTGATAAAAGAAAATAACTGCCAACCTAGATTGTTATACCAAGCCTAAATACTTTCAAAAGTGAAGGTGTAATAAAGACTTTCAGAAATATGAAAATTGAGGCAGTTTGTAAGTAGCAGATTCTCACAAGGAAATTCGTAAGGAGGTACTTCAAACAGAAGCAAGGTAAATCCCAAGTGGGAGGCCTGAAAGGCAAGAAGGAATGAGGAACAAGAAAATGTGAATGTGGGGTCATTATAAACACATATTTACTGTATAAAACAGTAATAATGTCTCATCTGATTAGAGACTACGGTGAGAAAAGGACTGTAACCTGAGTCACACACCCAGCTAAGTTATTGTTCGTGCCCTTTAGGGCAAAAGAGATATTCCTTTTGGGGGATATTCATAAAATTCAGAGATGTATTTCCCCAGTAGCCCTGTCTGAGGAAAATAATTGAGTAAGGACTTCAACCATAGAACAAATGAACTGGAACAGAAACTCTAAGATGAGGGAGAGAGCAGTAGAGAGAAGTGATGGGAGGTGAGCCTGCCCTGCGCACATGCTCCCCTGCTCCTCCCTCCTTCTCGAGCCCTCCTTCTTTCTGTGTCTGCGTGTGTACATACACAGGTACGGGTATGTGTGTGCAATGTAGAATATATATGTTTATATGTAATTATTATTACATAACATCCAATAATATCTCAGTATTTAAATTCTAGACTATCTGAACAAACCCTAGGTGTCTGCAAGGTTTCAGGGGAGGAAGTAGAGGTAAAAGGATTCTCGTGACCTCACCTAGCAGACAGGGAATGGGGGTGGGCAGTAAAAGTATTCTGAAGTTTTCTTCTTTATGGGAAAGGTGCTGGTGGGAGATACTTCGTTCTGGAGGTGATTGGTATCTTGTTTTCAAATAATAGTAAAGAAATCTATGTCTGCTTTTGAGATCGGTGAAAAGGAAAGTAACCATTAATAGAGAAGTTTAAGTAAACTTCCAAATTAACAAAATATGGAATTTGCGGGAATTCCCTGGCGGTCCAGTGGTTAGGACTCCACGCTTTCACTGCCGAGGGCCCGAGTTCAATCCCTGGTCAGGGAACCAAGATCCCGCAAGCTGCTCAGCGCGGCCAAAAAACAAACCAAAAAAACATATGGAATCTATAGCAACTTGATCAAATTGGCAGATCCAAGGAAGGGGAAACAACAGTGTGAAAGCAATCATAAACACTAAGATAAGAGTAAAATCAAGTGCATGGGAATGGGCTGAATTCTCCCATTAAAGGATAAGCCATTAGATTGGGTTACAAAAGTACAATTATATGATGTTTATAAGACAGTGATAAAAGGAGCTTAATAATAAAGAAACAAAGAGGTAGCAAATAAATGCAGACAAAAGGAACACAGGAATTCCAATATTAACATCAGATAAGGTGGAACTTAAGACCTTGTTTTGTACACACATAATTTTATATAAAAATTTTAGATTATTATTATTACATAGTTTTTTGGTTCTCCCTTTTTGACACTCCCACAACATTCACACATATCAGTGCCTGTCCCCATTCCCTGACCTCTAGTAATCCATGTGAGCTAGTATGAGAAAAACCACATCAGCCAGCGTGAAGGTGAGCATTCCTTTAAGAATCCCAGGTTAGAAGTTGTGGATCACCTATTCCCAAGAATCGTTAGGTCATCCCTCCTTAAAGTGCTTAGGGAAGCATTCACAAGAGGCAAAAAACTTTCCCAGATAACTTTGAAGATCTTTATATTATTACTCTTAAGCTGCAGAACTGGCTATCCTTTTTTTTTTTTTTTTTTTTTTGTGGTACGCGGGCCTCTCACTGTTGTGGCCTCTCCTGTTGCGGAGCACAGGCTCCGGACGCGCAGGCTCAGCGGCCATGGCTCACGGGCCCAGCCGCTCCGCGGCATGTGGGATCTTCCCGGACCGGGACACAAACCCGTGTCCCCTGCATCGGCAGGCGGACCCTCAACCACTGCGCCACCAGGGAAGCCCAGAACTGGCTATTCTTAACAAAGACCTTCGATGCTTCCACTTTGCAGTGAAACTAGTGAAACTTGTGGGATAGATTATTCATCTTGCCGTGGTTTGTTTGCTTACCTACAGCCACCAGCAGTCATTAAGCTTTTTATTTGTACGAGGTCATAGATGCAGTGTTGGAAATTGTGTGTTTGAAATTCTGCACAAGGAAGTCCATCAACACAGCTTCGTGGACTGGGAAGCGTGTCCTGGTAGAAAGTCTAGTTAACCATGGACTTTGTATTTTCCTAGTATAATTGAGTTATCATGAAACTAATTTGAAAATTCAAAAGTAACCGACATACACACTTTGCCTGCCCTCTCACCCGTACAACTTAATCAAGGTGTCCCCCCGAAGCGTTTGCTGGGAACCACGGTTAAGCGCATGTCTCTGCGAAAACACTCCCATGCAAAAAACCCAAAGGGTTTAATTTAAAGTAGTCATTTTAGAGGTCTGTGACTTAGGAAGTATGGAGATAGCAGCAGCCTCACCACTTTATAAGTGACGAATCCAAGTCAGTGACCAGTCCTCAGAGACTACACATGCTAACTCTTCTCATGCAGAGTCCTGTACCCTCAGGTAACAAAAGGATAGTGAGGTGACAGAGGGCATGGAGACAGAGCAGAGCATCCAGACCTGGAGGGAAGGTGATTCTCCAGAGTCTCATGGCTGGGAGGCAGTGGGGCCCACGCTTGAACCCAGCCCTGGACCTGAAAGCCATCACCACAGTGAGAACTCTGGGATTCAGGGGGCAGTCAGCTATTCTGTGGATTGGCCGTAGTTCAGGAGTTCAGGATGGATGGATGGAGACCTACTTGGCTCCTCAGGTGGACTTGGCAGCTGAGCTTTTGCTGACTAAAATCTCGAAGGTTAGGGTTTGGTATCTCTCAACACTGGTTGTGCGTTAGAACCCCCGAAAGTCTTCCCCGGAGACCCTGTTTCAGTTGGTGTGGGGAGGAGCCTGCACGTTGGTATTATTTTTTAAGATTGCAGGGAATTCTAATATGCAGCCCAGGGTTGAGAACCACTGGGTGGGGCCCAGCAAGGTGGGTGTGGTATGCTCTGGAGAAAGCAAGGCCCAGTTGTCTCAGGAGTCTGCAGGACTTGTGGCCCCGGCCCCTCTTGTGGGATGGGTTGGGGAGGGGAGACCAGCTGCTGTTCGAGCAGAGGGAGTAGCAGCCTGAGGCCTGAAGATCCCTGGACCTGCTGCCCTTCTCCACCCTCCATGCCCTGTGGAATCCTTGGGACATGAATGGAAGGTGGAGAAGGGCAGGAAAGACAGGATATTTAGATACACAGAACAAAGCAGAGGTAGCGAGGGGGAGGGGCAGATAGCAGGAGCAAGGTGCTGTACTTTTAGTCACATGTGCTTGTTTTTTAGCCATGATGTCCACCTTTGGGGTAAAACAGTTTGGATATGTACATTCACACCCAGTGAAAACTCTGGTTGCATGCATGGGAGGCCATGACGCATAATACACATGGCTCCGTGTCCCAAGATGTCGCCTGCGGAGTAGGTGAAGCCAGGCAGGTGCGTGGACAGCTGGAGACACCTGTCCCCCACCCCTTGTCTCCTGGAGTGGCACAAGCACTATACCCGGAAATCTCCTCCCTATTCCTGCCTGGTCCGCAGTGGGCGCCTCTGCAGGTGGGCAGTGTTCCTGGATGTGCCTGAGGGGTCATGGCTGACTGAGGAGGGAGCCGCAGGGCCAGCACTCTCCTCCCCTCTCAGCAGCGGGGAGCTGGTAGGCATGTCACCTCTCTCAGACTTCCGTGGGTAAGAAGGGCTGTGTTTGGCCTGCAGACCCGGGAACCATCATGCCCATGGCCAGCAGGCCTTGCCTTCCCTCCCAGGGCACGGCAGTCACTGTGCTTTATGTTTGTGCAACAGTTTACAGTTAGAGTGCTTCCTCATGGTCATCTGTGGTGGAGCAGGGTGTCTTGTTTTGCAGGTGAGGAAGCAGGCTCAGGAAGGTTAAGGGCCTCATGGAGAATCATACAGCTTTTAAGGCATGAACTTGGGGCTGGATTTTTAGGTTTCTTGACACAAAGACAATACCCTGAGCACTGTTCAAACAGGGGTATCTGCCTTCACTGGCAGTAGAAGGAGCTCCACAAGGGGCCCTGTCCCCTAGATTGGTCCGGCTTTGGCTTGTTGATAGTGGCCTGCAGATGCCCTGCCTCTTAGCCTCAGCTTCCTCCTCGGCCAGATAGAGTATTATCCATGTATTGAGCAGGTGAAAGCAAGAGCTGTTCACAGAAATAGGGGTGAGTAAATGTTCACAAATATTTTTTTACATCTGAATGTAACTACGTGACAGAACGTAGTGACTTGTAAGATGTCTTCATGAAATACATAATTTGGTGGTGCTCAGGCTTGCCATTCCCATGTAAATTTGCTTTGTTGAGATGTTTCCATTATGTAAAGGTTATTATACAAAACAGTTACTGTCCACAGCAATAAGAGAGACTGGGCAAAGCCATGGCTCTGCCAGTACCTCTGCCATGGAGGGTAATCCTTTGTCAGCTTAGTTGAGCTGCTGTTTGAAGTGACCGTAGGAGAATGTTGCCTGAGTGCGAGTTACCTCTGTGAAACTCAGCTGCAAAGAGATGTGCAAGCATATTTTTGCTTACCGTGAGCTTGTACAGCTCGAAAGAGGACAACATGTTGCTCTTGAATAGGTGAATAGACTCTGAAAGTTAATATAGGTAGGACTTTAGTTAATAAATTTCCTCTTCCTATATATTCTAGGCTCTGCTAGTAACATGTAGACATCAAAAATCCTCTTCAAGGCAGTGAAAGAAAAGCATTCTTTTTTTTTTTTTTTTTTTTGGCCTTACGCGGGCCTCTCACTGTTGTGGCCTCTCCCACTGCAGAGCACAGGCTCCGGATGCGCAGGCTCAGCGACCATGGCCCACGGGCCCAGCCGCTCCACAGCATGTGGGATCTTCCTGGATCGGGGCATGAACCCATGTCCCCTGCATCGGCAGGCGGACTCTCAACCACTGCGCCACCAGGGAAGCCCAGAAAAGCATTCTTAAGCGCTCTTCTTTTTCCTTGAACTTTTTTTTTTAGTGGAATTAAATATTGTGTTAGTTTCATGTGTACAGCAAAGTGATTCAGTCATATATATATACATATGTATATATATACATATTTATACTTTTTCAGATTTTTTTCCATTAAAGGTTATTACAAGATATTGAATATAGTTTCCTGTGATATACAGTAGGACCTTGTTGTTTACCTGTTTCACATACAGTAGTGTATATCTGTTAATCCCAAACTCCTAATTTATCCCTCTCCCCATCCTTTCCCCTTTGGTAACCATAAGTGTGTTTTTTATGTCTGTCAGTCTATTTCTGTTTTGTAAATAAGTTCATTTGTATTTTTTTTTTTAGATTCCCACATATAGGTGATATCATATGATATTTGCCTTTCTCTGTCTGACTTACTTCACTTGGTATGATAATCTCTAGGTCCATTCATGTTGCTACAAATGGCATTATTTCGTTCTTTTTTATGGCTGAGTAACATTCCATTGTACATACTGTACATATATAAACACACACACACACCCCACATCTTTATGCATTCCTCTGTCGATGGACTATTAGGAGGTTGCTTCCATGTCTTGGCTATTGTAAATAGTACTGCTATGAATGTTGGGGTGCATGTATCTTTTTGAATTATAGTTTTCTCTGGATATATGCCCAGGAATGGAGGCCTATTTTTTTCTAATTCCATTTATTTACTACTTTATTGAGTTACTGTTCATATACCGTGTAATTCAGCTATTTATTTATTTATTTTAAACTTGATATAATATTTTTATAAAAATGTAAAATAATTATAATGCAGTTTTCCATTTCCTCATTTTACTTGACAGTGTGTCTTGTACATCATTCCATATAAGTGCATGTAATAGCTGCATGCTGTTCTATTAAATGGTTATACTATAGTATACTATAGTTTTTTACATTAATTTATTTAAAAATTATTTTATTTTTTTCTCTTTCCAGCAAATACCTTGCCCTTTCTGCCTTTCTTTCCCTTCCTTCCTTCCTCCCTCTCTCCCTCCCCCCTTCCTTCCTTCCTTCTTTCTGCCTTTTTTTCTCTTTATTGAGGTATAGTTGATCGATTCAGCCACTTAAAGTGTACAACTCAGTGGTTTCTTAATATATTCTCAGATATGTGCAAGTACTATTTTTTAAAAGCTAATTTGGTACCCATAAGTTTTCATCTCTCATTTCCTGTTATGAAAGATAAATTATTTTTTAGATTTCAGGTACCAAGTTGAGAAGCCTGTTGGAAAGAATTTTATTTTTTATATATATTTAATCATTTAAAGGTGCACATTTGTTTATCCACAAAATCCTCTTTCTGTTTGTAGAGGTATGTAGAAAACCCCAGCGCCATGGCCTGTTACAATGAACTGCTCCAGATGGAGTTTGGATTGGTGCGCCCACAGCTGAAACTCAGGTAATTCTGCTGCTTTTGGTAAGCCGACCATACCACACAGAGCATTGTTGCAAGTGAGGACTTCGGTTGTGGGCGGCTATATTTTGGCTGTAACTGACCTCCTGCTAAAATGGGATGGGGTGGTGGGAAGGCATCTCTCCTCACAAAATGCTTTCGGAGTCTGCCTGGATGTCTAATAGGTGGTTATGTTAGTGATTGGAGACTCAGTATTTAAAGATGGGGCTCCAGTGGGGACTTCCCTGGCGGTCCAGTGGTTAAAACTTGACGCTATCACTTCCGGGGCCCTGGGTTTGATCCCTGGTTGGAGAGGATAACACAAGCCACATGGCGTGGCCAGAAAAAGAAAGAAAAGGATGGGGCACCAAAATAATAGCAAATGAAAAAGCAGGATGCGAAAGTATATATACTGAATTATCTGTTTTGTTTTTTAATTTAAAAATTACTTTTAATGTACACATACACCCAACCCGTTAACATTATTATCTCTGGTAGGTGACATGTTTTCTTCTCTACAATAAGCATTTTGTAATTTGCTCTTGCTCAGCAGTTTTTTTTGTTTTTTAACTGATGAGTGGAAACCTAGTTCTTTGTAGAGTGAGAAAAGCAGAAAAATTGGTAAAATTATATGAGGTTGACAGAAGTGAAAAAAATGTCAGTATCTCTGTATCATCCTAGGTCTCTTCCTTGGGTGGTCTACTATACTTTAACATTTCCTTTACCAGGATCAAAGAGAGAATGAAATCATTCTGTTCATATGTGCCCAAGGCAGAGATAAGGGGATTAGAATTTGGGGTATTAATGTTGGTAGGGACCAGCACAGGGTATCACATGCAGAGAAGAAAATACTTCATAGACAAAATGAAGTGTGAGGTAGCAACGAAGTGCTGCTGAGCAGAGATGTTTCAGGGCTAGTGAGGTCTACAGAAGAGCTCCTTTTTATTGCCAGAGTTTTCAGGGAAACTTGAGATGGATGGTTGGCCTTGGGCCTGCCTCCTTCTCATTCCTGGGTCTTCCGCAGCCTGGCTGCAGCACTCCCACAGTGAGCTGGGCTGCTGCCCTCTCTTGAGAGGAGAGCCCAACTGTGGTGCAGGAGGTGATGTTAGAGCCTATTTCATCAAATCACGAATCACGATGCAAAAACCGAGACCCAGGGAGGTTAACTGACTTACATCCAAGATCTCACACGCAGCACGTGGCAAAGGTAGTCCTTTAGGTTGTAACCCCCATTTTCAAAACTGCACTCATGGTCTCTCCTCATGCTCTACTTTGTTCTCTGTGTGCCAGCTGACAGTCCACTATGAAGGGAGATACGAAAATATTGATAATGAAGAAAGGGGGTAAATGTGGGGCTAGAGAGTTGGGAGCAGTAGAGAAAGACTTGTTCTGAGAGAGATTAAAATGCACTAAAAAGCTATAACAAGCATCTTTGTGTTACTGCTAGATCAGTAAACTAGAATGTAAAGTCTAGAAATAGACGTGCATGTATTTAAGAATTAGGAACATAAGTATATGTGTTCAACATGGCAATTTAAATCCACACAGGAAAGGGTGGACTTTTCAATGAATAGAATTGTGACAACTTATTAACTGGAAAGAAAATTAAGTTATATCCCGATCTCACACCCAGTCCCAAAATAAATTCCAGTGTGCATAATGTTAAAAAGTGTGGCCACATAAGTACTAAAAATGTAAGTGAGCATATGTATTTGGATAATGAAGTCTTTTTAAACTCAGCATGGTGTGAAAGCCAGATTTTATAAAGAAAGAGAATCAGATTAGACAACATAAAAATGTTAAGCTTGTCTCAGTAAGTATACCTTAAATAATGTTAAAAATTTAGACAAATAACAAACTGGGAAAAATACATTCTTAACATACAGGACAGATAGGTTAATATCCTAAATACGTAAAGAGCTTTGATGAATCAGTTTAAAAATGGAAACACCCAGTAGAAAAAATTTAAAAGGACATGTTGTGAACAAGCAGTTTGTAGGAGATATTAATGGCCAATAAACATGAAAAAAATGTTCAGCTTCACTAGTAACCAAAGAAATGAAAATGATGTACCATTTTATATTTACCACATCTGCAAAAATTAAAAAAAGAGTGATAAAACCCAGTAGGGCTTCTCACAGATCCATCTCCTCCAAACTTGTTATATCAGAGGTGGGAACTTACTTCTCGTTGTTTTTTGGTTCTTGTTTTTTTAAATAACAGCTTTATTGAGGTAATTCACTTGATTTTTATATGCCAAGAAAGAAGAGCTAATTTTTATTGGCTAAAGCTGCTTTGTCTTATTTAGCTAGACAGTTTAGTAATACCAGGAATAAAGTAAAAGCATTGTAATTATTGGTTTTATAAATGTAATCTCTGCGCTTTATGAACAAGTAGACAGTTGCTTTCTCTTTTTCATCTTCTGAGGCATATACAAGAAAAAAACTGAAAGCATTCCCCAGTTATGGGGAATTTGTTTGACTAAATTATGGCATAATTTTACAATAGAATATTATATAGTTATTAAGAGTGATGATAAGGAACTAATTATTGATATGGAAAGATGTTAATGTATATGGTTCAGTGGTACAAGCAGATGATAAAACTGTCGACTATGATCCTATTTTTATAAGTATATGTATTACATGTATATTTACACAAGAAATTGCCTAGAACACCAGTTGATATGCGTAGGTGTTGGGATTTCAGATGATTTAATCTCACTTATTTTTAAACAGATTTATCAAGATAAAATTGACATTCTATACAGTTCACCTATTTAAAGTACACAGTTCAATGGCTTTTAATGTATTCACAGAGTTGTGCAACCACTGCCACAATTTTAGAATATTTTCATTACCCCCAGCCCTAGATAACCACTAATCTAATTTCTCTCTATACATAGATTTGCCTCTTCTGGACATTTCATATAAATAGAATCATACAATATGTGGTCCTTTTAACTTAGCATAATGTTTTTCAAGGTTCATCCATATCTTGGCATGCATCAGGGCTTTATTTCTTTTTATATCTGCATAGTATTCCATTGTATGGATATACCACATTTTATTCATCCATTCATCAGTTGATGGACTTTAGGGTTGTTTCCACCTGTGGGCTATAAGTTTTTGTGTGAATGTATGTTTTCATTTCTGTAGGGTATCTACCTAGGAGTAAAATTGCTAGGCCATATGGTAACCATGTTTAACAGCCTGAGGAACTGCCAGACTGTTTTCCAAAGCAGCTAGCTGCACCATTTTACACTCCCACCAGCAGTGTATGAGGGTTCCTCACCAACACTTGTTTTTATCTCTGTTTTTGATTGTAGATATCCTAGTGGGTATGATGTAATATCTCATTTATTATTATTTTCTAATTTTTAAAAAATAAACCTTTAGTTACCTGTGCAATTTAAAAATGTTTTCAAACACTGAGGACAAGGGAGAATGCTCGCAATATAAGGCTAAGTGGAAGCAGAAAACAAAGCTCATGATCCCGATGATCCCAGTTTTGAGCAAAGGATTTGTTGAAAGTGATAATAGCTACAGATGGTGGGCCGCCTCCTTTCTACCCGGCTTCGTGTGGGCTTCTTGACTCCATTTTCTCATTGAGTCCTCACGCGGACCCTTCAGATGGTGAGAAGGCAGAGACCCAGGGTGGTTCAGTCATGTCCCACAGCCAGCGAAGGGCTGTGATCAGACCCTGGGGTGTGTTCCACCGGGTCCACTTGTCCTTAGAATGAAGGAAAGGCACCAGATTGTGCGTAGTCATGATCCCAAGTACTGAGGTGGCAGGAGGTGCTTATTTCTTCCTTATGCTTTTTAGTATTTCCCCCTATTTTTTCTTGAGTTAGCATTAGTTACCTTTATAATCAAAGAACACATTTAAGTAAGTTAATGTAATATTCCAAGATTGTATTACATTTTATAATATTTACATTAAGCAGTCCTTTTTCTTTTCCACCCATAAAGGGCTTGTAACTCAATGTTCACTGCATTAGAGAAAAGTCAAGAAGCAATTGAAATTACAAGTGAAGACCACATTGTACAGGTTTGTTGTTTTGGAAGCTTGTCCTGCTGAATTTCTGGTTTGCTTGCATTTTTAAGATTGAACCCCTTCAGTATGTTTTTTTGTGTTTTTTTCCTCTCTTTGAAGTTCAAGGGACCAGTTTTTCCTTAGAGGATTATCAGAACAAAATCTATAAAATATATAATTTAAAATAAGTTCCCTATAGGTAAGAAAAGGTTCCAATAATTACTTAATGTGCTAGAAAATATTCTGTAAATGCAATTAGCATTTGCTATTTCTCATTTTTTTGCATATTTATTTACTTAGCAAGGAGGGACTTTTATCCAGAGGATGGTTTCTGCGGCGGAGTGGGGTAGAGAGAGACTGTTGCAGCAAGGAGAGGCTCTGCCCATAAGGGCTGCACGCTCTCACCTTTCTTACTGTTTTTGAAGATAGTTTACACCTATAGGAATTTACTAGAAGCTACTCAAAATTTCAAAAATAAACTAGCAATTACTTCACAAATTATCCATTATTAGAAAAGTGGCTTCATATAAGTGACTGAAGATAACATGGCTTTCATATAACAGCAAACAGGTAACATGTATTTTCATATAACAGCAAAAGAGGGAGTTGTGCCAGGGGAATGTGCCTTTTGTCTGAGAATGAGCCCCACTTTGATTTTAGTTCTGAGCACTCCAGTTCTTCACTTTAATCGAACTAGTGACTTTCTTGGTAAAGAGTTGATGATGTTAGCATTCAGGATGGTGCCCTGACAGGCGACATTGGCCGGTGCTTGAGGGCACAGGCTTGGTATCAGTCAGGCCTGGCTTCCAGTCAGCCTCGGCCCCTTCCTAGCTGGGCATCTTCGGGCAGGTGACTTAATCTGTCTGAATTTGCTGCCTCATTTGTACAAATGGGAATAATATTAACGCTGACAACGACTTACCTTTTGTAAGGATGTTCTGAGGATTAAATGTGGTACTGTGTGTGAAGTGCTTTTACTACAGTGCCTACCTAGCAAGGAAAACAAACCTTAAACAGTATGATTATTGTTTTATTATTGTCATTATTTGTTATTCCTATCAGCACATGCACAGCTTTCCCATACATTTTCTTCTAGTCTTACAGCCCTATTTGAAACTTAACCATAAAGCCTTGCATTTGTAAACACTTCCTAGTTCACAGCCTGCTTTCCAAACTCATTATTCATTTGCATCATATGAGAGAGGCGAAATAAGTGTTTCATTCCCATTAAACGGATGTGCAGACTGAGACTTGGAGGGGTTAAGTGACTTGTGGGAGTAGACCCAGGGTTTGCAGGGGTTAAGTGACTTGTGGGAGTAGACCCAGGGTTTGCAGACTCCCAGTCTGGTGCTTTCTTCCACTGTATCATAATCTCAACAGCCCTTTTGTAGCAGCCCTGGGTCTGTCTCCATGCAGCTTCTTTCCTCTGCTGGTGTTTAAGTGGAGTGGGCCTGCTGCCCTCCCTGCAGCCTCAGGAGAACAAGGCAGCAAGCCCAGCCCGGTGTCATCGGAGCAGAGGCTTCTCCAGACTCCAGGGTTTTTCTGGGGTTGTGCTCTTGTGGCTTTAGAACCGTCGTAGTGAGCGCCAGGCTCCTGGGCTTTCTGGGGGAAAAATATGATGGTTTAGGTTGAACATCTTTGATTGTCCTCTTTTCAAAATTTCTTTTAACTCACATGATGTTTTTTCCTTTGTCTCCCCCCAGTATGCAAATCCAGCATTTGAAACAACAATGGGCTATGAGTCAGGTGAATTAATAGGGAAGGATTTAGCAGAAGTGCCTGTAAATGAAAAAAAGGCTGATTTGCTCGATACTATAAATTCATGCATCAGGATAGGCAAGGTAAGTAAGAGGTCACTACCCTTGTTACTCTCACATAACAAAGAGGGAAGGAAGGAGACCTAGCGCTCACTGAGCACTGCTAGAGCCAGGTGATCTCAGTCTCACTCTTCCCAGAAGCCTGGGGAAGTGTAGGTAGTGTTATCTCTGTTATGCCCATTTTGCAGATGAGGAAATTGAGGCCAAGAAAGTATATAAAACCTGACCAGCCAATAAGAGTAACTTTGACACTTAAC
The DNA here is from genome assembly GCF_949774975.1 of Lagenorhynchus albirostris. NCBI lineage: Eukaryota > Metazoa > Chordata > Mammalia > Artiodactyla > Delphinidae > Lagenorhynchus > Lagenorhynchus albirostris. The sequence continues at coordinate 162,886,435 of NC_083095.1, read as the reverse complement.
ATCATTGTTTTCATTTTTGTAATAAGTGAGTTAAGTTGATCTTTCTAATAATTGATCTTCTAAGTGGTAGCTGTTGGCAAATGGTCTGGGTAAAGGATTGCCAGTGAGTTAACACATTCTCAGAGCACATTGGAGCCCATCGGTTCTCTGAGCCTCGTTCATTCATTCAGCATTTTTTGAATGCCAGGTGTGCTAGGTTCTGGTATAGAAAGAAGGGCAAAACAAAAATCCCTTAGAGAACTCATTCCAGGGTGCAAAACAGACAGATAAAAGTAGTCATTGCATTGTGATGTGAGAAGTTACAGCACCCTGGTGCTGAAGGGGTAGACAAAGCAAGGCAGGCTCAGTCTGAAAGGTTATTTCTCTCTCTGAACTGTGGCTTCTGACAGCACCTCACTGTTATATTAGGTTTTAAAATATGATGAGAAGGAAAAGGCTACTGCTTTCCATAGTCATTCTTAGGCTTTTCTGCTGGGTTCTTTTTAACTTTTAGAAGTTGGGACTGTGAATCTGATTATTCAGAACATTTGAAAAATTGGTGACCTGCTCTCTTGCTGGCTGTCTGGAGGCCCTGTGGAAGTGATGCCCTTTCTCTGGTGCCTGTCCCTTAGCACACAAGGGCAGTCTGCCAGAGGGGGCAGAAGGGCTATGCAAAGCTTATACCCCCACTTGGCTTGGGCCCCTCGAAGACACCGTGAGTGGGCTGGTGTCCTTTGCTTTCCCGCGGCTCTGAGCACACGAGATGGCTTTGCAGTGAGAACAGGGAAAGAACAGGCCAGCGGCGGGGCCCGGTGATGCACTCTCAGGGGAATCACAAAAATGGGCACTGCTTGAATCCTATTTTGCCTTCAGCTTTTCTGTCAGGATGATGATTTTCTTGCTAGAGAGAGTGGCAGGTCCTCTGGATAGAGAAATGAAGGCTGAGATGAATGAAGAGACAGACCCTTAGGTGTTCAGGCCCACCAGTGTTCCCTGCCTGGGCCGAGAGGGGCGTCCTCGGAAGGCAGCTCCAGAACGGCAGCCATTCCAGACCCCCGCAGCCTTTGAGGGGCTTTACCATGGCCTCCCCAGTCCTGGCGGTTTGGTCCAGTGCTGCCACTGGGTCAGCCAGCAGTTCTGCTGTGAGGTTCAGCAGGGTGTGAAGCAGATGGTGGCTCTCATGCTCCTTGATCTGGCAGCTGCCCTTGCAGTGAGGAGAGCAAGTTTAGATGGGGGTGCGGGCACCCAGTGGATTAGCTGTAGGCCCTGGGATTCACCCAGATCCCTGTGAGCAGCATCTTGCCTCCTGAGGTATGCCACTGGGCACCAGGTGCAAAGGGCCTCGACAGCCGGACACCTGCTCTCTAAAGTCTGTATTTGCTATGAGCAGAGAATAATTGAAAGGTTATCACATTGTCAGCCTCTGTACTGCTTTATTTCAAAAAGAAACCAGGTGGGGATATATGTATATGTATAGCTGATTCACTTTGTTATACAGCAGAAACTAACACACCCTTGTAAAGCATTTATACTCCAATAAAGATGTTTAAAAAAAAAAAAAGAAAAAGAAAAGGAACCAGGGCATTTGTTTTGCATGATTGCAAGTTCTTGGGGAGAGTGCAAAAGCTGCTGTTTGTCCTTTGTTGGTACCCTGCTGGTTCACGGGCAACACTGCAGCAGGACAGACCACTTAGCTGGGCAATTTTTTGAGGAGAAAGATATATGGCCTTTCTAATCAAGTCTCCCTCGGGAGAAGAAGGGCTTGTTGAGAATCAGCCAGCCCTTGGCAAACAATGGTACCATGGTCAGTGGAGAGAGTTCAGACACGTGCTGGGAACCAGGATGGAGCCTTTGGAAGTGGTCAGATGACCGGGAGGGGCTTTGGAATGTTAGATTCTAGGTGTCCAGCCAGTTGGATATTCTTGGGGGCAGAGGAGGAATTCTGATGATGTTCAAACAGAGAACACTGCGAACACCACTCTCTATAAACCTCCTCTGCCTGCTGTTCTCAGCCACTGGCTCCCCTTTCAGGTAAAACTGATACTATGAGGCACCTTGATTTTCAGTCCCACACTCCTGCTTCCTTCCTTCCTTTATGTATCCTTCTTGGCTCTCCTCCTGTTTCTTCTTCCCCAGGTCTTCTCTGTCAGGGCCCTAGAACCCCTGGCCTCCTATCTTCTCAGATACCTGAGCCTTATATTGCCTCTTCTCTTTTAGAAATTTTGCATTTTTTTCCCCTCAGAAACTGTCTTGCAGGGGCTGAAGGAATGTGGGCTGCTCGGCTGGCTGCCTCCGATAATGATGTGCAGTCGCAGAGCCCTTTAGCTCTTTACACCTTTTACCTTCCCCAGCTCCTGGGAAGCCAGGAGCCTTCCTCCCTCGCCGCCTCCCCTCTTCTCCCACTTTTCCCCCATCTCTTTCCTCCCAGGTTTACCAGGGCTCTTTGTCCCCTGCTGGTTCCTCAGAAAGCTCCCTTTGTTGTTGAGCATCTTTCCTGCTCTGCGTAGATGTCTCCCACCTTCCCAGTTTTAGCCCCAGTGTCTTTTCCAAGGTCTGTTTCAACATCCTGCTGTCATTTTGGTATCACCTTGTATAACGGTGATTTCCTCTCATCCCCCATTAACAAAAAGCCCGATCCCCCTCCACCTCTTCTGTCTACTGCTCGTTGACCGTCCACACAGTTGCCTGGACTTTGATTCCTGGAATAGTTTTGGTTTCTCCCTACCCTTTAGCCCCCTCCATCAAATCCATCACCAAGGCTTGATGTCTGTTGAACCCCTGCCTTTGAGGGTCCACTGCCTGGGCCTGACCGTGTTCAGAGCCCTCTTCCCACACCCTGAGACTGCGGTGGCTGAATGCAGTTAGGCCTCCCTGTCCCAGGACCCTCCACTTCTGGCCAGTCCACCCTACGCTACTGGAGATTTGTCTCACCAGATCACCACTTTGATCATGTCACTCCCTCTGTGTAGAGCTCAAGTCCCTTATCCTGGGTGCCAGGATTCCGTGATCTGACTTTGGCCTCACTTTTCCATTCAGTAAACAAAAGCCCCAAGTGTTCTTTGACTGTTTACCACCTGCCAGCACAGTGCTAGCCCCTGGGATAGGACAGCTGGATGATGATGATTTAATTCTTAAGCCAGTGGGCACACACCAAGAAGGAACTGTCTCAGTAGTCAGCGAAGTCCAGCTCGGTGCTGAGCTTGCCCCGGAGTAGAAGGGAGGTGCACGCCTCAGTGTAGTTCTGAGAGGAGCTCAGCCTGAGAGAGACAGACAGACACCTGTGTGAAACCAAACAGGCCATGTACTGGACATTTGCCGTGTGTCAGGACTTGGCTAAGAGTTTATGTGTGTTACCAGATTTAATCTTCATAACAGCATGCTAGGTAGGACTTTACTATTTTTAGGAACTGAAACTTCGATTTTTGATGTATTTTTGATAAGAAATATGATCTGTGTTAAGTGAATATTTTTTGTTTCCATTGTTGACTGGAAGACTTACAGGCAACTCTGTTATCTAAGCAAAGTCATTGGCTAAGTTGTCCTCCATTAGCTGGACCGTCCAGCGCTGGCTGACGTGGCTTCTTACACCTTGACTTGGGGTCCGGCAGCCACCCACTCTGTTCAGAAAGGATTGAAGGAGAAAATCCTGAATATGTGTTTTGAAGTGCTGGTTGATTGACCGAATCGGTCTCCCATATTTTTCCTCTCTTTTTATGTAACAGCTCTGTTGAGAGATAATTCACATGCCATACACTCCATCCATTTAAAGTGTACAGCTCAGTGGTGGTTGGTATGTTCACAGAGTTTTGCAAATACCACCTCAGTCAGCTTCCCGTATTTCTCTTGATAGTGAGCTTCAGAAGTAACTCTTAGACCTGTCTGCTGAAGCCTTCTCTGGTGGCCGCATGGGGCTGTGGACGTGGAGGACAGGCTCCAGATTCCTGCCCAGGGATCCCTGTCCAGTCCTTGCCCGATTCGGGCCCAGGCCACTCTCCCCTCAGAACTGCAGTGAGGAAGGCCCACACCTCCCTTCTGCTCCAGGGCAAGTAAGCACCTCGCTGGGCTCTTGGGCTGTTTTTTAACTTAGTCCTTTCTTGGCGCCCATTGTTTTCAGAAGGACGTCAGGAAGCCCCAGTAACCATCCTTTGCTTCTGTCAGTGTCCTGGTTTCTCTTGGATCCACTTTGCCAGAGGAGTCTGAAGATGGGATTTTACCATTATCATTTGCATGCAGGTCACCACGCCCCAAGCATAGATTTCAGAATTGACTTTGTGTAAGAGTACGGACAGGAGGCTTGAGCCAGGCTGCCATGGCGTTCCCCTTCCCACCCCGGTCAGCTTTAGCTCCTGTGGGACTCTGGAAGGTCGAGAAGGGTATGAAACACCCTGGGAGTTCAAGGTCCTACCGTGGGTTTTAGGGATTTTTCTAGCTTAAGGACCTTGGTGACTCTTGGAGAAATTCAGAACGTTTTAGGTGGTCACAAAACCCAGCTCCGTCCCACGCTTGTCTCCACCACCCTCAGAGTAGGGGAGCCACCTGTAGCCCCTGTTTGCTCGCTGTGGTCATAGCCTGGGCACACCTGCTCTCCCAGTGCAGTTCCATTCTGAAATGGCAGCTCTGGCTTTTAGGGTCTCACTTGGTTATTCTGCCTGAGCCCAGTCCTGGCTGTTACCTCATCATCCCCACCCTACCTGCAGAGGGTACACAACACAGAGGGTGGCTCCTTCTCTGCCCCAGGCTGAGACTCTCCCCCTCCCAAATGCAGGGGCAGAGGCCACACTTCCCCCCTCCACTGCGGCAGGTAGGAGTTGTGAGAGGAGGAACCTGGACGAGAAGGGTGTTCCTCGTTCATGGGCCCAGGGCCTCTCTTGCCAGCAGAAAGCCACTGAAAACATATGGCCATTTAGACTGTGGTGACCTGGCTTTTGTTGTCAGTCTAGGGAGGAGATGGACTTGGGAGCTTGAGAAAGAATTGTCCGATTACCCAAAATTGCCTTTGGGGTTGGGATGATTTTATTATCCTAATAGCTTTAGTGGCCATGGTAAAGGTGTGGAAACCTGAGGTGGAAAATGCTCTTGGGTTTATGTTTTGAACACAATGTATAATGATGTCCACATTCCATTTATAGGAATGGCAAGGAATTTGCTCTGCCAAAGAGAAGAACGGAGATAATGTACAACAAAATGTGAAGATACTACCTGTCATCGGACAGGGAGGGTAAGTGGAAAAAACGAGTACTTCAATCAACATACCATGTTCGGCTTATTGCAAAATGTGCTTTGAATACTTAAGTAAGTTGAGAACTGCATGCAGAAATTTATAAGAAAGACTTGTAACAAGGTCAGGTACCATCAAAGGATGGCCTTCCAGGGTGGCTTCCTCATGGTCACAGCCTGACTCTCCAGCTGGTGACCCAGAGCCGCCACACTCCGACAGTCTTAAGCTGTGTGAGCACATAAGAGACTAAAGTATTTCAATCTGAATGCCACTTTACTGAGCTGTGTGCTAAGAACACTCACTGGTGGACTCCCTGTGTTGAAAAGATTTTTATCTAATTTGATAGCCTATGTGTTATTTCTGCACAGAACTATCAAATTAGATAAAAGTATTTTAAATACTCTCATTTACGGAAACGCACATGAAGCAGATGTGACCACAGATTGGAAGGCAGTGTATATCAGGAGCCTGAAAATGTCATATGGTTTGTCTCAGAATCTATCTTAAATAATACGAACAGTGGCAAATTATGAACGTGAACTGTAGAATACCCAACGATAAAATACGCAACCATTAGAAATGATGATCATAGAAAATTAAATGATAGGGGAAAATGTTTTTGATAAATGCAAAAGTCAAAATGTAAAATCGTACCTAGTGTACGCGCTCAGTCATGAACATGAAAGAGGGACAAAAAGACCAGGAGGAGGTGTAGCGATGATGGTTGTAACAACTGCCGCTGTCCGTGAGCCCTTCCCTCCCTGGGCAGGCTCTCAGTGCCTGGTAGGTGTCACTTCATTTCATCCTGGCCACAGCCCCATGATGTCGGCACTGTGAGCGTCTCTGTTTGACAGACGAGGAGCCTGAGGCTTAGAGAGGTGAGGCTGGCCCAGAGTCCGGCCGCCAGCGCTCAGCGGAGCCGGGCTGCAGGCCTCTGCGTTGACCGCATGGCTCACGTGCTTGGTCACCAGGCTCTGCTGCCGGCTGGCGATTGCCTCAGGGAGACGGCTCTGTGTGGGCTCTCTGTTCTGATTCTCTGCCTTTTTATGGCCTTTCCAAATTGGGGGGGGGGGGAGATAACTGTAGGGATTGGATTATCAAGGGGAAAAGCTGAAAAATCGAAAATAACTGAGGAGAGTCAGCATCTTCTGAGAGAAGCCCCAGTTGCTTTGTTCTAGACTCGCACATTTGGCCCCAGTGTGGCCTGTGGCTGTTTCCATGAATGACTGTGAGAAGATTGTTTGCTGAAACTTGAAGAAGAGCATCAAAAGAAAGGGCTGTGAAACTGTGAAAACATGTTAAGGAATTAGAGGCTTTGGGTTGGTTAACATGTAGTACATTTTTAAAACCTAGGTACTTTTTATTGTGTGTTGTGATGACTCAGAAGGATTTTGTTGTTTTTACTGAAGAGTCAACTTCTCTTCTACAGAGACACCAGAGGATGCTTGTAGACTCTTGTTTGTTTATTGGTGGCCTTGGCCACACACAAATAGAACTGCTGTCCTCCAAGCATTGTATGTATTGTGAAAGAGAGATGCTCCTTTCGTAATGAAAAATTAGCTAGATATCCACCAGAATAGAGAGCCAGGAGAGAAATAATACATTGTTTTCTACTTGCAGAAAAATTAGACACTATGTGTCCATTGTCAGAGCATGCAATGGCAACAATAAGGTATGTAAGGAGAGCCCTTGGGACCCCAGGGACCCAGTAAGATTTCCCTTACTGTATAACTAGGCACTCAAAACTAATGTCTTCTAAAATTCATTTTTAGGCTACGAAAATAGCTGAATGTGTTCAGTCTGACACTCATACAGGTATGGTGCCCCATATTCATTCTTAGGGTTCCCTGAGCTTTTGAAAAAATAAAAAAATAAAAACAGGCCCTGCCTCTGACGAGCTTGTCTGTTGCGTAGGTGGGACTGTATTTTCCTAGCACCGTGGCAGCATTTCTCTCCCTGACTCCCAGGCTGGTTTATGAGTCAGAGGACCCGAGCACAGGTGGACGATCTGACAGGTGTCCTGGGGTGGGTCTCAGCCTGTGGGGAGAGAACTGGTCACCTCCATTGCATGAACTTATGTGAAGATGTGTTGAGTGGAGTGTGGTCTGTTGGCATGATCTGTGCTCGAAGAGGCAACTGTGTTGGTTTCAGACTACAGTGCTTTAGCAGGGATGCTTTCACCACCAGCCTACAGGGAGGTAGGTGGACCCCATCAGACCTGCCTCACGTCGTATCCGTCTCGTGAGGACTTGATGTGCTTTGGACACCATCCGCTCACCCCATGTCTACGTGACTGCAGATGTTTTTCCCTGGCCTGGAATCACCTGTTTCCTTCCAGCATATATCATGGCTTCAGCAAGCCACTTTCCTACTCTGGCCGTTACCTGTGATGGTGCAGGTCCTCTCCGGCTCCATGCCAGAGGCTCTGCTTTATAGCACCCTGCCATGCCCAGGCAGTGCTCTGGTTGCCCAGCTGGTCTGTAAGAGCCTCCAAGGAGAAGACTTTGTCTTCCATACCGTCAGCTGTTGATGGTGTGCTTTCAGCAGTACCGGCACAGTTCACTCATTCATTCTAGGAATGTTTCCCACAAGTTTTTCTGAGTGTTTGTTGTGTACAGGGCACTGTGCTGAGTGCTTAACTTACGGTGTATTTACTTGAAGCCTTGCAATAACCCAGAGGGATAGACGCTTAACAGATGAAGTTCCCTTTTTACAGATAAGGAAACTGAAAGGCTACCTAATTTGCCCAGGGATATCCATCTAGGAAGTGGGACAGTTGGCACTCAAATCCAGATGGCCAACTCCAGAAGCTCTGAAGCACATGCTGGAACAGTTCTTGTGGGCGCCCCAAGAGTAATCAGGCTTTAATCGGAAAAGAGGAGAGACATATTGACACGAAGGGACACATAGCAAGTGATAAGAAGTGATCATTAGTGGGTGAGAAAGGCAGAGGAAGAGGGAGGGGGACGTTCCAGACAGGGAGAGGTGGATTTGAGTAAGAAGATGGGTGTGAGAGGAAAAGCATTCCAGAAATACATACAGTTACTGAACAGGGAAAGTACAGAGCGTGTTCTAGAAAGAGCAAGAGCAGGGTTAGAATTCTGACTGGTATAAAAAAGGTCAGTGTGGAAGGGAGTTGGGATCGTGAAGGATCCTTAGATGCTAGGTGGGAAATCAGGATTTTCATCGGTAGGCAGAGGGAGTTTGAGGATTTTTGAGCAAGGGAATAGTATAATGACGCCTGAGCTCTAAGCTTTTAGAGCCTGTATGTAACAGATTACATGGAAGGAGGGACCAGAGACGAGAATACCAGCATTGCCATCGTGTAGAGGAGAGAAAACAGGCCAGGGCATAATCCATCCAAAACAGTGCACGGGCACCACGTGCCAGGCCACGTGACTGTCTCTGCTTGGCGAAGGCTGCTGTCTGTGCTTCTTAGCAGGGGGATGGGTAGCACAGGGGAGGAGGAGGGGGTCCGGAAGGGCCTTGCCAGCAACGTGCCAGGTTCCGGGTCGGGTGGTGCGGAGCAGGGCTTCAGCGTGTTTTACAGGTGTCCTCGTGCGCTGCCAGGGCGGGGGCTGGGCAGACCTGAAAGGAGTGTTGCTCTGGACCTGGAGAAAGTGAGCTTTCTCGGGCGCAGGAGGAGGGAGCTCCCCGTGTGCGAGGCCCCAGGGAGCCCGCGGTTGGGCAGTGGCTGGAGGCTTGGCAGTGTGGGGTCGGTGAGACCCCGAGGCGGGGGGAGGGGGTGTCCCGGTGCAGGGCAGGCCCTCCTCAAAGGCTTGGATGGTTGAGAGTGTCTGAGAAAGTTCTCTGAAAGTCTGTTCCCAGCAGAGTGACTTCGGGGCAAGTCATGCAAGAAACCTGGTTCTCTGCTTCCTCCCCCCGGGGGACCATGGTGTTGGTGTTGGGATGGAGGCTGCCCGTTCGCGGGGCTGCGGGATGGTTCCTGCTCCTCACGGCTTCTCCAGGGTCTCCTGGATTTGCCCAGCAGGCCAAGGAAACCCTGCTAACCTTCCTCTCCTAAAAAGATGGGCAGTGCGAAGGATCGCAATTTTCTGGAACAGGAAGCTGAGTGCAGACACGTGAAGTCACGGGCGGTGCTGAGCCCGAGCTGGCTCGGCGGCCGAGGCCTGTTGAGCGTTCCCTCCTGCGGCGCGCAGCTGCCTCAGGTCTCGGGTCAGTCGTGGGCGTGGAGCCCTCTCGAGGCAGGAGGGCCTGTGCGCGGGCTCCTTCAGGCTGCGGGCTGGTTGAGGGGTCTAGGTCACCCTGCCGCGAGCCCCTCGGCCCTCCCTGCAGGAGCAGCAGCCCAGCAGGTGGAGGTACCTTAAGAACCAGCTGCAGAGCTCTGCAGGGACTCAGACAGAGGAAGAGAAGCGGGCTGAACACGGCGGTCACAGGAAGGTCTGGTCTTGCCTTAGGGGAGTCACTTAAACGCTGAGTAGAAGTTCAAGCCTGCTTCGCCTCCCTCCACACCTGCCACAGCCCTGGCCTTGGGACACGTTGCTCCTTGCTTCCCTCCAGCCAGCTCTGCCCCGTCTGCGCAGGCAGCGTCCTCCTCCAGGAAGTGCCTTCCTCCTCTGCCGGCCTCCCGCTGCAAAACATGCCTCATCTCTCTGCCCCCATCCCAGAGGAGACCTGCCCCTTCCTCCTGGGGCTCCTTTTGCTCCCCAGCATCACGACTGTCACTCTTAGTTCACCCGTGTTTGTTCCCCTCCGACTACCCCCTTTGAGGGCATGGACCCTACCATATTCATCCTCACACCCCTAGCGCCTGGCTTAGAGCCTGACATGTGGTAGGTGCCCAGTAAATGTTTGTTGAGTGCCCTCGTGTCATTCACAGCTAGTGAGGAAGTCAGTCAAGTCAGTAAAGCAGGCGGTTACCAGCAATGTTGGGGGTGAGGCATTAGGGCAGGATTTCCCAGAGGTGATGATACCTGAGCTGCATCTTACCTGCATCTTCAAAGAGGATCGAGAGTTAACCAGGTGAAGGAGGCGTCAAGGGAGGGGTGCGTTCCTAGGTGGGGGTAAGCAGTTTGCACCAAGGCAGAGAGGTTTGGGAGGTGAACTAGCATATCATAAATAGTTCGTGATGGCTGGAGAGAGGAGGTCCAGATATCACAGGACTCTGGGTGCCACACTGGGGAATTTAAATCTGATCCTAAAAACAGTGATGAACCATTAAAATGTTTTAATTGGGAGAGTGATCTGATCAGATGTTTGTTTCAGAAGGATCACTTGGCTGCCTATGGAGGATGGGTCGAAGGGGGCAAAGTTGGGGCCGGTAGGACCAATGAGGGGAGGCTGTCATTATAATCCAGAGGTGGATGACAGGTGTCTGAGCCAGGACAGGGACAGAACAGGGGTAGATTAAAGAGGTGTTTAGGAGGTCGAATCCATAGATTTATCTGACCACTTGAGGGCAAGGAACAAGGAGGAGTCATGGATGACTTGTCTCCAACTTAAGCAAAAAGGTAGATGCCGTTCAGCAGCCTGGGATAAGCAGTGATTTAGGAGAAGATACTGAGTTCATTTGGGTAGTGAGCTCGTGTGAAATTCCTGAGGGTGTCCAGATGGAGGTGACGAGTGGCCAGTTAAGATGTAAGTCTGGAGCTCAGGAGAAAGGTCTGGGATTAAGACAGCAACACAGGAATTGGGAAAAGCTGTAGAAAAGGATGAGGTCTCCTGAGGAGATTGCGTTGTCTGAGAGGGAGGGCTAAGAGGACTGAACCTTTGGGAACACCAGGGGTGCTGAGGAAGAGAGAATGAATCATGATGGAAACTAGGAAGGAACAGTAAGAGATGCAAGGAAAGCCAGCGTTGGACTTGTGCAAACCAGGAGTCTCCAGGAAGCATGATCAGTTGTGTCTAGTACCACAAGTCAGGTAAGAACTGAACAGTGTCCTTCAGATACAGCAACAGGGAGGTCATCAGTGACCTTGACAAGGTCACTGCCAGTGCCCACACGGAAGAGAAGGTAGCAGATAGCAAGTGGAGAAGGTTCCGGATGGTGGGGAGGAGTACCAAGGGCCTGCCTTTGGATCCTGTTTGTGAGCAGGAATCCAGATGAGGAAGCCGGGAGAAGGCAGAGAAGACAGAAGCAGCTGCAGGTGCGGAGAGCCGAGCTCGAGCGCTGGCTGTGTGCTCACTCGTCCGCACAGCGGCTCCCAGTCTCCTCGTCTGTGAAATGGGGACAGGTTGGGGAGGCTTGCCACCACGTGTGACACGCGGCAGGTGCACAGAGGAGGGCACGAGAAGGAAGGTCAGCTTTGCCTTGTCATTGATTGGCGTGGAGTGAGGGAGAGAGGAGTCAAAGACAAGCCCTGTTTGGGCCTCGAAATGCAGTGGTGCCATCCACGGGAGGAGGGGCAGAGAAGTGTGCTCCGGACTAGTGCTCCTGTGCCACCCTCCCAGAGAGAGGCACATTCCTCCCGGGGACATTTTAGAGCTTGTATTGTAGAAAAAAATACAAAAAAAGATTTTTTTTTTCTCCCCTTGGGGCAAGGGTGGATGGAGATCAAAATTTTCCCACCACTTTATTCAATTACATAGAAATATAATAGGTGAAATTCTCTTGAGTTCATTTCTGCTAGTTTTTGCATCGTGGGACTCTGTGATTACATAATCTGGAAACTGAAAAGCACTACTTTATGACTGTACCAGGTGGGACATTTTGAGAAAGTCATCCTCCCTTAAAATGTAATTGTTCACAGCCTTTATCTCTGTGCACTCCGTTGATTTTTGTGGCTTCCTAAATGGTATTCTAATGCTTAAATTTTGTTTTTTAAAACTTTTATATTGGTAAGTTTCCTAATATGTTGTTAAAATCCCTTTGCAGAGGTAATTTATAATTTAATTGTTTCCACAGATCATCAGTCAGGCAAACATAACGACAGGAGGAAAAGCTCACTAGATGTCAGAACTGCTGCCTCTCGAACAAGCAAAGGTAGGTGACAAAGACAAGAGGAGAAAGCATGGTCCTGTGAGTGTTGAACCCATGGAGACGTGTGACACTCCCTCCCCAGTCTGATCTCTGGGTCACTGCCCCCCTCCAGCTCAGGAGAGGGAAGGGGACCCTCTAGCAGTCTGTGTCCATTTCTCCCTCACCCCCAACTCCTTTGCCAGTGGGTTCCATTCTGACCCTTTTGATGGAGTCAGGGAATAAAGAAAAAGAAAAAGATACATTTTACCGTCTGTTCTCTAGTTGATTTTTTTTTTAAATTAATTAATGTATTTATTTTTGGCTGAGTTGGGTCTTCGCTGCTCTGCATGGGCTTTTCTCTGGTTGCAGCGAGTGGGGGCTACTCTTCGTTGCGGTGTGCGGGCTTCTCATTGCAGTGGCTTCTCTTGTTGTGGAGCACGGGCTCTAGGCACACCGGGCCTTCGGTAGTTGTGGCGCGAGGACTGTAGAGCGCAGGCTCAGTAGTTGTGGCACATGGGCTTATTAGTTGCTTTGCGGCATATGGGATCTTCCCAGACCAGGGATCGAACCCACGTCCCCTGCATTGGCAGGCAGATTCTTAACCACTGCACCACCAGGGAAGTCCTCTAGTTGATTTTCTAAACTGTAACAGCAGATGTCAGTTTATCTGTTGTAATTGTATGAGTAATGCATTTGGAAGTTCTCAGCGATATATTCCATTGTGGGTTGCAGTTTGCCATGGAAGCTTACCTTTTGGTGGGGAAGTAAGTGAGCTGCATTTGGGGATGTGAAAGACTTTTCATAAGCAAATATTATTTAAGTTGTAAGTGGAATATAATTTTTTAACGCTTATGTAGATATGTGGCCTGAATGATCTAGAAGTTTTAAAAATGCAATGAAAATTATTTATAGATAGTGTGGAGGCAAATATTACTGCTAGCTATGTACTTTCTTTGACTCAGAGATGAATTGGGAAGCAATAGGGAGCTGATTGTTACTAGATAAACAGCTAAAACTTTGCAGATGTTACAGTGGAGATCCAGTGCCTCACTTCTCTCATGGGTTGGTCGTGAGGACCGGAAAATATGCCATGTGTCCCTTGCACTGAAAAGACGAAACGGATCCCACCCCTGCTGCAAGGGCAGTGAGCAAAGTGGTGTTACAGGGAAGAGTATGGACTTCGGCCTCAGCATTGCTTTGATTCAGGTCCCAGCTTCATCTACTTTCTGTGCAACCTTGGGGGTAGACGTTTGTGCTTCCATTTCCTCATCATCATATGGGGATCATTATGCTGTCCACAGAGGACCACGTAAGGATGAAATGAGTGAGCGTGGTGCCTGGCCAGGGTCGTGGCAGCAGCTGTCACCGTCCTCACTGTGGCCCTCATGGTCACGGCCCTCGGGCACAGCAGAGCAGAGGCGAGGTCACTCGTGCCCCAAACTGTCTTTACCGCCACACTCTGACTTCTGTTCATCCTTTGGATTACTTTGTCCATTTCTGTATTTTTGAGAGTTAAAACACTTTTCTTTTAATGTTTGTGGGTTTTAACTACTGTTCTTTTTAATTGACTTATAATTTACATATAATACAATTCATATTAAGTGTTGAGTTCAATAGGTTTTGACAGTGCTGTACATTGAACTGTATAGACTGTAACCACCCAGCCCAAAATAGATACAGAAAATACACACGTGCGGGCCTGCACTTGCGCACATATTTCACCACACAGAGGCATCCACTGATTTCTTGCACCATAAGTTAATTTGGCCTCTTCTTGCGCTTCATAGAAATGGAGTCGTATGGTCTGCACTGTCTGTGTGTCTGGCATCTTTCAGTCATTTTAGCGTTCTTGAGATTCATCCTTGTTGCTAGGTGCTACCGTTCTTCTTTATAGCTTGGTAGTACTCCACTGTATGACTGTGCCACAATTTGCTTTTCCATTCTGTTATTAATGGCCCTTTGTGTTCACCTTTTCACTTTGGGGCTGTTCAGAGTAAGGCTGCTGTGAATATGTTTATGCAAGTATTTTGTGTGTGTGTGGACATATGTGTTCATCTCCTACCTAGGAGTGGATTGCTGGGCCTTTGTGCAGCTGCAAACAATTCTCCAGTGTGGGTTGTACCATGTACCATCACTAACCTATGAGAGTTCCAGTTGCTCTGCATCCTCCCACACTTGGTTATACCAGTGTTCTAAACTCTAGCTATTCTACTGGATGTGGTTTTAACTTTAATTTTCCTGATGACTAATGAGGTTGAGCACCCCTTTCATATGCTTACTGGCCATTGGATATCCTCTTTTGTGACGTGAATGTTCAAATATTTTGCCCTTTTTTTTTGTTTTTTGCGGTACACGGGCCTCTCACTGTTGTGGCCTCTCCCGTTGCGGAGCACAGGCTCCAGGCATGCAGGCTCAGCAGCCATGGCTCACGGGCCCAGCCGCTCCGCAGCATGTGGGATCTTCCCGGACCGGGGCGCGAACCCGTGTCCCCTGCATCGGCAGGCGGACTCTCAACCACTGCGCCACCAGGGAAGCCCCTTTTGCCCATTTTTATCACTGGGTTGTTTATCTTTTTCTTGTTGGTTTGTAGGAATTCTTTTTATTTTCTAGATATGGATATAAGTATTCCAAATATACTGTTCTTAGTCTGTGGATTGCTTTTTCACTCTCTTAATGGGCTTTTAATGAACAGAGGTTCTTAATGAATCTTAAAGTTCATTTTATCAGTGTTTTCTGTTATAGCCAGTGCTTTTTTGTGTCCTGTTTAAGAAATCTTTCTCTATCCCAAGGTTATGAAGAATATTCCCCTATGTTTTCTTCTAGAAGCTTTATTGTTTTATCTTTCACTTGGGGTCTGTGATCCATTTCAAATTAATTTTTACATCTAGTGAAGGTAGAGATCAAAGATTAATATCCCCCCCGCCCTTACTGGGAAACCCAGCTGGCCCATCACCATGTTGAAAAACCATCTTTTGCAGTAGTATCATTATTGTAAACCAGTTGACTATAAATATATGGCCTGTTTCTGGACTCTATTTCATTGTTCTGTTAGTCCTTGCTTGCACTGATACCACGATTGATTACTACAGTCATATGGTAAGTATTGATATCTGGTAGTATAAAGTTCTTCAAGATTATCTTGGCTATTCTAGGTCCTTTGCATTTCCATATAACATTTAGAATCAGCTTGTTAGTTTACACACACACAGCTTCTTGGGAGTTTATTTGGGAGTGTCTTAAATCTATAGAACAATTTGGGGAAAATTGAAATCTCGGTAACACTGAGTCTTTCAAAATGTAAACATGCTCTTTGTCTTTATTTAGGTTGCCTTTTATTTTTTCTCAGCAATGTTTTGCATTTTCAGTGTATAAATGTTACATATCTTTTATTCCTAAATATTGATTTTTATGATGCTGTCATAATGGTGTTTATTTATTTCAGTTTCCAATTGTTTGTTGCTAGTATATAGAAATATAATTGAATTTTTATGTATTGACCTTGTACCCAGTAACCTTGATAAACTAGCTTATTGATTATAAGAGTAGCGTTTGTAGATTCTTTCACTTTCTGCATACACAGTCATGACAATCTTTATACCTTTTATTTCTTTTTCTTACTTTATTGCATTCACACTATTGTTTGGTCTTTATAAGTATATGTCACTTTCATTATATTTTTAAATGAGAACAAGTCTTTTTATGATATAGTGATAGAAGAGTGGTTTTTATTTTTGGTTTAATGACCTTGTTGGGTAAAATGGAAAGATGGCAACCGTGTGCTGATCACCAAAATTAGATTTAAGGAGTTTTGTTGGTCTCTGAAATTTAGAGCATTTGAGAGCGCCTGAGTTGGTTAATCTTGGTTGTTTCTCCTTGGGCCCCAGTTTGGTAAAATAAGGCTGACGCATCAGGCTGTGGAACAGTCTGTGGTCCTTTAAGACCTTCGGTAAACAGCATTTGGCCTGACAGTGGGGCTTTCAGGGAGAGACACAGAACACTATGTGAATATGTTTTCCTGCCAGTTCACTGCCCAGGCTTCTCCCCACCCCAAAGGAACTGGATCTTGACAGGAGCAACAAAAAAATTAACAAACTTTAGAGTCTAAGATTTGCTGCCTGCCTCACTTAAGATATTTACCTAACCCGTCTAGATTGAGCAGAACAGTGGAAAGCACCAAAGGATGCCTTGAAAAATGGAACCAGAAATTCATGTATTTCAGTTAATTGAGTTGTATTTATTGCTCCCGCCATATATGAAACAAGGAGCCTCTGTGGCATTGTCTTTCAGAACATTTTCACTCCTGGAGAGCAGCAAGCTGAATAATTATAAAGCCTTATTGTTAGAAACACAAAAAGAGGCTAACTGTTTGGCCCTGACTTGCTAGATTGTTTCCTCTGTTTTCTCTCTGGCCTGTGACCTCAGAACTTCAGTCTGTGGGTGCACGTGCAACCTAGTGCCTAGAGCTGAAGGAAGCAGAGTTGGTGATGCCAGAATCCCAGGCTTGTTAGGATGGGAAGGAAGCTCAGCGACCAGGTAGTTCTGGTCCTACCCCTTCATTGTGCAGCTGAGCACGCTGGGTGGGGCCTGGGGCGGGAAGGGAGACAGATACCCAAGGCTGTGAACACCCTGATTTCTGTATCACGTGATCTCTCCACAGTTTCCAGCCAGAGACGACGCTCCTCCACGGCCCGGATACATTCCATGAAGATTGAGGCGCCCATCACCAAGGTGAAACAGTTTGTGGTCCGTCTCCATTGAGCATGGGAGTCCCTTGTTCTCCCGGTTGATTGTTTTCAGCAAGAAGAACCACCAAGGGACCCACAGCAATAACGATGCTCCTAGTTGTATGGAGCTGCCTCGTCTGAAGAGAGAGGATGCGTGACATGAGCACTTTAACTAGCCTTAAGTTAGCGTTGAGCCCTACTGCCAGCCTGACTCTGGATTGCTTTCCCATTGTCTTTAAGATTATGAAACTCAGGTCGTTTTCTTTCTGTATTATAGGCAATCAATATCATCAGTGCTGCCCAGGAAAGCAGTCCCATGCCTGTGACAGAAGCCTTAGATCGTGTGCTGGAAATTCTAAGAACCACTGAATTATATTCACCACAATTCGATGCTAAGGACGATGATCCTCATGCCATCGACCTTGTTGGGGGCTTAATGTCTGTAAGTGTATTTGACCAGGCTGCTGGCTAGATCCTGCTGTTCTCATTTGTTTTCTCAGGTTATTTGTTTACGTGCTGGCCTACACAGCGCTCTTTGTGTGTGGGGCTCAGTCAAGGCCTAAACCCTCCATTGCTGCCCTCTGGCCGAGCCATCACCCACCTGCTGCCTGCCGCCCAGGGGGACCACAGCTTGAAGCAGAGAAGGGAGGAGCACATTCTAGACAGCTAGCTAGTTTTAAGATTTTGAAGATGGGCAGAAAAGAAAAATTTATGAAATATTTCATACCATATTACAAAACGGAATGACTGTCTATGTCTAAAGAGGCACCAGGGGGACTTCCCTGGTGGTCCAGTGGTTAGCACTCCATGCTTCCGTTGCAGAGGGCATGGGTTCGATCCCTGGTCCAGGAACTAAGATTCCCACAAGCCGCACAGCGTGGCGCCACCCCCCAACCCCCCCCCCAAAAAAAAGAGGCACCAGTGAATGGGGCGTGGTTTCCCTCTAGAGCATCCTATACAGATTTGGTGACTTCATGGGAAGGAAGGCCTTGGAACCATTTCATTAGAAGGAGGCTTTATACCATGGGCTCTTGAGGGGTCTAGATGCCTCCTCCACCCCATCTAGTACAGAGGCCTTACAGGGGAAGAACAACTTGGTGGAAAACAGATCATTCCATTGCCATCTGTCACCTTTTTTGTCTTGGTGACAAAATTCAGAAGTAAAAATTCATCCCCCCTCCTAATTCCTGCTTTCTAAAGTCACTTGATTTCATAAAAATAAGGTTTTAAGCAAAAATCAGTTGGGTAGAGGGTTCCCAGCGATGATGATGTCTAGTTGTGGTCTTGTCTGTTTGAGACAGAGGCTCCTCCAGCCTGTAGGTGAGGGGGTGGGGAGAAAGGATGAGGGGCGGGGTGGGATAGTGCCCGGGGGTGAGGGGTGAAGGGAGGCAGCATGGGGAGAAAGCACCGCAGGGCTGAGGAGAGGGGCCCCTCCGGGGCTTGGGGGTGGAGCAAGGGTGCTTAGAGAGCAGGGAAGAATCTAGTTTTCTTGAGGAAGGCTGGTGTCCACGAGCGTTGAGGAGGGTGGCAGGAAACGGGGGGAAAGGGTTGAGGGCAGAGGGGCGTCATCCGGTCCTGAGTGCCAGCAGGACGCTGGGCTCTGGGAAGTCTCCCAAGCTCGCCGTCCTGGTGATGCCCCTACCCCCGAGTTGAGCAGGTCCGTGCAGCGTCAGGCTGTGTGCTCCTGGGTGAGTGACTGAGCTCGGGGTTGGCCGCAGAGGTGAGCACAGGGAAGCCTCGGCATGCACTGATGGGGAGGGCTGCCCGCAGCGTCCTCTGGGGCCCGCTGTCCTGGGGGTTTCAAGGAGTACAGAATAGCTGTACTTTCTCTTTCTTTCTCTTCTTTCCTTGATTTTTATCAGGACGTTTTTCGAAGACCATCCAGGAATGAGTATGTTCTTTCAACAAAAAGTAAGTTTCTCCTTTTTAGTTTTTTGGACCACTATTACTATTATAGCCATGCTTAAGTGATGAAAATAATTTTTTCAGGTAAAAGTTTTAAGATAATTTTTTTTTATCAGAAGTTTTTCGGTGTATCATCAAAAATGAGAAACAAAGCAACCGTCCCCTGAAGCAGAACTGTTCTCCCTAAGGAACAGTTAATGCTGTAAAGCCTCTTAATTTTGTTCTCCGAATCACATCACTTTGCAGACCTTCAGCAGGCTTCCAGCAGTGTGATCACCCCCACCTCCCTTCACGACATCCCATCACAGATAACTCAGGCCATGGAAAATGAGGAATCCTGGGACTTTGATATTTTTGAACTGGAGGCTGCCACTCATAAAAGGTGAGTCCACGTGGAGCTCGGCAGACAGAGAGCTTGATTCCAAGGGCCGGTGTGGAGAAAGCCACCCAAGGAGTATGGTTTCTGCACAGAGCCAGTCCCTGGTCAGGGAGGAGGCTCAGGAAAGCACAGCAGGGCAGCAGGTGCCCTGAGTCACCAGGGCCTAGGCCTCAACGAGGGGATCAGTGAGAAGCCAAGGGGAGTCTGCCTGGCTGTGACTTCCGCAGAGAGAGCAAGCGTGAAATTGAGCAAGTGATTTAACCTCTCCAAATAGCAGAGGTTTTTTTTTCTGTAAAATATGGTTATTAATTTCTCCTGTAGGTAGTGGTATGTTGAGATAGCAGCAAAGAGCCCCACTCAGAGCCTAGAACTAAAAATTAGAAATACACAAACATACACATTGTTAAGAGCTGTCCCCAGATCTTGGTTGCTGTGTTGGTGACAGGCATGGGGACACCCCAAACTCCAGCCATCCTGATCTGAACGTGGTCACCGAGAGTAGGGTGGGATTGGGATTTTACCTTCAATTTTGTACCTTGCTGGAGAAGAACAGTCAAGCAAAGGCGTGTGGTTGGCTTGACACACAGGAAAGGGTGTCCCAGCCTGCTGCCAGCCAGCGTTAACCTTCAGGAGGGTGAGGTCCGGACCCTGGCAGACAGAAGGCCACTGCAGGAGAGGGGTGCTCTGCTGGCCGTGGGATAACTCATCGGGTCTCATCCCAGTCTGGGTGATGGTCCCCAAGCCAGCCCCTACCCTTGGCTCATATGCTCACAGTGAGTCGACCCTCTAAAACATTCTGTGTCCAGGTACCCCACACAGCCAAGGACTGTAGAAAAGAATATGCCCGTGGCAAACAGAGCTTTGGGTACCTGGTTTACATACTGGTACGTTGTATTCGTGTGAACCTGGGACAAGGCAGGTCTGTTCAAGTCCTGTGAGCCCGACCACCTCTGGATACTGCCTCAGCAGAGCCAAGTTTCTTGATCTTCCAAGCAAAGGCCAGGTGCTGGATGAAGGTGACTTCTCAAGGAAGGGCCTGATTTGCTGGCCAGTTCGTCACCTTGTCTGGGGAAACCTCCTCATACTGTAACACCCACTTCCAGATTGTCGAGACCGTCACATGACATGTGACAGCCTCTGGCTCATAGGCTGTCATCAGGAACTGTTGTTTTCTCCCACATGGGACATCTGGCCAATGACATAGGTCCAGCAGGTCCAAAGGAGAGGATAGGGTTTAAGGTGGAACAGGTTTAGCCTGGCAGCATGTTGATTTGAAGACTCTACTAGTGTCAGTAGGAGTCTGCATCAGGAAGGGCAGGGGGAACAAACCTCGCCCCAGCCAGTGGGGCGCACCAGGTGAATGAATGCTCCCAGAATTGGAGCTGGGCCCCACCCAAAGGTTGGCATTGGCTACCAGGAGAGAGGACAACAGAGCGCCACCCGCGTGCCACCCGCGTGCCACCTGCACAGGCTCCACTCTGCTGCCCTGCGCACCCTCTGAAGCCTGGCTCGGGTTTGCTTGTTGGGTCTGAGTAGATCCAACACTTTGCCTGTTTCTTTGCTTTGTTTTAACACTGTGGATGTCTTTCTCTGTAGGCCTTTGATTTATCTTGGTCTCAAAATATTTGCTCGCTTTGGAGTCTGTGAAGTCTTAAAATGCTCTGAGACAACGCTGAGATCCTGGCTGCAAATTATCGAAGCCAATTATCATGCTTCTAACCCCTACCACAATTCTACACATTCTGCCGACGTGCTTCACGCCACTGCCTATTTTCTCTGCGGGGAGAGGATAAAGGTGAGCTGTGTTTGTGCTCCACGCTTAACAGGCAGGAGCAGTGGGGCGGGCTGCTGTGCAGTGTCACTGCTCAGGAGGGCCCGGCACGGGTGCAGCCTGGCCCGGGAAAGGGGCGGCCACAGGAGAAGTCAGGCAGGAGGCCACGCTGTGGCTCTGGGGAGTTGATAATGATTTCATGACATGACCCCAGCCATTCCTGGAAGAATAAGGAGCAGGGTTCGTTCTCCGGGGAGGAAGCCAGCAAGAACAGGAGAAGGCTGTTTTTCTGAGGGGTCTTACTCTGACCTTGCAGGCAAGGTTGGATATGGCCCCTTTAGGGCCCCCCGCATCCCTCAGAGTCAGCGGGGTTTGAGACCAAGTTCATCATCTTTGCCCAGCACTGCTCCCACCCAGGGTCACCTGCCTGGCCCAGAGTCCCATCATCCCAGCAGATACCCATGTCAGAAGCCTGGGGTCATCTTCAGTTCTCTCCTCTCCTCCAGCCCCCAGCACCTGGTAGGTCATCTGACCTTGCTGACTACAACCCCTAAGTGTTCTCAGAATCGTCTTCTCCTCGCAACGCCCCTGCCGCCGTCCCGGTCAGGGCCCCGTCATTTGTCGTCTAGATGGTGCCAAACAAGAACTCCTGGCTGCCCGGCCTCCTAGGGAACTCGCTCTGACCATATGGGTCCCAGGAGCAGCCTCCCATCTCCCACAGGATTTAAGCTTCAAACCCCACAGATGGTGTGCACCGCTCGCAACACGCAGGCCGTGTTTGGGCTGTGCTGAGCCACTTTAGTTTCTAACGCTCCTGCCCTTGACATGCCGGTCCCTTTGCTGGTGCCGGCTTCCCTCACATCTCCCCCTGCCCTTCAGGAATCAACACCAGCCTTCATTCCTCTAGGAAGCCCTCCCTGGGGCACCCTCCTCCGTGTCCCCACACCCTCCTGGGTACCCTCCTGATTGTACCGTCCACTTCACTTGGACGGCAGGCTCCTTTCGTAGCCCAGTGCCTGTCCTGCGCCATCTCGTCGGCGCAGGGGAGGAAGGGCGAGGCTCCTAGCATCAGGTGCAGTGGCCACTGGCACCTACTGGGGGCCGTTCACAACTGGCCCAGGGTCTGCCTGGGGGCCATGTAGCAGCTTTAGCTCCAGCTTTGAGGCCATAGGGGGATGGGAGTAGGTCCCAGTAAGGAGGGCGTCACGGGAGAAAGGTTCCATTCAGGGAGTGTTACTCACCGCCCACTCCCAAACGAAGCTTCCTTAGAAAGCCTTTGCACGTTGTCAATTATTTCATTGGGGAAATTTTCGAAGCAGCAACTAGACCTTCACTGATTTGCCAAAGTACTTGTGTTATTTCCTTCAGCATCCATCATAAAATGGCACAGAGGGTCCAGGGAGCTCTAGTGCGTGGCCATTTCACTTTCAGAAGTATTGTATACTTTAGAGCAGATGAATCAAACTGTTGGTTTTGTACCTAAGGAAACAGGGCCTCGGGAGGAATGAGACAGCGAGGCATCACTGCCTGATGTCCTGGCATCTGAGGAAGGCCACATGGTGGCCAGGACCAGCCCTGGCAGTCAGCAGAGTGAGGGCCAGTGCATCCCAGTCCCACTACCTCATCTGTACCTGCGACTAGTTAGTTGTAGGGAGGAGAGCAGCGTGCGGGGATGATTCCAGCACGTGGACGTGTTGAGTCACTCCCCACCCTGAAATCCTATCTTCTCAGAGCTGGGTCTCCCATTTGCGCTTTCTCTTTCCCTCTAGTTTGGTTTTTCGGGTTTTGTTGTTGTTGTTGTTGTTTTAATAACAACAGACTGTAGGCATAATAAGAGTCCAGAGAGAGGGCTGTTTTTATAAAGCATGAAGACAAATGGCAGAGGAGAGATGTCTGTGTCGATATGGTTCAGCATATAAAGACAACCTAACTTTTGCTGTAATTTATTGATTTTGAACTCCTCTATAGATAACATGCAAATATATATTCAGAAAGCTAACTTATTAATTTTTAATAGCATTTATTGATATAATTCACATCATAAAATTCACCCATTTAAAGATAAAACTGTTGAATTTCAATTTAAATAAATTTTACAAGACTGATTTATTAGATACACACCTTGTTTTCAAGTGTTTGTAGAATATTTCCAAAAATGATCTTATACTAGGACACAATTACTGTCTTGATAAACTTCAAAATTTCATAGTCTATATTTTCTAACCACAACAAAAACTAGAATTTAATAACTAAAAGTTAAATAAAAAATGTCAGTCACTACAAATGAGAAAATATTTCAAACAATTTAGGGATAAGCAAGGAAACAAAGCCAAAAATAAGTTTAGAAAACAACAAAATGAGAAGCCTATGTATCAAAACCTATAAAATGGGAAGAGCAAAGTGATAATCCAGAATGATTCTTTGAAACAGCAAGAGAATTAAGTTCTAGCCAAACTAATCAAAAACACAGTAAACACAGAAATACACGCATTTGAAATGGAGATTAATAGAAGAAAGTACCATACACTTCTGTACTTAGAGTTTTAAATCAAACTAATGCTGGAAGTAGAAAACCAAGAGAGAGGTCAGTACCATGGGAGTTGTTTTTAAACTATCAACTAATTTCTTCAAAACCTGGCTCCTGACCCAGATGGACAGGTGAGTTCTTTAGCCCTCTAAGGAATTTTTCCATGTTACATAAACCGTTTCAAAGTCTTGAAAAAGATGGAAAACGTCCAGATCATTTTACAGAGTCACAAAACCCTGAAATCAACCTGACAAAGGTAGCAGCAGAAGGGGGGAGAAAACTATAGACCAATCCCCAGTTAATGTAAGAGATGCATAACTTAAAAAATTATTTCTCTCTTTTATTCAGTAATACTAGTTTATGTTGGTCTAAGTCAATATCTCAGACTAAAGGCCTTTTTTTGTGATGGGTCTAGAGACAGACTTTCTGAGGAGGTGACTCCTGTCTGTTGAGGACACCCTGTGTCTTGGTAAGTCCTTAACTTGTGTGAGACTGAGAATCAGATAATGTTTCCTAATAAACATGCAAAGATGAAACTGTGTCTGAGTGGAGATGGGAAAACTGAGTTTGCTCAACATTATGCTTTTCTCAGAAATCCGAAATATCCTTACCTTAAAGTAATAGGGCAGAAAGAAAACTACTACCCAGAAGGCTACCTTGCTTTCAATGCCTTGCCCCAATTTTTAAATGATCTCTTGTTTTCAGCAAACTTTAGATCCACTTGATGAGGTCACTGCCCTCATTGCAGCCACTGTCCATGACCTGGACCACCCCGGGAGAACCAACTCCTTCCTGTGCAATGCTGGGAGTGAGCTGGCCATTCTGTATAACGACACTGCTGTGCTCGAGAGACACCACGCGGCCTTGGCCTTCCAGCTGACCGCTGGTGATGATAAATGCAACATCTTTAAAAACATGGAGAGGTAAGAACAACGAGTTGGAAAGTATGTTTCCTCTCTCATTTTTTTAAAAACAATTTTATTAAGATATAATTCATGTACTCTACAGTTCACCCGTTTAAAGTGTACAGTGGTTTTTCTTCTATTCAGAGTTGTGTGACCATCACTACAGTCGAAATTTAGAACATTTCCATCACCTCGCAAAAGAACCTCGAGCTCATTGGCAGTCTCTCCCCATTCCCCCCTCAACTCCCACAGCTCTAGGTCTGCTTTCCCTCTCCATAGATTTGCCAGTTCTGCACACTTCATATAAATGGAAGCATCCCCAATACGTGTCTTTTGTGTCTGGCTTCTTTCACTCAGCACGATGTTTTCAAGGTTCAGTTCCTTTGTGTCTTGACATTCCAAGACGACAAAGTATAAGGCAGACACCTCGAGAGACCCAGAGAAGCTGTCACCTTACATCTCTGCCTGGAAGACTCCACTCTGCCCAGCAGACGTCTCGTCGTTGTCTCTGTTCACACGTCACTTCTTTGCGGAAGCCTTCCCTGACCCCTCACATTAATTGTTCAGTCCCAGGTTCCTTCGTTTGCCTGATTCTGGTTTGACTGTTAAGCGCTGTAAGATCACAGTGTCATATGTCTTCTCTTCCTCACTGTGCCCTCAGTGTCTAGTGTGGGGCCTGATAACTGTTAGGTGGAAGAAGTGATCTGTCATGAGGAACACTTACCAATTTGGATTTTTAAGGAAGGCTTTTAAACTTTTAAGGGATTTAAAAAATAACTCCCTTTTGCCATGTTTTAGAATTTCATACGTGGACTTAAAGTTAGTTTATTCATAGTTGCCTGTATGTATATCAGTTACCTCTGGAAAAATTCACAAGACCCTGGTAACTTTGGTTGTCTCCAGGGAAAGGAGCAGCGTAGCTGGGGCTGAATGGAGATGGCAGTTTATGTACCTTTTGAATTTTTAATTATATCATTTCCATTCTCAAAAAATAAAAACTTTAAAGTAATTAAATAAAAACAAGGGCTGGAGGAAGAGGTAATCAAGTATGCCCTGTGATTCTCTCAGCTTTCAGAAGGTCTACCCTCTACGTTTCTGGGCACTAAAATTATTGGGTCTCAAGGTTCCTCTGTATAGAGTACATTCTTCATAACCCAGACCTCCGTCTTCATTCAGAGAGCTGTCTTCATTCAGAGAGCTGGCTTTGGTCACCCCTGCTGCATTCCATCTTTTTTTATCTTAAGAACTATGTGCTTTTTACTTCAGAACGACACCACCATGAACATTGTGTCTATAGTCTTACCCATAAGCTTCTGATTTTAACTTCTGTTCAGGTTCCCCTTGCTAACAGCAATCTAGGCAGTAAAACCTTTAACTTCCACATTCTTTTAAAGTATGCCCTGCCACTGACTTCCAGTGCATTAGAATTTTAGCCACAGTGGACATGTGTCCTAGATAATAGCTTGTTTTCAGGAACATCTGTCTGGTCTGGATCAGTAACCGGCAGCAGCCTCTCTCGTTTGTTGTCTGAAACAGGAATGACTACCGGATGCTGCGCCAGAGTATTATCGACATGGTCTTAGCCACAGAAATGACAAAGCACTTTGAGCACGTCAACAAATTTGTCAACAGCATCAACAAGCCCTTGGCAGCATTAGAGGAAGATGGGGTAAGCGAGCTGGTTGCAAAGGGAGCCTGTGTTTGGGGCCCTTATTCCTATGTGTTGTGGGGAAGCATGGGCCTAGGATATCACGAGTGTTATCATTACCCCCATTGGGCTCACTGAATTTCATTTCCATTGGTTAAAAAGTTAAAGTACAAAAACTTGGAAGGAAAAAAAAATAGGATATACAAAAATAGATATGAAAACTCTGAAGGGAGGGTCAGGTTTTAGATAAACTACCTTTAGATGGGTGGGCCATTCCTGAGCCCTTTCTCAACAGTTGCCCCCTTCCCCTCTTCTTGCGCATTTTGGGGTCCGTTGGAGCCCATGAGGTCTCTCACCAGCCACGCCCTGCCGTGCATATTCTGTGGTAGCAGCAGCTGTCCTCTGTTGGTCTATGTCAGAGGAGGGTGGGGTTGGGAAGGATTCGGTATTTGGACCACAAGGGTGACATTATCGTTGCTCCTCATTTTTGGATTTGAGGCATGGAGCCCAGAACAACTTCCTGGCAAGGAGAACATTAACCCTTTCCCCAGGCAGGAGACCACGGCTGAGGAAGCAGCCCAGTCTGAGTTCTCATCCTAGTTCTCCTTCACCACTTCCTTGTCTGTAGAATGGGTATAACAGGTCTCAAGGCATAGGACTGATGGGCATGGCACTGAATAGATGGTATCTGTTATACTAGATTCAAGGTGAGAGCAGCACCTAGAGAACATGCTCTTCTCATGAACCCTCTGAGGCCCACATGCCTGCCCTACCACCCCATGTGCACTGAACATCTCGGCATCAGCTCACAGCCTTTTCCACATTCCTCCTCCCCAGCGCCTGTCACCACGCACAGGGATGACTTATCCTCAGGCTAGGATGACAGCTCCTTGAATTCTAACTCTACTTCTGCAACTCATGTGTTAGGCCATGGCTTTTGACTATCCCTGGCTTTCTAGCTTATTACCCTTCACCCTTGTTCCTGTTTCACCTGATTGGAAACCTGTTGAGAACTCTGCTCCCTTCACCCTTCCCTGTTCTCCAGTTTGTCAGTCTGCCTTTGACTTCACTCCCTTCCCAAGGACTTGCAGAGCAGAGGCACCCACACCAGCCTCTCACTGACTCATGCCCTGCCATCCTGGAGAGGGCTGGTTATTGCCTGGGCTACTGCTCCTGGCTGACCCCATTCCCACAGAAAGAAACCACATACCTCGTAGACTTGGGTTTCCTCCATCTATTCTGGGTTTCCTCCATCTATTCTGGGAAGTTCCTAGACTTAGCTGAGTTTTCCATTCCACTTGACAGTCAGCGTTTCTCATCTCTTTTGTCGGTACTTGGAGTTACTTCTGAGAGACTGGAAATCAGTATCCAGTGGGTCAGAGCAGGGACAAAGTATCATGAAAGAAAATGGTTTCCAGCTGGCAGTACTGTAGTCAGTGTAGTCACACACCTGAAGAGAGAAGGGTCAGCACAAACATGGTTGGCAGTGGGAAACAAGGAGAACTACTGAGGACACTCGCAGTGTCCACTCTGGCGCTCTCCAGGAGACTAGGCAGCCTGGGCTCGGGATGCCTCCTACCCATCTTGATGGTAGATCTGTCCCCACTGAGACAGGATCATCAGGCCTTCTTAGACTACTGTGACTACGCACAGAAATCACATGACCGACTCCTGGAAAGTTGCCCGATGGGCACAGGATCAGAATGAGGAGATGCTTGCTCATGCCTCTTACCATGTTCTTTGCCCCAGGACTCCCTCTTCCAATCTGCATTTGCTTCAGGGGGCCAATAAGCAGAGAGTCCCTCACACCCTGGATTGAGATTCCATATCCAGAGGGGCTCCTTGTGAATCAGATAGCATGTGGTACTGTGAATAGACAGAATCCAGGACTAAAGGCAGAACTTAGGTTCTTACCCTGGCTCAGCTGGGTAGCTTTGGATAAGTTTCTTCACCTCTCAGAGTCCCAGGGTTCTCATCTGTAAAATGTAATAGTGTAAATAATACTGATTTTCATGCCTACCACAGGACCTTTTTGTGAGTGCAGACCAAAAGAGAATGACTAAGTCCTCTGTACACCATAAGATGTTAGGGCAGTGTTGAGGACGTATCACTGTATCTGACACAGCCTCGGTACACGGACAGCTAGTTCCCAAGATCATACCTCTCACAGAGCTAGGTGATTGGATATTGGCATGTGAGAAGCAGAGCCCCTGGTGGACTATAAGATGCTTTGTTATGAGGGCAGAGAAATCTTTTATTTTTCAGTTCACTCTGTTTTTTAGTGAATATAATAAAAGATAAAGCCAGTCTTTTGAGTGCTTACCAAGGGAGCATGATAGACATAATAGAACAGAAAGAAAAGGTAACTGTGAGAAACAGAGTGAGAGGAAGAGCCAAAAAGAAGAGGAAAGGCAGATACGCCAACCTCCAGCGCTACCCTCTACTTCTGGGTCCTGCTGGAATCTCACTAGGCCTTGGTTTTCCCGTTTGTAGAGTAAGGGGCCAAGCTCAATCCGCAGAGTATCGTCAGCACTGTTTTGTGAGATCCTAACTTGTAGATCCTGGGCAGTGCCTTACCGTGGTTACAGTGGGACCGCAGGAGTAAACCGGCTTGGTACCTGGGGCCCCATTTTGATTGCTTTGAATTCCACTCATGTTTTAGGAAACTGATAAAAATCAAGAAGCCATAATCACTATGCTCAGAACTCCAGACAACCGCAGTTTGATCAAACGAATGCTGATTAAGTGTGCTGATGTGTCCAATCCCTGCCGACCCCTGGAGCAGTGCATTGAGTGGGCCGCACGTATCTCAGAAGAATATTTTTCTCAGGTAAGATGCAGCTTCTTAATTCCTTAAGTAAAAGAGAGAGAAACACCATAAGGACTGTAAGAAGTAATGGACTTAAAACTAGGAAGTAGAGTTCTAAATGCAATCCTGTCCTTGAAGAACATTGCCTGTATTACAGGCTTACTGGTTATAATTCTTTTAGTTTTCCCTTGTCTGAAAATGTATTTTATTTTGCCTTCATTCTTGCCAGATATTTTCACTGGATATTTGACATTTTCTCCTAATAGGACTTTAAAGATGTTAATTACACTGTTGTCTGCCCTTCATAGTCTCTCTGGGTAGGAAAAATTTCTTGTGGGGCAGAAAAAAAATTAGAAAATATAGTGGCTAAAATTTTTCCAAATTTAGTGAAAGATACATACATACAGATTTAAGAAACCCAACAACTCCTAACCCATGCCCAGGCACGTCACAGTCAAGCAGCTACAAGCCAAAGATACAGAAGAAATTTTGAAACCACCCAGAGAAAAATGATAAGATTACTTATAAAGAGAACAGTGATTCTCATCTTTTATAAATTCATGTCAGAAACTATGAAGGCCAGAAGACACTGTGGAACAACATCTTTAAAATGCTGTTAGGAGAAAACTGTCACCCTGGAATTCTGTATCCAATGAAAATATCCTTCAAGAATGAAGGCAAAAGAAACACATTGTGAGACAAGGAAAAGCTAACAGAATTCATCACCAGTAAACCTGCAATGTAAGAAATGCTAAAGGAAGTTCTTAAGGCTGAAAGGAAATGATACTAGATATAAACTTGGATCTTTAGGAAGGAATGAAAAGCACCAAAAATGGTAACTAGCAAAACCACAATGAAATATCACCTCATATCTGTCAGAATGGCTATTATCAAAAAGATAAGAAATAACAAGTGTTGTCAAGGATGTGGAGAAAAGAGAGCCCTTACGCATTGTTGGTGGGAATGTAAATTGGTGCAGCCAGTATAGAGGTTCCTCAAAAAATTAAAAATAGAACTACCCCATAATCCAGCGATTCTACTTCTGGGTATTTATCCAAAGAAAACAAAAACACGAACCCCAAAAGCTGTACACACCCCCATGTTCATTGCAGCATTATTTACAATAGCCAAGTTGGAAACAACCTAAACATCTACTGATGGGTCAAGTGGGTAAGAAGATATGTGTGTGTGTGTGTGTGTGTGTGTGTGTGTATACACACACACGCAGTATTTAGCCGTTAAAAGAGAATGAACTCTTGCCATTTTTGACAACATGGATGGACCTTAAGGGCTTTATGCTAAGCGAAAAAGACAGGTACCATATGATCTTACTTATATGTGGAATCTTACAGAGAACAGATTGGTGGTTGCCAGATGAGTGAGTTGGGATGCAAAATTGGTGAAGGGAGTCAAAAGGGTACAAACTCCTAGTTATGAAGTAAATAAGTCATGGGGTTATAATGTACAGCATGGCAACTGTAGTTAATACAGTACTGTATATTTGAAGGTTGCTAAGAGAGTAGATGTTAAAAGTTGTTATTACCAGAAGAAAATTCTGTAACTATATATGGTGTCAGATGTTAACTAGGTTTATT
The DNA here is from genome assembly GCF_949774975.1 of Lagenorhynchus albirostris. Taxonomy (NCBI): domain Eukaryota; kingdom Metazoa; phylum Chordata; class Mammalia; order Artiodactyla; family Delphinidae; genus Lagenorhynchus; species Lagenorhynchus albirostris. Next base: position 162,856,056 of record NC_083095.1, on the reverse strand, counting down.
ATGGTGATCATTTTGCAATATATGCAAATATCGAATCATTATGTTGTACACCTGAAACTAATATAGTGTTGTATGTCAATTATAACTAAATAAAAATAAAAAGACAAAACACTTTAAAAAATGGTAAACAGCTGGGTAACTATAAAAGATTTTTTCCTCCTTTTAATTTCTCTAAATACATAGAACTATTTTAAGCACAAATTATAACATTGCATTGTAGAGGATAAAATAATTGAAATCATACAGAATGTGTTCTCCAGCCACAGTGGAATTAAATCAGAAATCAGTAACAGTAAGGTATCTAGGTAAACACCAACTATTCAGAAATTGACAACACATTCCTATATAATCCATAGGTCAGATAAAAGAAATTAGAAAATATATAGAATTAAATGTTAATAAAAGTATATTAAAATTGTGGGATGCAACTAAAAGTGATTAGAAGGGACATTTATAATTAGAGAAAAAGCCCTAAAGTTAATGACTTAGATTTCTCTTTAAGAAACTAGAAAAAGAAGACAAAGTAAAGCCAAAGTAAGTAAGAAAGAAATAATAAATGTAAGAGCAAAAAATGAGGAAATAGAAAACAGACAGTAGAAAAAATTACAGGAGACAAAATGGTGGAGTAGAAAGGACTTGAGTGCATCTTCTCTTACGAAAACACAAAAATCACAACTGACTGCTTAACAACCATCAACAAAAATAGACTGGAACCTACCAAAAAAGATATTCAACATCCAAAGACAAAAAGCCACAACGAGATGGTAGGAGGGGCACTTTCACAGTATAATCAAATCCCATACCCACCAGGTGGGCGACCCACAAACTGGAAAATATATATCATAGAGGCTCTCCAACAGGAGTGAGAGTTCTAAACCCCACGTCAGGCCTCCCCAGCCTGGGGGTCTGGCATCAGGAGGAGGAGCCCCCAGAACATTTGACTTCGAAGGCCAGTGGGGCTTGAGTGCAGGAGCTCCACAGGACTGGGGGAAACAGACTCCACTCTCGGAGGGCACACACAAGGTTTCACATCCACTGGAACCCAGGGCAAAGCAGTGACTCCATATGAGCTTGGGCCAGACCTACCTGTGGGTCTTGGAGGGTCTCCTGAGGAGATGGGGGTCATCTGTGGCCCACTGCCAGGGCAAGGACACTGGTGGCAGAGGCCCCTACGGGATATTCCTTGGTGTGAGCTCTCCTGGAGGTTGCCATTTTGGCACTGAGACCTGGCCCCACCCAACAGCCTGCAGGATCCAGTGCTGGGATGCCTCAGGCCAAACTACCAACAGGGTGGGAACACAGCCCCAGCCATCAACAGACAGGCTACCTGAAGTTGTCCTGAGCTCACAGCCACCTCTAGACACACCCCTTGACATGGCCCTGCCCATCAGAGGGACAAGATCCAGCTCCACCCACAAGTGGGCAGACACCAGTCCCTCCCATGAAGAAACCTGCACAAGCCCCTGGACCAACCTCACCCACCAGGGGGCACACACCAGAAGCAAGAAGAACTACAGTCCTGCAGCCCAAGGAACGGAGCCCACAAACACAGAAAGTTAGACAAAATGAGATGGCAGAGAAATATGTTCCAGACAACGGAACAAGATAAAACCCTGGAACAACAACTAAGTGAAGTGGAGATAGGCAGTCTGCCTGAAAAAGAATTCAGAATAACAATAGTAAAGATGATCCAAGATCATGGAAAAAGAATGGAGGCACAGACTGAGAAGATACAAGAAATGTTTAACAAAGAGCTAGAAGATTTAAAGAACAAACAGAGATGAACAATACAATAACTGAAATGAAAAATACAGTAGAAGGAATCAACAGCAGAATAAATGAAGTAGTAGAACAAATAAGGGAGCTGGAAAACAGGTTGGTGGAAATCACTGCTGCAGAACAGAAAAGAGAAGAAACAATGAAAAGAAATGAAGACAATCTCAGAGACCTCTGGGACAACATTAGATGCACCAAAATTCACATTATAGGGGTCCCAGAAGGAGAAGAGAGAGAGAAAGGGCCTGAGAAAATATCTGAAGAGAAGAGATAATAACCGAAAACTTCCCTAACACAGGAAAGGAAACACTCAAGTCCAGGAAACGCAGAGAGTCCCATACAGGTTAAACCCAAGGAGGCACGCACTGAGACACATATTAATAAAACTGACAAAAATTAAAGACAGAGAAAAGCAACAAATAGCATACAAGGGAATCCCCAATTTTTCAGCAGAAATTCTGCAGGCCAGAAGAGAGGGGCAAGATATATTTAAAGTGATGAAAGGGAAAAACCTACAACCAAGAATACTCTACCCAGCAATGCTCTCATTCAGATTTGATGGAGAAATCAAAAGCTTTACAGACAAGCAAAAGCTAAGAGAATTCAGTACCACCAAACCAGCTTTACAACAAATGCTAAAGGAACTTTACAACTACAAAGAATTACAAATGGGAGAGCTCACCAGTAAAGGCAAACATACAGTAAAGGTAGGGAATCATCCACACACGAATATGATATCAAAACCAGCAAAGAGGTTTTGAGGAGAGTACAAACACAGGATATTGGAAATCCATTTGAAACTAAGAGACCAGCAACTTAAAACTATCTTGTATATATATAGACGGCTGTATCAAAACGTCATGGTAACCGCAAACCAAAAAACTACAATAGAAAACAAAAAAGAAAAAGCAATCCAAACACAATACTAAAGATGGCCATCAAATCACAAGAGAACAAAAGAGGTATGGAAGAAAAAAGACCTATGAAAACAAATCTAAAACAGTTAACATACATATCGATAATTACCTTAAATGTAAATGGATTAAATGCTCCAACCAAAAGACATAGACTGGCTGAATGGTTACAAAAACAAGGCCCCCTATATATTGCTGTCTACAAGAGACCCACTTCAGATCTAGGGACACATACAGACTGAAAGTGAGGAGATGGAAAAAGGTATTCTATGCAAATGGAAATCAAAAGAAAGCTGGAGTAGCAATACTCATATCAGACAAAATAGACTTTAAAGACTGTTATAAGAGACAGAGAAGGACACTACAGAATGATCAAGGGATCAGTCCAAGAAGAAGGTATAATACTTGTAAATATATATGCACCCAACATAGGAGCACTTCATGATATAAGGCAAATTGCTAACAGCCATAACGGGAGAAATCAACAGTAACACAATAATAGTGAGGGACTTTAACACCCCACTTACATCACTGGACAGATTATCCAGACAGAAAATCCGTAAGGAAACACAGGCCTTAAATGACACATTAGAGCAGATGGACTTAATCGATATTTATAGAGCATTCCATCCAAAAGCAGCAGAATACCCATTCTTCTCAAGTGCACATGGAAATTCTCCAGGATAGATCACATGCTGGGCTATAGAGCAAGCCTCAGTAAATTTAAGAAAACTGAAATCATATCAAGCATCTTTTCCAACCACAAGGCTATAAGATTAGAAATCAACTACAAGAAATAAAAACTAAAAAACACAAACACGTGGAGGCCAAACAGTATGTTAGTAAACAGCCAGTGGATCACTGATGAGATCAAAGAGGAAATCAAAAAATACCTAGAGACAAATGAAAATGAAAGCATGACAATCCAGAACCTATGGGACATAGCTAAAGAAGTTCTAAGAGGGAATTTTATAGGTATACAATCTTACCTCAGGAAACAAGGAAAAAATCTCAAGTAAACAACCTAACCTTACACCTAAAGCAACTAGAGAAAGAAGAACAAACAAAACCCAAAGTTAGTAGAGGGAAAGAAATCACAAAGATCAGAGCAGAAATAAATGAAATAGAAATGAAGAAAACAGAAAAAAATCAATGACACTAAAAGCTGGTTCTGTGAAAAGATAAAATTGATAAACCTTTTTCTTGATAAAACTCATCAAGACAAAAAGGGAGAGGGCTCAAATTGATAAAATTAGAAATGAAAAAGAAGTTACAACTGACAACACAGAAATACAAAGGATCATGAGAGACTACTCCAGGCAATCAATCATATGCCAATAAACTTGACAACCTAGAAGAAATGGACAAATTCTTAGAAAGGTACAACCTTCCCAGACTGAACCAGGAAGAAATAGAAAATATGAACAGACCAATCACAAGTAATGAAATTGAAACTGTGATTAAAAATCTTCCAACAAACAAAAGTCCAGGACCAGAGGGCTTCACAGGCAAATTCTATCAAACATTTAGAGACGAGTTATTGGAAAAGGTACTTTGTATGATTTTGATCTTTTAAAATTCATTGACTTGTTTTGTGGCCTAACATACATATATTCTATCCTGGAGAATGTTCCATCTGCACTTGAGAAAAATATGTTCTGTTTTTGGGTGAATGTTCTCTATGTCTATTGGGTCCAGTTGGTTAACAGTGTTGTTCAAGTCCTTAATACCTTATTGATCTGGCTGTTCTATCCATTATTCAAAGTGTGTTATTGAAGTCTCCAACTATTATTGTAGAAGTCTGTTTCTCCCTTCAATTGTCAGTGTTTTCTTCATATATTTTGGAACTCCAATTGTTTGGTCCATATGTGCTTATAATTGTGAAATCTTCTTGGTGAATTGACCCATTTGTTAATAATGTCCTTTGTCTCTTAGAACCATTTTTGACTTAAAGTCTTTTTTGTCTGATATTACCAAAGCCACCTCAGCTTCCTTTTGGTTATCTGCATGGAATATCTTTTTCCATCCTTTCACTTTCAACCTATGTCCTGGTATCTAATGTAAGTGAGTTTTTGTAGACAAAGTATAGTTGGATCATGTGTTTTTATCCATTCTGCCAGCTGTGCCTTTAGATTGGGGAGTTTAATCCATTTACATTTAAAATAATTACTGACAGAGAAGGACATACTTTTGCCACTTTGTCTTATGCATGTCTTATAGCTTTTTTGTCCCTCATTTTTTCCATTACCGCCTTTGTGTTTGATTCTTTTTGTGGCACCATGTTTGATCCACTTCTCATTTCCTTTGCAGATATTCTATGGGTAACTTTTTTTTTACTGTTACCGTAGAAATTACATTATAACATCCTGAAGTTCTAGCAGTTTATGTTAAGTTGATACCAGCCTATATTTCAGTTGTATACACAAACTCCTCTACAGCTCTGTTTCTCCACCCCACCTTTTTTTTTTTTTTTTTTTTTTTAATACATTTCTTTATTTTTTGGCTGCACTGGGTTTTCGTCACTGGGCACAGGCTTTCTCTGGTTGCGGTGAGTGGGGGCTACTCTTCATTGCAATGCATGGTCTTCTCATTGTGGTGGCTTCTCGTTGCAGAGCATGGGCTCTAGGTGCACGGGCTTCAGTAGTTGTGGCACACAGGTTCAGTAGTTGTGGCTCAAGGGCTCTAGAGTGCAGGCTCAGTAGTTGTGGCGCACAGGCTTAGTTGCTCCACGGCATGTGGGATCTTCCCAGACCAGGGCTCGAACCCATGCCCCCTGCATTGGCAGGTGGATTCTTAACTACTGCGGCACCAAGGAGGTCCCCCACTTTGTTCTTGATGTCACAAATATGTTCTTGATGTCACAGTTTATATATTGTGTGCCTATTAACACAGATTTGTAGTTTTTATGCACTTGTCTTTTAAATCCTGTAGAAAATAAAAAGTGGAATTTCAAGCCAAAATTGCAATAATACTCTTTTTCATATGTGCTTATGTATTTACCTTTACTGGAGATCTTTATATCTTTATGACTTTAAGTTGCCATCTAGCTTCCTTTCACTTCAACCTGAAAAGACTCCCTTTATCATTTCTTGTAGGCTAGATCTAGTGGTAATAAATTTTCTCTGCTTTTGTTTATCTGGGAATGTCTTCATTTCTTCCTCATTTTTGAAGGACACTTCTGCCAGATATAGAATTCTGGGTTGACAGTTTTTTTTTCTTTTAGCCCCTTATGTAATTATCCCAGTGTCTACTGGCCTCCAAGGTTTCTGCTGAGAAATCAGCTGATCGTCTTATTGAGACTGTCTTCTTGTGTGTATGTGATGAGTCACTTTCCTCTTGCTGCTTTCGAGATTCTCACTTTGTCTTGGCTTTTGACAGTTTGGTTATAATGTGTTTCAATATGGTTGTTTTGGGGTTTATCCTACTTGGAGTCGTTTACCTTCTTGGATTTGTAGATTTGTGTTTCTCTTCAAGTTACGGCAGTTACAGGCTATTATTTCTTCCTCTTTTTTTTGAATTTTTTTTTTTTTTATAAAGCAGGATCATTAGTTACCTATTTTATACATATTGGTGTATATATTGTCAATACCAATCTCCCAGTTCATCCCACCAACACTATCCACGCCCCCGCTTTCCCCCCTTGGTATCCATACGTTTGTTCTCTACATCTGTGTCTCTATTTCTGCCTTGCAAACTGGTTCATCTACCATTTTTCTAGATTCCACATATATGCGTTAATATATGGTATTTGTTTTTCTCTTTCTGACTTACTTCACTCTGTATGGCAGTCTCTAGGTCCATCCACGTCTCTGCAAATGACCCAGTTTCATTCCTTTTTATGCCTGAGTAATATTCCATTGTATACATGTACCACATCTTCTTTATTCATTCGTCTGTCAGTGGGCATTTAGGTTGCTTCCATGACCTGGCTATTGTAAAGAGTGCTGCAGTGAACATTGGGTGCATGTGTCTTTTTGAATTATGGTTTTCTCTGGGTATATGCCCAGTGGGCTATTATTTCTTTAAATAATCTCTGCTGTTTTTTTTTTTCTCTTTTCTCTTTCCTACACTCTGATAATGCATGTATTTGTTTGAGGTTTCCTGTAAATTACTTAGGGTCTTGTCACTTTTATTTCTTTTTCTTTCTCCTCTTCAGACTTGATAATTTCAAATGTCCTATCTTCAAATTTTTATTGATTCTTTCTTCTACCTGCTCAGATCTGCTGTTGAACCCCCTCTAGTGAATTTTTCAATTCACTTTTTGTGTTTTTCAGCTCCAGAATTGTTATTTGGCTCTTCTTTATAATTTCTGTCTCTTTATTGATACTCTCATTTTGTTCATATATCATTTTCCTGATTTCCTTTAGCATTTAATCCATGTTTTCTTTTAGCACTAGTGCATATTTGAGATAGTTGTTTTGAAGTCTTTAATAAATCATTGCGGGTACCTCTTTAGGGATGGTTTCTGCCAATTTATTTTCTTCTTTTGAATGGGTTATGTTTTTCTGTTTCTTTGGGCTTGTGATTTCTTCTGTTGTTGAAAATTGGACGTTTAAAAACAGCCACCTCTCCCAGTCTTTGCACTTTGGCTCTGTGCCAGGAAAGTCTCGCTAATTATCTGGGCATGCTCTGAGTCTTGGGGTTAGCCCAGTGTGAAAGCTTACGGTCTCTTCAGGTCTTTTCTGAGCATGTCTTGTCCGAGACATTTCCCCTCTATATACAGCTGCTTTTGAATATCTTAATTTTCCCAAGAGGCTTTTCCTTGGGGCCTTAAATGGTGCATTTGTTTGTCTCCACCTGTAATCTCTTACCCCAGGCATCTGTGTGTCTGTCATCTCCATGCAGCTTTCCCAGGCAGTAACCATTGCTTTTCCACCTGAGAGCTGGATTAGGTGAAATAGAGGCTAGTCCTTTAGACAAACTCCAGACAGGTTGGAATGTTGTAAATGAGGTCAGCTCTACACTCCTTCCAGTTCGATTTAAACAGTTGAGAGCTGGGCTGCTGTCTCATCTGGACCAAGACTGTGCTAGGGAGGAGTGGGGCAAGGGTGAGTAAAAATACCATGACACTTCCTACCATTTTGAATATGACTTTTTCTTGATTGGAGATTCACTTGGTTACTGTAGAATCTTTGAGTGTCTCCCAGGCATGGAGATCTCATTGGTGGCCTAGAAGTGGGGCATGGGCACGGAGGACTTCATTGGCAAACAGTGGTCTTCAAAAGCGAATAAGGGCTTGAGAAGCTCCATGTACCTGTCACATTGGGCCAAAGAGAAGAAATACAAGCATGAGCGTATTCATTGCCCTTCAACAAGGCAGCTGCTTCCATGTGGAGGGGAGGGCAGGCCTAGAGTGCAGCACTGACAGAAAAGCCTCTGGAGCCATGAACTGCTGAGCTCAGTGAGCCTCTGCTATGGCTTTCCCAAGAGAGCTGGTTCATTATCCAGCACGACCAGGGAGGAGTGCCAGGAGAGCACCCACCCTGTGGTACTGCTCTCTGAGCCAGACAGGCCAGTGGGCTGTGAACCTGAGGCTATTCCTGCACCCTCCACCCCTTCCCATACACACCAGGGCAGAGACTCACGTAGAGCTAACCCTGCAATTTTCTGCGACAGCACTGGGGGATGGGGCTGCCAGCCTGTGGCCTAACAGCAGAGGCTTCACCAGCCAGCAGAGGCCAAGACTTGTCAGTATTCCCTACTTAGTCTCTTCCCAGAGCACCCTCACCCTACCTTCCACACCTCCTGGAGTGTGCTCCTGGCCGGACAACTGGTGTAGATAGTCTCTGCCCTGCCTCTCAGGGCTCCCTGGCCTGTACAATCCTAGTCAAGCGTGTGCGACTTGGCTCTCTGGCCTGGAGCGGCAGGGGCTCTTACTGCTGGCTTCTGCCCTGACCCATAGTCTAGCACCATCCACCTGAACACAGGGAGCACAGGCCTCTTTCTTAGCCCTGTCCCCGGCACCCTCAACACCCACCTAGCATAAGTACATCTCTGCAGCACAGTGCTGGGTACAGTCCCTCCTAGGAAAACCCCCAAAGGTTACCTGCTGCCCCCAAGTGGAGATTCCATGTTGAGAGCTGTAGTGAGTCATTGTCACTTCCAGGGAAAGTCACCTGCCGTTAGCTGTGGGGCCTAGTTCTTCCAGTCGCCCGGGCCTCGGATCCACCTGTGTGCAGGGCAGGGTGACTTCTAACCAGTCCCTGCGGCCCTGCTGGTGACTGCCAGGCCTCGGCCAAGACAGCAGAACAGAAGTGGAACGGAGCAGGGGAGGCAGCTGCTGGCCAGTTGTCAAGATCAACAAGGGGGACTGGCCCAGTTTGCCCTGTGAGAACAGTTCCAGGGGTAAGAGTTGGATGGACAGGCTCCCAAGCCCCAAGAGTAGGTTTTCTTGTGGTCCCGCTGAACACCTGAATTCTTGTCCCAGTGCTGGCCGCTCAAGAAATGTCCTCCACTCTCCCATAGCCCCAGATGGCCCACAGAGTTCAGCCACCAGAGTCAGGCTTCTGGCAGATGGCCGAGCACACCACGTACCTCCTGTCCTCAGCCCTTGCTCTCACTGACCGGCCCTCCACAGGCCACGACTGGTCAACAATTTATCTCGTCCCAGTATCGCCACCCCTCTGTCATCATCTCACTATACCTGGCCTAACAGGGCAGCCTGCCCGGACCATCAGGAACAATGATCCAGGTGCCCCTGAGGACAGCTGTGCCTTCCAGAGCCAGAGGATGGCTCCAGCCCTTCTAGCCAGGCCCGCCCCGGCCTTACTTGTCTTACACTCAGTCCCCCTCATCCTGTCCCTCGTGTGACCCTCTGCTTAACTCTCAGCCCTGGTTGCCTGCTCCAACAGGGACCTCTCGGTGATTCTAATCGCACCTCATTCCCACCTTGTTCCAGGAAGACCTCCTGCTTCATCATCATCCTCCAGGCATCCCCTCATCCTTTTCTCCAGGACCCTTTGATGAAAGCAACCTTATGAATAAAAAGAACAAGAAACTCCTTTATATCTTTCAAGATACACTTGCCTTTCCCCCCAGGATCTTAATTATATTTTCAGTTTTTTACAAATCTTTCTGGAATCCTGAAGATGTTCTGGAAGCGTCTATCAAAGTACATAAAAAACTCATCCCAGAGCTCTTTTTTACCTCAAATGTGTTCATAACTTTTTCAAATAAAATAATTTGGCCCAAGATGAGAAGCAGCCACTTGTCCCTTCTCTGTGAAGGGGGCTGTTTCTCACTCACCATTGCCGCCCTGGATCAGGCCCTTGAAACGCCTGCTGGGTGGGAGGATGGCTGAGCTGACTAGGTGCTCATGCACCGCAGGTACCATTTGCAGTCGTACCTCAGGAGCTTCAGCAAGAGGTTTCCAGGTGTTGAAAATGTGGGTTGGGTTGGGGTGTCCTTGGTGCCCCTGGCATAGAGCAGCCCCCATCGGGGATGACGTGGTATGTAGTGGCAGATCCGGGTTGTTGGCTGGTGCTGCGATCGGCTTCTCCCCACGAGCACTCTGGGCTGCCAGGAGAGGCTTTTGGCAGAGGGGTTGCTGCTGACGGGGAGTGGAGCCAGATACTGGAGTCTCGTAATTCTGGCATTTTCTGCTTTGCAGACTGATGAAGAGAAGCGACAGGACTTGCCTGTGGTGATGCCAGTTTTTGACAGAAATACCTGCAGCATCCCCAAATCCCAAATCTCTTTCATTGACTACTTCATCACAGACATGTTTGCTGCTTGGGACGGTAAGAACGCTTTGAGCATATTTCCCTCAGTAACGGGGAACTGCATATTAAGTAGTGCATAGTGTAGTTTTTGACTGTAGATATATGTTTGGGGGCTCAGACTTTGAAGAAGGGCTGAGGAGAAGCAGTGAGCTGACACCGAGGGCCGTGAGGGCGGGGTGCTGTCTGTCCTCTTCCTCCTCAGCTGCCCCTGGCCCGGCCCCAGGGGCTAGACGTTGTTGTGCCAGTTTCATAGATGAGAGGGTTGAACTTGGGGCTGCACAACCGGTGGTGGAGAGCCCAGGATTCAGAAACACTTACGTTGACTCCAAAGCCCACGTCGTTCTGTGGGAGCCCTTGTGCCATCTGCTCCCCCAGCTTCTCCCGCCTCACGTGGTAGCCGACCCGAGAGCAGGCTGGTCTCTGACGGGTACACGTCCCTCTTCTTTAACCTCAGGTGCCTGCAGGAGCCTGTCACGTAAAGGACTCTCAGGGAAGGGGCCCCACTAATACTCCCTGTCCAGATCCATGGGCAGGAGACAAACCCCCATCTCAGGGTGCTGGGAGGTGGGGGAAGGACGACTCAGACGGTGGAAAGAGCTGCAGCTTTGGGGCCAGACTGCAGGCTCTGCAGCTCCTTGAGTCCAGATTCATGGCCTCTCCTGGCCCCATTTTCTTCGTTATGTAAAATGACTTGCTCCCCACTCATGCCCTAGGGCATGTGCTGCAGGTGGAAGATGGTGGTATAAATTGGGGGGGGGGAGCAGGGAGAACTCCCAGGAGAGCCAGTCAGGGCCCAGGGCCTGGCTCCTGGCACCCTGGGCCCCAAAGGTGCTGATCAAATGGTGAGTATGCAGATGAGCTCCCCTTCTGCTTCACCTACCAGTTGTCAGCTCACCAGGTGGTTACAGAGGAGCTGCTGGCACTGAGCACAGGACTTGGCTTTAGTGCATTCCGGCCACTGGGTTTGCTGTGTCTGCTGAGCACTGTGCAGTTGTCTGCTCCTGTCTGCCCCTCTTCCGTAAAATGCTCTCTCCGTAGAAAGCCTCAAAGTCTAAATTTACTGAGGCTGTGAAAGGGTATCACAGTGCCATCTTTTTTCTCTAGCCTTTGTAGACCTGCCTGAGTTAATGCAGCATCTTGACAACAATTTTAAATACTGGAAGGGACTGGACGAAATGAAGCTGCGGAGCCTCCGCCCACCTCCTGAATAGTGGGCAGCACTGCCTGGGGCCCTGACGCTGTGTCCCTCCAGTCACTTGGGATTCCTGAGGGCAGGCAGAGTTCCTTGGTCCTTTCGTCCCCCGGCCTGCAGAGCCTGTAAGAGCACGCAGGGACGTCGGCAACCTTCTGTAGCCACCATCTGATGCCACTGCCGTAAAGCGAGACTTAGTCCACTCAAGGTACCTGGGCCTGCTGCGGGGGGGCCCCGGAGAGTCACGTGAGAACCATGGTTTGCATTCACGTCCGTTAAAACATGAGCTCGGGACTGCCCCCGCGAGGGACGGTGATGGATTTCCTGCCAGTGACAGAGGGTGTCTTGTTGCAGTTTCTCTGTTATGTTCAGCACTTAAGAACAGCTAATGGCAATCGGATCTTTTTTCACATCGTAGAAGGTGCAATGACTTCTCTTTTAAAATTGAACAGAAAATGCAAAGAAAATTTGAAGTTATTAATATCAATTATTAAAATTTTATTTATTTTATTAGAAGTTCAATATTTTCTATGAATTTAAAAATACTTCAAAGCCAAAGCCAACTTTTAAATGCCATAACCAAATTTACATGATTCATATTCATTAAATATGTATTACTTTGTGTACAGACTTATTTTCCTAATGCAAATTTAAAATATAAAATGACACATTTTTACTGCACTATAGAAATATTTGTGTATGTTAAACTTTCCTGATTGATTGATGCTAATTGGGAAAAGCTGTTTTGTGGGTGGGTCTGATTCTAGAAGCACTCAAGGAGAAGGGCTCCTGTACAGCAACCAGAGCTCAGAAACTGCTCTAGTTGTCTGACGGGCTCTGCAGGTGACTCCCCAAAGTGAAAGAAACTAGGACTTCACACTTTTTTCCTAAAATTTTATAATTGAATTTCCAAAAGTCTGCCTTATTTTATACAGTGTTTCTATGAAATATTCTCCATAAAAACAGAGAAAATGCAGTATTTAGTGAATTGACATTTTATAACCAATCTGTTTTCATCTGCATTTTGCTTCCTGAAATGTATAAAGGTTCTGTGTCTTCACATTTTGAACAAAAGTAGTACCATAAAAAATGACACGTGATGACATGTCAAAGCGCTTGCTCTTTCCTTTTAAACTTGTTTTGTTCCAGATAAAAGTGAAATTAAACTATTTGTTTTTAAGACAAAATGTGCCACCTTTTCTTTGAAGTTTTATACTACTTAAAATACTTTTTTTTTCTCCCTGTAAATAAAGAAGATACCTTTATTTTACAGAAAAAAAATGAATGGTTAAATGACCTTTTCAGGGTCACAAAGGGCCAGGTGAATATGTTGACAAATTCTCAGATACCTTAATTAATTCACCAGTTGGTACCCATTCAGAGAGATCATGCACCCTGGAGGGGCTCTCAGGGATGGGTCCTGGGTACCTGATGCCCATTCAGAGATGTCAGGGCACTCTGGAGGTCTGACAAGGCCAGCCCCTCAGGGGTCTCTTTGTCTAAAGAAACAAAGGCCCCTTTTTCCTGTGTGGAGACATGTGACCTAAGTTGATAACTGTGGACTGATGTGGGAAGAAAGCCCTCTCCGCTCCTCTAGGTGCCAGGAAAGAAAAGGAAATGATCCCACAAGGAACTCAACCATCATGAGGTAGAGACAGAAAAATCAGAAGGAGACTTTAAGTATCTTAACATGTTTGAAGAGGTACAAGAAGCAATAGAAACCATAAGGTAAACCAAAGTAGTTTTGAAAAAAATAAGATTTGAAAAAGAACCAAAGAGACATTCTAGGTATGAAGGATACAGTCATCAAAACAAATGGAGGGACTTCCCTGGTGGTCCAGTGGCTAAGACTCCACTCTCCCAATGCAGGGGGCCCAGGTTCTATCCCTGATCAGGGAGCTAGATCCCCCATGCATATCGCAACTAAGAGCCACATGCCACAACTAAAGATCCCGCATGCCACAACTAAAAGATCCCTCATGCCGCACCTAAGACCAGCACAGCCAAATGAATAAATAAATAAATAAATGTGTTTGTTCGTTTGTTTTTAAAAAGGAAAACTTCTGTACAGGTTTAACAGGAAACCAGACATAACTAAAGAGAGAATTAGTAAATTGGAAGACTTAAGGAAATGATTCAGCATGCAGCACAGAGATTAAAAATGGAAAATGTGAAAGCAAAGTTAAAATACGGAGGGTAGAATGAAATGCTTCAAAATGTGTCGAAACTAGGTGATCCAGAGGGGAGAAGAAATGGGGAGAAGCACTATCCAGAGAAAGCCTGCGAGTCCCTCAGGACTTGACAGATGCAAGTCCGCGTATTTACAGGGCACATCAAATCCCAAGTAGGAGGAATAAACAACACAGTAAAACTGCAGAGCATTGAGCTCCAAGAGTACAAGCTGTGAGAGAAGACAGATGGCTTACAAAGGAACCAGTGTTAGACTGCCATCAGACTTCTTCTCACGTGCAACAACCAAAAGACAAAGGAGTGATACACTGTGGAAAAAACTGCTGGAAGAGATACTTCGTTAACATGAGTTCAGAAAGAAGAAGTAGGGTATAGAAAGCAGTGGTAAACAGACACTGGTAAACATCCAGACAAAACTAAGCAGGTATATCTGAGTGGGGGAAAAAATAACAGCAAGAACTGGGTCACATCCTGAGGTTCCAGGGTATCTGAATTTTGGGGGACACTATCCAGCCTGTTACAGACGGTGATATCCATCTTGTGCACACACTCCTGTTCTTAGCTGCCTGCTCTGATGAAGCAAGCTGCTGTGCTGCGCGCTGCCCCATGGGGAGGCCTAATACATGGCAAGGAAGCAAGGGCAGCCTCCAGCCCACAGCCACCATGGAACTGAGTCATATGCCAGCAACCACAGGAGTGTGTTAGAAGCAGATTCTGCCACAGCTCCAGCAGACACATTGACCACAACCTTATGAGAGACCCTGAGCCAGAGGACCCAACTTCGCCACACCTGGGTTCCTACCCACAGAAACCGTGAGAGGGTAAACAGCTAATTTTATGCCAGTAAACTACGGTAATTTGTTACAGGGTAACAACTAATACACATACGATACACAGCAGTTAAAAAGAATGAAGCAGAGCTACAGATGTCAACTGGGAAAGGCTTAATAATAATGTTGAATGAAAAGGCTAAGTTGCATTATGACAGCATTTGCGTCCATTTTTTGAATACCCAAAACAATACACTATTGTTCATGGAAAAATTAATAGTAGGAGCATTCAAATGTTCAGGGAGTTTACAAATACTGTGAACTGGCTTGTGCGACACTAAGCCCCTGGTGTACACACAAACTAGAAAACCACGAAATTTCCCTCCACACTCCCTTGCACCAGGTTTCTGTATCTAATTTAGGTTCCCCTGTCAGATGCAAGGCTCTGATTTAGAAATGCGTCAACAACGGAGAGCACACGTAGAGGCATCGGGTTTTGAACTTTCTCTCCACCAGCAGCTCTGACTGCAGTAGAAGCAGTGAGCCTCTGGGGCTGCAGCAGCTGCCTGGGCGTCCCAGCCCTCAAGTGTGGTTTAGGGAGACTTTCCAGGAAACTCAGTCACGAGTCTGTTTCTTTAGCCCTTCCACTGATAAATCCCTTCCACTTCAACTAGCCAGAGGGGGTTCTCTGGTCTCAAAATAAAGGCTCTTGACCATGACCACTAGGACACACACTCCAACTTCACGAAGGCAGTTACCTCAGGGGCAGGGGAGGCACTGGTACTGGGGAGACGTTCAAAGGGAACTATATGTACCTTTTGGTTTCAAAGGCAAAAAATCTAAAGCAGACACAGCAAAATATTAACAGTAATTCTGGTGATGGGTACATCAGTTTTTAAAAAATATACCACTATACTTTTCTAAATGTTGAAATATTTCATAGTCTTTTTTTTAATGTGGAGATCATGCCTGGTGATAAGATGGCTAGGAGAATATTTTATCTTTGACAAAGTCTAAGTAGTATACAAAACAGGGAAACCATATGAAAAAACAATAATGAACTCAATTATAAAATAAACATATTCTAGATACCAACCACAATAAAAGAAACAGGGATGTGACCAAAGACTGAGTTCTCCACTGGATATAATAGTAACTTGATAGTGCTATGTTTTCTGGATGGAGATACAGGCCACTCATACCCATGATTAGTGATGTGGGAAAGTAAAAATAAATTTAAATATCTTCCAACTTTAAAAAAGAAAAAGAAAAAAGAAACAGGGAGGGGCTTCCCTGGTGGTGCAGTGGTTGAGAATCTGCCTGCTAATGCAGGGGACACGGGTTCGAGCCCTGATCTAGGAGGATCCCACATGCCACAGAGCAGCTGGGCCCGTGAGCCACAATTACTGAGCCTGCGCGTCCGCAGCCTGTGCTCCGCAACGAAAGAGGCCGTGATAGTGAGTGGCCCCCGCTTGCCACAACTAGAGAAAGCCATCGCACAGAAACGAAGACCCAACACAGCCCTAAATAAATAAATAAATAAATTTTTAAATAAATACTCCTGTTCTCTGTTTAAAAAAAAAGGGGGGAAATGTTTATAACACAGATTTTTTTTTTTTTTTTTTTTTGGTGGTACACGGGCCTCTCTCTGTTGGGGCCTCTCCCGTTGCGGAGCACAGGCTCCGGACGCGCAGGCCCAGCGGCCATGGCTCACGGGCCCAGCCACTCCGCAGCACGTGGGATCTTCCCGGACTGGGGCATGAACCCGCCTCCCCTGCATTGGCAGGCGGACTCTCAACCACTGCGCCACCAGGGAAGCCCTACAATACTGATTTTTGGAAACTTTTAACATAAATAGTAGGAAGAAATAGGATATGATATGAACAGAAATGACATGAACAGAAAGTTCATAGAAAAAAGTATAAAAGATTCTTAACGTTTATGCTAAATCTAATAGTAATTGAAATGCAAATTAGAACCAATTTGAGATATTTCTCACTTTTAAGATTAGTAAGGAACAAAGAGCTTGATAACAGTGTGTTGTTGAGAAAGGTGTGGACACAGGCACGCTCATACATGGCAGGTGAGTGTAAATTAGTACAACCTCCATGGAGGGCAACGTTGCCAAATCCAGCCAAATCACAAATATATGTGTGTTGTGACCCAGCAACTCTACTTCCAGAAATCAATTTCCAGAAATATCTTCCAAAGATATACTCACACGTGGGAAATGATAACGTATACAGAATTATTTATGACAGCCATGCTTGTAATAGTAAAAGATTGGAAACAGATGTCTATCATTTAAGAAGAGTAATTACGTAAATAAATGATAGTATGTCCCTACAATAGAACCCTATGCTTTTTTAGGTATGAAAAAGAATGAGAAGGGGACTTCCCTGGTGGTCCAGAATCTGCCTTCCAATGCAAGGGAGGCGGGTTCGATCCCTGGTCAGGGAACTGAGATCCCACGTGCCGTGGGGTGACCAAGCTCGCACAACACAGCTACTGAGCTCGCGCACTTCAACTAGAGAGCCCGCATGCCACAAACTACAGAGCCCACATGCCCTGAAGCCTGTGTGCCACAATTAGAGAAAACCCACAAGCACAACTAGAGAGAAGCAGTTGTGCCACAACAAAAGATCCTGCATACCTCAACAAAGATCCTGCGTGCCGCAACTAAGCCCCAACGCAGCCAAAAATAAATAAATAAAAAAAGAACGAGAAGGTTCTTCGTGTGCTGATATTAAGAGATTGCCAACATATATTAATACGTGGAAAAAGAGCATAACACGGAATATACATATATGCTAGCATTTGTTTAAATGCTAAATAAGCTTAAAATCTCTGGATGTGCACACAAGAAACAAGTGACATGGACTGCCTCTGGTGACTAGCAGTCATAGCCTAGGGGAAGACTCTTCATTCTATGTCCATATGTGAATTCTGAACAGTGCTCCTGAGGAATACAAAAGGTTTGAATAAATGAAAAGGCGCAAACCCTATTTTCACGAGTTAATTTTGTAAAAATGTCTATTTCTGCCTAAATTATTCTATGAATTCAGAATGATTCCCAATTTTAAAACAATCTTTTTAATCTAGCTGTCATTCTAATGTTCATCTATTGTATGAAGGAAAGGAAAATTCTGAAAATGAAGAGTAAAGAGAGAGGACTAGCCCAAGACATGCAAACATATCATAAAGCTGCCATGATTAAACCACTGAGACACTGACCCCTGCAAATGAGTAAATGGAACTGAATAGAGCCAGAAATATAACCAAACACACCCAGGAGTTTAGTAGAATATTAAAGGTGCTGCTTTTCACATCACTGGAGGAAAGATGGATTTATTCAATAAATGGTGTTGGGATGACTACGTGGCTATCTGAGAAATTGATTCTTAATGCACCAATGCTTTAGAAGTGAAAATTAAACATAGAAGTATTAGAAAAAACCATGAAGAAACTATCTTTATCATCTCACAGTGGAAAAGGCATGATATAAAATCCAGAGTTTAATTCACTTCGTTATACAGCAGAAACTAACACAACATTGTAAAGCAATTATACTCCAATAAAGACGTTAAAAAAAAATCCAGAGTTTATTTCAAAACAAAGCAACGAAACCCTGCTAATTTCACCCGAGTTTAAGAGAAAAGACAGTCTGCCCCTGGGCCAGGGCCAGCAGTGGGCAGAGAGAGATGGTGAAGTTGGCACACGGCACTAACTCAAGCAACTATGGGCACCATGCAGAAAACTCATGGCTGTGCATTACAGCTGTTCATAAGTTTGGAAACAACCAAAATGCCCAGCAATAGGTGACTATTAAGAAGAAAAGTTTGGTATGATTCCAAACTGGAGTTCTTTGCAGCCAGTAAAAAATAATGATTTAGAAAATTATTCAGTGAAATGGGGCAAACTCAAGGCGGTGTTATTAAGTGAAAACTCGTTGAAGAATATGGAATGACCCATTTTGGAGGAAGAGGGGAAGATACATGTGATTAGAAAAAGAAAAAAGACTAGAAGGAAATGCACCGGCATGTTTGCAAGGGTTGTTACCTCTGGAGACTGGGGTTACTGGGGCTTCATTGCCCACCTTGTGCTTTTCCGGGTTTCCCCAAACTTAATACATGTGATTATTTCTACAGTTAGAAGGCCCTAAGGTTTGAAATCTGAATGACGGAGAAGGTGGTGTGAGTCACGTAACTAGGACTCGAGAGGGGAGACGGCCAGTCCAGACTTGGACGTAACCGCTCTGATGGCCTGTGGACACCCAAGGAGGGAGCCAGCTGGAAGTGAGGCCTGGACTCTGTAGTGAAGCCTGTGTCGTGTTTAGCTCTGTGGACATGACACAAGCCTTGAAGTAGTCAAGGGCAAGATGGGGAGGGAACAGCTGAAGGGCACAGCTGTAAACCCTGCTGTCAGGGTCCACAGGGCAGCCACAGATGAGGCCTGAACCCCCAGGGCCTCCCAAGGCTGGAGAGGAGCAGAGCAATGACAGTGTTCCAGATTTTTCACCTCCTGTCTGAGCAACCTCACAGAGGACTGTGGCCTCCCAGCTGGAAAGGACAGTGGCGAGTGGGCTCTGCTAGCATGTCCTTGGGGGCAGAGAGGGGCCAAGCAGTGAAGCAAAAGTTACCAACCTGGGAGGAGAAGGTTTGTGTGCCCACCTTGTTTGAGCTGAACCTTTCCATAAAGGAGAGAAAAAGGCCAAAGAAAAGTAAGAAGTAGTTTTGCTCCCCCATGTTCTTCAAAGAAATAATTTGATGTGGAAGAACTGGCTTCTGAGTCACAAGGAAACCTTTTCCCCAAGGATTGGGATCAGAAACAATGGGGAAAGGAATTATTAAAACCATCAGTTCACAACAAGCTCAGGAAGAAGCTGAATAAACTTTGAACAATTTCTCTCATCCTGCTATAAAAAGAGGAAATTTCGGAAAGTTAAGAACCATCACGTGTGTACAGTTACACGCCCTTTCATTCCACTGACACGGTCTCGAATCACGAGAGAAACAAGAATGTCTTCACTCCTTCCCAAAGGCCTATGCGCAAGAAAACAAAGCCCTCAGCCCCTCACCTCTCACAGTGGGGGCAGTGCACCGGCAGTGTGGGCGCTGGCTGGACACGCAGCCCTCTGGGCCCACAGACCTGCTGCCCAGAACCTGCATTTCAGCAGTCTGTCTCCCTCGGTCCCGAGCACACTGATTTTGAAAAGCGTGGTTTAACAGATGCTCTCTGTGCAAAATGAAAAGCACCCTGCAACAAGGTGTTTTCACAAGCCACCCTTCCCACTTCCTCTCACCCCCACTTCACCAGCGCCTCAAACCCCAGCTGAAAGGCCCCATTCTTGTCCCATGGAATAGATCCTATTTAATCTAGAAAAGGAGGAAACACACTCGGCCATCAGGAAGCAATAGCGTTAACTTAGGGGCCAAAAACAACACTGCAGACGGAGAACAATGCAAGAGGCGGCGTGGGGAGGATCAAGGCAGCTTAGCTGGGCGGTTTTGGTCACTAAGACAGAAAGGAGGCCCGAGTGCAAATTACATGTGGAGGGTGGACTGGGGAGTGTTTTTATAAAAATAGAAATAATGGTTTAAGAACTTATCTGAGGATTTTCAGATATTAAAAATAAGTTTCCTTCCAGACAGAGAGACTGGCCTCACATGAGGCACTGGTTTCTCACTCTATTGTTCAGCTCAAATTATCCCAAAGTACCTAGCAATTTGGCCACAAACCTGGTTTAAGGCCATGGCCTGTAGGCAGGGTGGAACTCTCAAAAAGAAAATGATTTCAGAAGGAAAAAAGTGATTTATGTTCGAAATGATTTTATAAAAAGACTCAAGTTTCCCTTAAGATTAACTTTTAAAAATTGAAAATTAAGTTATTTTTTAGTATGCTCCATTCCAAAAATGTATAGTTTCCAGAATTTCACACAAGATTAAAACAAGCTAAAGGGAGGATAAAACATGCTACAATGTTTCATAATTGCTACAAGTAGCAGCAGATTTAGCTTGGAGTTTCCTAGCAGCCAAAGTAACAATAGAACAAGATCAGTTCAAAATTGATAACAACACAATAAGCAGGAAACTCTGGAAGTCTTTTCTTAGAGATTTGAGAAAATTTCTCCTGTGGTATACTCTGTAAGGTAGTTCTGGTACTTCTGACTAAATGCTGTACTTGTACTATGACATCAAGACCTTAGAACAGGGGACTTCCCTGGTGGTCCAGTGGGTAAGACTCCCTGCTCCCACTGCAAGGGGCCCAGGTTCAATCTCTGGTGGGGGAACTAGATCCTGCATGCATGCCTCAACTAAGAGTTCACATGCTGCAACTAAGAAGCCTGAATGCCACAACGAAGATCCTGCATGCTACAACTAAGACCTGGCACAGCCCAAAAATTAATTAATTAATTAATTAATACACACACACACACACACACACACACACACACTTTTTAAAAAGACCTTAGAACAAAGCTCCAAGTTCAGGTTTAATGTCGACACTCACTGCCTGCAGGAAGTCCACCATCTCTGCTTCACACTGGGGTTACCTCTCCCACCAGATGATTACCCTCTATCTACCGCTGACTGCTCCAGCAGTGGACAGGTGACCCTATTCTGCCCGATACGCCACAAAGAGAAGTCTACAAGGATGATTCTGAATCAAGTTCTCACTCCCACCAGAGAGCTACAGGAAAAGACCATCTCCTCTCTCTCTAGGTGGGTTGGGTCTGGATGTGACACTTGGGACTGCTGCAGCCATACTGCAGTCCAAGGATGAAGCCACCTCCAACAGTGACAGTGCTGAAGGATGGAAGAAACCTGGGTCAGTGTTTATCAACCACTCCCGGAACCCTCAAAACTCTAGACTACCTGTTCAGTGAGATAATTGCCTGTCCTTATGAATGAATGAATCCTGTTCATTCCTGTTCATGAATCTTGTTTCCACTAGATTCATTCAGGGTTTTCATTTCTATGGAAACAAAATGTAAAAGCCCAATTTTTAGAGGGCAAATACAAAATTAGAAATGGGAATTTTCGACACACAAGAGAAATCTTGCATAAATAAGACTATTTCATCCCAGCATTATCTGAAAGAGCAGAAGACTGGATATAATCTTAAAATACATCGTTGAGTGGAGACAGATATCCATGATAAATCATTAGTCAAATGCATGCACAGTGGAATCTCAAAGAGCCATAAAAAAGGAATGGGATAATCTCCAAAATATACAAAGCAGCTCATGCAGCTCAATATCAAAAAAACAAACAACCCAATCAAACACTGGGCCGAAGACCTAAATAGACATTTCTCCAAAGAAGATATACAGATTGCCAACAAACACGTGAGGATGCCTAACATCACTAATCATTATAGAATGCAAATCAAAACTACAATGAGATATCACCTCACACCCGTCAGAATGGCCATCATCAAAAATCTACAAACAATAAATGCTAGAGACAGTGTGGAGAAAAGGGAATCCTTTTGCACTGTTCGTGGGAATGTAGGTTTGATATAGCCACTATGGAGAACAGTATGGAGGTTCCTTAAAAAACTAAAAATAGAACTACCACACGACCCAGCCATCCCACTACTGGGCATATACCCTGAGAAAACCGTAATTCAAAAAGTCATGTACCACAGTGTTCACTGCAGCACTATTTACAATAGCCAGGACATGGAAGCAACCTAAGTGTCCATCGACAGATGAATGGATAAAGAAGATGTGGCACATATATACAATGGGATATTACTCAGTCATAAAAAACGAAATTGAGTTATTTGTAGTGAGGTGGATGGACCTAGAGTCTGTCATACAGAGGGAAGTAAGTCAGAAAGAGAAAAACAAATACCGTATGCTAACACATATATATGGAATCTAAAAAAAAAAAAAAACAGGTTCTGAAGAACCTAGGGGCAGGACAGGAATAAAGATGCAGACGTAGAGAATGGACTTGAGGACACAGGGAGGGGGAAGGGTAGGCTGGGACGAAGTGAGAGAGTGGCATGGACATGTATACACTACCAAATGTAAAACAGATAGCTAGTGGGAAGCAGCCGCATAGCACAGGGAGATCAGCTTGGTGCTTTGTGACCACCTAGAGGAGTGGAATAGGGAGGGTGGGAGGGAGATGCAAGAGGGAGGGGATATGGGGATATATGTATACGTATAGCTGATTCACTTTGTTATACAGCAGAAACTAACAACAATGTAAAGCAATTATACTCCAGTAAAGATGTTTTAAAAAAAAAAAGGAAAGAAACCAGTATTCACTAAGTGAAAAAAGTGTAGGGCACTGTGTATAGTGTGCTCTAATATGTATTTAAGGGACTTCCCTAGTGGTCCAGTGGGTAAGACTCCACACTTCCAATGCAGGCGGCCCAGGTTTGATCCCTGGTGGGGGAACTAGATCCTGCATACATGCCACAACTAAAGATCCCGCATGCTGCAACTAAGACCTGGTGCAGCAAAAATAAATAATTAATTGAAAAATAAATAAATATTTTTTTTAATAAAAAAATAAAAAGAAATATGGGGACTTCCCTGGTGGTGCAGTGGTTAAGAATCCACCTGCCAATGCAGGGGACATGGGTTCGAGCCCTGGTCCAGGAAGATCCCACATGCCGCAGAGCAACTAAGCCTGTGCACCACAACTACTGAGCCTGCGTGCCACAACTACTGAAGCCCACGTGCCCAAAGCCCATGCTCCACAACAAGAGAAGCCACTGCAATGAGAAGCCCACGCACCATAACAAAGAGTAGCCCCTGCTCGCTGCAACTAGAGAAAGGCCGCGTGCAGCAACAAAGACCCAAGGCAGCCAAAAATAAATAAATTTATTTTTAAAAATGTATTTAAAAAGAGAGAAATGTATGTATTTTTTTGCTAATGGTATTAATAATCCATTGCTACATAATAAATTACTCAAACACTTAGCAACTTAAAAGAGCAAACATTCATTATCTCAGTTTCTGTGGGTCAGGAATTTGGGAGTGGCTTAATAGGTGTCTCTCATGGGATTATAGTCAAGATGTTGGCTGGTGAGTGATACCAGTGAAAATGGAGTAATAAGGACCTTCAAAAATTATAACCTCCATAAAGGCAATAAGAAAACTGACAAAAACTGTCAGAACAAATTTTTCAGAACTCTGGAAGTTAACCAAAAGATTGCAGCAATCTGAGGAGTTTTAATCAAGAGAAGTATCCAAATCTCAGTAACAACAGCGAGCTTTGTGGCAATTTAACTTGTCCTATTTTCATCCCCCTCTCTCCAGCTCCATGACAGCCTTGAAAATCAACAGTCACAAGTGAAAAATAGCAGCCTGGCAGACAACAGAAGAGGTGAATCAGGGTTGGAGCTACTTAAAAGCTTCCTTCCCGTAGAACTGTCATTATATGACCTATCTGGTGGCTCCCTGGAAGACTCTACTTGCAAGGCCGTCTTTATTGATTAGACTTGGAGCTTGCCCAGTGTGAAAATCTTTTCCCTGGAGGTGTTGGTAAAAACATTTCAATGCAATTGTTTGATTTTACGGCTGCTGTAGGCAGTGGATAACAATTGGGGCAAACAACAGGCTACCCAAAAAGCTTAAAAGTTAGATCTAGGGAAGGAGATGCCCATAAGGGCTGTGAAAATTTGACATACTCCTCAGAACCTGTAAGGTTAAGGTATATGTAGGATTGTGTGCATGCTCAGAAGAGAACTGAGAATGCTGTCACCTCTAGCCGACGTTGAGGCTCCTTACAAGGAGAGAGTGAAGTCTAAGGCAGAGTTGTCAAGTGTCTGGCCGAGCGTTGAAGGCATGCCACAACAAGCATACAGAACCCATTGGCAATGACTGGCTGATTTACTGGTTCCAGATATTAAAGGAAATCTCTGACCAGTCATTAGCTGGCCACTAATCTAACTAGGCAGAGACTTCAGTGGCCACACACAAAAAAGAATACAGACCTTACAAAAACAGTTCAGAAAAATCATTAAACAAACAACCCCAGCAACTACGAAAACCTTTGAGGATGAGGGAAGAACCCGATTTCCAGAGTTCCCAATTGTATCAATTTAAATGTCCAGTTTTCAACAAAATGTTACAAGACATGCAAAGAAAAAAAAAGTGTGATCCATATGGGGCAGGGGAAGCTATCAACAGAAACAGTTCCTGAGGAAAACCAAAGACTGACTTTATTTATTTATTTTTTGGCCACACCACATGGCTTGCAGGGATCTTAGTTCCCCGACCAGGGATTGAACCTGGGCCCTCGGCAGTGAAAGCCTGGAGTCCTAACCACTGGACTTCCCGGGAACTCCCCAGACCAAAGACTTTAAATCAGCTATTTAAAATATGTTCAAAGAACTAAAGGAAATACTATCTGAAAAACTAAAGGAAAGTATTAAAAAAATGTATTACCAAAGAGAATATCAATAAAGAGATAGAAATTATAAATAAAGAACCATATAGAAATTCTAGAGTTGAGAAGTATAATGACTGAAATGAGAAATTCACTAGAGGTGTTCAACAGCAGATTTCAGCAGGTGGAGGAAGGAATCAGTGATCTTGAAGATAGGTAAATTGGGCTTACCAGTCTTGAGGAATAGAAAGGAGAAAAAAAATAAAGAAAACTGAACAAAGCCTCAGAGACCTCTGGGACAGCATCAAGTGTACCAACATATGCATAATGAGAATACTAGAAGGAGAAAAGAAAGACCAGAAAGAATATTTAAAGGAATAATGGCAGAAAATTTCCCAAATTTGATGAAAAACATTTGCCTACAGACCCAAGAAGCTCAATGAACTCCAAGTAGGATAAACTCAAAGAGAGCCATACCAAGACACATTATAATCAAACTATTGAAAGCTGGAGACAAGGAGAGAATCTTAAAGGCCACCAGAGAGAAATGGCACATATCATGTGCAAGAGATCCTCAATAAGATTAGCAGCTGATTTCTCATCATAAACTGTGGAAGCCAGAAGGCAGTGACAAGACATGGCAGTGAGATGTGGATGGGCATCCAATATATAAAGATTTAATGTGGATGATAATAACACAAAGGAAGGGAGAAATAGAGCTATATAGGAGCAAAATTTTGTATATTACTGAAATAAAATTAATCTTAACTATTGAATAGATTATTATAAATTAAGATATCCAGAACAACCACTAAGAAAATAACTCAAAAGATATTATATAATAAAAGAAATGACAAGGTATTAAAATGGTGCACTAGAGAATATGTACTTAACACAAAGAAGGCAGTCATGGAGAAACAGAGGAATAAAAAAGACATAAGACATACAGGAAACAAATAGCCAAAGGAAGGCATAACTTCCACCTTTACATTGAGTACACTCAATATAAATGGATTAAACACTACAATTAAGGTGGAGATTGTCATAAGGGATTTTTAAAAAACAATGAAACCTTACGCTATCTACAAGAGACACACTTTAGATTCAGACACAAATAGGTTGAAACTAAAAGGAGAGAAAACAATATACCATTCAGACAGTAACTGAAAGAGAACTGAAGTGGCTATACTAATATCAGACAAAATACACTTTAAAACAAAAATTGTTACTAGGGACAAAGAAGGACATTTTATCATGATAAAAGGGACAATCTCTCAAGAAGATATAACAATTATAAACATATGTTCCTAATAACAGAACACCAAAATGCATGAAGCAAAAACTGACAGAACTGAAGGGAGAATTAGACAATTTAACAATAATTGTTGGAGTCTTTAATACTCCACTTTCAATTATGGATAAAATGAGTAGACAGAAGATCAACAAGGAAACAGACGATTTGAACAACACTATAAGGCAACCACTTAGAATGCATCTATAGAACACTGCATCCAACAACAGAAGTATACACATTCCTCTCTATTATACATGGAACATTCTTCAGGATATGCCATATGATAGGCCATGATGTAAGTCTCAATAAGTTTAAAAGAATTGAACTCATACAAAGTACTTTCTCTGACCAAAATGGAATGAAACTAGAAATCAGTAACAGGAAAATTTGGAAATTCACAAATATGCGGAAATTAACACAATCTTAAATCACCAATAGATCAGTGAATAAGTCACAAGAGAAATTAGAAAATACTTTGAGATGAATGAAAATGAAAACATAAGAGGCTAAAATTTATGGAATGGAGTGAAAGTAGTGCTTACAGAAAAATTTACAGCTGTAAATCATACAATAAAAAAGAAGACAACTCAAATCAGTAGGTTCTTAATACGTTAGTGTTTGGGTTGGCCAAAAAGTTTATTCAGATGTTATGGGAAAACCCCGATGAACTTTTTGGCCAACCCAATAAAAGAAGTGCAAACTAACCAAAGCAAACATTAGGAAAGAAATAATAAAGATTATAGCAGAAGTAAATGCAATAAAAATAGGAAAACTATAGAGAAAAATCAACAAGACCAGAAGTTGATTCTTTGAAAGAAGAACAAATTGAAAAACTTCAGGCTAGACTGACAAAAAAGAGAAAAGACGTAAACTGTTAAAATCATGAATGAAAGATGGGGGGGGTGTGTGTGGTCACACTGCTACCAACCTTACAGAAATAAGAAGTTTTATAAGAGAATACTATGAATAACTATATAACAACACATTAGATAACCAGGTGAAATGTACAAATTCCTAGAAAGATACAAATTAATGAAACTGACTCAGTAAAAAATAGAAAAGTTGAATAGACCTACAATAAGCAGAGATAGAATGAATGATCAAAAAGTTTCCCACAAAGAAAAACTCAGGACCAGATGGCTTCACCCCTGAATTCTACCAAACACCTAAAAAAGAATTAAGACCAATCCCTCTCAAATTCTTCCTAGAAACAGAAGAGGAAGGAACACTTCCAAACTCATTTTGTGAGGTATTACCCTGATACCAAAGCCAGACAAAGATATCACAAGAGAACTATAAACCAATATCATTTATGAATATAAATGTAAAAACCCTCTACTAAAAAACAGCAAACTGAATGCAGCAACATACAAAAAAGTGATATTTATCTCAGGAATGCAAGATTGGTCCAATGTAGGAAAATCATTGTAAAACATTTTATTGATAGAATAAAGAATAACTACATGATTGTCTCAATAAGCACAGAAAAAGCATTTGACAAAATTCAACTCTCTCTTATGATAAAAACACTAATAAACTAGGAATAGAAGGGAACTTCCTCAACCTGATAAAGGGCATCACAAAAAACCCACAGCTGACATCATGCTTAATGGTGAAATACTGGAAACTCTTTCCCTAAGATCAAAGATATCTGGCTCTCACTACTTCTATTCAACACTGTTCTGAGGCAATGTACTGGAGGTACTCACTAGGACAAATAGGCAAAAAAAGAAAAAAGAAAGAAAGAAAAGGCCTACAGATTGGAAAGGAAAAATTATGTCTATTTGCAGATAATATAATCTTGTATATAGAAAATCTTAAGGAATACACACACACAAAAACCCATAAGAGCTAGGGTTGGGGCTCAGAGCAGGCCACCACAAGGTATGTCACACGGCATATTGATTTTTTTGAATTAAAATTACTTAAGAAACAGCTAGCGGAAAAAATGATATAAAAAATACTCTGACCTATTTCCCCCTGAAAGGGGGGGAAAAATCTCCCATGTGTAAGTATCCTCCCTATACCAAGAAGATAGAAAGTATCCTTATCATCAGAGCTAGAGAATTCAAGGCTAAGAAAGCTGTATAAACACATTTTGCTACTTCTTTATTACTCTGCAACCCCAAGCACAAGACCCTTTTTAAAATTTTCACAAATAATTGTTTCTTTGTTTAAAAATGATATATAAACAGCCTGCTTTGGTCACTTTGAGGGTCCCATTTCTATGAGACCTCCACGTGTACAAATTATTTTTTTTTCCTCCTGTTAATCTGTTTTGTGTCAATTTAATTATTATACCAGCCTGAAGAACTCAAGAGGGGTAGGGGGGAAATGTCCTTCTCCCCAACAGTAGCAAGGTTGCAAGATACAATTTCAATAATATAAAAATCAAGTGTAGGGACTTCCCTGGTGGTCCACTGCCTAAGACTCTGTGCTCCCAATGCAGGGGGCCCAGGTTCGATCCCTGGTCAGGGAACTATATCTCACATGCGGCAACTAAGAGTTCACATGCTGCAACTAAAAGATCCCGCATGCTGCAAATAAGACCTAGTGCAGCCAAAAAGAAAAAAAGTCAAGTCTATTGCTATAGAATCAAAAAATGAAGTTAAGGAACTATATTCAAAATCTTGTAATAAAAAAAAAAAATCTTGTAATAAACTATAATGGGAAAGAATCGAAAAAAAGAATATATATACACACACATATATATGTATAACGGAATCACTTTGCTGTACGCCCGAAACTAACACAATATTGTAAATCAACTACACTTCAATTTCAAAAAATGAAATTAAGAAAATTCCATTTATAATAGCATCAAAAAGAATAAAATTACTTAGGAATAAAGAAGTACAAGGCTTGTATACTGAAAACTACAAAATATCACTGAAATAAATAAGTTGAAAAATATCCCATGTTCATGCATTGGGAGACTTAATACTGTTAGGCACACAGTAGTCCCTGTTAAGGGTTGAACTGTGTCCTCCCCAAAACGATACGTTCACATCTTAACCCTAGTGCCTCAGAATGTGACCTTATTTGTAATAGGGTCATTTGTAAATGTAATTAGTTAAGATGAGGTCATACTGGAATAGGGTGTGCCCCTAAATCAATATGGTTGGTGTCCTTATAAAAAGATGCCAGGAAGAGACAAGAAAGGATTCACCTATAGGTTTCAGAGGAAGCATGGCGCTGAAGACACCTTGATTTCAGACTTCTAACCTCCAGAACTATAAGACAATAAATTTCTATTGTTTTAAGCCACCCAGTTTGTGGTTTTTACTATGGCAGCCCTAGGAAACTAATAAAGTCCACAAATTGATTTATGGATTCAATGCAATCCCTTTTAAAGGCCCAACTGCTTTTTTTTTTTTTTGCAGTAACTGACAAGCTGATCCTAAAAATTCATATGGAAATACTGAAGACCTGAATAACCAAAACAATCTTGAAAAAGAATAACGAAGTTGGAATACACACAGTTCCTGAAACTTTCTATAAAGCTACAGTAATCAAGACTGTGTAATACTGGCATAAGGATAGGCATAAGTTAATGGAATAGAATTCAGAGTCCAGAAATAAACCCTTACATTTATGATTAACTGATTTCCTACAAGGGTGCCAAGACCTTTCAATGGGGAAGAGAACAGTCTTCAACAAATGGGGCTGGGATAACTGTATATCTACACACAAAAGAATGAAATTGGACCCACTACCTCACACAACATACAAAAATTAACACAAAACAGGTCAAGAACCTAAACATGTGAGCTAAAACTACAAAACTTTAAAAAACATAAATTGGATTTCATCAAAACTTAGAACTCTGTGCTTCGAAGGACACTATCAGAAATGTGAAAAAACAATTGATAGAATGAGAGAAAGTATTTGCAAATCATGTATCTGATAAGGTCGTAGAAATCAGAATATATAAAGAATTCTTACAACTCAACAATAAAAGATAAATAATCCAGTTTTTAAATGAGCAAAGGATTTGAATAGACATTTCTTCAAAGAATATATACAAATGGTCAATAAGCACATGAGCAGATGCTCAACATCCTTAACCACCAGAGAAATGCAAAACAAAACTACAATAAGATACCACTTCACACATATTAGGATGGCGTCATCAAAAAAGGCAGTTAATAACAAGTTTTGATGAGAATGTGGAGGAACTGGAATCCCCATACGTTGCTGGTTGGAATGTAAAATGGCGCAGCTACTTTGGAAAACAGTTTTGCAATTTTTCAAAAAGTTAAACATCAAGTTACCATGTGACCCCAACAATTGCACTCCTAAGTAATATACTCAAATGAAATGAAAACATATGTTCACACAAAAATTTTTATACATTTCATAGCAGCATTATTCACAATAACTAAAAAATGGAAACAACCCAAATGTTCATAAACTGATGAATATATAAACAAAATGTGGTACTATCCATACACTGGAGTATTATCCAGCCATACAAAGGAATGAAGTACAACATGGATGAACCTTGAAAACATGCTAAGTGAAGGAAGCCAGACACAAAAGGCCATATATTATACAATTCCATTTATATGAAACTTCCAGGCAAATCCATAGAAATTAAGAGTAGATTAGTGGTTGCCATGGGCTGGGGGTGGGGAAATGGGGAGTGAATTGGTATGAGGCTTCTTTTGGAGGTACTGAACATGTTCTGAAGTTACACAGCAGTGAGAGTTGCACAATTTTGTGAATATACTAAAAACCACTATATTTATACTTCAAAAGGGAAAATTATATCGTATATGAATTGTATCTCAATTTTTAAAAATAAGATGTTGGGACTTCCCTGGCGGTCCAGTGGTTGGGACCCCATGCTTCCACTGCTGGGGGCACGGGTTTGATCCCTGGTTGGGAAACTAAGATCTTACAAGCTGCACGGCGTGGCCAAAAAAATAAAATAGAAACCCGGGAACTCTTTAAAAAGAAAAAAAAGGTGTTATCCAGGCTGCAGTCATCTGAAAGTTTCACTGGGGCTGGAGGGTCTGTCTACTTCCAAGACGAGTTTCTTACATTGCTGTTACCGGGAGGCCTCAGTTCCTCAGTGTCTTTGCAACATGGCAGCTGGCTTGCCGCAGAGCAATTGATCCAAGAAAGAGCAAGGAGGAGGTCACAAAATATATTGATGACTTAGTCTTGGATGTTACACACTATCACTTCTGTCATGTTCTATTAGTTATAAGGGAGTCACTAAGTCCAGCCCATAACCAAGAGGAGGGATGAAACCTACACCTCTTGAAGGGAGGGGGCCCTAATAATGTGTGGACACACTTTAAAACCCATCACATGTACATGTAACATATCTAGGACACAAAAGAAACTGACAACAGGGCTCCATGTGCAAAGGGGGAACCAGAAGCCTGGAGGACATGAGTTGGATGGAGATTGCTCACTGTAAGCTCATTTTTATCTTTTGAATTGTGAACCATGTGACGTGCTGCCTGTTCAAATAATTAAAAACAATCTTAAAAATGAAAAAAAATTCATTTTCTTTTAAGAAGGAAAATATCTTGCTTTGCTAGCTGAATTTGTTAGGTTGAAGTCCTAAATCAAATTGCACTTTTATAAATAAAAATACATTTTTATATATTTATATTCAACTATCCATGCATACATACACATTTTCTCACTCCCTAGCTCCTAATAGCCAAGGTTTAACAGAAGAAAAAACTGGAGGGCTTCCCTGGTGGCGCAGTGGTTAACAATCTGCCTGCCAATGCAGGGGACACGGGTTCAAGCCCTGGTCTGGGAAGATCCCACAAGCCACAGAGCAACTAAGCCCGTGAGACACAACTACTGAGCCTGCGCGTCTGGAGCCTGTGCTCCGCAACAGGAGAGGCCGCGACAGTGAGAGGCCCGCGCACCGTGATGAAGAATGGCCCCCACTTGCCACAACTGGAGAAAGCCCTTGCACAGAAACGAAGACCCAACACAGCCAAAAATAAATAAACAACAGCAGCAAAAAAACTGGAATCCTTCTTTGGGTTCTAAAATTGGATAACCTAGATGAAACGGACAAATTCCTAGAAACACGCAAATTACCTATATTGACTGAAGAAACAGAAAATCTCACTAGACCTATAACAAGTAAAAACATTGAATCAGTAATCAAAAATTTCCCAACAAAGAAAAATCGAGGACCACATGGATTCACTGGTAAATTCTACCAAAAATTTAAAGAACAATTAACACCAGTCCTTCTCAAACTCTTCAAAGAAATAAACTAGGAGAACACTTTCCATCTCGTTCTATGGGGTCAGCATTTCCCTAATACCAAAGCCATATTAAGACCATCACAAAAAAGAAAATTACAAATCAATCCGTTATGAGTATCAATGCAAAGATCCTCAACAAAATACTAGCAAACCAAACTGAGCACATTAAAAGGATTATATACCATGACAAAGTGGAATTTATAATAGAAATGCAAGGGTTCAACATAAGAGAAAAATGAATGTAATATATCACAGTAGTAGAAGAAAAAAACAACATACTGTCATCTCAATTGATACAGAAAAGGCATTTACAAAAGCCAACACTCTTTCATTATAAAAACTCTCAGAAAAACTAGGAATAGAGAGAAGATTCCTCAACATGATAAAGGGCATTTATGAAAAAAACCACAGCTAACATTATGCTTCACGATGAGAGATTGAAAGCTTTTTACTTGTAATTTCATGAATGAGACAAGAATGCCTGCTTTCACCACTGCTATTTAACACTGTACTAGAAATTCTAGCAGAGCAATTAAACAAGAAAAGAAATAAAAGGCATCCAAATTGGGAATGAAGAAGTAAAACTATCTGCAGGTGACATGATCCTACACATGGAAAATCCCAAGGAATGTACAAGAAAGTTACTAGAGTGAATCAACAAATTCAGCAAAATTGCAAAAATCAGTTGTTTCTATATACCAGTGATGAATAATTAGAAAAGAAAACTGAGAAATCAATTCAATTTACAATAATATCTATGTGTGGGTTTTCCACACCAAGCAATTTGCCAGTTCTCTGTAGACACCAACTGGGTGCCCTACAACTTATTTCACTTCTGACACTCACTACCCAGAGTTAGCACAGACCCCACAGATTAAAATCTCAATCCCCCTACTTCAGAGGCTAGTCACAAGTTTTGAGTCCCCAGGTTACCCATACTTCTGTCTGATTTGGCTACAAACTGGGGGTTCCCATGACTCCAACTCAGGTTCAGTAATTTGCTATAACAGCTCACAGAACTTGGAGATAAACTTTACTATTACTGGTTTACTATAAAGGATACAAATGAACAGCCAGACCAAGAGGTACATAGGGTGAGGTCTGGAAGGATCCTCAGCACAGGATTTTCTGTCCCCAAGGGATGTGCCACCCTCCCAGCACACATTCACCAACCTGGAAGCTCTCCAAACCCCATCACTTAAGAGTTTTTATGGAGGTTCAAATATGTAGACGTGATGGATTAAATCATTGGCTACTGGTGATTAACTCAATTTCCAGCCCCCTCCCCTCCACAGAGGTGGGGGGGGGGGCTAAAAAGTTCCAATCCTCTATTCACATGGTTGGTTCCTCTAGCAACTAGCCCCCATCCTGAAGTGATCTACAGCCCACCAAGAGTCACCTCATTAGCATAAACTCAGGTATGGTTGAAAGGGGCTTATTATGAATAACACTCAGGAAATTCCAAGGGTTTTAGAAGATTTTATGCCAAGAACTGGGGAGAAAGACCAAATATATATTTCTTATTATACCACAATAGCACAATCTAAAAGAATAAAATGCCTGGGAATAAACTTAAGCAAGGAGTGAAAGGCTTGTTCCCTGAAAATTACAAAATATTCCTCTAAGAAATTAAAGAAGATCTAAGTAAGTGGAAAGACATCCCATGCTCATGGACTGGAAGACTTAATACTGTCGAGATGTCAATACTACCCAAAGCCATCTACAAAATTCAGAGCAACTCCTATTAAAATTCCAGTGGGCTTTTTTTGCAGAAATGGAAAAGCTGATTCTCAAATTCAGTGCATGGAGTCCATGTAATAGGCTGAACTGTATTCCCCAAAATTCATATGCAGAAGCCTTAACCTCCAGTACCTCAGAATGTGACTATATTTGCAGACAGGGCCTTTAAAGAGGTAATTATGTTACAATGAGTCCATTAGGGTGGGCCCTAGTCTAATCTGACCGGTGTCCTTATTAGATGAGGAAATTTGGATACAGAGAGACCAGGGCTAAGAGCATGTGAGGACATAGCAAGAAGACAGCCAGCTCCAAGGCAAGAAGAGAGGCCTCGGGAGAAATCAAACCTGCTTACATCTTCATCTTGGACTTGTAGCCTCCAGAACTGTAAGAAAATAAATCACTGTTTAAGTCTGTGGTATTCTGTATGGCAGCACTAGCAAACTTACACAGCCCAGGTAGACCAAAAAAAAAAAAAAAAATCTTAAAAAAGAACAAAGTGGAAGGACCCACACTTCGTAGCTCACTACAAAGCTACAGTAATCAAAATGCTGTGGACTGACAGAAGGACAGACTTATAGACCAATGGAATAGAACTGAGAGTTCAGAAACAAACCCATACATTTATGGCTAACTGATTTTTGACAAGGGTCTCAAGTCCAATCAATGGGAAAGGAATAGTCTCTTTAACAGATGATGCTGGGACAACAGGACTTCCATATGCAAGAGAATGAAGTTGGACCCCTACCTCATACCATATACAAAAATTAACACAAAATGTATCAAAGGATTAAATATAAGGGCTAAAACCATAAAATTCTTGAAAGAAAACATAGGAGTAATTCTTCATGCCTGTGGATTTGGCAAAGGATTCTTAGATATGACACCAAAAGCATAAGCAATAAAAGAAAAAAATAACACATTGAACTCCATCAAAAGTTAAAACTTTTGTGTATCAAAGGACATTATCAACAGAGAGAAAAGACAACACACAGAATGAGGGAAAATATTTGCAAATCATATCTGATAAAGAATTAATATCCAGAATATACAAAGAACTCCTACAATTCAGTAACAACCAATTTAAAAACTGACAAAGAACTTGAACAGACATTTCTTCATAGAAGATATACATATGGCCAATAAACACCTAAAAAGATGCTCAGTATCACTAATCATTATGGAAATGCAAATCAAAACTACAATGAGATACCACTTCACACTCACAAGGATGGCTATTATCAAAAGAACAAAATCAAAACCAAGAAAAACCCCAGAAAGTAACAAGTTTTGGCAAGGATGTGGAGAAACTTGTACACTGCTGGTAGGAATGTAAAATAGTGCAGTTGCTGTGGAAAATAGTACGGCATTTCCTTAAAAAATTAAACATAGATTTACCACATGAACTAGCAATTCCAGTTCTTGGATATACTCAAAATAACTGAAAGCAGGGATTTAAACAGATATTTGTACACCCATGTTCATAGCAGCATTCTGCACAACAACCAAAAAGCAGAAGCAACCAAAATGTCCACCAAAATATGAATGGATAAACAAAATGTGATATGGGGAATAGGGAGTTATTGTTTACCGAGTACACGGTTTTTGTTGGGGATGAGGAAAAAGTTTTAGACATAGTGATGATGGTTACCATAACACCGTAAACTATTTATTGCCTCTAATTATACAATTATGAATGGTTAAAATAACAAATATTATATGTTAAGAAAAACTTTACCACAGTTAAATACAACTACCAAAATTCATGGAACTGATGATGGTCAACTCTATGAGAGTAAAATTCACTGCTAACAGTACTGGTTCAATAATTGAAATTTAGATATTTTCTACAGAATACGTATTAATGAGTAACATAATGAATAACACAGGTTTTAAACACTTTACGTTTCTGCAAGCTTTGAAGTCTGTCCAAATAAGCCCTTTCTGCTCTGCATGTATTTCTACCAAAATCAGCTGTAACATTAGCTCAGCCAATTCCCACTTCAGGTTATACTGAATCAGTGATTTCTCATCTTTAAAATTATTCTCACCTGTAGCTGTTCTACGCAGATTATTCTAGAGGCTAATTCTTTACTCTTCAAAGTTGGCATTGACCCTTGCATAACAGCTGAGCAGTATTGGTAACATTTGACTCATCAAGAACCAAGGAAAACCATTCCAAATCATTTGCCTTGTTTTGAATTGACTACTGATATTGCTCCCAATGTTCTCAACCCTTTAAGCAACGATTCTCACCCCTTTAAGCAACCATTCTCACCCAAAGGCTAATAGTTTTAAATAAGTTTACTTACTCTGCACACGTTTCTTCCAGAGAAATTAACTCACCATTGGTAAACAGCTTCCCTTGCCTACCGAATGAATGGGTTACTCATACCTTAAAAACATAACATTTAAAGCCCAGTTTTCTTTTTCTTTTTTTTGATGACACAATTGCATATATATTGTTTAAAATGAAAACAGGCGAGTTCACAAATTACTTCTGGACACTGAAAAATGAACTCTGGTTGCTTTTCTTCTGGGCAGCACCTAAACTCTGTCTGCTTTTCTTCTGGGCAGCACCCAAACTCTGGCTTTGCAATATTTCAGGTACATTACAGTCTTCTGAGAGAGGCCCAGTACTTCAGAATCCCTGGGGTGGCCAGAATGCCTCTGGTTTCTTCCGCATCCCGCAAAGGGCTCTCTCCGTACTCCTCCTTCAGCCACTGGCGGAAGTGATGGACCTGGTGCTCCTCAAACTCCTGGAGCTGCCTCTGGAAGCCCAGGTTGGGGTTTGCACAGGACCTCCCTGCATGCACAGTGCACAGGGCACCTTCCCAGCCGAAGTCGGTGACCGTCATGATGTATGCAACCACCAGACTCACACTCCTGGAGACGCCGGCCAGGGAGTGAACAAGGCAGCCCTCACCTCGCAGGCGGCACTCGTGGATGAATTTAACACTTTCTTTGAAATGTCTTGTCAGGTTTTGAGATGGTGAATCCGCTGCTGGTATGCACAGGTATTTAACCCCCTCCAGTGTTGGCCTGGCGCCGTCGT
The DNA here is from genome assembly GCF_949774975.1 of Lagenorhynchus albirostris. Lineage (NCBI taxonomy): Eukaryota > Metazoa > Chordata > Mammalia > Artiodactyla > Delphinidae > Lagenorhynchus > Lagenorhynchus albirostris. Next base: position 162,818,807 of record NC_083095.1, on the reverse strand, counting down.
GCAGAGACAGAATGTGTGTCATCTTGTTCTTCTCTGGCATCTTTGAAGTTGCCGATATACAGGCCAGACAGGATTAACCATTCCCCATGGCGGCCGCGCGGTCTAGCGCCTGGGGGCGCAGCGGCAGGCGCACTGAGGGCATGTTGGAGCCGACGGGGGAGCAGCGGGCTGTCGGGCGGGCGGGGGCACTGCGCGCCCGCAGCGTAAACAGCAACATGAACCGGCGGCGCCCAGGCCTCTCTGTCCGCTGCGCTCCTGTCCCTCGCGATCCCCAGCCGCTGGTCCGCGGCACAGGCGCCCCAGCGGGAAGGGGCTCGCAGCGCCTGCCGCCTCCCGGAGTGAGCCCAGCACCTGCCACGCCGGCCCCTGCCACGCCAGCCCCTGCCACGCTGGCCCCCGGGACTTGTAGACACGGTTCCTAGGGGCCCAGCCGGGGCGCAGGGATTATGTCTCCCGGGGGCCGGGGCGCAGAGACATGACTCCTGGGAGCGGGTCCCTCCAGGATTATGGCTCCCGGGGGGCCCGGGCCCAGGGCACACGCGCACCCCCACCCCGGCCGCCGTCGCCCTGCGCGTTCTTAGACGGGGGGGGGGGGGGGGGGGGCTCTTTTTTAACGTTAAGTATGCACCAATAATTTTTAAAAAATTAAATGTCACGATATGGTGATAGGTATGGCCCTCATAACACTATTGAGTTATAAATGTATAACTGCAGTCTGTACTGCAAAGTGATAACACTGCTGCGTACTGTCTCTGTGGCAACTATTTAATTCAGCCAGTGCATCAGGAAAACAGCCATCTACAATTTGTAAACAAATGAATGTGGCTGCACCCCAATGAAACTCTGTATGTAGACACTGATTTGAATTTCGTATAGTTTCCACAGGCCACAGTATTCTCCTCTTGTTGTTGCTATTGTTTTAAAGCATTTAGAAATGTGAAAAACCATTCTTAGTTCATGGCTTACCCATAAACAGGCAGCTGCGCATAGTTTGCTGACCCCTGCAGTTGAAAAAGAAAATGAGCTTTACTCACATTCCTCACAATTGAATCCATGTTTTTTCCAGTATCTAATGAGGAAAGTAAAAGTAAAGTAAAAAGAAAGTTACACCTCCAAGTGCTAGTTCTTTGAAACTATGGATAAAATAAATATCTGACAAGTTTAATTTAGAAAAGAAAACAAACATAACATTTAAAATGACACATAACGGAGTTTTCCTAATTATGAGAAAACTATAATTATATACTAATAAAATTAAAAATATTAACAACATAAGCAATACAGAGAATATGAATTTACAGATAGAGGGGAAAATTTGTGCTTCAACTGTTAAGAGCAACAACCTGGGTTTTGATTTGGATTCTATAGAGAGGCTCTGCACCTTTCACTGCCTTGGAGCTATTTTACAACTCTGTAAGTTATAGATACCTGATAATACAAATAATTCTTATCTATAGACAAATGCAAATAAATAAATTCTGTTGGGTAGAGGTTCAGCTGACTTCCCTCCTGTGGAAGAAGTCAGTCTCGTGTCCATTTATAAATTCATTTCAACGTTCTTTTACTCCAAATTTGTCCTTGACTTCTCCTTTGAACTGACTGTAACATCTCAGTTGAGTTCTTAAAAATGCTTAACGTGTTCATTTTATATCCATCTGTATGAGAGCCATTTCACTTTGTTGAAAATTATACTTTAACACAACTAAGGGCAATATAGAAAAAAAGAAGATAATTACCTCCAAAACTTTCCTGGGGCCTTTCAAATCTTGAAGAAGCAGAATCTGTGACACAGAAGGCAGAAGACTCTCTTGTCTATTTTACACGAAGAGCATTATCTGACCCCAAACATGGGAGACTGCACCGTGGGCCAGCCAGTGCTAGTTGCTAGGCTGGCAGTTTCCAAACCCAACTGGGATTGGAACTGCCAGCAAGTACCTGTGGAACACCCACGCAGGCCCCACCCACCTCCTGAACACACAAATCACGGCCCAAATCAGGGGCAGGGCCTGGCCACCTGCTTTTAACAAGCTCCACAGGAAGTTCTAATGAGCACAGGTCTTGTTTTACAGATGAAAGAACTAAGGCCTAGAGAAGCTCCTCAACACTGATGGAAGATAAACAGCTTCTTCGTGCAGCCCAAGTCGGCTCCCTCCTCCTCCCCCAACCCTTCCCATCCCTCATCTTAAGTTATCTAGAGCACAGGGCCTAGAGGTAGAGCCAAGGCAGATGTGGAATAGCAATGACACTGCCTCCTAGTTAGGCGAGTGTGGCAAACATCACAGCAAATGGCCTTGTTGCTGGTTTGGCGTTTTGTTAATTTTCTTACCCATTGGTAATTTTAACCCAGCTCTAATTTCTCCCCCCAAACAGAAAGCCCACCCCTTTCCTCATCATTGACACCAAAAACCAAGAGGAAAGGCTTCTTTATACGGAGCTGTATTTAGAAGGCAAGAGTATTTGCTGAGAATGCCCGACTCCACATCAAAAAATGGAAAGAAAAAGTTTTAAGAGAAAGCTCTTCCTTACTGTACATACTAATAAATGGAAAGGTAATAATGGAGTTAAAATATTAATAGATGCTATTAACTAGTGAGTGAAAAGTTTAAGAACAGGATATTTAGCCTCGAAATACCTCCTTATAACTTACGGTGGAGAAACTTGACAGATGCCCCTTAATCCAAGTGCTCAAAGTAAACATCACTAAAACTCACCAAGTATTCTCTGCCTCCCAATATGATGCATCAAGTACACAGTATCTCCTCTGTGGTACACATCTTCCTTGACTTATGATGGGGTTATGTTGCAATAAACCCATCATAGATTGAAAATACCCTAAGTCACAAATACATTTAATACACAACCTACTGATCATCATAGCTTAGTTGAGGCTACTTGTAACGTCCTAACACATTAGCCTACAGTTAGGCAAAATCATCTAACACAAAGCCCATTTTATAATAAAGTATTGGGTATCTCACGTATTGAATGCTGTACTGAAAGTGAAACAATGTTTGTATGGGTACAAAAAAAGAGTTGTGTATTGTTGGGTTTACCTTTGAGATCACATAGCTGACTAGGGTCTGTGGCTCACTGCCACCGCCCAGAATCATGAGCCCTACCACGTATCACTAGCCTGGGAAAAGATCAAAATTCCGTATTTGAAGTAGTTTCTACTGAATAATATCACTTTCACACCATCCTAAAGTCAAAAAATCTTAAATCGAACCATTTTAAGTCAGGGACCATCTGTATTCCTACACAAAAAAGCTCAATTAAATCTAATTGTGAGCCGACATCAAACCCAAATTGAAGGACATTCTACAAAATCAGCCAATACTTTTCCAAGACAGACATGGAAAGAAGGCTGAAGGACATGAGAACTAGATGTAGTAATTCTGGGTTGGATTCTGAACCAGGAAAGAAAACTATGGAAGATATTATTGGGAAAATTGGCAAGATTTTACAGTGGACTATGGATTAGGTAACAGTATGATATCAATGTTAGACTTCCCGATTATGATCATTGATCTGCAGTTATGCTTGTTCTTAGCAAACTGACAATAAAATATTTGGAACAAAAGGGCCCATCTCTAACTTGATCCTAATGGATCAGAAAAAAAAAGTGTGTATAGAGACAGAATTAAAGCAATTGGGGCAAAATGTGAGCTGAGGTCGGGTAAGAGTATTTTAAAGTTCTTTGTGCTATATATTCTTGCAACTTTTCAAGTCTGAAATTGAATCAAAATTGTTACAATTTTTGTACTGCTACAATACACATTTTTAGGATGTTTGTTGCACGTATCTGCCTCACAGAACCAGATGTGCAAGGATCAATGGAGAGCCAGACTGACCTAGGTCCTGCCACTACCTTGCAGAGATCTTGACATGCACATGTACACAAACAGGCCCAGCTCAGCCCAGGACAGTCAAGCAGAGGAGCCTGTGCTGCAAGCTGTCCTCCCACTGCTCAGCAGGGACCAGCCCGACCCAGCACTCTCCACAACAGAGTTGGACCCACAGCCTCAGCAGCTCCCCAAGCTCAGATCCACCCACCCGGGATCCACCCACTGAGCTCAGCCTCCCTTGAACTGACACATCCCCTTGTGTTTCACTGATCCTCCCCCACACATCCATTCACACTCATTCAATCTCCTATGCTCCAGGTACTGGCCTCCACACCCATCCTATCTCCCACCCACAGAAAGCCCAACCCTCACACACATGAGGAGCGTTACCCTTTCAAGACCGGCAGGTTCATTAACCCAAACTGCATGTACTCGGAGGAGGCTGAAGCAGGGCCTACAGGGTGAGGAGGGAAAAGCATCTCCTGACTTTTGTCTGAAGCCAGAGTGCGTGCTCAGGGCCTGGGAGGACCAAGAAGGGTAGAGCTGGCAACCAAAGAAGTGATGCAGGTGTCCAGGCTCAGGCCTCCTACCACATCCATAATCTGTATGGGCGCTGCCCATAGGCCACTTACAGATGCGTCACACTGCAGACCGCTCTTCTTCAGGATACATCTCCCTTGAGAAAGAATTCCTGCCCTTAGCTCCACCGGCACCCAACCCCACAGATGACACAGGCACGGTTGTTGTCCGAGGTTTATTGAAAATATTACAGCACAGCAGAAAGATTCAAACGGCTCCACGTGGTGTTTTGAAATTCATCCCAACTGTAGGCTGAGTGACCTGCAGGTTGGACAGACTGCCAAAGTCCTGGAACAATAAAAAGGGGCTTAGTGTGGCTGTACTGGTGAGATCTGTGTCCAGAGCCCCGGCACCACCATTAGGCTATGCTTCTGTCAGCCTCCACAACCTTGGGGTCAGATTGGTGGGACCCTGCAGAAAACCAAGAGAGCCTTCTCCTCCCCACCCCAGAGCAATAAAACTCTGTAGGGGGTCTACCTGCGATCTGAAGGATCCTCCACAGTCAGCCATGAAGGAGCTGTCCTGTGCACTTTAAGACGTTTGACAGCATTCCTGGACTCTATGCACTAATGTCTGCTAGTATCCCCCAGTTTTGACAACCAAAAATGTGTCCAGATATTACCAAATGTTCCCTGTGGGGTGCAAAATCTGTCCCTTTGAGAATCACTCCTCTAAGGCATATACAGTGCCACTTCATTTCCAAGACCAGCCCTCAGGTAGGAGGCATCACTTATGCAATCAACATTTGTGAAGGGCCGGGTAGAATAGTGGTAGGACAAGGTCAGGGCCTGCCTTTAAGGTGGCTCAATCTAAGTGCAAAGAACCCAAGAGCATGTGTATAGCTGATTCACTGTTATAAAGCAGAAACTAACACACCACTATAAAGCAATTATACTCCAATAAAGATGTTAAAAAAAAAAAAGAACCCAAGGGCCCACCATATAACCAGAATTTAATTCCTCATTCTATCCTCAAAAACCAATTTTACAGTTGAAATTAAAAAGATGCATTCCAGAGTAGTATTTCAGGACAAAATGATCTGTAGCAGGCGTTAGCTGTACTGGTTATGTTTTTCTGAGACCAGGTGGTAGTATATGGGTGTTCACTCTATTCATTATCTTTCTGAACGTCTTAAGACGTTTCGTGATCATAAAAAGGAAAAATAAAGTTGCTCTAAATCACCAACTGCCTCCTGGACTTTGAAGCTCATGCTTTCACCAAACTACTAAAGTACTAAGATATGTCACAGAAGAGACACTTATCAGATTGTATTGAAGATAGCTGAACTACCCAAGTAGTGCCCAGTTAGCAACTGGAAATGAGACCACAGCTCATTTGAGTGATTAGCATACAGATATAGAAGTAAGGAGGCAGACTGAAAAGAGAACTAAGGATGGAACCAAGGGGGTAAATGTGAGAAGCTAGCCACAAAATCGAGAAGAGAACAGAAGGAACTGAGAGAAGGGGTGTTCTGGAAGTCCTGGAAGAACAGCCACTGGATTTGGGAGTTATCCTCGTGTGGAGAGCAAAATGAACCTTCACTAACTAGCTAAACCCACTTTGAAGGCAGTCTAGGTTAGTGGTTAGAAGGGTGGATGGATTCCCATCCCTGCCACCTACTCACCTTGAAATTACCATTTCATCATCTATAAAATGTAAATAACAGGATGTGCCTCATGGGACACACTGAGGAAAAGGGAAACGCCATATAGAAACATTGAGATTACTTGATATATTTTAAAGACTCAGTAAGTGTTACCTAGAAGTATTACCCACAGTAGAAAGCTACTGATGGATGGTGACCAGGGAAGCCCTACTTTAGGAATTCAGCAAACACTTACCAAGAGCTTCAGCATTTCCTTAGTGTCAGGATCTACTTCAATGATTTCCTGATCCAGGGCTGAGACCTACAAGGAACAAGGCAGGCCCCAAATAGCAATGAGTTATCTCTCACCTTCCCTGCCTTTTCTCTAAGATTCTTAAATGAGGGACAAAAAAAGGGGGTGGGGGACGGGGATGGGTGGCATAGAGAGGATACAGTAGGATCCCACGAATCCAGTATTTAGAAAACCTTAAGATTGGGTTTATACTGCAGAAATACTATGCTAGGGCAAATAATCAAACCAGAAGACATAAGTCACCAAACAAACATCATTAAAAGGCTCTCATGTATAAAACAGAATGGACTTACATGATCCCAACAGGGCAGAACAGAACCTAACATACAGGCAAGTAAATTATAGGCACCTACAGCTGGTCAAAGGGTATATGAAGACTCAGCTGAGGTCCCTTTGAAAACCAGGTACCTGAAACGGTTCTCAGGAACCTGCTTTATCTTTCAGGATGAACAAGAGATCCAGAATAAGACCCAGAAAGTTTACCTCAGGCACGTAATTATCCCTCCTCTCTCTCTCCTCCTCCTGCAGCTTGATGGAGATACCTCTCACTGGGCCTCTCTGAATCCGCTTCATCAGATGTGTGACATAGCTACAAAGAACAAATGCCCAAGAACACACATTGGCTCCCACTGGTACCCAGAACGTCTGGATGTGTATTTTAGTTCTCTTCTCGCAGTGAGAAGGGAGAGGATTCACCTTGGGGGCCCTGACTCTGAACCTCCTACATACACAAAACCTCCACACGCAGCTCCACTTACCTAGGCATGCCTGTCCCTTTGGTGTCGCACATCCTCTCTATTCAAATTCGCTTTCAAAGCTATCAAGTACTCCCAACAAACCTTCACGACCCCTCCTCCCAACCTTCATTTCCTTTACTTCGAATTCCAGTGTACATAAGTTAGCATTAAATCGAGTACACCCTTACTTAACGTTAGTCTTCCAGAGGTCGACTGTGGCTAACCTCGTCCAAGCGCCCCCGCCAGTCAAACCGCCAAATACAACGCGAACGTAAGACAACCCCACCAAGAAACCCGGCAAAGGCACACCTCCAGCGCTCTTCTCGGAGCAGCGGGAGACTAGTGCTAACCCAGCTCCCACGACCCACCCGCGGGGCCACGACTCTCCGTCTCCCAGCAGGCCCTGGAGGCCGAGCGCCGGCTGAACTCACCCTGCGATCTTGTTGCGGAGCTTCTTGCTGGGAATGATGGCGATCTCCTCGCACACGCGCTTGTTGGTGTGAAAGTCGTTGCCCAGGCGCGTGTAATACTTCTCAATGATGACCCGGGCCGCCTTCTTCACGGTTTTGGTGCGAACGCGGCCCTGCAAGTGGAGAACACAGGGTCACTCGCGACTCAGGAACCCCCTCCGGGGAACAGCACGGCGTCACGCCCTAACCGGAGCGGGGTTCGTGGGCTGGGTCTGAGCCCAGGAGGGGGAGAAGGCCGGCCGGGCAGTGCTGGAGCGCGGGGTCAACGCGGAAGCCAGCGGCCCACGGAGGCTTCGGCCTCACAGGGTACTGCGCCCCTCCTCGCGGGCTGGGGGCCGTGCAAAGTGGCGGATGGAGGACGATTGTGGGGGGTACCAGATTGGAAACAAAAACACCTACCATGTCGGCGGGTCCTTGGTAAAAGAGGAAACAGGAAGCACGAGAGGCCTATAAAGCGCAGGCCAGAAAGCCGCTTCCGCCTAGTCTAAAATGCGCTGAGCCGACTGCAAGCGCGGCACAGCGACCCCTAGAGGGGCGGGGCGGAATGGAACGGAAGTATGGCCAATTGCCATCCAGTGGGCGTAGCGAGTGGCTGACCCGCCCCGCCCCGCCCCAACTAGGGTGGTCTTACGCAGGTTTCTCTAGACCCTTCTTCAGTGGTTAGGTCGCCCATTAAAGTGCCCTAGACAAAGAGCGGCGGCGTATCTCTCCCACACATGATGCGGAGAGGGATGAAGGCTTAAGAGCCATCAGGAAGGCGGGAGCGCGGAAAAGTGAGGAAGTAGGGGATGGCGCCGTGCACAGGATCCCCACCCAATCCATGGGTCACAGACTTGTGTCTAGCCTGGTGGAGACACAGGTACAACTGGGAAAGAATTATCTCACTTCTTCCGAGTCTTTGCTCAAACGTCACCTTATCAGAGGAACTTTCCCTCCAATTTATACAAAGTAACACTGCTATCCTTTTATCATTTTTTTAGCATTGCTAGCCTTTTAAAGTTGCTCTAGTATTTCTTAGCACGTCACAGTGACTTGTCTCAATTTTCTCAGCTAAGGATGAGTTCCATGGCAGTATTTGCCTTGAACAGTGCCCGGCACAAAGCAAGTTCTCAAATGTTTAAGTGAAGGGCCCAGTTCACCCGTAGCGCTCCCAGCTGAGGCACTCTCTCCAACCACCACCGTCATAAGGCTGTTCCTGCTGTACCCATCCGCAAACCAGGTCCTTCTGAGGCCACCAGCACAGGCTACCCCTGGTAGCCTCATTAGCCTCGGGAGTGCCCTGCTCCTTATCTCCAACTTGGCTTAAGTGGGTTCCAAGTCCCCGCCTGACTTAAAGAAAGACTGGGCTGCCCAGTTTGGATGAGTTAAGGGGCACCAGGCTGTGCTTCATCCCCCAACTCAACTCCTGGTCACCTTGGACAGTCCAGTCAGTCTCTGAACTGACTGAGAATGGAAGGCTGAAGGACAGGAAGCCCTTGCCCTGAAAGTAGCATCTGGACAAAAGAGGGACCAAAGGGGAGAAGAGATGACTCTCTGAATAGGATAGGACAGGACAGACCAGGACACCAAAAGGGAGAGTCAGACTCTCCTTCAAGAGAGATGCAGTTTACTTTACCTGCACACTTCAAACTATGCTGCTGCCATCAGGCCTCAAGGGAAAGATGAGGCCTCTCATTCTTGGCTGAAGGGACTCCCCACCCCCTAAGATAGTGACTTCTTGCACCTCTCACGGAACGGATGCTTCAGTGTGCAGGGCTCCCTCCACCGCAGACTAAAATGGAATCTTCCAAAGATCACTCCAGCAGCTGGGCCCAGGAACAACCTACCTGAAAAAAATCATCAGCAGACCCTTTCAAAAATCCTGGCATCCCGCCTGTGAGAAAGAGTCCAGATGACAGTCCTGAAGAACAGCAAAAATTTACTCCTACTCAGTAAAGAACTGGGTCAGCACAGCTGACTCCAAAAGATAGGAAGCCTCCCAAGAAGAAAAATCAGCTCTGAGGCTTACAGGAGAAGCTGAGAACAAGTGGCTCATGCCGACCTCTGGGGAGCTATGCCTCCAGTTCCTCCAAGCTGAGTCTAGGATTATGAAAAGAGGAGCCCCAAGAAGTTTATTTGTGAGGGCTTTTTTCATACCTAGACTAGAGGTACCCACTTACTAGAGAGGCACCTCCGAGGTGCATTTGACCACGGAAGTGACCAAGAAGGACTTACAGGGGCAAGTCCCCACATGGCCCCACTATCAACCTGGGCTGGAATCTCATCACAGAAGATCCAAGGAAATGTGGGTTTTTACTCTGGAATCTTGGTGTCCCACTGCCCCCTTTTTCCCACAGCTCAGACACAGAGACAAAACCAGAACTCTGCTGCAACGTGTTTATTATGTGCCAAAAAAACTACACCACAGCTTACTCCACACATCTGTAGGAGAGTGCAGTCTTGCCTGCATATACTACAATGAGGTAGAGACTTCACACACAGCTTCACAAAACCCACAGAGTAGCTGGGATATGCAACAATGCAACGTCAGCTCAGCAGGAGGGAGGAGGGGGGGTTATGACACTGGTTCTTTGGCACACAGCTTCCCAAAGAGGGGCAAGTCGTTTTTTTTAAAAAAAAAAAAAAAGAAAAAAAAGAAAAAGTCAAGTTTTCAAATTCCAGTAGCATTTCAGTCAACTGCAACTGTTGCTTCATACATTTCTCAAATGAAAGAAATAAGGGAAGGGTACTTGTCCCCTCTGAGAGAAAGGGCTCCTGTGAGCCTTCATCTGCCCCCACCAAAAAGCAGCCCTTTTTAGCTCAGTTACAAAAGAAAAAAGTCCTGTGACTTTGTGATTAAAAACTTCTATCAACCCTCCCCCCCCAAGTAAGTGCAACTTAAGAAGGTGCAATAAACCATTTAAAACTATATACAGCAGCCACTCAAACACCGTTTATCCGGTCCAGTTTCAAATCCAAAAAAAATTTTTTTTCTTGGTTGCAAATGCCTTGATTTGCAACTCTGAGAAACAGTGACCAGCAGTCCCCAGACACAAATTTGCTATAATGTTAAAAGCTGCCAGGAAAGAAAAAAAAATCTCTTGTTCCAAACGACTTAAAAACTGTTTTAAGGAGTGTAAAAAGGAACCGGTAAAAACCCTCGAGCGTAAAATATGAAATATGATTTTGGTTTAAATGAAGAGCAAAGTCTCCTTGTTGTTTACAGTAAAAAACACCAGCTGAACACTCAGTTTATGCCGTTCAGGTGGGGGTTAAATAAATGGAAAGGCACTGTATGGCAACTGCAAGAATGAAACCAATGAGACCTGCACATCATCACCATCAGTATTGCAAGGAATGTAAAAAAGCGCTTTTAATAAATAAACCTAGATGTAGGCATCGTGTCAATACCTTCTGGACACGTAGTTCTTTTTTGCTTTTTCATCGGCAAAATGAGGAACTAAAATCTGGGAAAACTACAGAGTCGCTTGGAGGGTGAGCCTAAGGGTCCTTGCCCTGGTACACCCCCTGAAAACAAAATCCGACAAAACTCATTGTGCATTAATTAGTGCAGAAACAAAGACAGATTCAGCAAGTGCAAAGGTGACTACGATTTTCCCTTGTCCTCGGGAAGCCAGCTCCCTGGTGGCCAGTGGCAGCAGGGTGGTGCAGGCTACTGCCTGACCTGCCAGCCTCAGGCGCCACAGGCCACTGGGCAAGGCCAGCTCCTCTAGCTGGAATCTCGGTTCTTCTGGTTCCGCATCAGGGGGCTGTGATGGCGCAGGCCCTCCATGCTGTGCCGCCAGTGCCAGCAGCTCCGGCAGAAGTACTTGAAGCACACCTGGGTGGAGCGGAGAAAAACAGAGAGAAGCCAGGCCTGTGTCAGCACCAGCCAGGGGGCAGCTGCATGAGCTGCCTGCTCTGCCCAAGAGCAAGTGGGGGATTCCTGATGGCCTCTGTGGGGTTAGAAGAGATGGTCCTGGGGATCCCTCTCATCCCCAACAGAGGCCTGACCAAACCACGGCAAATCCACTGCCTGTTTCTATGGGTGCCCAGACTTAATCCAGCATGCTGGGCTCCTATTGTGTAGAGACTGTGCCAGCTTCCCTCATCTCCTCTTAGCACCACAGCTGCTCTTCCAGTCCCCTGCCCTTCCCACCTCCTATGGAGCAGCTGTAGCACACGCCTGCTAACATGGGAGAACATTTAAAGACAGTGACTCCAGATCCTAATGCCGGGCAGCACGGCTCCCTCGTCACACACTAAGTGAGGAGAGGTCACTGGGCACTACCTCAGTCCCAGGCCCACACTCCCGCTGGCTGTGTAAGCCCGGGCAAGCCACTAAACTTCTGAGCCATTATCTAAAAATGGGGATCATCTGTGGAAGATACACACACACAAAAGCCTGCTAGAAGAGGCTATTCAGAGATACACCTATTCTCCGGCTTTACCCAGCAACCCAAACTTACTTCATATCCTCATTCTGCAGCCTCAGTTTAACTACTGTCTACCCAGAGACTCCAAACCTGAGTGACAGCACCACTGCAAAAATAACTAAGTATGGATGCACTGCTAGTATTCGAACACATCCCAAACTTGTCTTGTTGCCAGCAACACTGGCACTACTTGGAAACTTGTCAGAAACAAGGCATCTCAGGCCACACTCCAAACCTACTGAATCAGAATCTGCATTTACACAAGATCCTTAGGTGATGCGCATATACGTTAGACTATGAGAAGCACTGCCCAAATACATCCAGATCTGTGCTCCACCACCCAGAAACACTCAACAAAAACTGCCATGCTGCTTTCTGCCTGCTTGTGACAACTGGGTACAAACCAGGTACAAATATCAAAACAGTCCAGAGGTTCAGAAGTAAAAAAAGCAAGCTTCCATGCATAGGGGAAAATCCATCTAGAAGGCCTCAGACTTAGAACAACAGTGCCTGGCTCATAGGTACTGCTGACCACGCCCAGCAGGTTCCTATCATCCTCAAAAATCACCATTACCAATAGTGCCACACTGAAAACCAACATCCCAGGCAAGGAGAAGGCCAAAGTATCAAGACTCAACGAGCCTTCCCAACAGTTTTGGGTCAAGTGTGTCTCTGGGTCTAATCATCAGCAAACATTACTGCTGCCTCTTCTATGCTCTTAAGACAACCGTGAGGCACCTGAGAACTCCAACATTCCATGTGACAAATGAGACATGACAATCTTTAACTGAAGGCGGGGATTTTATAAACATCTCAAGTGCCCAGGGGACTCACCTGATCTCGACAGAAAAAAGGACCAGGCTGAGAACTGCAGATATGACACAGAGAATCTTCTAAGTAGGGGTCAATCTGAACCTGCACAAAGCAAAACAGGATAATGAAGTGGTTGCTTCTCACCAGGAGGCCAAATGGGCCAGAAGAGAAGGGCATGTCATGGGCCATCCATATGAATACAGGGGGCTTCCTGTTTTAAGGGGGGCCCAGAGAGAACTATAGGCAGAGAGTACAGAGATCCTTGACGGCAGGTGCCCAAACTGCAGAAGCTGCCAGGCTGGCTCTACAAAGTGTGTGCAACCACACACACTACTGCCTGGTCTTCTCGGCAAACCGGACCATGGCACTCTATCATCCAGCAACAAGTAAGCAATCAGAAAATGCAGGTCAGGCTGGAGAATAGAAGTCAGGCTGCCTTGCAAAGCTGGCCAAATAACACAGCACAGGAAGGCACCCCACATGTTGAGGAGGCTCAACAGTCCCAAGCTCCCATCCCCCCGAGTGGACCAAGACCAGGCCCCTCCCAAACCCAAACCTCACCTCAAGTGTGTCCTCAGAAGCTTGGCTCATTCCCCAAAGCATATCCAGCACAGGGACAGCTTCCGTCTCAGGCCTGCCCTGGGTAGTGGCTGGCCCAGACCCCTCTCAGATGGCCCAGAGTGAGGGTACAGACCAGCCCACTCACCTTCTTGGTGAACTTGGTGGTTTTGATCTCCACAAAAGCAGCACTGACTGCTTTCAGGTAACTACGTTGGTTATTGAAAGTCACGCGACCAGACCCTAGGAAAAACAGGAAAACTTACCTTCCAGCCAAATTCTCCCAAACGCCACTTGTCAACGCTCAGGAAACCCTGTTCCTAGATCAGTGCTGTGCTGTCCAATAGAAATATAATGTGGGCTACTTAGGTAATTTTAAGTTTTCTAGTAGCCGCATTTAATGAATGTAGTGGAATGAAGAAGAAAAATGTAGTGGAATTAATTTTAATTAATTTTCTTTACCCCAATATATCCAAAATATTATCATTTCAACATGTGGCATTAGGCACACTTCAAGCACTCAGAGTCACATTCAGCTGGTGGCACTGTATCAGACAGTGTAGCTGTAGACCATGATGGCACAACCCCCTCAGGAATGGGGGGAGGACTTGCTGACCACAAGGAGGAGGGAAGAGACTCCTCCGTGTAAGCAGATGCACAGGCACGGTTACAAGGGTTCAGAGTGGAAAGCAAGATGCAGATAGAACACCTCTCTGAAGGCAGGCCCAGCAGTCAAGGCCCTCCTGGCCTGGAGGTACTCCAGAGCCTAGCAGGAGAGCCGGAAGCAGCCTCATCCTGCCAAGTGCCGCCTCTGCCCCTGCAGCCTCTGAAGTCCCTGTTCTCAATCTGCGGTGCGGCACTGAAAGGCACAAGATGCTCCTTCCTGACCAGATTCTGTGTGGGTGGGCAGACGAAGAAGCATGTGGGAAGGTGGATTAGCCATGTGTTGATCAGGAAGCTGAGGCTCTGCTCCACCTCCAAACCCCACCACTAAGATTGTTCTACCACGACTGGGAAACTGCCCTCCTTTCCCAGTGGGGCTGACCAAAACCCACTGGTTAGGCCCCCAGACTCCCCTACACTAGAACAGCATAGGCCATGACCATACTCTGTTGGCTGAGTCACCCAGAGTCTTCCTTCAGCCTCACGTGGTCTCTGACCCTAGACAAGGCCGCTTTTCAAGGCCTCTTAACAAAGGAAACCAAGCAAGTTCAGGAAAGTCCTGGCCTTTTAATGAAATATTACCTGTTGTCTGTCTCAGACTGGTTTGGCTGTTAACTCTGAGCTTCCAACCAAAGTTCCTGTTTCATTTTCACCTCCTATCAATTTTTCTCCCCTTCAAGGGAAGTGGTGGGAGAGGGATGGGTACAGAGGGGTCAGTACTGGTGGCTTATCTAGAAAAAGATGCTATACTGCTGGTATATGCTGATCTGCAGGTCTGAGTCAGGTCTCCCCCTCCACTCCCATAGGGAAGTATCACAATCTTGGTCTACATCCCAGGGGCCACCCAGCTTTCCCACACAGAAGTGGGACACTTACCAATGGGATACTTGTGCTTATCTGTGTCAATCCCAGCATACACCACACCACCAAATAGGTCGTTCAGAATGGCTGCCAGGGCCTCGGCATTCAGCATCCCGTGCAGAGCACCAACAAACACCGTCCTGCTGGGGTCAAGTCTCTGAGATGGGCTCTGAACAAAGTTGCTGTCGGCCAAGACCCAGGGGATCACTTGTACCTAAAAACCACCCAAAGGTATATCAGCCCTGGTAGGGAGCCAGAAAAAGGCTCTCGTATAGAGAAGAACATGCTCTGGAGATGCTAAGCTGAGCCCCATACAGTCCCAGGCACACAGGTACTCGGCAAGCCACCCTCACCCCAACACAACTAGACTTGAATTTTACTGAGTCCATGAGTCCAAAACGGTTTTTTTAAAAAATGGTAGAGTAGTAGTCTACCCATTCTGAAGAGTAAGCAAAATAGTCCCAAACTGTCATACCCAGGAACCTAGCACTGTTACAACCTTCAACCATGTGGTTCCAACAAAGGACCATGGACAATGATGAACAGACAGCATGGTCTAGAGTCCTTGGGACAGGAAGGATTCACAGAGAACGACAGGACAGGAGCTTGAAGGACAGAGGGTAGGGATGCTGAAGGTATCTGTATGAGATGGTTACTGGCCCAATGTACTCACTAGAGGGCTTGTGACAGGAACAGTGGGAGTAACTGGAGAGAGGTAGTGTGAAAAGTCACACACAGGAGAACACTGAGGTTCTGCAGAGCAGAGTGACACTAGGGCAGGAATTGACCATGTCCTCTGCTTCTAAATCCTGAGCCTAGAACAAAATCTGGCATAGCAGACAGAAGGCTCCAGAATGAAGTGAGTTGACAGATGATCAGTAAGTGTTTTTGCAAGATTAATCTGTGAAGATCTTTTTTTTTAAAAAAAAAAAAAAAAAAGGGTCTCAAAGCAGGAAGAGACCTGAGGCATAAACCAGCAAGGAGGCAGAACAGTAGTTCACAGGACAGCTGATGAAGACCTGGAGAAGGCTGGTGGTACTGGGCAAAGAACAGGCCAAGATCAAGAAGACTCTTCAACAGGAGAATCTGCAGAATTCAGACTGACTGGGCATGGTGGGAAAACAAGAATCAGGTCTGATGGGTTCTAGACCTAGATAACCTTGAGATGAGATAGCCTGGGAGAAGTTACCAGGGGGAGCCAATTTCATTGGAAGATGCAAAAGCCCATCTTGCTTTTTCCATTACCATGGGAAAGTATCACAATCTTGGTTCACATCCCAACAGCCACCACGCTTTCCAAGCTTTCTTAAAAGTAAGAGTTTATAATTATAGGACATGCCAAAGAAAGGCCCCATAGGAAGGTGGGGCTCAAGTAGGACATGAGACTAGAGAGGTGAGTCTGGTCTAAAGGTAAGAGCAGAGCCACACAAGTGAGTAACTTGTCTGACACGGGGAAGAAGAGAGGGGGGAATCAAATACCTACTACTCTGGTGTGGAGGGGGAAACACAAAGGAAATAGAGGGTCAGAGAGATATGAGAACCAGAGCTGCCTACAGCCCATGCATCAAAGAAAGCTATTCAAACACTGTGCAATGCGGTGACGAGGGACTAGGAGCAGGAAGGTGTCTGCAGGGCACTGAGGAGGGTGAGGGCCTGTGGTGCTGCAATGGCAGCCTCTCACTGTGAAAGCAGGGGATAGGGAAGAAGGAGCATGTTGTTAAGTCCCAGAGCATCATAAGTTGTGATAACTACATGAGCTCCACACAGCAAGAAAGGAGGCAGGGAAACTGCGGGGCACCGTGCGCAGCCAGAGGACAAAATAAATGTGAACTAACACCAGGAAACATCGTAGAACAAAGAGCCAGCTTTGTCACATGCATCATTTTTTTTTAAATCCAATGTGACTGTCTCAATAAAACAGGCATTTTCTCCATTACCCTACAGATTTTAGTAGACTTTACTTTCTAGAGCAGTTTCCAGTTCACAGCAAAACTGAGCTGAAAATGTGGGGTTCCTATATAACCGCCCCCCCGCCTCCATACACGAACAGCCTCCCCCACTCTCAACACCCCTCACAGGACTGGCACACCTGCTGCAATCAGGAAACCTACCCTGACACGTCAGTACTGTCCAAAATCCATGGTTTACATTAGGGTTCACACTTGGGGTTTGTTTTACCACTGTAACTCTATGGGTTTTTGGCAAATGTATAATGGCATGTATCTACCATTACAGTATCACAGAGAGTATCTTCACCATCCTCAAAATCCTCTGTGCTTTGCCTATTCATCCCCTCTGCCCTCATAACCCCTGGCAACTGCTAATCTTCTTACTAAAAGAGGCATTTCAATTTTCCATTTTATAGATGAGGAAATGAAGTTTCATGATATTAAATATCTCATCCAATATCACAAAAGTAATGTACTCTGGAACCAAATTTTAAAAAATAACATTGATTCCTGAGTTCAAAACTTCCTTTGACAAGTGGTTCTCAAACACCACCCACTAGCACCACTGGGGAACTTGGTTAAAGTGGAGATTCTTTTTTTTTTTCTTTTTTTGGCGGTATGCGGGCCTCTCACTGTTGTGGCCTCTCCCGTTGCGGAGCACAGGCTCCGGATGCACAGGCTCAGCAGCCATGGCTCACAGGCCCAGCCACTCCGCGGCATGTGGGATCTTCCTGGACCGGGGCACGAACCCCGATGCGTCCCCTGCATCGGCAGGCGGATTCTCAACCACTGCGCCACCAGGGAAGTCCTAAAGTGGAGATTCTTAAACTCCACCCAAACTGACTTAGTAAGCCTGAGATAGGGTCCAAGAATATGCAATGAGGCTCCCAGGCAGGATGGCTCTATGCTAGAGACTCACGATGCTGAGGCTGATACCAGAGACGGCCTAAGGAGAGAGAACCAGATGGAGGAAACTAGATAGTAAGTAATAAAGCCCTGAATGGCAGTGAAGAAGTCATCCATGGATAGATGTGGGCTAAAGAGGGGTCTACCCACCACAGATTAGGAGGTGAGAAGGCACATCCTGAGAGCAGGACTAGGGAGAAACAACTGTAGATTTTCAGTTAAGTCCAAGCAGAGAAAGCTGCTAATTTCAATTTCATTTCTAAGACAAGAGGTCTGGGACAGAAGCACTAGCTAGAATAGAAGGAGATCTGGGAGACAGTTTGATTTCCATGGGTAGAAGCACATACATACCATTATGGCCCAAAGGTGCGGGGTGGGGGGTTAATGCAGCTGAGAGTGTTCTGTTGTATTCAACGTGGGGCAAGAAGAGCAGCCCCCTTGCCTCAGTAGGGATACTTGTCTGCAGCCTGTGTATCCACCCACCCCATGAAATCCACTGCCTCATATGCCAATCACCCGATCCAGAAAGGACGCTGTGCCAACTCACCTCCTTGCAGCGCATCCTCCGGCTGGACATCTTGAAGTAATATTCACTCAGGCCATCTGGGCTCAGCGGGTCATGAGAGCAAGCCTGAAGCAAGGCCCGGACAGACTTCTCTAGTTCGAAGACCAGATATACATACCCTATATCCAATGGAAGGAGAAACTGCATTAACATCCCTCAGGTGGCTAACTCCTCAGCCTTGGTTTTGCGGCAGGGAGTTTCTTCCGAGAAAGATGCCTTATGGGTGAGACACGTTTTTGTCCTACTCCTGAAAGTCTTGTTGAATGGAAGCATTTGCTATGCTGGACAACCAGGCCAACGGAGGGAGAAGCACACCATCTCCCACCCTAGTAAGGGAAGGGATTGGCAAAGTAGGACAGAGGATCCTATCATTACCACATAGCTCTTTATCCCACAACACAAAGCATGTTCAGCTCCTGGGGGCAGGAGCGATGACAGGTCTGGGGCCAGGGGATGGAGGTATTCCTTTAAAAGCCTAGTTAGACCACTGGCTCAGTTCATCGGAACACTTTCAGTGAAGATGGGGCAGAGTGAAAATAGCACTTGCTCCTTTCTACAGGGAAGGGATCTCATTTCAGACCAGTGAGAAATCAGATGCTTGGTCCTCATTCCTGCTAACTCCAAAGGGAGCTCAGAATTAGGTCAGGCAACAACGTAACTGGGAAGGAAAGGCAAGTAAAGGAAAGCTTTTCAAACGCCTCATTTTGAGAGGTCAGGAACGGCTGGGGTTCAGGTTTGGAGGGAAGTGCACAAGGCCGTTTCACAGGGAGCTCCAACTGCAGTGTGAGTTTGGACAGATGGAACATTGGCTCAGAAGAAACAGAAGGGTGTGTGAGGTTGAGAAGGAGTGCCGAGAGCTGAAAGTTCTGTGCCGTGGAGTGCCCAAACCTTGTTATCATCATGCAGCTGTGACACCCCAGCGTCCCTCAGTGCAATTACATACTAAGGAGGGAAAAAAAGCTCCTACCATGTCTTTATTACCTTTAGGCATATTACCTTTGGGAGGACACCGGGGGTGCTTGCCATCCTTACCAGGCCACTCCACACTCAAAGAGCCAAAAACACGGAAGGTGTTAACCAATCCAGCTGCAAAGAGATGAAAAGAATGACAGAAACTGAGACACCATCCTCCCGAGGAAGGCACAGGGCCACTAGTATTCTCTTGGGCTCATCCTCCTTGACAGACAACTCAGAATTGACCTTTGGTCTCAGGTGACAACTGTATGCAACAGACACAGAAGCACTGTAGGAGTCTATGAAGTGCACCTTTCCCATCACAGTTGCTCCTGTAATACCCTGTGCCCGGGCAGAGGTTCAGTTCTTGGCCTCAAGTCCAAGTTTCTTGTTCCTGAAAGACATGCCCCACCTTCAACACTTGAAGCAGAAGGTCTCAGAGCTCACCTTCCGTAATATCCCAAGGGACACCTCCTAGGAACACCTTGCAAGAGTAGATGGGGTTCTTGTAGTTCCGGGGAGGAAGCTGGCCACTCCAGGTACAGGTGGCTTCATTCACAGCTTTGGCAGAAGACAAAGAGAAACAGGAGTCAAAGAATTAACAAAGTCACTGCCCTTCTCTGTGGTGAACTTTTATCCAGGAAGGAGGAAAGAGGCCACAGTCCTAGTCTGGCTGCCTGGGAGAACATCCATGACTACTCTGAAAAGCAAGAAAACTTACACCTCACCAAACCAGTCAGCCCAGTATGATAACCCTAATTCACTAGTTCTGTCTCCACTAAAACTGAGAGGAATAGCAAACCAGATGTGTAGGGTAAAAATGATCACAACTCAAGCTATTTTCATACATATAACATATAACCAGAAAGCAGTTTTATCTAGTCATTGCTTACAATACTAATTAATTTAAATTTGTAATTACAGGCACACCTCAGAGATACTGCAGGGTTTTGTTCCAAATCACCACAATAAAATGAATATTGCAATAAAGCTAGTCACACAAATCTTCTGGTTTTCCAGTGCATATAAAAGTTACATTTACACTATACTGTAGTCTATTAAGTGTGCAATAGCATTATGTCTAAAAAAACAATGTACCTACCTTAATTTAAAAATACTTTATGGCTAAAAATCGCTAACCATCATCTGACAACACAGGGTTGCCACAAACCTCCAATTTGTATATAAAAAAACCAAAATGCAGTATCGATAGATTGGGAGTTTGGGACTGACATGTACACATTGCTATATTTAAAACAGATAACCAACAAGGACCTACTGTACAGCACAGGGGACTCTGCTCAATATTCTGTAATAACCTAAATGGGAAAAGAATTTGAAAAAGAATAGATACATGTGCATGTATAACGGAATCACTTTGCTGTACACCTGAAACTAATACAACATTGTAAATCAACTACACTCCAAAATACAATAAAAATTTTTTTAAAAATGCAGTATTTGTGAAGTGCAATAAAATGAAGCTCAATAAAACAAGGTATGCCTGTACTTGAAAGTAAACAGGACAATTTTTCATACAACATCCTAAATACTTACTGGTCCAAATGGACCTTCTCTCCAAATGTTCAAATAAGGAACATTATACTGTTTCCCTGAACTCATCACTCACAGAAGTTAGGACAGTGCCAATAAAAACCAGCACCAGCAACCCAAGATAAGAATGTCACAACTGTTCCAAGTCGGAACAATTCCCCATCATTTCCAAAGCTATCGTTATGGTACCTAAAGAGACACCACCGGGCCTTCTATCGTATCGGTCTTTAATCCTGTCCCCACTCAGTCCGTGCCCTTCCAGATCAGAGACTGACCTTAGTGGGAACTGGCTAGTCCTCGCCTATTTTACTCTCCTCCTCCAGCACTGGAGCAGACAGCTAATGAAATGAACCACCATTTTCATTCAGGACAATAACATGGAAGGTCATTCTCTAAAAGGCATAGGCCCAATGTGTTGCTACAGCAAGAAATTAGGCACCATCAGCAATATTTTGCAAACAAAAACAGAAGTCGATATAATGGCCTCATCCAAAAGCACAGTAAAGTCATTTCACAGGAAAACAATGGCAACAGAGAAAGTACAAACAGATTGCCGAAACCATTAAAATAGGGCAGGAGCACTGCTAGGGAGAATGAGATCAGGTCTAGCTCTGTGAGTAGAAAGACAGACATATTGAAACCTATGGAAACAAAGGGAATGGAGAAACTGAACATTCATTTAATCAATTCCAGAACCTTACAATAGTGGTCAGTGAGCATCTCCCTGAAGCACTAGTAAACAATGACATATACAGCTCATTTGCTTCCAAGTACTGGTATAAGATGAAGAACAGATTTAATAATGGATTTTAAGGTAACTTAAACGACAGAATCTAAGGGTTCCTGAGAGACCAGTACACCTGGGGACATCCCTTACCTTGGAGGTTGACAAATGGACCACCCACCCCCAGTGCATCCCTGTGTATACCAATCAGACAGCCCTGGGGAAGAAAGCTCCAGCGTGGGTTGTGCGTGACCTGTCTTTGAATTAGAAAGGGGGAGGGAGACAAAATTCTAGGCACCATTTCCAGGGTTTCTCTTGAACACATGCACCTGTGAAAAGAATCAAAAGCGAGAGCAGTGCACAATCTCCACAGAAGAGCGGAAGTCAGAGATGGATCCAACCCCTAACAGGCACAACCCAGTGTGCCAGATTATCTGTTGTTCCTCTCTGCTCAGCCTCAAAAAGGTTACCGCGTGTGTCCGCATTAGCACTCACTCCTCAGAATAGACCACTCTGTGCAGAAGCAGACTTCACCATGCAGTCAAGGCCTCTTGGGGACAGTTCCCCAGTCTGTGAACTAAGGTCACTTCTATTCACTGCCCGAGAACGAGGCCCCAGGCCCCCAGCAGGCCCACAGCCACACTCACCTGCAGCTTGCCTGTGTAGCCTGGCCTCTCTCTCTATGCTGAAGGGGTCTTTGGGGGCTTCAAGGAGGTCCCAGGACGGCCACACAGAAGCTCCTGGCCATCTCTTTGATGCGCTGGTTGGGGAGGGCGTGACTGCAGCCAGAGCAGCTTGCTCTTGGTCCAGCCGGGACCCAACCCCCATCTTTAAAGGGTCTCTGGGACCACCCCCCGTCAGAGACAGGAAGGGCAGGGGAGGAGAAATTCGGAGGCTTGACTAGGGAAGAAAAAAGGAAGATAGGTTTTTAAAGGACAGTTGTTACAAAAGTAATAATCACACTATAGAAATTATGAAAAATACCAATATTTGATATATTTTCGTTTAGACTTTCTTCCTATGCGTTCTTAAGATTAGCTGTCCTTATACCATAATTTAAACAAATTCTTTTCTCCCCAGTTCAGTCTTTTTCTCCACGTTGCCAGTCTTCATAACCATTTTTAATTAATTTATGATATTCTATTTAGGGAACAAGCTACACTCCACTGACCTATTCCCCCTACTGTTAAACATTTAGATACTTTGCAAGTTTTCAGGATTATAAATAAAAGCTTTAAACTTTATTTAAAAAACATTTAAATAAAACGTAGCTTCTTCATATTTTGTGTGTTCTCTGGTCAGATTCCTAGACGTAGAATGCCAAAATGCTTTCTATGAAGGTTCTGTGTTCTATTAGAAATGTATGAGAACACAAGTTTCTAAAAACAACAAGCTTGTGTCAAGGCTCTAAATTCTACTAATTTAAGTGGGTAGAAATGATACCACATTATCAAAAAATAAACTAAAATAATCACTCAATAGAATATTTCCTGTAAGTTCAAATACTGCCTCTATTTCCTCTTCTGTGACTTGTCTGTTCATACCCCTTCATCAATTAACCTTTGGGGTGGGAATCAGAGAAAAGTTCTTTAAACGAAATCCCAAAATATTAAAGCTGGTTATGAGGCAAATTTCCAAGACTAAGGCCCATATAAAGTAATGAAAAGAATTATAAAAAAAAAATATATATATATATATATATATATATATATATAAGCATCCCATCTAATCCCATTTTATAGGGGAATAAAAACTGCAGCCCAGAGAATCAAAAGGAGCCCTGCTTGTAGTTACCTTTCTGGAAACACATCCTGAACAGATAAAACCAGGGAGTAGTGGGGAGACCAATGCCAGCTTTCATATCCTAGGACAGACTGGCGGGAGGCAAGGTGGGCCCTAAGAGGTCATGCTATGAATGGGACGTGGCAACAACCAGCGTTGCCAGTCTTGGATACGGAAGAGAAGGGGGAAGGAAAATAGCCATTATATTCATTGAACAGTCAGCTCAGTGGCTTTGGTAGTAGAGAAGCAGGCTCAGAAGGCACCTTAAATTGAATTTTACTTTAGGATGATTTCTCCCTGCCATTCCTATATATTTACTTCTAATATCCCCTATTCCTCATCTATCGTAATCCACTTTCCAACTCCCTTTAGCACGAGTGCCACACATGTCACACGTGGCTGTAGATGCAGAGCAGGAGATGCAAAGATTAACTCTGAGACATTATTTCATGGATTCGTCATGGCCTCTGGAAAAGAGCTGGAGTCAGATCTGGATTAAAACCCTAGCCCCACTGATTACGAACTTGTGATTCTTAAAATCATCAGTTAAAATATTTGAGGTATCATACATAAAGGTACATAAATGATATTGTTTAAAGGCTAAGAAAACACCCATGGAGGTCAAGAAACAGAACACTGCCAGGACTCCCATATTTATTTTTGAAACTAACTTTCCCAAGGGCTCTTGGAGTAACCTGTAGAGTCCTCAGGTCAGGTCCTGAAATGTACTGCTCAATGCGCATAATGGGTATACGAGGCACCCTCTATTCTGTCGAGAGGATGGAAAGTTCTATACATGTCTCCACACCTCCCATCATGCCACCTCGCGGCCTGCATTCTAGTGGACATGCATCCCACCTCCAGCTCACGTGCTCTCCCCACGCCACTCTGCAGCAAGTTACATACAATCAAATCTGAGAGATGATCTGATCCAGAGCTGAAGCCACTGGTGTCTGAGTCAGAGGGGCTGCTAGAACGGGAGTCCAGGATGGGCCGGGTGTCCAGGCGGGATCCTCTAACGGAGGGTGCTGGAAACTTGTCCACCAAGTCAGATCCAAGGGGGTCCAGAGGCAGGAAGCTCAAGGGGGGTTTCCCCAGGACACTGCCCAATGGATTGTGGAGCATGCTCAATACTAGGAAGAGAGAAAAAAAAAGGGAGGAAATAAAAAGGAAGTCTCATGACCTCTTAGTTTTCTTTCCAGCCAAGAGCCCTTGCCTTTCCCTCCCACAGCCACCCAGCAAGATGGACCAAGCCACGACCACCGAAAGCATGACAGAGCCGCAGTTAAGAGTGTAACAAGCAGACAGACACCCGGGGTCCATGAGCGGAAGGGACAGGATGGCATTCTGAAGACCCACGTTCCTGCTGCAACAGAAGCAGCAAAACTCCTGCTCTCTGCCACCCAGGCTTGCGGGTCAGGGCCAGCATCTGGGAACCTGTACCACTGGGGACCCTGGTCACAACTGCTGTTAATGTCTGGACACACATGCCCGTGTTGCCATAGGAGATGCCTTCAGCACAATTAGGAAGCCCCAAACCATACTCCTTCCTTCCTGTGTTTATTAGAGGAACTCCCACCTTTCTAACACTACATAGCTAAAATACAGAACTTCATGGCACATCCCAGAAGTCTGGTAGAGCATGACATACCATCTCATCTGAGAGATTCCTTTATGCAAAATTCTAGCATATGCAGATTCTCTTCTATGCACCCTTGGACTTCACACATTTAGGATGGAAGCAGAGTGATGCTGTGGTTAAGCCGGCTCTGGCTTATGACAATCTTGGGGTGAAACCCTGGGTCTGACGCACCTTTATATGGCTGCGTGCTCTGGGAAGCTCTCTGAGTCTCCATTTTCTCATGGCATCTTGGGTGGAATACCAACTATTTCATAACATTGTCAGGAGGGTTCAATAATTAAGACAGCAGATGGAAAGTGCTCAGCACAGCAGTACCCAGTGCACAATATTTAAATATTAAACATCAAAAAAGAGTGAAGCAGAGGCCAGGAAAGATAAGGGAGGTAAAGAGGACAGCAAGGGAGAGCAGCATTTTCCCACACTTGGCCTTGGGGAAATAAGGAATCCAAAGCAAAGCAAAACACCCTTTTATCCATGAGGAGGGGGTGGAAGAGGGCTTTGGCCATGGAGCTATGGTGGCACCAAAGCTAGGTAAGATAGAAGCCATATTAATCTGATTTTGTTTTTTCATCTGGAGAAAGGGGAAAACATCCCCCTCAAAAAGGCTGTGTGGTGAAACCAAAATAATGCGTTTACATATGAAAGTGCTCAATAAACGGTGGCTGTGACTGGCTCTACCTCACAATTACTCACCAGTACCTGAGTGAGACACAGGTCACCAAAGCTGGTTTTCTTTCAGGGTCCAAGTCAGCCTGAAAGTCAGCCTGAATGTCTGGCTGGGGCTGTGGTGAGCCCCCTGAGGCAGGAATAAACCTCTCTAAGCATGAAATCAAAGTGAAAGCATTCTTTCAGGGTATTCATGACAGAGGGTATGTGCAAGATCAGACCAACCTGCTCTCCGTTGGCCAACCACCTCCCTCTCAGCTCAAAATAAGGTAGGTGTACCAATTTTTTTTTTTAATGCAGGGAATAGTGTGGATGTGTTTATTTTATTGTGTTTATTTATCCTTGATTTTTAAAGAAACTGTCCTACTGTTCTCCAAAGTAGATGTACCATTTTACCCTCCCACCAGCATTGATGAATTTCAGTCCCTCCACATGCTGGCCAACACTCAGTAGGGTTGGTTTTTTAAATCTAGCCAGTCTAACATGTATGTGTGCTGGGGAGGGGGGAGCTTTACCATCTTCAGCAAGGAGTTTATTACTTAGTTTATGACTTCCTTTCTTAAGGAAACATTCTTTTAAAACTAGGACTTTCAAAGCAGTTTCCCAAGCACAGGCACTGAATATGCACAGGTATGCTGAAACTAAGTGTCCCTCAACGCTTAGATTCTGACACCCATCAGAAATACTTTTGTCAAATTTCTCAAATACTCCTGACAAACCCCTACCTAAATGAAACACCGAGCCCAAGCCCCTGGAATTCACGCCCTGAGAGGGCAGGAGATGTGAAGATTTATTCCAGGCTCCTACCTGCTGCTGCAAGACGTGTCAAAAAAAAAAAAAAAGCACTGTGAAAACTAACATATCACATGTATTGGTCTTAAAAGTGGTACCATTGCCCTAAGAGGGCCTCACCTTTCTTCACATTTTACGGAAACAAGGTTAGAGCAGTGAATGATGAGGTAACAATCACATCACAGAGAGCTTCGAAAACCAAATTAGGGTGTTTAGATTTTATCCTGAAGGTAAGTGGGAGATACTGGGGAGCTGCCATGGGGACAGCCAAGGAGGCTGAGCAGGGACACTGGGTAGGACAGTGCCGGTACCCAGTGCCCGGCTGGGACTGAGTATTAAATCAGACTTGGGTGACTCTCTCCAGCAGCGTCGGGAACCTGGGTGGACACTGCACCCATACAGGGCTGCGGGTTTTTCCCAAAGAGGGTGTGAAGGAGGAAATGAGACAACAGGGTTGATGGTCCCAGCAACAGAGATGAAGAAGGGGTCATGCATTACAGGTGAAAGACAGGAGAGAGTCAAGATGCTGGAAGCAAATGGAGAAGCAGCAATGGCCATGTGCTGACAGCTACCAAAGGAGGGGAGGGGCAGACAGGAGAAACAGGAAGAGGGGAACAGTGAAGTCCAAAGTCCTGAGGACGGTGCGGTCCAGGGTGTGCGACCACAGGTGGTTGAGGTGGACTGTGTGGAGGCTAAAATACTGGATAGGTCATTCACGTGGACGTTAAAGGGACCCACAGTGACAAGTGGGCCTGGGGTTAAAACAAACAGAAAACACATATTGAGATCTTCAGAAAAGGGAAAGGACGGGTGAATTGGTAACAACAACAAAAAGAATGACCCTGAGGTAGATAAGGCTGGGAGAACATGCAGCCTCCACTTGAGAAAGTGACATCCTGAAGGAAAAAACCTTCAGCGGAGGCAGAAGTTGGCAGGAGCGTTCGCCAGAGACAAACAAGATAAAGGGCAGTTTGTTAATCCTAGGAAGGGTGGCACAGCAGAGCTCCAAGAGTTGTCAGGGAAACACAGCATTAAGCAGGATGCAGAAAAACGCTCAAGGAGATGGCTGGCCCAAAGGACTTGTGTCAGGGGGGCATCAAGGAGCATAAATATGGGCCACAGTAACTACGTCTTTACCCAAGATTTTAAAATAGTGTATTTGAAAGAGTCAAAAAGCAATATGGGTGCCAGTGTAGACCACCTTTCTCATTTACAACAACCTGTATTCATGACTGTGTTGATACATCTGTTCTAACACCCACAAATCCATCTACCTCAACTAACCTACAATTTTTTTTTTGACATGCCCACAAAGGTATATCTTGAGGCTTTGTCAAATTCCTGTGTCAAAGCTAGCGATTATGTCTGTAACACTCCTCTAATCTGATAATAAGCCTGTCTAAAAAGAAAATGGCATGACAACCCACAATGGCCACTAATGAACTCCACTTCCTTAAGTGCTCAGAGTTCATGGTCAATCAACTGTTCTCCAGCCTGGAACAGGTGCAGTCAAGCTCCGACCATTCACTAATAGCAGCTTCCACATGCTGCACATCTAGTATATGCCAGATACTGTGTCAGAAGCACTTTAGGTAAATAATCTTCCCTGCATCCTAAGAAGTGGGTATTATTACCCCATCTTAACAAAAGGAAACCAAGGCTTAAAGGGCAAGTGTTTGTAGTGAGTTTGTCAGCTAATTAGTGACAGAGTGGGACCCAATTCCTTCTGATTCCTTGCTTTATCCTTTGTAACACACCATTCCCTACTTTTTTTTTTTTTTTTTTTCCAATACTCAGGACTTTACATCTTCTTGTCTTCATGTTCTTGACACCTCTCTTTTGTTCAAATTCCTGTAAGACCATCAACTACAGACAAGCCATCTCGGGTTCCAGAGGTCAATACCTTGGGATCTAAATCATCCAGGTCTTAAAACTTCTCTAGGACCTTGCTGCTCCAGGAACTCATTAAAAATGTATCTTGGGCCCCACTCCAGACCTACTGAATCAGAACCTGCATTTTAACAAGATCCCCAGGAGATTTGTGTGCACATTAAAGTCTGAGAGGCACTAATCTAGAAAAATCTGAGGCTTGCTACTTCAAGCTTCTAATCAGTCCCCTTACCACACCCCAGAACCTTTCGTATGTAATTATTTCCTTGACTTAAAAAACTGTAGGTTATTCAAATACAGCTCTTAGAGCACGATAGTAACTAATACACAGGAGGAAAAAAGAACCCAAGGTGGCTATGTAGGACATTTGCCAAAGAGTCTGATCTCTGAAACATGCCCCCCAATCCCCCCGACCCCCACCGGCGTGGGGAGGGGGTGCTGGAGGAGAGGAGGGAGGGAAAGAGAACTAACCAGGAAAAATAATTAATATTAAAAAAATTGGCATGGACTGTGATAATTTCAGGAAAAGTGACAGCCAGAAAGAAGCTGAACATTGTGAAAAACATTCAAGACAAGAACTCTGTAAGCTTATATCAAGCAAATACAAAGAGAGCGTGGGCCTACTGCTTGAGGCAGACAACTGCTAAGAGACAAAGGAGAGAAAAGTGCTATTAAGGACACTATTGGGTCACCAGAGAAAACTGGAATATGAACAACAGTTTAATGAGAGTATTATATCAATTTTAAGTTGACTGAAGTTCATAGCTTTTGCTATACATGAATGTACGTTAGAACATTATTCTTTATGGTACAAAAAGAAATTATAGAGAGAGATATACATATAGAGAGAGAATTGCAAATGATAAACCAAATGAGGTAAATGTCAACAACAGGAGAATGTGGATAAATGAAATACAAAATAAAAATTATACAAAGGTTACTTGTATTTCAGTTATCCAGATTCTCCTGTATTTGTGACTTCTGTAAATTTGAAATTTCCAAACAAAAAAATTTTTTTATGACCGAAGGAAAACCAGTCAATGCCCATTTGACTTTCTTCACCTTCTTCAAGGCAACTGATCCGACCAGAAAACAGACATCAAGCACAACCAATAGGGACTAGAATCCCAGGGGAAAAAATGGTAACTGAGTACCTTTGGAGTCTCTACCTACAAGAGAAATCATCTTCTTTTAAACAAGCTTTTTAAAGCATCAGAAACACTTGCACAGATATTTGCAGACACACATAGGTACAAAGTTCTGCCTTCTCAACCAAGCACACCAAGGGCCATCCTTACCACCCCACTCCAGCAGTAATTAGCTCAACACCTGGCAGAAAGCAGGTGATCAACGCTTGCTGAATATGAACAGTACTGAAAGAAAGGGAGTATCATATCCCTAGGAGCCAGTATGCTCACTGAGGCTACTCCCCTTCTATCAAGGTTATTCAATTTAAGGACACAGTGCTGACTGAGATGCTATTCAGAATTAGAGGGGAAAAAACCTTAGTTCATCCCAGCCCAGCCCATCACCAAAACAGAGGCTGAAAGTACTGTTACTTGCCATACCAAATTTGTGACAATATTCCTTCCACTAGTTTCAAATACTTTCTTCAAAGAGAACTAAACATATATAGATACAGGCTGAAGAGAGTCACTCTCCCTGGGATCCTCACAACCACTGAAATATACTTCTACATTCAAATACAAGGAGCAGGGAAGAGTATCCACTGAACACTAATTCCAACCACAAAGGAAAACGGGAAAGGGGCAGTGCTGTCAGACAAACATGAAACATCAGAGTGTACCAGAATTAACACACCTGGGTCACATCAGCACCTCCACATCAGTTTTCTGCAAATATTAAATTGGAAGAGGCCAAGAATTCAGGAGTTTGACTAGAAGATACAGGGAAGACAAGAAAACCTGTATCAAGAGGCCAAGGATTTTCTAGGTGGTTTGATAGTTTCTTCAACCCACAGAAGGAGCCAAGTTCTGGAAACTGTCACTCATGGTCAGATGCCCTACAGTGACCTGACTGCCCCTCTATATAGCCCAACCTCACAAAGGACCTGGCTATGTAGTTCTCTGAGTATCTACAGATCAAAGGGAGGAAAGCAGCAGAGACAGTGGGCTTCTTGGAAAGGTGGGACCTCGTTTCAAGAGACAGAGCCTGTCTTGCTCCCAGCTCAGCCCATGAGACTATCTATATTCCCCTATATAAGGTTGCTGAGTCAGGAGCATTGATTCCCACCAGCTGGGAATCAGGAGGGAAGGAGCAATCACGTCTT
Organism: Lagenorhynchus albirostris; assembly: GCF_949774975.1. Classification (NCBI taxonomy): domain Eukaryota; kingdom Metazoa; phylum Chordata; class Mammalia; order Artiodactyla; family Delphinidae; genus Lagenorhynchus; species Lagenorhynchus albirostris. Next base: position 162,788,254 of record NC_083095.1, on the reverse strand, counting down.
CCTAACTTGAAGTATAAAGTATACCTCCTGGGAAGACACACTCTTCAAGCCATATAACCCAAAATCCAGTGGAAGTGACAGGTTCCTTATGCTGTAGGCCAGTGACCGATCTCAAACTACACTCCCCATCGTACGGCATAGAACTTCATCAAAGTCAGATGTCGAGTATTAACCTAGATGGACTAAGCGGGGGGAGAGTGTGGGAGAGAAGTCCCATAGTCCCTTTCAATGGTGGCCAAGGCCCTGACCTCTTTGCTCTGCTCCTATCTTGACCTCTACAACTCAGGGATCAAAGGAAGTCTGAGGTTTACCAGGTGCCTCCAGCCCTGGTGGCCAAGTGTACGGCAAATCCTTATCTTCCAAAAGTGACTAAGAAAAACAGTATGCTCTCCCTGGAGCACAGACACCCATCCCCACTCACATGCCGGCAGGAATCCGTATCAGCTACAGACAGTTCTAACGGAAGTCACGGGGAGAAGAGGACCTGGCAGAGGGTTCCAGCTCATTAATGCTACCTCAGAGGGTACAAGAGACCAAATCAGCAGTAATATTTTTAGACTGATTGTTAACTTTCTCCACTTTCACCCTTCTGTGCCAGCTCCTGTGGGTTTTACAGCTGAGTCACTGCTGGAATTTTCTGAAGCCTTCCCCAAGAGGACAAAGGCACCCAAGAGTGATGGCGGCAGCAGCAATGGCAGCAGGAGCCAGGCACCGGATGCCTGCACTGCAAGACACTGAGCTTGAGCTCAGCTCAGGGAGAGCCCAGGCCTGAGACATCATAGTCTGTCTAACAGGAGTAATCATGGGAAAAACCCAGACCAGGAGCCCTTATTTCCAGCCCAAGACACAAGGCTGCACCTGGAACCCTTCTTCCCTAACCCAACCCTTGGTCCTGGGTTGCCTGCTCAAAATCTACCTAAAGGCATAAGTGAGGAGCACTCATTGCAGGTATAACAACGCTCTCTGCCTATGACCCCAACCCTGCAACTCTACAACACACCCCAACTCAGGCGGTGATCCTGCGAGTCTGAACTCCCTCCACCAACTCTGGATCCCACAGGTCCAAGGTGGTACCCGACATAGCCTTTCTCCCCGATCTTGATCACTGGACAAGTTTCATTAACCTGAAGAAATGACATGCTCAAGTCCCACGTAAGGTCAGCAATACTCGGTCCCTGGACCCAACCACCTCAACTTCTTTCTCACCTAGGAGGTACCACGTTGTCACACTGCTCCTCAGGCCCTCCCTCCTCTCTGCACTAAAAGCTATTCTCCTCAGTAGACTACCTGACTCCGTGACAGAATTCATGCTCCGGTGTGTGAAGAAAACTTTCTGTAAATGCATCATCATGCCCTAAAAGCTATGAGGGCTCAGAGATACTGATCACTGAACCATCTGTCCGTCCAGATGATCAACACAAGTAGGAAGCAGAAGAGAAAGAGACTTTGTCTGAACTGTGTAGTTCAAACTTACCCGGAATTAACTCAGCACTCATCATTCGCTCAGTAAATACTTACTGAAAAGACAGGAGCCAGGCTCTGTGCTACATACTGGGAATATAAGCAGTGAAGACTTGGACAGCTGAGGTAGACTTGCAGGAGAACTTGCTTGGGCCCAGAAGTCCATGTTCCACAGAGAAGGAACCCAACCCTACTTTGAACGTTGCCTCAGAAAGGTTATTTGGAAGTAGAGCAGCAGCAGAAGCAAAATGCTGAAGCAGAAGCAAAATGCTGAAGACTCCCCTCTCAGCCCAGGCTGATTCAGCCTGCAGACCAATGGGGAGCCGGTAAGTGACAAAGCACAGGGAACATCCTCTTCACTGGTTAGGGCAGAAATCAAAGAGGGTGAACAGGTTAATCTCCAAGGGACTTCTAAGGAGAGTGGGAGGAAACAGGACATGTCCTCTGGCATCCTTAGACTGAGCGTCTGGTCTGCCCACTGGGCTTCTGCACAAGGCCTTCATTAGGAGTCCTTGTTTCCAGGTCCCCTAAAGTAGGTTCTCAGTCACCCCACTTCCTGCTGAGTAATGCTGCATGCAAGAGTCACCGGGGGAAGGCAGGAACACAAATGCATCGGGGGGCACAGCCGATGAGCTGAGACTCAGGGTGAAGAGGGAGTCAGAACTGTCTCGTGCCCTAGCCTTGAGGGACCCTCGGCAAAGGAAAACATCATGGCTGAACAGCCCTGGAGTTGTATATACAGAGATACCTTCCCGGAAGTGTTCTTGCTCAGCATGTTAGGGTTCTGCCCACAGGAACACAGGTGTGATAGGAAGCATAAGAGGCTTGGAATCAAAGAAACCCAGGCTCGAATTCTGGTCGTTGTTTCACCTTTGGCACTTCACGAGCTCTGTGAGCATTATTTCCTCATCTTTCAGACAGGAACAATAATAGTACCCATTTCACAGGATTGTGAAAGCATTAAATCATGTGATATACTTCACATAGGAAGTAGTCGATAAATGGTGATTAGTCACTCTCTCCCCCATCCCAGGACATTGAGGATAGCTTTCATAGCCCTCCTGTTCCATTACAAGACTTAGGACACTGCAAGTAAGACAAAGGTAGCCCCAGACACATGTCACTGGGGTCACCTCTAACATTCATCTTGCCCTGATGGGAAGGAAGGCCTCCTTTCCCAGTGTGAGATGAGGCCTTAGGGGTAGGCAGAGTCTAGAAGGGAGGGACCTCACAGAGTTCCACACCCAAACCAATGCTGGCCTTACAGGCACAACTCTCGAAAACAGATTACACCCCAGGGTCTTCCTGCAGGCCTCCCAGGCCAATGAAATCCATGTAGCAGAAGGACCTTAGCCCCTGGAGACAGGTCTCCATGTACCAGTCTCATGCTGAGAATCCAATGAAATGTTGCCCCAATGCCAAAAAAATCCTTAAGGGAGAAAATGAAAGCCCCCAGGCACAGCAACTATCATGCTGCATTTGGTATTTGTTCTCATCTATTTCCCCTTGATAGTTAAGGGGATTTTTAAGGGCAATAATTTTATTCGTTGATGTATCTTCAGTGCCTGGCACACAGCCAGTGCTCAAGTATTTGTTGAATGAATTTAGCCAAGATTTTTCAGGCAAGAGCCCTGCTATCTCCAACCTTGCCCCCTACACATTGCTGAAAACTTAAAGAGTTGTGGAAAATGGTCAGATGTAAACCCATAGCCACATGGGGCAATATATCCCCCAGCAGGGCCAAGGAAGAAGCTTGCACCAGGCGCTCCATGCAGAGACAGCAAGCTACCAGGCTGTCTGCAATGATGACTCCCAGACTGTCCAGAGCTGTTGAAATACCTCCTCCCTCCCTGAAGAAACTGAGCTAGTTGGTCTTCAGATGGGGAGGCAGTGTAGGCACTGGAATGTGGGCTGCATGTTCCTGCATTGCTGGCAAGGGTGCAGCTGGCTGGTGGGAGGGCTGCGTCCTACTCCAGGAGGCGGCACCCTCATGTGGGCTTTCCAAGAAGGCCCAGAGCTCAGAGAAAGGAGAGAGATGGCCATCACCACAGCTCCCAAGGATAACGTGGGGATCAGGGATGGCTGCGCCCTCAACCCTCGGAAAGGAAGACATACACACACTAACCCTGCCCTGGGCTAAGTCACACCTCTGGGGCAACTCTCTGGGTTCCCATGAATGCCAGGGCCACAGATTACAGGCCCTCCCTGATCCAAAAAATCATGTAGTGTTTATTACCTAAGTGCCTGACACAGAACATGGAGAAGTAAATCCGTCCCCACTTCAGAGACAAATAACTACAAACAGGCCTTTCAGGTGGTGGGGAAACTGAGGAAATTATGGCTGGGCCCAAACTATTTTTTTTTTTTTTTAACAGCCTAATTTCAGAATGACTTTCAGGCCCTCTCCAAGCCCCAAGTTGGCCCCTCCTGCATTTCTATTTGTTATAATACATTTCAGAAGGACCCCTGCAGCTAAGAGAAACCAGAGCCAAATAAGGGCCACACCCAACGTGATGCCAGTGAGAGACACTGTCTTGGTCAAACAGTGATCACCACAGACACGTGCCTGCCTCCTGGGTGGGCTCCCCTGTCTTTTGCTCAGATACAGCAGTGAGGGTGGGGACAAGGTCAGCTTCACAGGCCCCCCCCCACCCCCGGCTGGCTTTGGAATACCACATAAAAGAAACTACCACTACCTCCAAGCCAAGATCTCCAGGCACGGGATACCAAACAGTGACACCACACTTCCCAGCCCAGGGAAAAACCTGAGTCAGCTAAAGGCTGGTACTTCAAGAAATTCTACCTCAACTCAACTAAGGTGAAGCTCTTCCCCACCTGCAGCCAAATAAAAAAAATCCACCCTCTACCCCCAATCAAATGGGATTTACCAAAAAACCGGGCATTAAAATGCCAACAGACACAACAGTCCCAGGCTCTGCAAAGCATTCTCAAAAAAGACCTGCGCCAAACAGGGTGGAGGCCAGAGAAATCAACAAGACAGTACCTTGCTGCCATGACTGCCAGCTTCCGGAGATGGGAGGCAAGGAAGGATGGCAGGCTCTGTGAACCCCACTGTCAGCACCAACAGCAAATGGCCGCCCCCACCCCCCCTTTCCATCTTTTTAAAGTACCTGCTGCCAATATTCTTTTTATTAAGGTGTAATTTACATAAAGCGAAATACATAGATTTTTATGTATAGTTACAGTATTTCTTAAGTTCACATTTCTTCCTGAATACTCCAAGCCTTGCATCTGGCCAACCCTCCCCCTTGAACCACAGGAGGGAAATAAACGGGCAATGGGAAGGTCTGAGCAGAAGCAGTTCAAGGGGTTGCCAAGAAGCCCCTTCAACTTGTCCCCATCGAATCCTTCCAAGATGACAAGGGATCCTAAAGGGGAGTGGTTCTTCCTTCATCTACTTGGTCACCCTTAACACAAAGAAAGAAAAAAAAAAGCCTCCGCAGCTGAGAGTTACTCCACCCCACTTACCCTGCTTACCCCTTTCCAGGATCAATGCTCTTAACCTTATGTTAAGCCAATTCCAATATCCCAGTATTACCCAGCCTCACTTATGGTTAAAATTCTTCCCTTGCCATGATTCAGGGACCATACATCCTTCACACATAGCTCCCTAGTTTTAAAAGCCACTGAGAAATAGAATCTGGACATCCAGTAATCAGCCCCTTAAGTCCCCTCCCCCACCTAAAAGTGTTTTGCTTCATCATCTCCAAGACAGGCCTGGGCACTAGGGGGTTAGCTGGATCTTTTCTGCATAAGACTGTCACCTTGTGGACCCTTCTCGGGGCCACCTCAGGTACAGACTAACAACTCCAGGGAATTTATCAGGGTAAGTGGAAAAGCCATGCCTGCTTTTACAAGCAACCATCTGTCCTGCCACACTCACAGCCAGCATTTCCATCTTTTGCAAAACAGCTCCATGTTGTATGGGGAGGGGGGGAGATGCAAAGGTGAACAGAACAACTGTTGCTGTGGATATCTTCACTCACTACCCCATACACCACCACCACCACCCCAAGCCAACTCATTTTCTGGCACTCACCTGAGTGTGTGCTGCTCTGGGCTGAAGAATCTGAGTCCTGGGTGCTCCAGGGTCGGTCCCAGCCTGTGAGACTGAGGGACTGCAGGCCAAGGCACAAGTCATTTGCATCTGGGAGGCCACGGGAAGAATCTTGCGCAGAGGTGGGGAAAAGCATCCTGCTTGTAACTGTTTCTTCAGAGTCCTGGAAGTCTGCTTTGGACAGGAGGACAGCAGAACCCCAGAGTTAAGGGCTGTTTTCCCCAGTATTATCAACAATAAATAATATTAATAATAGTTTCCTTAGGCTCAAGGACCAGACATCCAAGCTGGCTGGATGCTGCAGCCGCTGCCCCTGCACTTTTGGGGGTATCAGAGGAAGAGCAGTTTCCATACAGCCCCCCTCCCCACATACACACCCCTATCCCGTCTGCATTACAGACTGGGCCAGCATGTGATCAGGCTGCTGATGCTTCCCGCTGCCAGTGACATCAGCCGGCTGAGCCGTGCAATAGAGAGCGGCATCATCCCTCACAGAACGGGGGAGGAGCAGGAGGGGACGACAGGGAGGAGACTTGCCTCCCAGGGAAAAGACAGCACAACAGCTACTTGGAACAGTCCGGGTGCAGTGCCGGTAAGTCAGGGTTGCGAGGCAGCGCCCTTCGGTCTACAGCAATAGTGGCCAAGCGGCCCTCAGGCACGACTGAAGTCCTCTCTGCCGACAGCAAAGCCAAAGCAGCAGACTGCCTGCTTGTGTAGCTCTGCCCTCCTGCCCCTCCCTTTCCCTCCCTCTGCTCTCCACCCCCCAAACCCAAAAACACTCTAGTCCTGGACTCTCTCCAGCTGCTTGCTCAAGCCCTGGTTTTGCAGCCCGATGCAAAGCTTCACAATTCTGCTATCAAAAATCTACGTGCTCCAAGTGGCCCCTGAGCAGTACCCTGACACAGCAGTGTTTACCACTGAGGATGGGACAACCTTCAGAAAAACACTGTACACTCAGACCCTGGGGAACAACACTTGGTGCTCCAGTCTTGTCAGGAGCAGCTGATCAGAGAAAGGGGGTCAGCTTCGGCAGGGGGAGGGGGAGTCACTGGGCAACCCACATGCCAGAGTAAGATCTGTCCTGACTAGGATACTCCCTGCTCCCAAGTTCCCTCACCCCAAAAAGGATGGGCATCAATCACGAGCAGATACAGCAGGACCAGCTCCTCCCTCCTGCAAGTGTAGGTATAGACTGAGGAAACACTCCCAAAACAGTGTCTGACAGACCGAAATAAGAGAAACAGTCTCAGAAGCAGGACTATGCCTTATCAGAAACCCCATGTGCAGGAGTTCACATCACCTGTCTCTGTCAATACTGTTTCTCTTGCTTTTTTCCAGGAGCACTCAGGATACACTGGCCAGCTGTAAGGATCACTGATGCCTCTGCCTGCCCAGGCCCCCTCTCAGGGGTGCTGCCCAGGACCAAAGCCCTATTTCGGTGACCACTCACAGCTCCAGCACCAAGTCCAGCTCTGCCCAGAGCTTCTGGAAACTGCCATTTCCTGTCTGCCAACATACTCTCCTGCATCAGTCCTTTTCCAACATGCCCTCCAGTCACAAGGCTTCTTCCTCAGAAAGGAGGGTAAAGCGAAGGTCCCAGCTTCAGCAAGCAGGCCGCTCGCACCTAGACCAGGTAGGCAGCACTCCACCCTGCTTGTTTTCCCATGTTACAAGAAGAAGTAACCAGATACGGGAAGCATGCCCACCTGGGACCGCCCAGGACAGGGTTATGAAGTGGGCAGAGTGGAGGATAATGCTGTTATCCACAGGAACAGCTGGCCAGAGCCTCCTGAGTATACCCTTCTGTCCACAGGCACTCAGGCATGGCCTAGAGGGGGAAAATGGCCAGTCTGTGGGAGGGACTCCTCCCCTTGGCTTTTTTTTTTTTTTTTTTTTTTTTTTTTAAGAGCTTTGCTGCTGTGTCATCCATCCACATTATTCCTGTCTGGCTGTAGATACTCTGCTTGCTCCCTGTCTGTGTCTATCAAAGCCTTCTTCACCACTGCACAGGCTGAGCAAGAACTCACCCATGCTGGTGTTGCCCCCACCCCAGACCACTCCCTCCTGCTTCTCTGTCCACCTTTCCCCTAAGCTAAGGATATACTTTAAAAATAATCCATATGTATTAATTATAAAAACACAATGCTTCCTTTAAAAAATCCATATTTAAGTACCTATTCCCCACCTACACCAGCTATCTATGTAGTCCCTTCCACCACAATGTGAGCACACCTACAACTAGAAGCAATCGTTCCTCCCTTCCCCATCTAAAATCAGGGCATTTGTGGATATGGGTACCCTCATGCCCCAGGCAGAGAGAATCTAATCAACTATACTCTTGCTACCCAAACTACAGTGTGGCAGACCAGCAATATCAGCATCACTAGGTGCTTGTTACAAACACAGAATCTCAGACTCCACTTGAGACCTATGGAATTGATCTACATTTTAACAAGACTCCCAGTTGATATTAATGCACAAAGAAGTTTGAGTAGCACTGATCTATACAACTACCATGAACTTCCAAACCCAAGCAGAAAGACCCCAGGCCTGAGCAGCACATCAGTTTAAGTCCATTTAGAAACAAATGGCTACAAGCATCTAGGAGCCTGGAGATCTAAATACAGTGTAACTCTCTCCCTTTAATCCCAACATTTCCACTAAGACATCACCTTTTTATCTTTATCCAGACATTCTCCATTCCACTGTTTCTTTTAGGTAAAGGCTTGCACTACCATTGTAGGATTCTTTCACTAGTTCCTCAAATTAATAGAAGACCCTGTTAACCCCTTGGTGTGGCAGGCTGGGAAAAATTAAGTCGCTTTAAAAGTCTGATAGACCTTGCTTTACTCACCAGGTCTGCCACCGTGTGATCTTGGTCAAGTTACTAAACCTTTCTGAGCATCTTTTCATCTGTAAAGCGGCAACAGCAGCTACCTTTCAGGTGTTTTGCAAGGATTACATAAAGCATTTGGTACAGTGTCTGGCACAAAGTATTTTATCAGTATGTTGCTTTTAGTAGATGACCACATAAGTTATCATCCAAACGAAGGCACTTTTGAGAGACAAAGGGGGCAAATATTAATAATCATACCAGGACAGCAAGCTTGAACAGAGACAGTCCTAGGTGAACTGGTAGGCATGATCACTCTTATCTGCGGCCATTTGTGTTCAAAAACATTTTACCCCAAAAAGCCTCTTTTCTAATGGCTTCCTGATCCCAGCTCTCCAAACATGCCCATTCTGTTCTACCTCTTCGATCTACATTGACAGGAAGTCTGAGAAGTTAACTGTCAACACAGGATAACAATCAGTAAGTTGAAAGGTCTGAAACACAAAGCCTGATTTTACTAAGTAAAGCCCATCTTTGCTTCTCAAACTCACACCTGATGCTGGACAGGAACCTGACCCTTTTTATTGGAGGATATTCTTTATAACCTTTAGCCAAGCACAAACTAGACACTCCGAAGATACTAAAAACTGGGAACGAGCACATGATGAAGTGAGACTTCTCCTTCTAAGGATATCTATTTGAATAATGTCTCAGCTTAAATGCTTTCTACATCAACCCTCACCCTAACCCTACACGTTTCTCTATCAATACCTACACAACATTTCCGATTTAAGTTTCTTAATTTGGTTCAAAAATTTAAAAGCATCTCCCTTTGAAAATATCAGTTATCTTCTTTATAGTTAATCTCTCAAACTTCTTAGCAACTGGACAACTCATGGAAACAAGTAAACTGACCCAAAGTCCAAAGTCTGCCACAGTCTAAAATACAGTAACCCCTGGCAGACTCAAAACGCAGAGGTGACCCAGGGGCTCTGGCTCTAGGGCTCAGAGTAGTATAGCCTCAACTCTAGTCATTTCCATCCTCAGCATAAGAACATGTCTGTCCTCTGATGACTCCTCTGCCAACAAAACTTAGCATGAAGCTGCTCAGGGTTCTCTGCAGCTATCATTCTTGAGCATCTGCCAAGTAGGGAAGTGAAACAAGAAAAGAGCAGTGAGCCCCCATTTATGAAACCATTAAGTCAGGCTCCATTGTATAAAGGTAGATGGTGACTGCAAGAAGTCTGTTGAGGCCCCTGGGAAACCAGAGATGGCTTCACACAGCAGATGCATCAAGAGCTGATCCTCGGCAGAAAGGGACCCGGTTCGGAGGAGGTAATAGGGGAGAAGGTAATAAGCAACGTGTGTTTGGGCTAGCCAAGCCAGGAAGAACTGAGGCTGGAATATCAAACTGATGCTCAGGCATGCAGTGGAAAATCTCTGTACACTCTTAAACAAGAAATAATGTGGTAGAGGGCCCAAGATGAACCACAGATCCAAGCTAGGGAGGCCAGCCAGGGAGGTAAGGGATGAGAGGAAAGAGAAGGAAGAAGACGGCAGAACAGCTGGATAAGGAGGGAAGAGGAGGAGCTGGGGAGCAGGGTAATATGTTAAATGACATAAAGCAGACGACAAAGTTGCATCTGTATCATGATTATATAACTATGTGAAAATTTTGTATGTTGACAGATGATGCTGGTAAAGGAATACAGAAAAATACAAACAGTTTATGTGTGAGGGTAGCAGGCTGCTAGTGGATTTACTGTCCTTTAGTTATTGCACAAACTGTACAACGAAAGCCATCTTCTCCTTTCTTTCTCTTTAGACTTTCGACAAGCGCACTATTACAATTTGTACAGCAACCACGCTTGAAATCATCTACAAAATCTCAACTTCGTCCCCAAATTCCAGTCCCTGGGAATAGCAAAGGCCATTGAATCACTTGTCCCCATTAAATTTCTTTTAAATAACTGACCTTACAGTCTGTTGAGGCTACTTAAATCAACGATATATGGTTCCTGAAGTTTTAAAAAGCCCATAAAGTAGCATTTCTAAGAATGTATTTCTAAAAAGACTGTTTGAAAGACTATTCCCCTGCCCCCACACCGCCAACTCAAGAAAACAGAAATGATTCTACACATCCATTTTGACAATCTAAAGAGAAAGAGCCAACATGCAAGAAGTCAGACATCTGCCACGATCATGTCAACTGTTGTGTGCACTGGGGCCCTTTAACCACTCACACCAGGGGGACTGAACGTTTCCCTAAAGCAGTACTTCTCAGACTTTCATGGGCATAGGAATGACTTGGGAATCTTTACAACACTGACTCTAACTCAGTGGGTGTGGGTCAGGTCCCAGAATCTGCATTCTTAACCTACTCCCAAGTGATATCTTACACTACTGGTTTGCTGAGCACACTTTGAGCATTAAGAGTTTAAAATGGTCTTCCTACCCCAGACTCTCTCTTCCAGGTAATTCATCCCATTCTTACACACCACCCCCTCTTCATGGTGTTCATTCTCCTAAACAAGTGCCTTCAACGGCTCCCTGTAGCCTCTCAGATCAAAGCCAATCTCCAGGCTTACTAACTTTCTCTCACACTATTCATCAAACTTTAAAGGCTGAACTTGAGTCAATCACAACTCCCTGGAAGTTCACACTCTAAGAGAACCATGTACTGTTAACCTGTGTGTTAATAACAGTAGTTCAGAAGAGAGGGAATGCATGATGCCTAGGATGTTCAAAGAAAGCTTCCTTATAATTTCAGCTATAACCACATTACAGATTAAGGCATGAGAGGTTATTAGGTTTACTTTGTACTTCCCACCATAAAAATATGATCATTGGCTCATTTTAGTCTCAACCACATTAATGATCTTCAAATGAATTCTGTAATTTATTTCAAAGCAATTTCTATAATGTTTCTGAAAATAAATATTAACAATGTTTAGATTTTAAAATGGCATATACCATGTTTACATACTGGAAAATTCAATATTATTATTATTTTTTTTTTTTGGCGGTACGTGGGTCTCTCACTGTTGTGGCCTCTCCCGTTGCGGAGCACAGGCTCCGGATGCGCCGGCTCAGTGGCCATGGCTCACGGGCCCAGCTGCTGCATGGCACGTGGGATCTTCCCGGACCGGGGCACGAACCTGTGTCTCCTGCATTGGCAGGGAGACTCTCAACCACTGCGCCACCAGGGAAGCCCTCAATATTATTAAAAAGTCATTTCCCACCAAATTGATCCACATACTCAATGCAACCCCAGTAATATACACGCCTTCAAGCAATTCAGTGAGGACATTTTTAACAAATGGTGCTGGAACAGCCAAATACCCATACGCGGGGGGGAAATGAACCTTGACCCCCTACCTCACACCATTTACAAACATTAATTTAATATTAATCAGAGAGACCTAAAAGTAAAAGTTTTAACTTTTTAAAGCTTCTCTAAGAAAATACAGACTATCTTTCTGACCTGGGGCGGGGGGTGGCCAGGGGGATGCATAGCAATGTTTCTTACGGAGGACACAGAGAGCAACAATCATGACAGAAAGTTTTGATACGCTGGACTTATCAAAATTAAAAACGTCTGCTCATCAAGACACCATTAATAATTAAGTAACCTACAAAATGGTAGAAAGTATCTGCAACCATACCTGACAAATGGCTAGTATATGGAGTATATAAGAAATATTAACAACTCAAAAGTAAAAGAAAAAAACAATTTTTAAAAGGGCAGACAAATCTTCAAAAGGCATTTCACACAAAAATACAGAACTGGACAATAAGCACTAGAAAAAATGCTCAATACCATTAGTCATCAAAGAAATGCAAATTAAACCACAATGAGAAACTACTACATACCCACCAGATGGCTAAAATTAAAGACTGCTCCACAGTTTGCCAACATTTGGTGTTGCCGACCAGAACTTCCATATATTATTTTATGATGGTACAATCACTTTTGAAAAAGCTCTGCCAATTTCTTATACAATTACACATATACTATCCTATGACCCAGAAATTCTACTCCTAGGTATTGAACTAAGAGGAATGCAAGTGTATGTCTACAAAAAGACCTGTACGTGAATGGTGATAGCAACTTTATGCATAATCACCCAAACCTGGAATGAATCCAAGTGACCATTAACAGAAGAATAAAATGTGGTGTATACATACATATACTAGAAATTACTCACCAATAAAAAAGAATAGACTATTGATACATACACCAACATGGATGAATCTCAATTACACTGAGCGAAATAAATATGACAAATATGACAAAATGTTGACTGCAGAGCCTAGGTGATGGGTATTATGGGTGTTCACTTTATAATTCATTCATGTTTTCTGTATGCTTGAAAATGTTCAAAATAAAACGCTGGGGGAAAATGAAGTTAGACTTTTTCTGACTAAAAGCAGTAACTGGTTTGATGATAAAAATCAACTACCAACTTCATTAAATTAGATTTTATGGTTGACATTTTCCATAAACAGAATGAGTTAAGATCTACAGACCCAAGGTTTTGACAAAACATAAAGCAAGTGATAAGATAAAAAGTATTTTAAGGGAATTCCCTGGCGGTCCAGTGGTCAGGACTCCACACTTTCACTGCCAAGGGCCTGGGTTCAATCCCTGGTAGGGGAACTAAGATCCCGCAAGCCACACGGCACAGCCAAAAAAAAAAAGCATTTAAAAACACTGTATTCGTAAGGGCATATTTTTTAACTTAACAGCATTTTAATTTTCTCAATCCTTCAGGTAATGAGTTAAACAGGTCTCTAAGTGAAAGAAAAACAAAGTCATCTGAAATCTCCATAAGCATTCTTGGAATACTTCCAAAAAACTGAGAAATTCAATGACTGATGCCTCAGGTAACAAATCTTTTCACAACTTAGATGGTTTCCAGCTCCTTCTTTTCAACAAATATGAAGGAGTGAATGGAACTGCTGGCAAGTAAATGACTAAAAATAATGATAGATGACTGATTTTTTTGCATACAAGGAGTTCAAACAACTGAATGACACTGCTCTATAACAATACCTTCATTTCCCATCTACTTATTTATGTGAACAAGTTTACTCAGGAGGGCACAGATCTATAAAAACAGAAAAGAGGAATGTATTTGGTGTTGAAAATGCTGAGTCATTCTGGCAATAAGTGAGTCATCCAAAATTACATGAGTTATAAAAACGCCTCATTTCTCTCATTAAAAAGCATTTCCAATAAAGTCTTAATCAATTGTCCTAGCAATCAATGGCCACAGCAATCCAAAACACAGCCTTTTAGTCACAGGAAATAATTTAAATTTTCAATTTATGTAGTTTTTGTTGCAGAGAAGTATAACACGTGATCAACAGAAGACTAAAACTGTAAAACATTTCATTAGTATAATGTTCTGTGGGAGAAGTAGACTAGAAATACAAGTAAAGGAGAAAAGGAATAACGAGAAATTTCCCACTTTAATTAAAGAGCTTTAACTTTAATTAAAGAGCTAATTTACAGTTTTTTAAACAAATAATATGGATAAAAATCTCTACAAATTTTGATTCCACTGGATACATTTTTCGATGAAATTTTAGATACCAAGTTAAATGTGCAAGGAGTACATTGTTTTTTTTAAATGTTTTTTATTGTGGTAAAATATATCTAACATAAAATTTTACCATTATAACCATTTTAAAGTGTTCAATTTAGAGGCATTAATTACATTCACATTTTTGTGCACCTATTACCACTAACCATTGCCACAACTTTTTCATCTCAAATTAAAACTCTGTACCCATTAAATACTAACTCCTCACTAACTCTTCCCCCAGTCTCTGGTAGCCATTTTCTGCCTCTGAATTCCATTATTTCAGGTACCTCCAAGAAGTAATGTCATGCAATATTTGTCTATTGCGTCTGGCGTATTTCGCTTAGCAGAATATCTTCAAGGTTTATCCATACTGTAGCATGTATCAAATTTTCCTTCCTTTTTAAGGATGAATAATATTCCACTGGATGTATGTACCACATTTTGTTTATCCATTTATCTGTCCATGGACATTTGGGCCATTTCTTTCCACCTTTTGGCTACTGTGAATGAATAGTACTGGTATGAATATCAGTGTACAAATATGTGTTCCCGTCCTGAGTTCACTTCTTTTACATACATATACTTAGAAGTGGAACTGCTGGATCATACAGTAATTCTATGTTGAATATTTTTTTAGGAACCACTGTATTATTTACCACAGCATCTACACCATTTTGCATTCTGCAAAGCGTAAGTGTTTCAATTTCTCTACATCCTTGCCAACACTTGTTATTTTCTGGTTTGTTTGGGCTTTTTTTTTGTGAAGGGCGGGGGACAATGACCATCCTAATGCGTGTGAACTGGATCTCACTGTGGGGTACATTGTTTTTTAAAAATTGGATAGATACAAATGTTTGAAGACTGCTGCTGCTTAGTCCATGAAACCCCAAGATCATGTTTTTAAAAATTTCCAACACCCCAGGTTTTTGTTGAACTGTTTTTCTTTCTATACCATCCAAGTGGTCCTAATGGCAAATGCCATCTTCTTGCTGGATTCTGCATCACTGATTACAGTGATGGTCCACAGATGGGCATCTGACCCAACCTGGGTCATAATAACTCATCCCTATGACTACAGAGACCAGTCCTGGTATGGGCATAACTCAAGCCAAGCTAATTGAGACTTTTTCCCTAAGATTTTTCTAACTGGGTATTGGAAAGAAAGAATCATTTCCTGACTTCATGATGCCAGAGGATGTGAACACAGCCCCTTCCTTAGATAACAGAAAATTATGCAAAAGGAGAAAATGAAACTCACACTGGAAGAGAGGCAGCAAAGAGATACAACCTCAACAAAATTTCTTCCTGTTCTGTGAGCTATATACCAACAGCCTTCCAACACATCCCACGTTTTGCTAAAGTTAATTCTAATTAGGTGTTTGATCATTTGCAAATAAGAGTGTTCTGTGTAGTTCAAGCCCTTCAGCAAGGACTGACCAAACAAGTAATTACTACAGGCAGGATGAGTATCTCTGGACAAAGCCCCTGATGCCGGCACCAGATGAGAGAGTCAGCAATAAAGGAAAGCAAGAAAGGAGCTAAAAAGACCACCTGGTTAAATCATCTTCTTCTTCTTTTTTTTTTTTTTAAAACTAGTGAGCCAACAAGGATCAGATAGGACCAAAGCAAGAAAGCTACTAAGTGGTAGAAGTGGGATCCAAATCCAGGGACCAACCTGCTTTCCTGCCTCTCCCCTGCTCCAGGGCACTTTCTCAGGTCCAGGTCTACACTCATACTACCCCAAATCAGACTTGCTTTATCAGTAAATTATTAATGGAGTCTGTTTTCTCCAGTTAGGTCCCTATGGAGCTCTGTTCTAAACCTATCCCATCCTACCAGGAGTTCAACTCTCCATACTAGCTCCTCCCCCTTCTTACCATCCTTCCCCTAAACACCCACTTATTCAGTAAAATGTCAATTTCACATTCTGGTGTTTCCAAGATTCCATTGCCATGTACATATATAGTTTTTGAAGGTGACAATTTCTTCCTCATGGAGAACAAAAACGAAAACTGCAGATTTAAGTCTAGCTCCACCTCATCTATGGCTCTGGTGTGGGAGTTCCTGAAGCAGAATGTTTTGAAGACTCTGGTACAGAGTCCTGGAATACAACATGCTGTCCAGGTGGTGTCTCCAAGTTGTAAATAAAACTAGCATAATCTAAACACAACAAAATGTTACTATGCCTGATGCTATACTGGTTCAAATTTTGGGATCTGCAGAAGTTCCTTGAACATTACACCAAATTGAAGACCCATTACAGTGCCAATCATAACAGATCTAGAGAATATAAAAGCTAATGATTTAGAAAGAACCGGGTGCTTTCAGATAGTTTAGTAAGAGAGTAAACTAATACAACATTTCTGGAAGCCAATCTAACTAAATGCTTTAAAAGTACTTATCTGATGAAAAAATTTTGCTTTTAGAGATTTATCCTATGTCCAAATAATCACAGATATAAGCAAAAGTTTAACTTCAGGTACTTCTACTAGTGTTTAAAATAGACACCTATTTAAGCAAACTATCTCCAACAGTTTGAAATTCTTAACTTTTCGTTCCATGAACCATTTGGCAATGTGCTAAAGCCTATGAATGGATACCTTCTAAAAATAATGTTAAATATGTAAAATAGTGATCATAATTTTGTAGTGATGAATGTACAACACCTCAAGATATGTACAATGACTATAAAGCAATCAGACAAGAAATGTCTAATCATCCTACTGATGATTATTATTATTGCCGAAGAATTAGGTCCGGCTAATATTATTTTGACTTTTTGTCCACATTTAGAAGGAAATGCTACATTTCAGTTAAACGCTGGTGAAAATAAATATCTAAGTGTTTCCCTGCCCAAGATACTCGACTCCCTGAATTCTATCCACAGACTCAGGTTAAAAATCCCATAATGCGTCAATCTTACAAAGTAAAATGCTATGTAACGTTGAAAAAGACATGGGAAGTTAGTGACACAAAAAGATAAAAGAAGAGAAAGAGGCAAATTACTACATAGTATGTTCAGAAAGCTTTCTCTTTAGTAAATATAAGAAAAATACTGGAGAGATACACTAAAATGTTAACAGTAGTTGTATCTGGGTAGCGGGATTACCTATGATTTTTTTCCTTCTAATTATCTGTTTTCTTCAAAATTTTTACAATGAACATATTATGATAATAAGAAAAAAATACATGTTACTAAGAAGGGTAACTCAGACTTAACATCCCCTAAATAAATTTGAAAAATTAAAAATTTCTACAAAGAAAAGTTCATGTAGAGAGATTTTAAATTTGACATTAGGAGTTCAATGACAATATAAAATTAGGATTAAAATTCAATTAAAGTAAAATAAACCACAGAATATTAAAAATAGAAGAGACTTTGGAGTCTACTTAGTCTAAGCCCCTCAACTCACAGCAGAAACACCCTCTCTTGGATTGATTCCAGAAGCCTTAATCCTTGACGTTTCCCTCTTCCCCCATTAATAGTACTCATTTCTTTTTCAGTCAAAAAGATGTAAAACATCTACATTCAGAAACTAGAATGCACACACTAAAGTGGGAGTAATCTTACTTGTGATCAAGACATAATCAAGCCTTAGGCTTTTAGTGGCAAAGCCCCTACATTGCAACAGATGGGGATGGTACTATGCAGACCAAGGATATCAGAAATTAAACATCACATTCCCTACTTCAAAAAGTGAGAAAAAGAGGAGAGTCTGTGGAAAGGCTCTAGAACAATCGCACGATTTTCACAGACTGGCGTCTTAAGGTTGCACACACACACACACACACACATCCCTCCACTTTCCACTGCAGCTCTTTCACACTTGTACTCCTCAAGTCCAAGTATTGTTCTGTCCCGCTCTCCACAGGGGACTGTGCCTGGAATTGGCTGAGAAAGTAAAAGAACCTCAGGTCGGCAGCGCTGACACAGTGAGGAACAGACACTGAGACGCTGGCAGGTTCCTGCTCTGCTTGTTCTCCTCCACTCCACATCCAACTCCTCCACCCTACAACAGGCCCTGAAGACAAAAGCAAGCCCAGGCCCACCACCAGGTGCAGTGGCAACAGCCTTCTACAGACTCTCCACCAGCAACTCTTCAGGCCTGACTCTAGCAGCTAGATGGGCCTGGCTTTCTGGAGTGCCCTGTGGGCCCCAACTGTCCACCTATGCCAGTGCTTCAGGAAGGCTGGTTAGTGCAGCTTCCCTGATCTTCCAAACCCCGCTCCTCCCTCAACTGTGTAATGAGTTAAGTCCTATAATAAATCCCTTAGTCCACAACACTCATTGTGGTTCTGCTTCCTGATCAATGTCTGTCGGGACATTGGCGCAATGGAAGTCATCCCTACAGTAAATATGGCAGCTGGGAATTTCTCTTAGAGAGCCAAGGACAAGAGCAAACCTGGATTGAAGAGCCCTAGTGAGAACAAAAGGACACACCACTCACTGTCCTGTCAATCTAATACATATTCCTCTGGAATTGTCATGTCCAATTCGGAACCCACTAGCAACAGGAAGCCACTGAGCACTTAAAAAGTAGCTGTTACAAGTGGGAAATGAATTTTAAATTTTAACTGATTGAAATTTAAATTAAAAATCTGGTAATTCTAGTCTGTTACTGGAAAACTTTTAAGTACGGTTCAGAACAACCTGAATACGTGAATCTACATTTTCAACATTATGACACCTAAATACGTACCAACTACTTCAGATGAAAACTTATAGTTCAAATCAAGATGAGCTGTGAGTATAAAATATAACGCATATCAGGAAAATAAGCTGTATATCATTTCACAATAAACATGTATACAATCACTATGTTGTACACCTAAAACTAATACAATATTGTACATCAATTATAATCTCAAAATTTTTTAATTTCTGCATTTTGAAGACTTAGTATAAAAAAATCAAATCATAAAATACCTCAATTTTTATATAAATCACATTTTAAAATATTTTATATTAAATAAAAGTATGTTTCAATTGAAGTACAGCTGATGTACAATATTATATAAGTTATAGGTATACAAACAGTAATTTACAATTTTTAAAGGTTATATTCCATTTATAGTTATTATAAAATATGGCTATATTCCGTGTTGTACATCCTTGTAGATTATTTTATACATAATAGTTTGTACCTCTTAATTCCCTACCCCTACCTTGTCCCTTCCCTCCCCCACCCCCTGCGCTGGTAACCACTAGTTTGCTCTCTGTATCTGTGAGCCTGTTTCTTTTTTATTAGCAACCTAAGTGTCCATCAACAGATGAATGGATAAAGAAGATGGGTAGATATAAACAACAGAATACTCCTCAGCCATAAAAAAGAATGAAATTTTGCCACTTGCAACAACATGGATGGACATGGAGGGTATCGTGTCAAGTGAAGTAAGTCCAACAGAGAAAGATAAATACCGTATGATATCACCTTTATGTGAAATCTAAAAAAAAATAATAAATTGATGAATATAATAAAATATACTATTAAAAATTTAAAATACCATATGGAGAAGGCACTACGTCCATTTTACAAGTATTGATACCAAGGCTCAAAAGAAGTAAAGCAATGTGAGCAAGATGACACAGCTAGCACTCAATGTAGACGTACACTTTATGTGTTAAAAAAGAATAAAAAAGGTAAAAATCAAGACAACACACAGAGTAAAAAG
The DNA here is from genome assembly GCF_949774975.1 of Lagenorhynchus albirostris. NCBI lineage: Eukaryota > Metazoa > Chordata > Mammalia > Artiodactyla > Delphinidae > Lagenorhynchus > Lagenorhynchus albirostris. The sequence goes on along the minus strand of NC_083095.1, from coordinate 162,768,618 downwards.
GAAAAGATCATTTTCACATTCTTGCAGCACTCCTCCATCCTCAATCTTATAGTCTCCTCTGAATTAACAGTTTAATATATATTCCTCTCATACCATTTTCTATGCATTTGTGAACACCTTTATCAACACTGATAATATCCAACGTTTAAGCTCTGCCAAAATAATAGGTTAAAAAAAATATTTACCTATTAAATGAGAGTCTCATGTGTCAGGCACTAGCTAGGCAACAGGAATATGATAAGTAAGGATAACCAGCTACAGCTCTTGCCTGTACTGACTGACAATCTAGTGGCAAAGACAATCTAAATAATCATACAAGTGATAAACTATATAATGTGAGTGAAGAGCTAGGAAGGAAAGAGATATGATATTAAAGTATTAAGGGGGTTCCTGGCCTAATGGGGGAATGTCGGTTAAGATTTCCTTAAGTATGCTTTTCAAATATCTTGTTAATCTAATTTACAACATCTGATTATTAGACAGTTGAAGCATTTTTTCCCAAACAGAAGAAAAAAAACAGCCAGTAGCTATCAATTTCATTTCCTCTGCCCTCTTTTCTTTGAGGATGAGTTCTTATCCAGTGGCCTTTCCTCTACATTAGCAAGCTGGTATTATTGTGCTCTGTAAGGATTAAAAAAAAAAAAAAAAAAAGAAGAAGAAGAATATTCTAAAAACATTATGACTACATTTTTCTAAGCACTTGGTAAGACTTAAAGCACTTTAAAACTATGGCACTGTCTGTAGAGGTCTCTGGTTTTAAATATTACCTCCCTTTGGGATTCCCTGGTGGCGCAGCGGCTGAGAGTCCGCCTGCCAATGCAGGGGACACGGGTTCGAGCCCTGGTCTGGGAAGATCCCACATGCCGCGGAGCAACTAAGCCCGTGCGCCACAGCTACTGAGCCTGCGCGTCTGGAGCCTGTGCTCCGCAACGGGAGAGGCCGCGACAGCGAGAGGCCCGCGCACCGCGATAAAGAGTGGCCCCCCCGCCGCTCGTCGCAACTAGAGAAAGCCCTCACACAGAAACGAAGACCCAACACAGCCAAAAATAAATTAATTAATTAATTAAAAAAATATATTACCTCCCTTTAAAAAAAAAACGGGCACATTAAACAAATTTGATCTCTCCCTCTCTGGGTTTTGGTCAGAACAAAAAGTTAATTAAGTTACATTTTGTCTAGGATAGCCAGATTGCTAGTAATAACCAAACTGATCCACATAAGAATAAATAGTACCACTTATAAGTTAGTTTGTACTTTTGTGTTTATGGGGAAAGAATCTAAGGACATATGTTCAAACTGGTTTCACAGCTATTCTAAATTTGGATTCTCCCCTGTACACACACCTTTGTACACAGAGATATAGAACTACACAGGTGTGAATTTAAGATGATTACTATTCCTAGCCATCATTAACATTTCAGAGTTAAAGCTGCCTGTAAGGAATATTTGCCAGTCTAAACCCATTTTAAAGCATTTCCCCCTGGGATTTTATTCATTAGAAATTATATAACAATGAATTAAAAAGCTACATATCTTCTTTTAACTTCACTACAAAGGAAGGAATCACAACTATCTTTAAGGTAGTCTGATTTTTCAGATTGCCTGTGGAGTTTCCACCCCAACAGGAAAAAAAAAAAAAAAAGGTCTGGGGGCTTCCCTGGCAGTGCAGTGGTTAAGACTCCCTGCATCCCCTGCAAGGGGCGCGGGTTCGATCCCTGAATCCCTGCAAACCACATGGCACGGCCATAAAAAAAAAAAAAAGTCAGCAGGAAATTCAACAAGGAAAAAGATACAGGACTTGTAGTGTTTTTCTAAAAAAATTTTATTCCACTTTATAAGAAATGGATGGGCTTCTCTGGTGGCGCAGTGGTTGAGAGTCCGCCTGCTGATGCAGGGGACACGGGTTTGTGCCCCGGTCTGGGAAGATCCCACATGTCGCGGAGCGGCTGGGCCCGTGAGCCATGGCCGCTGAGCCTGCGCGTCCGGAGCCTGTGCTCCGCAACGGGAGAGGCCACAACAGTGAGAGGCCCGCATACCGCACCAAAAAAAAAAAAAAAAAAAGAAAGAAATGGAAATTAAAATAAGAATTCTGGTTACCAAACTAGGAAAATTAAAGGTATACTATTCAACGGTGCTCAGTCATTTTGATAATTTCCTTCTCTGCATATATGGTGAGATAAGCATTCTAACCTACTAGAGGGATCATAAAAAGAGAGCATTTCCATAAATCATCAAAAACGTTGAAAATATTAACTGTTCAACCTAGTAACTTTACTGCTAAAAATCTCTAATTAAATACTCATAAATGCAGAGAAATATCTACCTATAAAGATATCTGTCACAAAGCTATTAATGGTGAAAAACTATTTCTCTCATAATGGAGTAGGAACTTATACATTAAAATTCATATCTCAGTACATGATAAAGAAGAATGCTCAAGTGTTGGGGAAAGAGATCACAACTGCATGAAAATATCCAGAAATATGTAGAAAGACACTCTAACAGCATCTAAACAACTGAAGTAGACTATAGGTAGTAGGATATATCTGTACTTGAATTTTCCAAATTGTCTATAGCAAATGTAAATAGCAAATAGTCTATTTGCTATTGTCTATAGCAAATATAAATTACAAAAAAGAATTCAGAAAATGGTTTTAAGAATTTAAAATCTGGGTATGGCTCTCTGACAAAGGAACTCACAATATGGTTAAAAAAAAAAAAAAAAAAACCACACACAAAACATTTAAATAAAAACAAACCACCTTCTTTAAAAAAAAGAATTTGGTAAAACTTTTGGGATGCTCTTCATCTCTTTATGTTTATATCCAGAACAAATGTTAGTAGTCTAGTACTTCTAGGATTCTATTAGGAGAATGAGATACAAAGACTTACAGGGAAGTTCACTGGCACATTAAAAGTTACTGATAATAGCATGCACAACTTCATATTTTCCTTTCTTACCTGAAGTGAGAATCATCTCCTTCCTCAAATTCCCCAGCCCCAAGGTGCCTTTTGAAGATTCTTTCATGCACACAAACATGTAAATGCACAGTTTCTTTAAAAAAAAAAAAAAAAAAAAAACCCGGGACTTCCCTGGTGGTCCAGTGGTAAAGAACCTGCCTTCCAATGCAGGAGATGCAGGTTTGGTTCCTGGTCGGGAAACTGAGATCCCACAGGCCACGGGGCAACTAAGCCCAAGTGCCACAACTACTGAGCTCACGTGCCTCAACGAGAGAGCCCACATGTCACAAACTACAGAGCCAATACCCTCTGGAGCCCATGTGCCACAACTACAGAGCCCACAGGCCCTGGAGCCCATGCACCACAACTAGAGAGAAAACCTGCACGCCACAGCTAGAGAAAAGCCTGTGCACCGCAGAGACTGTGTGTCATAACGAAAGATCCCACACGCCTCAACGAAGATACTGTGTGCTGCAACTAAGACCCAATACAGCTAAAAGAATAAGGAAAATAAATACTAAAAAAAGTTTAAAAAATAAAAATTTTAAAATATACACCAAAAGTCAAATATACTATTTCACAATTTTTTCAAATGATGTATTTTGGATATCTTTCCAGATGTGTACATAGAGATCAACTTTCTTCTTTTGTGACAAGTAGTCCATTTTATGAACATAATAAATATATTCAACTATTTCTCTATTGATGAACGTTCAGGTTGTTCCCAGTAGTTATTTCTTCTTCTAAAATAATAGGGCAAAAAATAATTATAGGAGTAGTAAGATCTCATGCTTCAGGAGGTTAGCAGATAACCCAAGATGATATAGGAAATTGTTTCTTTTGTTACTTCCATGTTGGTCTACCTGAAACACTGTAAATTCCATTTACAGTCTTTTAAAATACTAGACCCTAAGGGCAGGACTTCTGCGTTAACTAAATTGGTAATATGATTAGGTGTATGGTAAAAACCATTTGCTCACAGAAGCAAGTTATTTAATTACTATAAGTCATAAAATAATTGCATAATGAGGTATCATCTGGAGTATTTTCAATGTATCAAAGGTGGGATTAGAATTTATAATAATGGTACCCCAATTTCTCAAATCTATTTGTTGGGAAAAATCAAATTTTGGTATCATGTTATTGCCACTCCAAATCAAATAAATCATGTGTCTTTGGTCATGTTCTTCAAAAAACTAAATAAATAAATAAAAATAGGGCAATAAACATCTATTTATTTTTGACTTTCTCAGGCAAACATACTTGGTAAGTGCAAATACCTCATGATCCAATAGGTTTAAATCAATAAGACATTGGCCAAAACTGCCCCAAGAGTCATAGCAGTTTACATTTCCAACTACAGGGACTTCCCTGGTGGTGCAGTGGTTAAGAATCTGCCTGCCATTGCAGGGGACACAGGTTCGAGCCCTGGCCTTGGAAGATCCCAAATGCCGCAGAGCAACTAAGCCCACGTGCCACAACTACTGAGCCTGTGTACCACAACTACTGAAACCCATGCCTAGAGCCCATGCTCCACAACAAGAGAAGCCACCACAATGAGAAGCCCACGTACCAAAACAGAGTAGCCCCCACTCGCCGCAATTAGAGAAAGCCCGCATGCAGCAACGAAGACCCAACACAGCCAAAAAATAAATAAATTAAAAAATTTTTTCCAACTACTAAGGACTATTTCTCCACACCCTTGCCAAACTTTACTTTTTATGAATCTGACAGGTAAAAAATAAAATCCCATTGTTTAAATTTGTGATAAGATTCTGAGACTGAATGACAAGGGTCTACCATATCTCCTTAACTTACTTTTACAAAATTCAGCATTCTTTCATTTGTTATTTGTCCCCATTTCCCCCAATAGTTCCCATTTCAGAAAATGGATCCACTTAAGTTTGCCAGACAAAATTTGATTCTGCTCTCCTTCACCCCCCACAACTGGCAAGTCTTATTAAACCTACTTCTGAAATTCATACTAAATCTGTCCACTTACCTTGTCTCCATTATTACCATACTAGTCCAAGCCAAACACACTTTTCACCTGGACTACTGCAGCAGTCTCCTAACCGTTCTCTCTGCTTTATCACCTCCCACACCCTTAAAAGCCTTGCCGCCCCTTAAATATACCAAATTCAGGCCCATCCACCCACTCCAAGGCCTTCCTGTTCCCTCCGCTTATAACAGTTTTACCCTGGTGTTAAACCAGTTTCTCTACATGGCTGGCTCATCGTGCAGGTCTTCAGCTTAAATGTCACCTCCTCAGACAGAGGCCTTCCCTCAATAATGTGTGGAGAAATAATTTATGTAACCACTAATCCCCTACCCCAGTCATTCCTTATCACGTCACCTTGTTTAGTTTCTTTCCTATTACTTAGCGTAACCTGAAATATTATTTGTTCCTATTCCCCACCATACTTCTGTAGTTACATATAGTTCACACCTCTTTTATAGGAGCGTATCTGTTCACAACTGTATTCACAGCATCTAGAGCAGTTTATTATACGCTGACTAAAAGAACTGTCTCTTCGTGTGTGTTTTAACTTTTTACAGGGTTGTTAGTCTCATTAAATTCGTAAGAATACTCTAATTTAAGAAAGTTAATCCTCTGTTATGTAGTACAAATATCTTTTCTCCTTGATCACATATTCACCCATTAAAAGCATACAATTCAATGGTTTTTAACATTTCCACAGAGTTGTGCAATGATCACAATTAAATTTAGAACATTCCATCACCCCACAAAGAAACCCATACCCTTTCAGCAGTCACTTCAATTCCCTCCTATCTCTCCCAGCCCTAAGCAACCCATTAATCTCTGTATTTGCCTATTCTGGGCAACTCATATAGGTGGAATGATATAATATGTGATCTTTCTTAACTAGCTTTTCTCACTTTAGCATATTGTTTAAGGTTCGTCCATGCTTTAGTATGAATCAGGTCTTCATTCCTTTTTACTGCCAACTATTCCTCTGTATGGATACACCACATTTTGTTATACCACTCATCAACTGACATCTGAATTGTCTCCATGTTTTGGGTACTATGAAAAATATTGTAAACATTCATGTACAAGTCTTGCATGGACACATGCTTTCATTTCTCTTAAGTATACTCCCAGGAACAAATTTCTGGGTCATACAGTAACTCTGTGTTTAACCTTTGGAGTAACTGCCAAACTGTTTTCCAAAGCGGCTATAATATTTCACATTAGCAATGTATGAGAGTACTAGTTTTTCAATAACGGTTCTTTTCTTTTTTTTTTTTTCTTACAGCCATCCTACTGGACGTGAAGAAGCTCAACTGTTCAAAGACTAGATAATCTGAGCAAAAAAGGATGACTGCAATGGATCAAGACACATCAAACACACTAAATCCATGAGTCCACAGTGACACTGAAAAACAATTTACTGGTCAGCTTTGAAGAACTCTGGAAAATCAGGTCAATATTATGAAAGAAAATAGAGAATAATCATCAAGCGTTTATCTGCCTTTTCTAAGTGTCCTATTTTTCAGGTTAACCAAACAGTTGATGAAAGTAAGTTTACTTCTGTAAAAGTATACCAGCTAATAAATGAAGGCATGAGAATTAGAAAACTGCTATTTGGCAACCCCTAATAAATTAATGCAACTAGGTAGTAATGATCAATAGCTGCTAAGATCAATTTACAGAAGTACCCAATATCACCTATGAAGTATTCTTTCCATTCTGAGGGCAGGCTGGAGTAAACTTACACAGTGCATGCAAACACACCTTCAGGCAATCTCAAATACAAAACCCATTTTAAAATACAAATTACAACCGGTACTGACCAAATATTTTCAGAAAACCAACAGATTCAATGAGGCAGCAAATCTTAACATAAAACCTATACTTGACGGAATAAAGGAAAATAAAGCCAAGAACAAGACTTTAAAATAAATATTGTATTCCCAGAAAGATCCTAGAAGATCCACTGGAGACACTGAAAGTTAAAATGTGATTATGTAAGTAAAGTCAATATGTGGTCTGACTGATAGAAAAGATAGAGCCTGAAAACTTAATAGTGAGGTGAAAAGACAAAGCAGTTTTCCCAGAATTATATTAAGCAGGAGGACAATATATGTTGAAAAATGAAAGAAAACTGCAAAACTACCATTCAACTGGACACTTCCTAAGCTCTTTACATGTACGATCTCACATCCCTTTATAGCAACTGTTCACAATAGGTACTAGTACCAGAGGACAATTAAAATAAGAGTTAAAAAAATTTTAAACCATTCAAGTTTCATCTGCGGTAATGACGAGGTTATTCAGATTAATCTTCTTCCTAAAAATAGAAAATCCTGAATTAATAAAAAAGACATCTTAGATCTTAGAAGATAGTGGAAAACCAGTCTAATTCTGGGGAAAAAAGAAAAGCCGAAATCCAGAAGAGAAAGCAAATTACCAGAGCACCAAAATCACTGATCCTATGAATGTATCTGGCCATTCAGCAAAGTTGGGTTTTGGTTCTAAGGCCTGGAGAGGCAAAGGGGGAGAAGATTCAAAGCATGCCCCAGCAGGGAGTCTAATAGGACACTGTATCTATTGAGCTGAGATCCCCAAGAATACCTCAAGGTAAAAATGAACCAGAATGAAATCAAGGCCCAAAACCTCTGCCAAGATACCGGAAATTTAAATCTCAAAGGTGGAGTTTGGCAGCAAATGAGGCACAGTTTGGGAAAAGAAGTGAACTAGAACATAGCACCAAAATATTCAAAATGAAGGGGAGAAACAACAAAAAAAGAAAATACCAAAGAGAGGATGCGAGAAGGACAGAATGAGAAAGTAGAATAAATGAAAGTAGACTAAATGTTTAATTAGAGTCACAGCAAAAGAAAACAGCAAAATGAAACAGAGGAAATATATGAAGAGATAATGGCTGTAAACTGAGTACCGAAGATACCAATCCATACATAAAAGAAGACCAAGAACTCATAAGCAAAAAAAAAAAAAAAAAAAAGGTATCACATGTAGACTAAGAGTGAAATAGCAGAAAAAACACAGGGAAAATTAAACAGAACAAGAGACAAAGACAAGAGATTTCAAAAAAAGATTGATTTGTCAACAAAACCTTGAAAGCCTGAAGATAAACAACAAATACAGACTGATAAATGCCAAGCCAGAATTCTACAACCAGCAAATATAGCCTAAGAAAGGAAGATGAAATAAAGACATTTTCAGTGAAAATAAAAAAGAATTCATTACCAGTACACTCACACTAAAGATGTTCCTCAGCCAGAAGGAGAATGAACCCACATGAAAGCACAGAAATTCAGAAAAAAAGAACAATGAAAACAGGAAATATGTGAGCAAGACTAAGTAAATAATGATTATATAAAATAATTCCTTCTGGGATTTAAAAAATATATATACAGGGCTTCCCTGGTGGTGCAGTGGTTGAGAGTCTGCCTGCCAATGCAGGGGACATGGGTTTGTGCCCTGGTCCGGGAAGATCCCAAATGCCACGGAGCGGCTGGGCCTGTGAGCCATGGACGCTGAGCCTGCGCGTCCGGAGCCTGTGCTCCGCAACGGGAGAGGCCACAACAGTGAGAGGCGCGCGTACCGCAAAAAAAAATATATATACACACACACACACACATATATATATATACACACACACACAATTAAAATGCTTAGTAACGACAACATAAAAACTGTGGGGACAGGCTAACTGGAGTTCTATAAGGTCTTCACATTTTCCAGAGGTGATGAAAGCACTAATTTGTGAGATACTAATAAGTCAAAGATGTGCGCTGTAATCCCTAGGGCACCCAGAAAAAGAACAGTAAAAGAATGTTTAATCATACAACAGGGGTCATGCGCGAGCGTCCTGCGCCAGCCTCGCGGGCTTCTTCCGTGCGCGGCATGAAATCGACAGCCTTTCCCTCGCACCTGACTGGGCCTCTGCGGCGAGGAGGTGCTGCACGAAAGGAAATCTGAGGCACAGAGAAGTTAACTGCCTGGTCCAAGATCACAGAACTAAGCTGTGAGACTTGAGTTGGTGTCCTTCGTGCATCACATCTTCCCCATCACTTAAGAAGCCACTGAGATACTTGCATATTTAGCTGTCTCCTACCTGTGGGAGACTTCCGGGAAGATGGCGGAAGAGTAAGACGCGGAGATCACCTTCCTCCCCACAGATACACCAGAAATACATCTACACGTGGAACAACTCCTACAGAACACCTACTGAACGCTGGCAGAAGACCTCAGACCTCCCAAAAGGCAATCAACCCCCCACGTACCTGGTTAGGGCAAAAGAAAAAAATAAACACAGACAAAAGGATAGGGACGGGACCCGCACCAGCGGGAGGGAGCTGTGAAGGAGGAAAAGTGTCCACACTCTAGGAAGCCCCTTCGCGGGCGGAGACTGCGGGTGGCAGAGTGGGGGAGCTTCGAAGTCGCGGAGGAGAGCACAGCAACAGGGGTGCGGAGGGCAAAGCGGAGAGATTGCAGCACAGAGGATCAGGGCCGACCGGCACTCACCAGCCGAGAGGCTTGTCTGCTCACCCGCCGGGGCGGGCGGGGCTGGGAGCTGAGGCTCCGGCTTCAGTCAGAGCGCAGCGCCGGGAGAGGACTGGGGTTGGCGGCGTGAACACAGCCTGCAGGGGGAAAAGTCTGGACCTGCCGAAGAGGCAAGAGACGTTTTCTTCCCTCTTTATTTCCTGGTGCGCGAGGAGAGGGGATTAAGAGCGCTGCTTAAAGGAGCTCCAGAGATGGGTGCGAGCCGCGGCTAAAAGTGCGGACCCCAGAGACAGACATGAAACGCTAAGGCCGCTGCTGCCGCCACCAAGAAGCCTGTGTGTGAACACAGGTCACTATCCACACCCCCATTCCGGGAAGCCTGTGCAGCCCGCCACTGCCAGGGTCCCGGGATCCAGGGACAACTTCCCCGGGAGAACGCACAGCGCGCCTCAGGCTGGTGCAACGTCACGCCGGCCTCTGCCGCCGCGGGCCCGCCCCGCACTCCATGACCCTCCCTACCACCCCCCCACCCCCCGGCCTGAGTGAGCCAGAGCCTCCGAATCAGCGGCTCCTTTAACCCCGTCCTGTCTGAGCAAAGAACAGACGCCCTCCGGTGACCTACACGCACAGGCGGGGCCAAATCCAAAGCTGAGCCCCTGGGGGCTGTGAGAACAAAGAAGAGAAAGGGAAATCTCTCCCAGCAGCCTCAGAAGCAGCGGATTAAAGCTCCACAATCAACTTGATGAACCCTGCCTCTGTGGAATACATGAATAGACAACGAATCATCCCAAATTAAGGAGCCCTGTGGATGAAAGGCTCTTGGTGCTGCAGCCAGGAGTTAGTGCTGTGCCTCTGAGGTGGGAGAGCCAACTTCAGGACACTGGTCCACAAGAGGCCTCCCAGCTGAACATAATATCAAACGGCGAAAATCTCCCAGAGATCTCCATCTCAACGCCAGCACCCAGCTTCACTCAACGACCAGCAAGCTACAGTGCTGGACATCCTATGCCAAACAAACTAGCAAGACAGGAACACAACCCCACCCATTAGCAGAGAGGCTGCCCAAAATCATAATAAGTCTACAGACACCCCAAAACACACTACCAGACGTGGACCTGCCCACCAGAAAGACAAGATCCAGCCTCATCCACCAGAACACAGGCACTAGTCCCCTCCACCAGGAAGCCTACACAACCCACTGAACCAACCTTAGCCACTGGGGACAGACACTAAAAACAACAGGAACTACAAACCTTCAGCCTGCAAAAAGGAGACCCCAAACACAGTAAGATAAGCAAAATGAAAAGACAGAAAAACACACAGCAGATCAAGGAGCAAGATAAAAACCCACCAGACCTAACAAATGAAGAGGAAATAGGCAGTCTACCTGAAAAAGAATTCAGAATAATGATAGTAAAGATGATCCAAAATCTTGGAAATAGAATAGACAAAACGCAAGAAACATTTAACAAGGACCTAGAAGAACTAAAGATGAAACAAACAATGATGAACAACACAATAAATGAAATGAAAAATACTCTAGATGGGATCAATAGCAGAATAACTGAGGCAGAAGAACGGATAAGTGACCTGGAAGATTAAATAGTGGAAATAACTCATGCAGAGCAGAATAAAGAAAAAAGAATGAAAAGAACTGAGGACAGTCTCAGAGACCTCTGGGACAACATTAAACGCACCAACATTCGAATTATAGGGGTTCCAGAAGAAGAAGAGAAAAAGAAAGGGACTGAGAAAATATTTGAAGAGATTATAGTTGAAAACTTCCCTAATATGGGAAAGGAAATAGTTAATCAAGTCCAGGAAGCACAGAGAGTCCCATACAGGATAAATACAAGGAGAAATACGCCAAGACACATATTAATCAAACTGTCAAAAATTAAATACAAAGAAAGTATATTAAAAGCAGCAAGGGAAAAACAACAAATAACACATAAGGGAATCCCCATAAGGTTAACAGCTGATCTCTCAGCAGAAACCCTACAAGCCAGAAGGGAGTGGCAGGACATACTGAAAGTGATGAAGGAGAAAAACCTGCAGCCAAGACTACTCTACCCAGCAAAGATCTCATTCAGATTTGATGGAGAAATTAAAACCTTTACAGACAAGCAAAAGCTGAGAGAGTTCAGCACCACCAAACCAGCTCTACAACAACTGCTAAAGGAACTTCTCTAGGCAAGAAACACAAAAGAAGGAAAAGACCTACAATAACGAACCCAAAACAATTAAGAAAATGGGAATGGGAACATACATATCGATAATTACCTTAAATGTAAATGGACTAAATGCTCCCACCAAAAGACAGATTGGCTGAATGGATACAAAAACAAGACGCATATATTTGCTGTCTACAAGAGACCCACTTCAGACCTAGAGACACATACAGACTGAAAGTAAGGGGATGGAAAAAGGTATTTCATGCAAATGGAAACCAAAAGAAAGCTGGAGTAGCAATTCTCATATCAGACAAAATAAACTTTAAAATAAAGACTATTAGAAGAGACAAGAAGGACACTACATAATGATCAAGGGATCGATCCAAGAAGAAGATATACCAATTGTAAATATTTATGCACCCAACATAGGAGCACCTCAATACATAAGGCAAATACTAACAGCCATAAAAGGGGAAATCGACAGTAACACATTCGTACTAGGGGACTTTAACACCCCACTTTCACCAATGGACAGATCATCCAAAATGAAAATAAGGAAACACAAGCTTTAAATGATACATTAAACAAGATGGACTTAATTGATATTTATAGGACAGTCCATCCAAAAACAACAGAATACACACTTTTCTCAAGTGCTCATGGAACATTCTCCAGGATAGATCATATCTTGGGTCACAAATCAAGCCTTGGTAAATTTAAGAAAATTGAAATTGTATCAGGTATCTATTCCGACCACAACACTATGAGACTAGATATCAATTACAGGAAAAGATCTGTAAAAAATACAAACACATGGAGGCTAAACAATACACTACTTAATAACGAAGTGATCACTGAAGAAATCAAAGAGGAAATCAAAAAATACCTAGAAACAAATGACAGTGAAAACAAGACAACTCAAAATCTATGGGATGCAGCAAAAGCAGTTCTAAGAGGGAAGTTTATAGCAATACAATCCTACCTTAAGAAACAGGAAACACCTCGAATAAACAACCTAACCTTGCACCTAAAGCAATTAGAGAAAGAACAAAAAAACCCCAAAGGTAGCAGAAGGAAAGAAATCATAAAAATCGGATCAGAGGGCTTCCCTGGTGGCTCAGTGGTTGATAGTCCGCCTGCCGATGCAGGGGACGCGGGTTCGTGCCCCGGTCCGGGAGGATCCCGCATGCCGTGGAGCGGCTGGGCCCGTGAGCCATGGCCGCTGAGCTTGCGCGTCCGGAGCCTGTGCTCCGCAACGGGAGAGGCCACAACAGTGAGAGGCCCGCGTACAGCAAAAAAAAAAAAAAAAAAAAAATCAGATCAGAAATAAATGAAAAAGAAATGAAGGAAACGATAGCAAAGATCAATAAAACTAAAAGCTGGTTCTTTAAGAAGATAAACAAAATTGATAAACCATTAGCCAGACTCATGAAGAAAAAAAGGGAGAAGACTCAAATCAACAGAATTAGAAATGAAAAAGAAGTAACAAGTGACACTGCAGAAATACAAAAGATCATGAGAGATTACTACAAGCAACTCTATGGCAATAAAATGGACAACCTGGAAGAAATGGACAAATTCTTAGAAATGCACAACCTGCCAAGACTGAATCAGGAAGAAATAGAAAATATGAACAGACCAATCACAAGCAGTAAAATTGAAACTGTCATTAAAAATCTTCCAACAAGCAAAAGCCCAGGACCAGATGGCTTCACAGGCGAATTCTATCAAACATTTAGAGAAGAGCTAACACCTATCCTTCTCAAACTCTTCCAAAATATAGCAGAGGGAGGAACACTCCCAAACTCATTCTACGAGGCCACCATCACCCTGATACCTAAACCAGACAAGGATGTCACAAAGAAAGAAAACTACAGGCCAATATCACTGATGAACATAGATGCAAAAATCCTCAACAAAATACTAGCAAACAGAATCCAACAGCACATTAAAAGGATCATACACCATGATCAAGTGGGGTTTATTCCAGGAATGCAAGGATTCTTCAATATACGCAAATCAATCAACGTGATACACCATATTAACAAACTGAAGGAGAAAAACCATTTGATCATCTCAATAGATGCAGAGAAAGCTTTTGACAAAATTCAACACCGATTTATGATAAAAAACCCTGCAGAAAGTAGGCATAGAGGGAACTTTCCTCAACGTAATAAAGGCCATATATGACAAACCCACAGCCAACATCGTCCTCAATGGTGAAAAACTGAAAGCATTTCCACTAAGATCAGGAACAAGACAAGGCTGCCCACTCTCACCACTCTTATTCAACATAGTTTTGGAAGTTTTAGCCACAGCAATCAGAGAAGAAAAGGACATAAAAGGAATCCAAATCGGAAAAGAAGAAGTAAAGCTGTCACTGTTTGCAGATGACATGATACTATACACAGAGAATCCTAAAGATGCTACCAGAAAACTACTAGAGCTAATCAATGAATTTGGTAAAGTGGCAGGATACAAAATTAATGCACAGAAATCTCTGGCATTCCTATACACTAAGGATGAAAAATATGAAAGTGAAATCAAGAAAACACTCCCATTTACCATTGCAACAAAAAGAATAAAATATCTAGGAATAAACCTACCTAAGGAGACAAAAGACCTGTATGCAGAAAATTATAAGACACTGATGAAAGAAATTAAAGATGATACAAATAGATGGAGAGATATACCATGTTCTTGGATTGGAAGAATCAACATTGTGAAAATGACTCTACTACCCAAAGCAATCTACAAATTCAATGCAATGCCTATCAAACTACCACTGGCATTTTTCACAGAACTAGAACAAAAAATTTCACAATTTGTATGGAAACACAAAAGACCCCGAATAGCCAAAGCAATCTTGAGAACGAAAAACGGAGCCGGAGGAATCAGGCTTCCTGACTTCAGACTATACTACAAAGCTACAGTAATCAAGACAGTACGGTACTGGCACAAAAACAGAAAGATAGATCAATGGAACAGGATAGAAAGCCCAGAGATAAACCCACGCACATATGGTCACCTTATCTTTGATAAAGGAGGCAGGAATGTACAGTGGAGAAAGGACAGCCTCTTCAATTAGTGGTGCTGGGAAAACTGCACAGGTACATGTAAAAGTATGAGATTAGATCACTCCCTAACACCATACACAAAAATAAGCTCAAAATGGATTAAAGACCTAAATGTAAGGCCAGAAACTATCAAACTCTTAGAGGAAAACATAGGCAGGACACTCTATGACATAAATCACAGCAAGGTCCTTTTTGACCCACCTCCTAGAGAAATGGAAATAAAAACAAACAAATGGGACCTAATGAAACTTCAAAGCTTTTGCACAGCAAAGGAAACCATAAACAAGACCAAAAGGCAACCCTCAGAATGGGAGAAAATATTTGCAAATGAAGCAACTGACAAAGGATTAATCTCCAAAATTTAGAAGCAGCTCATGCAGCTCAATAACAAAAAAACAAACAACCCAATCCAAAAATGGGCAGAAGACCTAAATAGACATTTCTCCAAAGAAGATATACAGACTGCCAACAAACACATGAAAGAATGCTCAACATCACTAATCATCAGAGAAATGCAAATCAAAACTACAATGAGATATCATCTCACACCAGTCAGAATGGCCATCATCAAAAAATCTAGAAACAATAAGTGCTGGAGAGGGTGTGGAGAAAAGGGAACCCTCTTACACTGTTGGTGGGAATGTAAATTGATACAGCCACTGTGGAGAACAGTATGGAGGTTCCTTAAAAAACTAAAAATAGAATTACCATATGACCCAGCAATCCCACTACTGGGCATATACCCTGAGAAAACCATAATTCAAAAAGAGTCATGAACCAAAATGTTCATTGCAGCTCTATTTACAATAGCCCAGAGATGGAAACAACCTAAATGTCCATCATCGGATGAATGGATAAAGACGACGTGGCACATATATACAATGGAATATTACTTAGCCATAAAAAGAAACGAAATTGAGCTATTTGTAATGAGGTGGATAGACCTAGAATCTGTCATACAGAGTGAAGTAAGTCAGAAAGAGAGAGACAAATACCGTATTCTAACACATATATATGGAATTTAAGGGAAAAAAATGTCATGAAAAACCTAGGGGTGAAACAGGAATAAAGACACAGACTTACTAGAGAATGGACTTGAGGCTATGGGGAGGGGGAAGGGTAAACTGTGACAAAGCGAGAGAGAGGCATGGACATATATACACTACCAAACGTAAGGTAGATAGCTAGTGGGAAGCAGCCGCATAGCACAGGGAGATCAGCTCGGTGCTTTGTGACCGCCTGGAGGGGTGGGATAGGGAGGGTGGGAGGGAGGGAGACGCAAGCGGGAAGAGATATGGGAACATATGTATATATATAACTGATTCATTTTGTTGTGAAGCTGAAACTAACATACCATTGTAAAGCAATTATACTCCAATAAAGATGTAAAAAAAAAAAATCATACAACAGGAAGGCTAAGTATGAATAAGGAACACTTGATTAATCCAAAAGAAGGCCACACAGAACATGAAGGACAAAGACCCAATAAAGGTGATATACTTAATATTGTAAGTATATTAATAGTTCAACTACATGTTTTTTAAAAAAACCCAAACTGCAATTAAGACACATACTGGTAGAATTAGTTAAAAATCAAAATTTCAACTATATGCTGCTTTCCAAAGTTGTGTCTTAAAAACAGAAGGTTACTGATAGGTTGAAAAATATGAGAAAAGATACGCCATGCCAAAACTAACCAAAGAAAGCTGGTGTAACTAAACAAATGTCAAACAAAATAATGTTAAGGCAAAAACATAAGAGATAAAGAAGGGCATTTCATGAGTATAAAGGGACCAATCCCCTAGAGGGATAATTCTAAAACTCTACAGTCTATAAAAATCTATAACAGAAAAAAAAATCAACAAACCTCAAATGAGAGATAGTCAAGACTACAATAAAAGCTAGTGATTTTAACACATTTCTCTTGGTAACTGATAGAATAAGATAACCACAAATAAGAATATGGAAGATCAAACATAAAATTAACAAACCTGACCTAACTGACACAAACACAACACTGCATTGAACATGTGGTCAACACACTTTCTCCACAAGTGTACATACAACCTTTAACAAAGCAGGGCATAAAGAAGTCTCAACAAATTCTGAAGACTAAAACCACATGGAAGATTTTCTATGAATATAGTACAATTAAGGTAAAACTCTATTTATAAAAAGACAACAAAAAGTCCCAAATGTTTTGAAGTTAAACCACACACTTCTTCAGGGATCAACAAGACATCCAATGGAATTAAGAAAATATTTTTAACTGAATGGTAAGTAAAAACACATCACAGGTCACAGAATGCACTTAAATCCATGCTTAGAAGGAAATGTACAGCCTGTGGTGCATGTATTCGAAAGATTACAAATCAATGATCAGGATGATGTCAGTGGAATGGCAGAGCAAGGACCTCTCTCCTCCATAAAAGAAGTGAGAACACCAGCAAAAACTGTCAGACTGAACTTTTTCAGAACTCTGAAAATTAAACAAAGGCTTGCAGTAATCAGGAATATTTAAATCACAAAGTAGCTGAATCCTGGTAAAAACAGTACACTTTCAGGCCTTTTAACTTGCACTACTCCCATCTCCTCTCTAGCTCTGCAGTAACCTTAAAAACCAAAAGCCCACAATCACAGTGAAAATTAGCATCCTGGAAGCCACCAGAAGGGGCAGAACAGGATTGGAGGTCAAGTCCCATCCCCAGAGACTGTCATTACTTGATTTTTGCAGTGGTTCCATGGAAGCTTCCATTTTTCTAGGCTGTCTTTGTCCTGCCTTGGAGCTCACCCAGTATGAACAGCTTTTCTCTAGGAGAGAAGTCTGTTAAACAATCAAAGGCAGGCATTAAACATCTGGTGCCTCAGGTAGTAAGTAACAGTTTAGGCAAACAATAGACTACCAAAAAAGCTTAAAAGGAAAAGCTGAGGAATGAGATACACACAGAGGGCTTTAAAAAGTTCAACATATCCCTGTGAAACTAGAAGGCCCTAAGTTCTCACTTCTGATTAACCATGAGCCTCTGCACAAGCAGGGAAGAGAAGGCTACTCAATAAGCTGTATGGATCAGCATGGAAGGCATCGTGGACCCCTTGGCAAAGGACGAAAGACTTACTGGTTCCAGGCATGTAAGGAAATCTCTGTCCAATCGTTAGCTGACCACTAAGATAACCAAAGAGAGATTATACACTATTGATAGTATTATAAAATAAACAACTAATGAGAGTCTACTGTATAGCACAGGGAACTCTACTCAATGCTCTGTGGTGACTTAAATGGGAAGGAAATCCAAAAAAGAGGAGATATATGTATATGTATAACTGATTCACGTTGCTGTACAGTAGAAACCAACACAACACTCTAAAGCACCTATACCGCAATAAAAATTTTTTTAAGAAGTAAAAAGAAAAACTTTACAGAATTAGTTGAGAAAAGTCACTAAACAACAACAAACAGAAAGAACAAACTCTGGGGAAAAGGGGTAATATGATTTCCAGACTTGTCATATTAAACTATTTAGTGTCCCCTTTTCAACAAAGTATTTACAAAATATGCAAAGAAAAAAAAAAACCAAGAAAATATGACCCATTCACAGGGGGAAAAATAAATCAATCAATCAAAAGAAATGACCTTAGATTAAGCATTTCAAGTACTAGACCAAGACTTCAATCAGTTATTTTAACTACGTTTGAGGAGCCAAAGGAAAAAATGTCTAAAAGACTAAAGGGATGCATAGGAACAATGTCTCACCTGTGAAAGGAATATCAAAATCGAGTCAGTACTACTAAGGGAGCCTCTAAAATGGAGCCAGGAGGCCACTGAGAAGTGTGACTTATGCATGCCTCAGCCTGGATGGAACCTGGCCTTTTGACCACTTATTGTCTTAACATGGGCATCCAGAACATCTGCTCAGTGTTCCAAGAACTCAAGATCCTTACTGAACGTTTACCCTAAAATAACTCATTACAGCCTATCCCTTAAGGGCAAACATCTCCTTTCTTGTATCAGAGCCAATCATACCTTTTTTTTTTTTTTTTTTTCCTGGTACGCGGGTCTCTCACTGCTGTGGCCTCTCCCGTTGCGGAGCACAGTCTCCGGAAGCGCAGGCTCAGCGGCCATGGCTCACGGGCCCAGCCGCTCCGCGGCATGTGGGATCTTCCGGGACCGGGGCACGAACCCGTGTCCCCTTTATCGGCAGGCGGACTCTCAACCACTGCGCCACCAGGGAAGCCCCAATCATAACTCTTGCCAGACTATTTTGACAACCTTGTAGCCCTTGTGGCTTTTGCCATTATAATCCCCTGACTGCTACTCTTCCCTGAACACTCTTTCAGTTTTACCTAAATCTGTGTCTCCTGAATTGCAATTACTAAGACTCCAAGTAAACTCTGATTTGTAGCCTTCTGTTTTTCGTGGTAGACATGCCAAACAATATCAATGAAGAAAGAGAAATTATAAAAAAGAACCAGTTAGAAATTGTGGCACTGCAAAGTACAGTAACTGAAATGAAAAATTCACTCCAGGGTCTCAGGATTTAAACAGGCAGAAGACAGAATCAGTGAACCTGGAGATAAGTCCACTGAGATTATCCAGTCTGAGAAAGAGAAAGAAAAAGTAATGAAGAAAAATGAGCAATCTCGGATACCTCTGGGATACAATCTAGAAGTCCCAAAAGGAGAGGACAGAGAAAACAGGGGAAAGAAGAATATGTGAAGAAAAAAATGACAGAAAATATCCCAAATTTGATGAAAACCATCAATCTATACATCCAAGAAATTAATGAACTTCAAGTAGGATAAATTCAAAGAGAGCCACAATGAGACACATCATACTCAAACTGTTGAAAGCCAGAGACAAGGAGAATCTTGAAATGTGCAAAAGAAAAGCAACCCATCATATATCCTCAATAAGATTAACAACTGATTTCTCATCAGAAACCATGGAGGCCAGAAGGCAGTAAGATGACACATTCACAGTGTTGAAAGAACAAACTCAACCCAGAATTCTATGGCCAATAAAACATTCCTTTGAAAATGAATAAATTAAGATATTCCCAAATAAAACCTGAGAGAGTTTGCTGCTAGCAAACTTGCCCTACATAAATACTAAAGGTAGTCCTTCAGGTTAAAACGAAAAGATAAACTAGAAAGTTACTTTAATCCACACAAAGTAACAAAGACACCAGAAAAGCCAACTACACAGGTAAATATTAAAGACAGCATAAATATAGCTGTTCATAATTTTTCTATCTTATTAAAAGATAAATGAATACAGCAGTAATTATAAATCTGTGTTGAAGGGCACACAATGCACGTAATGTAATTCATATGACATTAACAGCACAAAAGAGAGAGGGAATGTAGCAATACTGGAGCAAAGTTTTTACATACAGTTGACCCTTGAACAATGCAGAGGTTAACCTTATATAACTTATACTCGGCCCTCCATATCCATGGTTCCTCCACACTGACAGAATTCAACCAACCACAGACTGTGTAATACCGCAGTATATACTACTGAAAAATATCTGCATATAAGTGGTTCCATGCAGTTCAAACCCACATTCAGGGTCAACTGTACTACTGAAATTAAATTGGTATTAATCTGATCTAGACTGTTATGAATTAAGATGCTAGTTGTAATCTCCAGGGCAGCCATTAAGAAAATAACTAAAAATATTCTAAAACAAAAAGACAAGGAAATTAAAATGGTACACTAGAAAATATCTACTTAAAAGAGTTAATGAGGAATAGAGAAAGAAAAAACATACGATAAATGGAAAACAAACAGCAAAATGACAGATGTATATCCTACCTTGCCATTAATTACATTAAATATAGGTAGACTAAACTGTCCAATTAAGAAGTCAGATTTTTAGGGACTTCCCTGGTGGTGCAGTGGTTAAGAATCCGCCTGCTGATGCAGGGAACATGGGTTCAATCCCTGGTCTGGGAAGATCCCACATGGCTCAGAGCAACTAATAAGCCTGTGCGCCACAACTACTGAGCCTGTGTTCTAGAGCCCACGAGTCACAACTACTGAGCCCGCATGCCACAACTATTGGAGCCCATGCGCCTAGAGCCCGTGCTCCGCAACAAAAGAAGCCACCACAATGAGAATCCCACGCACTGCAACAAAGAGCAGCCCCCGCTCGCCACAACTAGAGAAAGCCCACGCACAGCAATGAAGACCCAACGCAGCCAAAAATAAATAAATAAGTCAGATTTTTTAAAATGGATTTTAGAAAACCATGATCTAAATATATGTTGTACAGAAGAGACAAACTTTAGACTCAAAGACACAAATAAGTTAAAAGTAAAAAGATGGAAATATATATATCCTGCAAAGAGTAATCAAAAGACCACTGGAGGGGCTATACTAATATCAGACAAAATAAACCTTAAGACAAAAATTGTTATTAAAGACAAATAAGGACTTTTTCTAATGATAAAAGGGTCAATCCATCAAGAAGACATAACAATTATAAACATAGGTGAATCTAAGAACAAAGCACCAAAATATATGAAGTAAAAACGGACAGAATTGATAGAATCACTAGATATTTCAACAGTAATAGTTGGAAACATCAATACCACAATTTCAACAATGAACAGAACAAGAAGACAGAAGATCACCAAGGACACAAGATTTGAACACTATAAACCAACTAGAACAGATACCTATAAAACACTCCATCCAACAACAGCAGAATACATATTTTTAAGTTGATACTGAATATTCTCCAAGACAGATCATATGTAATTCCATAAAACAAGTCTCAACAAATTTGAAAGGCCTCAAATCACACAAAGAATGTTCTCTGAACACAATGGAGTTAGAAATCTATAACAGAAGGAAAAATGGAAAATTCATGAATATATAGAAATTAAACAATCAGTGGCTGAAAGAAATCACATGGGAAAAAGCAAAATGAATGAATTGAATAAAAAAACAAAATACTAAAATTTATGGCATATAGTGAAGGCAGTACTTGCAAGGAAAGTTATAGTTGTAAGTGCCCATATTAAAAAAGATCTTGAATAACCCAACATGCCTTAAGGAACTAGAAAAACAGCAACAAAACAAAACAAAGCAAGCAGAAGAAAAGAAGTAACAAAGGTTAAAGCAGAAATAAAATAAAGACCAGAAAAATATAGAGAAAAATCAACAAAACCAAAAGTTAGTTCTTTGAAACATCTGCAAAATTGACAGACCTTAAGCTAGACTGATCATGAAAAAAGATCAAAGACTCAAATTACTAAAATCAGAAATGAAAGTGGGGACATTACTACCAACTTTACAGAAATAAAAAGGGACTACAGAAACTAAAAGAGATTACCATCTCTTGTAAAATTGTATAACTGTAAGTCAAATTAGAAAACCAATGTGAAATAAATTTCTACAAAGACACAAACTACCAAAACTGACACAAGAAGAAACAGGCAATTTGAATACACCTATGATAAGCGAAGAGGCTGAACAACAACTTCCCACAAAGAAAAGTCCAGGACCAAATGGCCTTACTGGTGAATTCTTCAAGGCTTAAAAAGAAATTACACCAATTCTTCATAAAATCTTCCCCCCCAAAAAAGGGAAGAGTGAACACTTTACAACTCAGTCATAAGGTCAGTATATCCTGATACCAAAAGTAGATAAAGACATCACCAGAAAAATCAGACCTATATCCCTTATGAATATGAACACAAAAATCCTTCACAAAATACTTACAAAGCAAATGTAGTAGCACATAAAAAGGATTATACACCATGACCAAATGAGACTTTTCCCAAGAATGCAAGGCTGATTCAACATGTTAACCAACCAGTAAAATACACCATACCAGGACAAAAATTACACAATCATCTCAACCGACCCATAAAAAGTATTATATTTGACAAAACAGAACACTCTTTCCTGATTTAAGAAATTCAATAAACTAGGGACAGAAGGGAACAATCTCAACCTTATAAAGTGCTTCTACCAAAACCCCATATCTAACATTATATTTAATGGTCAAAGACTGAAAGCTGTCCCCTATGACTGGAACAAGACAAGAATGCCTACTCTTGTAATTTTTATTCAAAATTGTACTGAAGGTTCTAGTCAAGGCAATTAGGCAGGAAAAACAAATAAAAGACATCTAGATTGGAAAGGAAAAAGTAAAACTCTATTCACAGAAGACATGATCTTAGATATAGAAGGTCCTAAGATATCTACAAAAAAACAATTAGAGCTAATAAATGAGTTCAGCAAAGTGGCAGGGTACAACATCAATATACAAAAATCAATTCTATTTCTATACACTAGCAATGAATAATCTGAAAATTAAATTAAGAAAAAAAATTTCATTTACGACAGCATCGAAAAGAATAAAAAGACTTACACAGTGCAAGACACTGAAACCTATAAAACACTGTTGAAAGAAATTAAACTTAAAGCTACCTCATGTTTATGCGAAAATAGCAACAGTCTCCAAATCGATCTACAGATCGAAGTCGCAACTGCCTTTTCGACAGAAATTAACAAGCTGATCTTAAAATTCATATGGAAATGCAAGCAACCATGAATACCCAAAACCATCTCAGTGTTGGAAGAATCGTATTTCCCAATTTCAAAACTTACCACCAAGCTACAGTAATAAAGACTGTGTGGTACTGGCTTTATCAATGGGATAGAACTGCGAGTTCAGAAATAAATCCTTGTATTGATGGTCAACTGATTTTCTACAAGGATGCCAAGATCATTCAATGGGGAAAGAATATTCTTTTCAACAAACAGTTCTTGGACAACTGAGTATCTACATGCAAAAGAATGAAGTTGGACGCCTACCTTACACCACATACAGAAATTAGCAAAAAATGGATCATAAAACTAAGTGTGATAACTAGAAAACTTTTAGAAGAAAACAAAGGGATAAATCTTTGCAACACTGGATCAGGCAATGGTGTCTCAGATATGACACCAAAAATACTAGCAACCAAAGCAGGGCAAAAATAGATGAATAAAGCTTCGTTAAAATTAAAAACTTTTGTGCTACAAAGGAGGACACTATCAAGAAAGCAAAGAGACAACCCACGGAATGAAGAAAATATTTGCAAATCATACATCTCATCAGGGTCTACCATCTAGAATGTATAAAGAACTCATAGCTCAACAGTTAAAAAAAACACCTCATTATGAAATGAGCTAAGGATTTAAAGAGATATTTGTCCAAAGAAAATATAAAAGAGCCAATAAGCTCAACATCATTAGAGAAATCAAAAAAAACAATGGGGGACTCCACTGGTGGCGCAGTGGTTAAGAATTCGCCTGCCAATGCAGGTGACACGGGTTCAATCCCTGGTCCTGGAAGATCCCACATACCTTGGAGCAACTAAGCCTGTGTGCCATAACTACTGAGCCTGCGCTCTAGAGCCCACGAGCCACAACTACTGAAGCCCACGCGCTCTAGGGCCCGTGCTCTGCAACAAAGAGAAGCCACTGCAGTGAGAAGCCCAAGCACCACAACAAAGATCAAAAAGATAATTAAAAAGTACTGATGAGGATATGGAAAAACTCAAACCCTCATACATTGCTGGTGGGAATGTAAAATGGTGCAGCTGCTTTGGAAAACAGTTTGGCAGTTTCTCAAAAAGTTAAACACTGAGATACTACACATGATCCACAAACTCACTCCAGGTATATACCTAAGAAAACTGAAAACATATTTCCATACAAAAACTTCTATATGAATGTTCTTAACAGTGTTTGTTATTCATAATAGTCAAAAGTAGAAACAACCCAAATACCCATCATCTTAATGGATAAAGAAAATGTAACATGTCCATATAATGGAATATTATTCAGCCAGAAAAAGGAATGATGTACTGATTCATGGTACAACATGGATGGATCTTGAAAATACTATGCTAAGTGAAAGAAGCCAAACTTGAAAGATCACATATTACATCATTCCATACGTGAAATATACAGGGTAGGCAAATCCACAGAGACCAAAAGTAAATTAGTGGTTGCTAGGCAATGGGGGAACTGCAGATGGGAGTGATGTTTAATGGGTAGGGGTTTTCTTTTTGGTGTGATGAAAATGTTCTGGAACTAGGTAGTGGTGATGGTTTCAGAATTTTGTGAGCACACTAAAACCACTGAATTGTACATTTTAAAATGGTGGACATATTATACATGAATTTTATCTAAAATGTCATACTCTAAGCACCTCCACTTCAAGAAGTCAGAAAAAGAACAGTAAATAAAACCCAAAGAAAGCAATAGGAAAAAAAGAAAAAAACTAATGCCATATAAAAGTATGAGAGTGGGGTAAGAAATTCAAAGCCAAAAGTTCATCTTTAAAACAATTAATAAACCTGACAAAGAAAAAAAAGCACAAATTACCAATGTCAAGCATGTCAGTAATTCTACCACCAACAAAATGAAACAGCAATCTACTGAATGGAAGAAAATACCTGCAAGTCACATATGTGATAAGAGGTTAATATTCAAAATATATAGAAAATTTATACAACTCAATAGCAAAATAATAATAATAATAATTAAATGAAAAAATAAGCAGAGGATCTGAATACACATCTTCCAAAGAAGATATACAGATGGCCAAGCAGTATATAAAAAGATGCTCTACATGCCACTAATCATCAGGAATATGCAAATCAACACCACAATGAGATTATCACCTTACACTTGTTAGAATAGTTATTATCAAAAAGACAAAAAGTAATGAGTGTTGGTGAGGACGTGGAGAAAAGGGAACCCTTGTGCACTGTCGGTGAGAATTTAAATTGGTGTAGCCACTACAGGAAACAGTATGGCGGTTCCTCAACAAATTAAATCTAGAATTATCATATGATCCAGCAATTCTATTTCTGGGTATTTATCTGAAGAAAACGAAAACACTAACTTGAAAAGATATATGCACCCCCATGTTCACAGTGGCATTATTTACAAGAGCCAAGAAATGTAAACAACCTACGTGTGTTTACGGACAGACGAATGGGTAAGTAAAATGTGGGGGGGGGTGTGTATACAAAGAATATTATTCAGCTGTAAAAGAAAAGTGAATCTTGCCATTTGTGACAGCATGTACGGAGGGCATTATGCTAAGTGAGATAAGTCAAAGAAAGGCAAATACTATATGATCTCACTTACATGTGGAATCTAAAAATGAAAAAAAAAAGTTACCACCAAGCTCGCAGATACAGAGATAGATTGGTGGTCGTCAGAGGTGGGGTGGGTGGAAGTGGGGAGTGAGTGAAGACACTCAAAAGGTATAAACTTCCAGTTATAAAATAAATAAGTCAAAGGGATGTAATGTACAGCATGGTGCCTACAGTTAATGGTACTGTACTGCGGGCTTCCCTGGTGATGCAGTGGTTGAGAACCCGCCTGCCAATGCAAGGGACACAGGTTGGAGTCCCGGTCCGGGAAGATCCCACATGGTGCGGAGCAACAAAGCCTGTGTGCCACAACTACTGAGACTGTGCTCTGGAGCCCGTGAGTCACAACTACTGAGCCCACGTGCTGCAACTGCTGAAGTGCACCTGGAGCTGGCGCTCCACAGCAAGAGAGGCCACCGCAATGAGAATCCCGCGCATGACAACAAAGAGTAGCCCCCGCTCTCCACAACTGGAGAAAGCCCATGTGCAGCAACGAAGACACAACACAGCCAAAGATAAATAAAATAAATATTTTTTAAAATTCAATGTTAAAAATATATACTGGGCTTCCCCGGTGGCACAGTGGTTGAGAGTCCGCCTGCCAATGCAGGGGACACGGGTTTGTGCCCCAGTCCGGGAAGAGCCCACATGCCGCGGAGCAGCTAAGCCCATGAGCCATGGCCACTGAGCCTGCGCTTCCGGAGCCTGTGCTCCGCAACGGGAGAGGCCACAACAGGGAGAGGCCCGCATACCGCAAAAAAAAAAAAAAAAAAAGGAAAAACAGAAATCAATAAAATTGTCCCTGAAAAAGACCTAATGGCAGATATGCTAGACAAAGAATTTAAAACAATGGTCTTAAAGATACTCAAAGAACTAAAGGAAGATGTAAAGTCAAGAAGACAATGTGTGAAATGGAACAATGGAAATGTCAATAAAGAAATAGAAAACCTAGGGAATTCCCTGGCAGTACAGTGGTTAAGACTCCACCCTTTCACTGCCAATGGCCCAGGTTCAATCCCTGGTCAGGGAACTAAGATCTCACAAGCTACACAGTGCAGCCAAAAAAAAAAAGACAGCCTAAAAAAAAAAAAGAAATTCTGAAGCTGAAAAATGCAGTAACTGAAATGAAAATTTCACTAAAGGGATTCAAAAGAATATTTGAGCAGGCAGAAGAATTAGTGATCCTGAAGATGGGACAATGAAAATTATAAAGGCTGAGGATCAGAAAGAAAAAAAGATTTAAGATATGTGAACAGAACCTCAGGGACCTGTGGGACACCATAAGTAGACTAACAAATGCATCATGGGAAGCCCAAGAGAAGGAGTGGGGTGGTGGGGAGGGAAGTGGAGAGAATATTTATAGAAATAATGGTTGGAAACTTCTGAGATTTGATTTAAATGAATATAAATACTGAAGGTCAAAATACTCCAAGTGAGGTGAACTGAGAGACTCACATCAAGACACATTATATGGGCTTCCCTGGTGGCGCAGTGGTTGAGAGTCCGCCTGCCAATGCAGGGGACACGGGTTCGTGCCCTGGTCCAGGAAGATCCCACATACCGCGGAGCGGCTGCACCCGTGAGCCATTGCCACTGAGCCTGCGCGTCCAGAGCCTGCTGCTCCGCAACGGGAGAGGCCACAACAGTGAGAGGTCTGCGTTTCGCAAAAAAAAAGACGCATTATAATCAAATTTTTAAGAGACAAAGACAAAGAGAACCTTGAAAGGAGCAGAGAGAAGCAAATCATCACTTACAAGGATCCTCAGTAAGATTATCAACAGATTTCTTATCGAAAGGTTTTGATGCCAGAAAACTGAGGGCTGATACAGTCAAACTACTAAAAGAAAAAAACTGTTAACTGAGAATCCTGTATCCAGCATAACTGTCCTTCAAAAGTGAGGGAAAAATCAAGACAGCTCCAGAAACAAAAGCTGAGGGAGCTCAGGACCACCAACCTGTCCTGCAAGAAATACTCAAGGGAGTCTTGAAAGGTGAAATGAAAAGACACTGGACAGGAACCTGATGCTGCATGGAGGAAAAAAGATCTCAATAAAGGTAAATACACGGGCAAATTATAAAACCTAGTTTGATTGTAACATGGTTTGTAGCTGTATCCTTTTTCTACATGATTTAGGCTATAAGGCATATAGGAAAAAAACAACACAATGACAAATGTCAATCTTCTCCTTATCAGCAATTAAATGATGTAAATGGATTAAACCAGGGATCCCCAACCCCCGGACTACAGACCAGTACCAGTCCGTGGCCTGTTAGGAACTGGGCCACAGAGCAGGAGGTGAGCGGGGGAGGCAAGCAAGCGAAGCTTCATCTGTATTTACAGCCGCTGATTCTGCTTTATGGTGAGTCATACAATTATTTAATTATATGTTACAATGTAATAATAATAGAAATGAAGTTCACAATAAACGTAATGCACTTGAATCATCCCGAAACCATCCCTGCCCCGTCCGTGGAAAAATCGTCTTCCACAAAACCAGTCCCTGGTGCCAAAAAGGTTGGGGACCACTGGATTAAACTCTCCAATCAAAAGACAGATATGCAGAATGGATAAAAACATATGACCCATATATGTCCTGTCTACAAGAGACTCAAGATCCAAAGAGACAAACAGAATGAAAGTGAAAGGACATAAAAAGATATTCCATGCAAACAGTAACCAAAGGAGAGCAGTGGTGGCTATACTAATGTCAGACGAAATAGACTATGTCAAAAAAGGTTAAAACAGACAAAAAAGGACATTATATGTTAATAAAAGACTCAATATAGCTAGATGATATATATACTACTTATAAACATTTATGCACCTAATGACAGACCATCAAAACATATGAAGCAAAAACTAAGACTTGAAGGGAGAAATAGATGGTTCTACACTAATAGCTGGAGATTTAAATATCCCACTCACAATAATGAACAGAACCACCAGACAGAAGACATTTAAATAAGCAAATACAAGACCTCAGCAACAAAATAAACCAACTAGATCTAAGAAACCTATATGGAACATTCTACCCAACAACAAATACACATTTCCAAGTGCATATGGGACATTTTCCATATGTTAGGCCACAAATTAAGTCTCAATAGATTTTAAAAGATATCATACAAAGTATCTTCTCTGACAACAACAGGATGGAGTTAGAAATAATAACGAAAGTAAAACTGAAAAATTCACAAAACTGTGGAAACTGAATTAACATACTTTTAAACAACCAATGGATCAAAGAAGAAATGAGAACGGAAATCAGAAAACATTTAGAGACAAATGAGAAAAACACAACATACAAAAACTTAAGGGATGCAGCAAAAGTGAAGGAAATTTATATCTATAAAAGATCATATTAAAAACAAGAAAAAACTCAAATCAACAACCTAACTTTACAACTTAAGGAACTAAAAAAAAGAACAAACTAAACCAAAGCTAGGAGAAGGAAGAAAATAATAAAGATTAGAGCAGAAATAAACAACATAGAAAACAGAACAACAACACAGAAAAGTCAATAAAATCATAAGTTGGTTTTTTGAAAAGATCAACAGAAATGAAATTTTATCTAGATGGACTAAGAAAACCTGGAGAGAAGACTCAAATTTCTAAATCAATAATGAAGGTGGGGACGTTACTACCTATTCCACAGAAATAAAAGAATTAAAAGAGTACTGTGAACAACTATATACCCCAAAATTTGATAACCTAGATGCAGCGGACAAACTCCTAGAAACATAACTTACAAAGACTAAATCACAAACAAACAGACAATCTGAATCTATGTATTACTAGTAAGGAGATTGAATCAGTAATCAAGACTCTCCCAACAAAGAAAACTTCTGGACCTGATGGTTTCACTGGTGAATTCTATCAAACATTTAAACAATAATTAATACCAACTCTTCTCAAACTTTTCCAAAAAACTGAGGGAACACTTCCCAATTCATTCTATGAAACCAGCATAATCCTGATACCATAAAAAGACACTACTAGAAAACTACAGACCAATACCCTTTATGAACACTGATGTAAAAATCCCCAACAAAATACTAGCAAACAGAATTCAACAGCACACTAAAAGAATTATACACCATGACCAAGTTGGATTTATTCCTGGAGAGCCAAGGATGGTTCAACATACAAAAATAAAAACACACACACAAAAAAGACAAAACAAAAAGCCAGTGTAATACACCACATCAACAAAATGAAGGGAAAAAAACCACATGATCAACTCAGTTGATGCAGAAAAGCATTTGTCAAAATTCAACACTTTTTCATGATCACTCAACAAAATAGGAATAGAAGGAAATTACCTCCACATAATAAATGCCATATATGTAAAACCCACAGAAAACATCATATTCAATGGTGAAAGACTGAAAGCTTTTCTCTAAGATCGGGAACAAGGCAAAGATGCCTGCTTTCACATTTCTTTCAACACAGTACTGGAAGTTCCACCCAGAGCAATTAATTAGGCAAGAAAAATAAATAAAAGGCATCCAAGTTGGAAAGGAAGAAGTAAAATTATCTCTGAGGAGAATA
Source organism: Lagenorhynchus albirostris (assembly GCF_949774975.1). Taxonomy (NCBI): domain Eukaryota; kingdom Metazoa; phylum Chordata; class Mammalia; order Artiodactyla; family Delphinidae; genus Lagenorhynchus; species Lagenorhynchus albirostris. The sequence continues at coordinate 162,738,189 of NC_083095.1, read as the reverse complement.
CACTCTTATATGCAGAAAATCCTAGACTCCACAAAAATACTGTTAGAACTAATAAATGAATTCAGCAAAGCAACAGATAAGAAGCCAACACACAAAAACCAGTTGCAATTATATACACAAATAACGATCTGAAAAGGAAATTACAAAAACAATTCCATTTATAATAGCATCAGAAAGAGTAAAATACTTAGGAATTAACTTAGCCAAGAAGATAAAAGACTTGTACAATGAAAACTACAAAACACTGCTGTAAGAAATTAAAGATGACATAAGTAAATGTAAACACATCCCATGTTCATGAACTGGAAGTCTTAATATCGTTAAATTGTCAATACTACCCAAAGTGATCTAAAGATTCAGCGCAATCCCTATCAAAACCCCAATAACGTTTTTTTGCAGAAACAGAAAAATCCATCCTAAAATTCATATGGAATCTCAAGTGACCCGAACAGCCAAAACAATCCTGACGAAGAACAACAAAACACAAGGACTCACGTTTCCTGGTTTTAAAACTTACTACAAAGCTACACTAATCAAAACAGTATAGTATTAGCATAAAGACAGACATATAGACCAATGGAATAGAAGGCCTGGAAATAAAACCTTGCATATATGGTCAAATGATTTTTAACAGGAATGCCAAGATTATTCAATGGGGGAAAGTACAGTCTTTCCAACAAATGGTGCTTGGAGAACTGGATATCCACCTTCAAAAGAATGAAGTTAGACCCTCACCCAACACCATTTTACTCTAAGTGGATCAACGACCAAAATATAAAACCTAAAACAATAAAACTCTTGGAGGAAAACACAGGACAAAACCTTCATGACACTGGGTTTAGCAATGATTTCTTGACTATGACTCCACAGGCACAAATAACAAAAGAAAAAACAATCAGATTTCATGAAAATGTAAAAACTTTGTACATCAAGAGACACAGAGTAACAAGTCAACCCACAGAACTGGAGAAAATATTTGCAAATCATACATCTAATAAGGAATTAATATCCAGAATATATAGAGAACTCCTAAAACTCAACAAGAAACCAAACCACCCAATTTAAAAGTGGACAAAGGGCTTGTAACGGACACTTCTACAAAGAAGATACAGAAATGGCCAATAAGCACATGAAAAGATGCTAAACATCACTAATCACTAGAGAAATGAAAATCAATACTATAAGATAACACCTGGGCTTCCCTGGTGGCACAGTGGTTGAGAGTCCACCTGCCGATGCAGGGGACATGGGTTCGTGCCCCGGTCCGGGAGGATCCCACAAGCTGCGGAGCGGCTGGGCCCATGAGCCATGGCCGCTGAGCCTGCGCGTCCAGAGCCTGTGCTCCGCAACGGGAGAGGCCGCAACAGTGAGAGGCCCGCGTACCGCAAAAAACAACAACAACAACAAAAAAAGGTAACACCTCACACCCATTAGGATGGCTACATTAAAAAAAAAAGCAAACAAGTGTTGGTGAGGGTGTGGAGAAACTGCAACCCTTGTGCACTACTCGTAGGGATGTAAAACAGTATAGCCTCTGTGGAAAACAGTATGGCAATTCCTCAAAAAATTAAAAATAGAATTACCATGTGATCCAGCAATAACACCTCTTGATATATACCCAAAAGAGTTGAAAGCAGGATCTCAAAAAAAATATTTGTACATCCATGTTCATTCACAGCAGCGTTGTTCACAATAGATAAAATGTGGAAGCAACCCAAGTATCCATCGATAAATGAATGAATAAGCAAAATGTGGTACATATGTACAATGGAGTACGTTATTCAGCCTGAAAAAGGAAGAAATTCTGCTAAATACTAGAACATGGATAAACCTTGAGGACATTACCCTGAGTGAAGTAAGTCACAAAAAACAAACACTGTATGATTCCACTTACCTGAGGTAGTCAAAACCATAAAGACAGAAAATATAATGGGGGTTGCCAAGGACTGGGGGGAGGGAAGAATGGGGAGTTATTGCTTAATAGGTATACAGTTTCCTTTTTACAAGATGAAGAGGGTTAGGCAGATGGATGGTGGTGACTTTTGCACAACTATGTGAATATATCTAATAGCACTGAACTGTACACTTAACAATGGTGAAGATGGTAAATTTTATTTTGCCACAATAAAAAAGAAAAAACGCTTAGATGTTATCAATACTGAATGTGGGAGCAGACTTTATTTGAAATTTTTTTTTTTTGGCCGCACCACACAGCAGGCAGGGATCTTAGTTCCCCAACCAGGGATTGAACCCACACCCCCTGCAGTGGAAGCGCAGAGTCTTAACCACTGGACCACCAGGAAGTCCCAGTAGTTCAACTTTTAAAAATACATGACCCCAGGGCTTCCCTGGTGGCACAGTGGTTAAGAACCTGCCTGCCAATGCAGGAAACACAGGTTCACGCCCTGGTCCGGGAAGATCTCACATGCTGCGGAGCAACTAAGCCCGTGCACCACAACTACTGAACCTGCACTCTAGAGTCCGTGAGCCACAACTACTGAGCCCATGTGCCGCAACTACTTAAGTCCGTGCACCTAGAGCCCATGCTCCACAACGAGAAGCCACCGCAATGAGAAGCCCGTGCACCGCAACGAAGAGTAGCCCCCACTCGCCGCAACTAGAGAACGCCTGCGCACAGCAACGAAGACCCAATGCGACCAAAAACAAATAATAAATTAATTAAAAAGAAAACAAAACATGACCCCAGGAATGCTCTCATGACTGCATTCTTCATATACACACACCATCATAATCACTGCCACCATTTAGTAAGTGCAGTTATAGGCATTATTCTAGGTACTCAATACACGTATCTTAAGCTTCACGAAAATCCTATAAATGGGTACTATTACTATGCCTGTGTTACAGAAATTTAATCTCTATGGTTAGAGCAAATCAGTAACACAGCCACCATTTGTTCTCAAGTAACCTGCATCCAGAGCCTGCACTTTACTTTGTGTAGGTTTATCATGAAATGGGCAAATTTAATATGCTTTTTCAAAACTATACTTTAACCTCCCCACTTCAGAATACGTGTTTACATTTATACCACCATATAGTGGGTTAACAAACAATCTGGAAGAACCAAGAATGGCTCTATTAGATGGAGCAAGATCAAACAGACAATGGAACACGTTAGGCAGAAGAATGTGAAAAAGTTTTCAGAGGTGATAACCAAGCCAATCTTGAAAAAGGGTAGGATTTTTTTTCTAGGTAGAGAATACTCAATTAAGTATTCTGCTTAACAATTCTTCTATGTACCAGAATAGCATTCCCTCCATGATTTCACCTAACTCAGTGATTTTAATTATATACTAATATATAAATCTCAAGAAATGCACCAGACAGTATAAAGGAAAAGAACCCTGGGGCGCAGTTCTAGAGACCTTTTTTGGGTTGACAGCAGATCATATATGCTACATGTATTCTTTTAACTGAAGAAAATATTTTATAATATGAACAAAAACAAAATTAAGTTAGCTTTATACCCTGATTGACTGAAATTTTGAAGTGTGACAATAATTAAGGTCTGCAAAGATATGGAGAAAAGCTCTCATGAAATCCTGACTGGATTGTAAATTGATAAATTCACTTTGAAAAAGAAGTCAGCAACTTAAAGTTTAAAGATAGTATACCTAATTACCCTGCAATTCACATCTAGGCACATATGCTAAAGAAATTCTTGTTACATGCACACAAGGAGATATAAACAAGGATGTTCACCAAAATACTGTTTACAACAGCAGAAAACTGGAAGAGACCTAAACATCTACCAGCAGAGGATCAGGTAAATAATGTATATATTTATGTAAAATACTAATACACAGCAATTCAAATGCACTGGTTTGACTTAAATATTGATATGGACACAGTGTAAATGTAATGATACACTGGGGGTGGGTAGCATATACCAGAAAGACAATATATGTTATACTATTTATGTAAACCTTTAAAGCAGGGGTCCCCAACCCCCAGGCCTCGGGCCAGTACCAGTCTGCGGCCTGTTAGGAACCAGGCCACACAGCAGGAGATGAGCAGCAGGCAGGCGAGCGAGCTGCCGCTCCCCATCGCTCACATTACCGCCTGAACCACCTCCCCTGACCCCATCCGAGGAAAAACTGTCTTCCACAAAACGGGTCCTTGGTGCCAAAGAGGTTGGGGACCGCTGATTTAAAGCACGACATTTAGATAGAGGTATAAGGGGTCTTCTTAGGTGCTGGTAACATTCTGTTTCTTAATTTGAGCTACGGTTACATGGGTGTTTCTTTGTGATAATTCACCCCATTGTATACTTGTGTACTTTCCTGAATGTATGTTCTATTTACATAAAAAATTAAAACACACAAAGCAATGTTTATGGACAAATACGTAAAAGTATAAAGGAAATACACCAACTTTAGGAGAGTTGTTATCTCTAGAAGAGAGAGTAGGGGGACTTCCCTGGTGGTCCAGTGGTTAAGCACCCGTCTTCCAAAGCAGGGGACGGGGGTTGGATCCCTGTTCGGGGAACCAGGATCCCACATGCCACGGGGCAACTAGGCCCGTGAACTCTAGAGCCCGCGTGCCCCAACTAGAGAGCCTGCATGCTGCAACTACTGAGCCCACGCACTCCGGAGCCTACATGCCACAACTAGGGAGAAGCATGCACACCGCAACAAAGAGCCCTTGCACTGCAACAAAAGATCCCACACGTTGCAACTAAAGACCCGACTCAGCCAAATAAATAAATAAATATTTTTTTAAAAAGATGGCGCTGGCCTCAAGGAGACTAGGGGAAACAGACAAACACAACAAACACAAAGTTTTATTTGATGTTTCATGTTGCCTCAAAAAGTTTCAAACATGTCAAAATCTTAACACTTGTTAAAGATGGGTGGTAGATACACAGAGATAATTGATTTTCTACTCGTTTCTCTATTTTGAAATATTTAACAGTAAAAAATTCTCTACAAAAGCAAAACAAGTACATTTAAATCCCACCATTCAGAGATAACTGCTGTTTTTAAAATGTTGACAGATCTACTGAGGTATAATTGACTTAATAAACTGCACATATTTAAAGCGCAAATTTTGATGTTTCAGTATGTTACTTCCATGGAACCACCACCACAATCAAGATAATGAATATATCCATCATCCCCAAGTTTCCTCATGCCCCTTTGTAATCCCTCCCCTTCCCCGTCCCTGTGCCCCTTTCCCCAGCAAACTACGGATCTGCTTTCTGTCACTACAGACTAGTTTGTATTTTCTAGAATCCTATGTAAATGGAATTTTAAGTATATTCTCTTTTTTGTCAGGCTTCTTTCACTGAGTATAATTATCCTGAGATTCATCTATGCTGTGGCACACAATGATAAATAATATTCTTTTGTATGGACATGCCACCATTTGTTTATCCATTTCCCAACTGATGGACATTGGGGTTGTGTCCACTTTGTTGGCTATCACAAATAAAGAGGTTATGAACGTTTGTGTACAAGTCTGTCTATGGATATACGCTTTCATTTCTGTTGAGTGTGACTAGTACTGCCTAAAACTGTCAAGGTCGTCAAAAACAAGGAAAGTGAGAAACTGTCACAGTCTAGAAGAGCCTAAACAGACATGGGACTAAATATAATATGGGATCTTGGTACAGAAAAAGGACATTAGGCAAAAAATAAGAAAATCAAAATTAAATATGCACTATAGTGTCAACACTGTTTCATTAGTTGTGACAAATGTGACAGAAATTCACCATACTAATGTCAGATGTTAACAACAGGGGAAACTGGATGGGAATATATACAAGAACTCTTTGCACTACTTTTTAATTTTTCTATAAATCAAAAACTATTCTAAAACAAAATTTTCTTTAAAAAATCTATGAGTAGAACTGCTGGGTCGTATGGTAGGTAAGTGTTTAACTTTTTAGGAATCTACCAAACTGTTTTCCAAACAGTTGTACCATTTTGCATTCCCCCCAGCAGTTTATGAAAGTTCCAGATCTTCCACATTCATGTCATTCTCGGCATGGTCAGTCTTCTTAATTTCAGACATTCTAAAAGGTGTGTACATCATTAATATTTTAATATAAAAAATTTTGGTGTACATTTTGCCAAGATATGTGTGTAAACGCACATGCATATTTTTTTCAAACAAGATCAGCACGATCAGATTTCCTGGTTCCTATTGGAAAATGGGCAGCTGCCTAAATCCAAATCTCTCCATATATCCTCCAAAAACCACATGGATCAACAAAAGTGAATAAAACCACTCACAGACTGAAACTACAGAACATTTAGAAAACAGAATACCATAAACTTAAATTTGCATGTAAGAGGGACTCAAATTTCCAAAACTCAACAGTATGTATATCCAGCTCTGGAGCCCACATTAGAAAAGACCATCAGGCAGCAGCAACTAAACAGAAAACGACACACACAAAAATCATTTACAGTAGCATTAGACAGACACCTACCCAGACCTAGAGATGAACCTAAAAAAGGACGTCCAAGATGTCTATAAAACATTGAGAAAAAGTAAAGACCTGATAAATGAAAGGATACACCAACTTTATGAATTCAAAGATTTGTCATCAACATACCAATTTTCTACAAATTTATTCATAGATTCAATGAAATCTCAATCAAAATTCCAGCAGGGTTTGGGAGTGGGGGTTGGGGGGGGTGGAACGACGTGATACTGACAAGCTAAATCTATGACCATGTGGAAATGCAAAAATCCAAGAGGAACCAAGAATCATGAAGGACAAAGCCAGAGGACTTCACTACCAAATATCAAAATCTACTATAAAGTTGTAGTAACTAAGACAAGGACAGATAAACAGCTCAATGGAAGAAAACCGATATGCACATACAACATATATACTTGATTTATGAGAAAGGTGACAGCAGTGCAATGAAAAGGGATTTTTTTTTCAACATAGTACTGGGTCAACTGGCTATCTATACAGAAAAAAATGAATCTTGACCTTCCACCATGTACAAAATTAATCCCAGATGGGTTGGAAATCTAAGAGTGAAAGGTAAAACAGTAAGTTTTTAAAACGAGACACAAAATATCTTCATGACTTTGGAATAGGGAAACATTTCTTAAACAGGACACAGAGCATTAACCATATTTGAAAAGTCGATAAACTGGACATCATTAAAACTTAAATTATGTTATTCAAAATATACCAATTAAAAGCATAAAGAGGGCTTCCCTGGTGGCGCAGTGGTTGAGAGTCCGCCTGCCGATGCAGGGGACACGGGTTCGTGCCCTGGTCCGGGAGGACCCCACATGCCACGGAGCAGCTGGGCCCGTGAGCCATGGCCGCTGAGCCTGCGCGTTCGGAGCCAGTGCTCTGCAACGGGAGAGGCCACAACAGTGAGAGGCCCACATACCGCAAAAAAAAAAAAAGTATAAAGACAAACTACAGGTTGGGAGAAAACATTTTTATTCTATATATCAAAGAACTCATATGCAGAATATATAAACAGTAAACAGGAAACAGCAACAAGTAAACAGGAAAAAGGCAGGTAACCATAAAGAAATATTAGGGTAAGACCTGAAAAGGCACTTCAGGAAAGCGGATATCCAAAGGTCAACAGACATATGAAAAGGTGTTCAACTTCATGAGTCATCAGGGAAATGAAAATTAAAACCGCAATAGAGATGCCATTACATACTCACCAAAATGACCAGTGAAAAAGACAATACCAATTGTTAGTGAGGATGTGGAACTAACCCAAACCATCTGACATTGTCACAAGTGTAAACCGGTGCACTTGCTGTGAAAAACTGGCAGCATCTATTAATGCTGAAATCACACATACCCTATAAGCCAACACTCTCCTAGGAGTACACCCAAAAGAAATAAGTTCACCAAAAGACATGCTCCATAGCAGCACTATTCATAATGGCCCCAAATGTCTATTAACAGTAGAATGAATAAGCCAGAATGAATATTCATACAACAGAATACAGTATAGCAATGGGAACAAATGATCCACAACTACTGGCTGTGATATGGATGAATTTCACAGCTGAAGAGTACATATTTATGATTCTTTTTATGTAAGTTCAAAACCAGGCAGATCTAATGTATGCATCTAAAAGTCAGCATGGTGGTTTACCCTTCACTAGTTAAGAGACTGCAGAGTTTCTGGGGGTTTCTGGTCTATTGCCTCTATATATGAGTGGATATATACAAGATGGGTTTGGTATGTGGAAATTCATTGAATTTGCATATTTATCATAGTAAAAGTATCATACATACTTTTCTGTATGTATGTTATACTTGGATTTAACTGCTAAAACCATATATTAAGGTTCTACAAAATATTTATTTTGTGGGAAACAAGACTTCCCGAGAGTAATTTCAACTGTCGCATGTTAGCTGGGGCTGAATATAGTAAAATTATTATTGTTTGTTTTTTGGCTGCATGAGGTCTTTGTCGCTGCACACGGGCTTTCCCTACTTGCGGCAAGCGGGGGCCACTCTTCGCTGCAGCGCGCGGGCCCCTCACCACGGCGGCCTCTCCCGTTGCAGAGCACAGGCTCCAGGCGTGCGGGCTTCAGCAGTTGTGGCACACGGGCCCAGTAGTTGTGGTGCACGGGTTCTAGAGCTCAGGCTCAGTAGTTGTGGCACACGGGCTCAGTCACGCTGCGGCATGTGGGATCCTCCTGGACCAGGGCTCAAACCCGCGTCCCCCGCACCGGCCGGCAGATTCCCAACCACTGTGCCACCAGGGAAGTCCCTGAATACAGTAAAATTTATTTCAGAATAGCTTTTCAGACAATTTACTGATGATACTCCAGAATAAAAAAGGAAACCATCTCAGTCAGAAATTCAATACATCTGTACAATTATACACTTCTTTGGTCCTAAATTGAAAGTCAGCAGTTCATCTAGATCTGGGTGCCAGTTACATGCTTGTGTTCAGCTGGAGACGGTGTGAGCTCTTCACTTATGATATGTACTTTTCTGTATGTGTATTACACTTAAATAAAAAAATCTTAATCAGTGTTTCAGTCCCACACCTTACTGTGAACTACTTTGACTAATCTTTCCCTTTTCTCAGGGAGTTAACATGAAACTTTTTCCTCCAGTCACTGCCTCCAGCCCATCCAGTAGTTAAGATGTGCCTTAACCTCATCTTACCAATTTTCACACTTTACAGACACTAAATAAATACTCAGTTCATTTATGCTTTAATCACATGTCCATTTACAGCCCATTTCCCTCCTTCCTCAGAGTTTAATATTGATAGATTATGGTTTAAGGGACCAGGGAGTGGGGAAAGGGCCCTCTAGGTAGCAGACACCCCTCTCATGACGAGTTGCTTGTGTAAGGGATCCGGCTCTAGCCTACCCTTCCAGCCCCATCCCAACTCCTACCACCCCATACACAACAACAAGGGCCATCTTGGTGGGATGCTAGCCCAAAAGCTCAGGCCTTCTGCAACTTCTCCTGAACCACAGAAAGTCACAACTTCCCTGTGTGTCAACTGGTGGGAATCAGACAGCTCCAGCCACCCTCCACCCTCCTCCCTCCCTGCCCCACATCTTCTCTCAATTTCTCTTTCATCTCTACTCAGTCAAGGACAGAGAGCAAGTCTGCTGCCTAACAATGGGCTCAACCTTGCCTTCCTTCTTGGAAGCCCCCTCAACCTATACAAATGCTTCTCTTGGAAGACACTTCCAAACTCGCTTGGCTTGACAGCGGAAGCAGCATTGCGCCCCACTGTGCTCCACTAAGAGGGGAGGGAATCACTTCAAATGCTGCCCTCCCTAAGCAGTCTTCTTACACAGACCAGGGAAAGGCTGAGATGATGTTTGTGGTAGTAGGGACAGCTCTGTGACCTCTTCGTATCTGTGAAGCCAGTGAGGTGTACCTGGCTCCAACTCTTGGGGACTGTCATTGTACCACAGGTCATTTAACAACACCTCTTCAATTTCAGCTTTGGACCCCAATGCTAATTCTGAAGCGACAGTAAAAAAAAAAAAAAAAAAAAAAAAAAAAAATCTACTCAACATCCAGTTACAATGAAATGGCTTTCTCTTCAAGGCACGTTTCAAATGCTACTTCATCCAAAAGTGTTTCCTAGTTCCCTAACCAGTACAGTCTCTCCTTCCTTTGACCCTGCCACAGCACTTTCCCAATAATACCTTATCAACTGAGCGTGTAGTTCTGATACTACTCTCACTGCATACTATATGTAATGAAATTTTGTCACAGCTAACACACAGCCTTGCAAATGACAGTGCAAACATTTGCTCAAATGAAAAAAATAAATGGTACATAACTATTGCAAAGTTAGGTATACCTATACGAAACAAGGTGTGCAATTAAAATTAAATTCGCCTACGCAAAATTCAAACAGCAATGTGAAACACTGTGCCAACATACACCATTTTTAACAAGTTGTTTTTATTATAAAACATGTTTGGGGACTGCCCTGGTGGCGCAGTGGTTAAGAATCTGCCTGCCAATGCAGGGGACACGGATTTGAGCCCTGGTCCGGGAAGATCCCACATGCCGTGGAGCAACTAAGCCCATGAGCCACAACTACTGAAGCCCATGCACCTACAACCTGTGCTCCGCAACAACAGAAACCACCGCAATGAGAAGGCCACGCACCACAATGAAGAGTAGCCCCCGCTTGCCACAACTAGAGAGAAAGCCCACGTGCAGCAACAAGGACCCAATGCAGCCAAAAAATATAAATTAATTAATTAATTTATTTTTTAAAAACCCATGTTTGTCACAGAAGAACCAGTGGGGGAAAGCACACAGAAAACAAATTACCCATTACACCTTCACTGCTACATTTATGTCTTGTCATTCCAGTCTTTTTCTATACATATATACATACCTGAGACCATACTGTTTTGCACTTTGCTTTTTCACTTCAGGTACTGTGGTTATCTATATCATTAAGTAGTCTTCTACAAACATCATATCAATAACTGCAAAGCATTCCACTGCATGGTTACTTCAGCTTTTGTTGTCATCAAATTGTCCCTAGTTATAATACTGTGATAACCAATCTTGTTCTTAGGTTTGTTTTTGTTTTTGTTTTTTTTGCAGTACGCGGGCCTCTCCCTGTTGTGGTCTCTCCCGTTGCGGAGCACAGGCTCCAAACGCGCAGGCTCAGGGGCCATGGCTCACAGGCCCAGCCGCTCCGCGGCATGTGGGATCTTCCCGGACCGGGGCACGAACCCGCGTCCCCAGCATCAGCAGGCAGACTCTCAACCACTGCGCCACCAGGGAAGCCCTTGTTCTTAGGTTTTTATCATTCTGATTATCTCCTTAGGTAATAGGATTACTTCTGACCAGAAGCTGCAAGTTCACGTTGAAGTTCCTCATGGAAAATACATGCCCAAGTTTACTTGCTCATTAACCACAAGGTGGGTTTTCCTGCTGGGGAAACTTGGGAAAGCTGCTCTCTGCTCTAGGCCAGGCAGCCCTGCCTCACCACTCAAGACCAAGAGCCCACAGCCCTGCACCAACATCTCAGGTGGGGACAAGGAGAGAGCTGACCATACCGTCGGGGCTAGATATGTGCGAAGGACAGCCCAGAACACCTTGACCAGAACCTCTCCTACAATCCTTTGAGGTCCCTTCAAACTGCAGTACTGCTTTCCTTATTGAGCCCCCCAGGAGGACTCTGTGAGGCATTTGGGGAGGTACCATTCTGCCCTACAGCTGGAAAAACTATCTACTTTATCTCACTGCCTAAGGGCAACCTTACAAGCCAGGTTTCCCTATTTCTTCAAGGTACTCTTCTTGAACCCGTGCCCTGAGAAGACCCTGAAGAGGCCAAGAAGTCTGTACCTTGTAGTCTGGCCAGTCAGTGACCTGGGCAGAGTGGGATGGTAACACTTTCACCAGCACCTGGCATCTTGCCAACGAGGCCACCTGGCGCCCTGGCCAACTGCAAACGTACACTCCTCAAAGCTCCTGTCTCACTGACCAGGAGCCTTCCCCTCACACAAGTCAACAACCTAGCATTAGCTGAAAAATACTTTGCTATAAACCATAAAAGTTCCAGCATGTCTGAAGCAACCCAGTGAAATTTAAGTCATTGTTGAGTGTCATTCTTATTGGAATATAACTCATGCAACTTTCTGAAAAGGAAAAAACAACGCATACATAGCAAGCAGGTTCTCTGAATTTTTAACTCAGCATAAGCTAGAGAATAAGGGTTAGCTCACAGCTGACTCCAAATAACAGAAAACATCACATGTATACTCTTTTGGAAGTTAGAAGAGACAAGACCCACCGGTGCCTCCCAGCCCCCATGCTCTTCTCTCATTTCCCTTCCAGCACAATTTAATAAATATAAATTCCATGGGGCCATCTCCTTCCTAATGGACTTCTCCCTTAAACATTTAGCTACTTTATGTTCACATGCTCCTACATCTTTGTGGGAATTATTTCCAAGGCCAAGTTAAAAATAAATCAAAGAATTTGTAACTAAAAAACAATTACCAGTCCTTGTTCTGAGAATCTGTGTTTTACCAAATATTTTCAAGGTCCGTTTACAAAATTAAAAACACGTTCACTTTCATCTAAAATAATTCAAACAAAAAATATTCCATCAACATTCCTATAATATGTTGCAACTCCCACAAAAAGATTATGAAACACTGTTAGGACACCCAAGCCTCCTTGTGAAGAATCATCTTCAGGAGATGCTCCCCTCTCCCCAACTATTCTGTGGAATATACTAAATATCATAAAAATCAAATGCTTGTTGACTTGCACTCATTTTGAAAGAAATTAAAACACTGAAGAGCTGCACCATCCCATACAGTAGCCACTAGTCACATGTGGCTACTGAGCACTTGAAATGAAGCTAATTCAAATTGAGCTGTGCTGTAAATGTAAAATATACACTGGATTTTGAAGTCTTAGTACTAATGAAAGAATATCTCATTAAAAGTTTTTTATGTTGATTACATGTTGACACGATATTTTGACTACGCTGGGTTAGATCAAGTATTACACTTTTTTAAACTTTCCTAATGCAGCTATTAGAAAATCTATCTTAACATATGTGACTCTACTGTAATTGTATATATAAATAGCCCTGTCACTTTGACCTTTTTCACCTAATCGTCTTGTGAATCATAAAAAAGATTTCTGTATTATAATCGAAGGAAGTCTTCACCCCAAAGGGGACCCAATCCACAAGGCAAACTACAAAAGGGGTAAGTGTTGTCAGAGATTCAAGGTCATTCTTCATAGGCGTCACCAGGAAGCTGCCTAGAAACAGCTGTGTACACATGCCTAGCACATCCAAGTTTTCAAATCTAAGTCACCTGGCAAATGATCATGGATTCCTCGATTTACAGGTGTAGTGCAGACTCTACTGAAATCCAGAGAATTATCCAATATGGCATTTATCCTTCTAAAGATATTGGCATTGCTACACGTGGAGAGCGCAGGTGCTTCCTGATCGTCCCAGCAATCTTTTATCCTTCCTGCGTCTTCCTCCTAGATGCAGAAAAAAGATGTTTAGATTTTCTACTCTCCCTTTTTCTTTTTTTTTTTTTTTTTTTTTTGCGGTACGCAGGCCTCTCACTGTTGTGGCCTCTCCCGTTGCGGAGCACAGGCTCCGGACGCGCAGGCTCAGCGGCCATGGCTCATGGGCCCAGCCGCTCCGCGGCATGTGGGATCTTCCCGGACCGGGGCACGAACCCGTGTCCCATGCATCGGCAGGTAGACTCTCAACCACTGCGCCACCAGGGAAGTCCTCTACTCTCCCTTTTAATAGAGACTTCACACCTCCTTTCTTCTAATCCAACACCACAAGTTAAAGTTAACAAGGACTTGGGTTTCTTGCCTATATATTAAAATACTTCACTCTAAGCAAGGCACCCTGAGAGAACCATAAGAGGGAGAAACAATGAAATGTAAGATGCTGCCTCAAGAACCTTCTAACATAATGGGACATGTATAGGAAGTAGAATGGCATGGTAGCAGCAACATGAGCTTTAAGAACCAGACACACCTGGTTCAAATCTTGAATTTATCTACACAATAGATTATTTGGCAATAAAAAAGAATGAAGTACTGATACAAACTACAACACAAGTAAACCTCAAAAACATTATGTGAAAGAAACCAGTCACACAGGACCACAGATTATATGAGCCCAATTATATGAAACATCCAGAATAGGCAAATCTAAAGTAGATTAGTTGGGGCTTCCCTGGTGGTGCAATGGTTAAGAATCGCCTGCCAATGCAGGGGACACGGGTTCCAGTCCTGGTCCAGGAAGATCCCACGTGCTGCGGAGCAACTAAGCCCGTGTGCCACAACTACTGAGCCTGCGCTCTAAAGCCCACAAGCCACAACCACTGAGCCTGCGTGCTGCAACTACTGAAGCCTGTGCACCTAGAGCCCGTGCTCCACAGCAAGAGAAGCCACCACAATGAGAAGCCTGTGCACCGCAACGAAGAGTAGCCCCCACTCGCCACAACTGGAGAAAGCCCGCACGCAGCAACAAAGACCCAACACAGCCAAAACTAAAATAAAATAAATTTATAAAAAAAAAATAAAGTTGATTAGCTGCCTTCAACTGGGGATGTGGGGAGCAGGTTAGAAGGTCGTGTCTAATAGGTACAAAATTTCTTTTTGAGATTATGAAAATATTCTAAAATTAGACTACGGTGATGGTTACAAAACTGTAAATATATGTATGGAAAGATGGTGTATATGCTTTGGAGTACAAATACTAAGTTTACCACTTAAGTATCTTCTTTGAGCCTTGGTTGCCTTAGGTACAAAATGGAGTACCACCTACTTTACAGTTGAAAGGTGAACTTTACGGTTATGCAAATTATATCTCAATACAGTTGTTTAAAAAGTTTGGTTCTGCCATTTACTGGCAGTTATTAATGTCTGTGCCACAGTTTCCCCATTTGTGAAATGGCAGAAGAGTACCTACCAACCTTCTGATGAGATGTTTACAGCACTTAGGATGGTGCTGGCATATGGTAGCTACCATTTTTACATCTGAAGATATAATCACAGGAAAAGACACGGTCAGGACCAAGAGTGGTACAAACACCACCCAAAGGGAATTGTTTAAATAAGTTATACAATTCCACACGATCATTAAAAGTACTTACAACTCAGGTAAGACATTACTGAATGAGAAAAGCACTCCCAGATACATAAACATGAACTGAACCCCCACCCAAGTGATTCTTTTGGTATTCTCTGTCTTAGCAAATAACACCACCATCCTCCAGGTGCCCTAGACAGAAATCTAAGTACCATTCTTCACTTTTCAATCTCCCTCACTCACCACATCCCATGCCTGACATTTAAGCAATGAGATACTGGCTGACAGACTGAATCTTCTAAGGGGAGCCTGACTCATCAGTTATATCATTCCCAATTACCTTGGGGTGGGGGGAAACAGACCAAGTAAGGAAACTAGCACCTAAGATCTTGTAGGTGATAACTTCAAAACAAAATTTAAAAAGCCTGGTGTTATTTTGTTTAACCTATTAAAATCCAGGTATAAGCATGAGAATGACCAGAAACATTTACAATTTTACAAACTCTGCAGGATGGCCTTAAAGGGACAAACTTGAGTTCCATATCATTTTCAAGCTCTTGAAAGAGTCCTGCAAGGTTGTTTTCCCAAGCCCTCCAGAGAGGTCCCACCGAGAATGGTTAAATCCACTGACACAAGGCCCTTTTCACAACTGTAGATTTCTAAGATGATTTTCAACTTCGTTAAGGCAACTTCACAAGGGCTAAGATAATAAGCACTTATAATCAATCTGCGGATCTTAAGGCTACATGCTTCATTCATCCCCTGCCTAATAACCATTAACCAATTGCCTGCTACCTACAGCAGCATTCTAAGGGTAGGCAGGTTAGACAGAGACTCAGTCAAAAAAAATTTTTGAAGTCTAGAAAGGGAACTAAGACCTGATTATGTCATGAACAATCACAACACAAGCTACAATGTGCTGTAAACATACACTGTCCTCTGAGCCGAGGGGACTCAGAGGAAGAGAATGTGCCTGGAAGTGAGGGTACGACGAAGGTCTGAAGAACACAGAGAACAGAGCAGCATTATCAAAAGTGGTCCAGCATGGCGGAGTGTTAGGTATGGGAGAAGAGAGCAGACTGGAAAGAAGGTCTATATGCTTTGGAGTACAAATACTAAGTTTACCACTTAAGTATCTTCTTTGAGCCTTGGTTGCCTTAGGTAGAAAATGGAGTACCCACCTACCTTGCAGACTTTGTGGTAATGAGAAATTAAAGTGCCTGGATACGCTCGATAACTTATTAGGGACAAATGTCTCCCAACTCCATCACTGTTACTCATAAGTATGCTTTCAACTTATCCTAATCAAGTTCACAGAGAAGCTTACAGCACATAACTAGAGGATTTTTTGCCTTAATGGTTTGAAACTACCACTCATAATTCTTTAAAATCTGAACCCACACCATGCAGCTATGTTTGCTAGTTCAGGAATAAGATCCTAAAATGTTATACCTATTTGTATGCCAGAACAAATCTAGATTTGCCCTATTTTAGAAACCCTGGCCTTGTCTTCAAATACCATATAACCCGGGATCAACATGGTGATGAAATGGCCATTCCTTCAGGTCAAAATCCTGGTTTGTGGATATTTGTCACAAATGAATGCCAACTCTACCACCTTCTGGGTTTGTTTTCATTAAGTTTGCCTTTAATCAACAACAAAATATCTACACTGCAGACCACTTCAAGACTATTACCTGAGTCCTCAAAAGCCAGCTGAAAGATTTATGGAAGACTGTCTGAATGGGACACAAGTTTATCTACTCCTCCTGATGGAGTTTTAAGCCTGGGGTTCCATGGATTGGAATCCACTGACTCCCTTTGCAAAACCGTTCATGCTAAACATTTTTCTGAGAATAAAGTTTTCTAATTAACCAGATATTTTTAGTTAATAGCACTGTCTTGAACATTTTGGTTTTTTTAACCTATTGTACAGCAAAAGAAAGTAATATACTTAGGTATCCCAAAAAAAGTGGTTCTGAGATGTACTTTGGCAATTTGGTCTTCATTTTTTAGTAAGTAATAATAAAGCTGAATAAAACCTCTTTAGCATGTACACTCAGGATTTTGAGGATACTGTTTACCACAATTTCGAACAGCACTTGTATGACTACCCACTCAGAAAAATGTCATTCAGACCAAGATAAGGAAATGTTACAGTTTCCCCTAAGGAATTGATGTTTTCCTTACATTATGGGAAAATGTAAATCTAGCCAAGTTTCCATGTTTGCTTTAGTCTCCTGGTCACTCAAAGCCAGTTTCTGTTTGAATTTCAATGACTCTACAGCTGTTAAGAAATGCTTCTCTAACTTTCTCCTTGGTCCTTGCTTGTCCATTCTTAAACTTCCACCTCAAGTCTTCTGTGCAAGAATGTAAGGAATAAAAATTTGTTAGGTTGATCCATATGAAGTTGTCAATATCCTACCCTTTCTACCAACAAAATGACAGTGTCACATAGTCTAATATTTCATAAATACTAACCTGCTAGGTCAGATGTTGAGATTACTGAAATATGTAAAACATAATCCATGCCCTAGGGAGAACGAGCTAAGTGGGAGAAAGAAAGACAACCAGCTAGGTAAGTGGAGATCAAGGTAAGTACAAAATACTACAGAAGAGATGAGTATATTTAAGGTACCTAGGATGGTTTAACAATTCAGACTTTTAAGCTAGGGATTAATGAAAAAGCAGAATTTCAATAAGCAAGTCTGAAGAAGAACATAATAGACAAAGAACAAGCACAGAGTGGATACAGAACACAGTAAATTCAAGGAAAGGGAGTGCAGGAACAAGACTGGGCAGGGAGGCTCACCAGGAATAAAGGAGATAAGGCTGCAGGTCCTTATCTGCAGAAAGAGACCAGATACAAGACTCAAGATACCACCTCCTCTTCATTCATGATCTCACTTCCCTCTCTGTTCTCCACTGGTTCCTTCCCATTAGTAAGTATGCTCAAGGCTCTCTCATCTTAAAAAAAACCACATCTTCCTTGATTTAAAACATTCTGTTAAGCCACTGCCTTCTTCCTTTTGCTTTACCACCAATCTTTTAGAAAATATGCCATATTTACTTCTGAACCTCCTGTTCATCCTTCCTCTCAACCCGTAATATCCTGCCAGCATGTCCTTCTCCCCCCAAAAGAAACTACATTAATGACCTGAGTTGCCAAACCCAACCGATACTTCAAATCTATCTTACTTGATTGACATCTTCGGGTGTCTGATCCTCGGCTACTCTCCACTCATTTAATTCAGGAACCACTTTCTCCTGGCTCTCCCTTTACTTTTCTGGTTATTCTTCAGTTTCTACAGAATGCATCTAATGCCCAATATTCTTTTCGCTCTATAAACTCAGCCTGGAAAAGGAAATACTACAATTTCCAGGACAGGTTTATGAGAACATTAAGGGAATACTTAATACCAAGACTGCTCAAGAATACGTAAAACACATGGTCACTATAACTGTAGCTCTTGTCACACTTACCTGTCAAACTGTATGCTGTATGCATAGTTAGCTCTGCATTTGATAAATTGTAAGATCGTTCAAGGCCTTTATCAAAGTAGCACCCAACATAGTATCTGCTAAATTTGCAGGCACTCAATACAGATACCACAGGAAAAGCAGACCCATATTATATTCATTTCATAGGTATTTCTACCACCTCCATCAAAACCTCCATAAATTGTAGTAACTCCTTTCTTAATTATTAAGACAAGAACAAAACCAATATTCACTCATCAATTCTATCTCTTTTCACTGTCAAAGCTCTTGGCCACTCAAAGTCATTTCAGGATTTGGGATTTTAAGTTTGGAGCAGAGACAATTCCACATGAACAAAAAACAAGGAAGCCATGAACAATATGACCTCGTGCTTGGGGACCCAAAGATTACAATTATATTTACTGATTACATTCTCACCATACACCAGGAGCTATTCTGAGGAGAGAGGATAAATAAGACAGCCCCAGCTCCCAAGGAATTAGTCTAATGGGAACACAAGCACATAAACAAGTAAGTTATAAGCTATATCATAAGCCTAATAATAAACATACATAGAAATTAGAAAGGATAGTAGGTAGGTTAAAAGGTTTTGCCAAACAGGCATATTACTATACCTAAACCATATTACTATACTTAAAGCCAATGCTTTACTATACCTAATATAGTTTATGTAGAGTAAATCATTCTTAACCAGTTCTGGGAATGGTGGCAACTCAAAATCCAAGTTCCCAGACACCAGCCAAAGGACAGCAGTGAGATCTGCTATTTTAACTCTTTTCTGCACACCCATAAGCATGTCTAAATTGTTCACATCTGTAACGTGTAAGATGGATAATTATTCACATCTCTAAGGTATACAGCAAAAACAAAACTTCTGTACTACACTGCAACTTACAGAAACCTCACAGAAACTAAATTGTGGGGGAAAAAAAAAGGCCAAACTCAAGAGTACATGCTACAGGATTTCATTTATAAGAAGTTCAAAAACAGGCAAAGCCAACTGATGACAACAGAAATCAGAACAGTATTTAACTGTGTGTGTGTGTGTGTGTGTGTGTGTGTGTGTGTGTGGAGAGGGGAAGGGATAAAAGGCACAAAGGAACCTTACAGAGTGTTGGAAATGTTCTGCATCTTGATTTGTGATATATAAAAATAATAAACATAAATAAGTAAAAATACATAAAACTATATAAACATGTAAAAATTGATCAAGCTATACACTAACACTAGTGCCTTTTACTGCATGTATGTTACTACCCAATTTTTTAAAAGTTCAAGGAATAGACCAGGAAGGGCTCAAACGTGGCCACTAAGCTGAAGTCAGACCATGAGAGACTTTATACACTAACTAAGGAACTTGACCTTATTCTGTGGCAGTAGTTCTCAAAGCAGGGTCTGGGTACCCACCCTTTCAGAGGTCCATGAAGTCAAAACTATTTTCATAATTCTAAGATATCAGTTTATTTTTTCACTGTGTTGACATTTGCACTGATGATACAAAAGCAATAGAAGTAGGTAAATCTGGCACCTTAGCAGAAATCAAGGCAATGCCAATAAACTGTAGCAAAATTTATTGTATTCCTTATGGTATGAATTCCCAGAAAAAGCCAGATTTACTATGTCCTTGGGTAAACAGTAAAAATTTTATTAAATCTCAACCCTTGAGTACATGCCTTCAATATTCTCTGAGACAGGGGACTTCCCTGGTGGTGCAGTGGTTAAGAATCCTCCTGCCAATGCAGGGGACACGGGTCAAGCCCTGGTCCGGGAAGATCCCACGTGCCGCGGAGTAACTGAGCCCGTGAACCACAACTACTGAGCCTGCGCTCTAGAGCCCATGAGCCTAGAGCCCGTGCTCCGCAACGAGAAGCCACCACAATGAGAAGCCCATGCACCGCGATGAAGAGTAGCCCCAGCTTGCCACATCTAGAGAAAGCCCACGCACAGCAACGAAGACCCAACACAGCCAAAAAATAAGAATTTTTTTAAAAAAAATTTTTTTTAAGTATTTGTGTTTGAGTTTCAAGAAGAATTAGCCTCTTTTTTTTTCCCATGAAGTAATTTTTGTAATACTTGAAGAAACAACTGACATACTATGGTTATCAATTTTGGGTATTTGGCAAACATTCTCTTGAAAACAAAGTTAAGCCAGTAGCTTCAAAAGATAAATCATTGTCAGTATCTGTTGCTAATGATAAAATTTGAACTTGGAAGAAAAAAATAAGAATTCTGGAAAAACTGTATTTGCCACCACTTGAACTTGACACCTTCCTCAATACTTTAAAAGACTTTTCTGATGAGACTGGTGGTGCTATTAACCAGTATTTGCAATACTGCACAACTCAGTGAACCAACATTTGTCAAATGATTAAAACATGATGTTACAAAATCAGACATGGGTAGATGACATCCAAAGTGCAAGACAGACCAATGCATTTTAACATAACAGAGCGTGAAGAGTACATCCATACAGCTTCAGATTTCATGTTGCAACTACAGTTGGACCTTTATATCCTTGGGTTCCTCATCTGCAGATTCAGCTAACCACAGGGTAAAATTATTAGGGGAAAATATTCCAGAAATTTCCAAAAAGCAAAAGCTGATTTTGCCATGCACTGGCCAACTATTTAACTGGCATTTACGTTGTATTTACAATTACTTACATAGTATTAGGTACTATAAGTCATCTAGAGATGATCTGAGGTATATGGAAGGATTACGTGGGTTATAAACAAATACTGTGTGATTTTACATAGGGAACTAGAGCATCCCGGATTTTGGTATCCATGGGGGGTCCTGGAACCAATCCCCCATGGATACCGAAGGACAACTGGAACCTTTAAGAAGTTACCGCTTGTTGGCGCCAAAGAGGAAAAGCCAAATCACCTGAAAAGGCTATTAAAATATTTCTCCTCTTCCAACTACGTATCTATGTGAGACCAAATTTTCCTCATATACATCTACCAAAACAACGTATGGCAACAGATTACAGAGGCAGACAACAAAATCCAGCTTCTATTAAATCAGATACTAAAAAGGTTAACAAACGTATAGAAAAATGCTTACTTTTCTCAGTTTTGTTTTGGAAAATACAATTGTTAGTACGTAATAGATTTTTTACTTTTAAATGACTAATGGATAAATTTATTTTCAGTTTAAATTTCTAATGGGTAAATACTGACAGATATGATTCACATGCGTGAAGGCTCCTGAGGTCCTCAAAATTTTAAGAGTATAAAGGAATCCTGAGATGAAAATGTTTGAGAACCACTGCCTCATAGAATAGGTGATCAAATTTGCACTTTTCAAAGATCTTATAAGAACATCTCAGCAGGAATGCAAACATCCTGAAAGGCTCAAGATACGTCTGTAAGATTTGATAGGGCAAAATAAATTTGCTAAAAAGAGCTTCAGAACAGAATGTGTGAGAGGGAACAGGATCCTATGATATCAGATCTCAAGGATTTAAGAGATGAATAAAGGGTGAGGCAGTAAAGACTGGGGGGGGGGCAGGTTACTCTGTACAAAAGCTTGATGGGGAAGCTAAGAAAAGCCAGTGAGGCTAGTTGCTGGAGGGGCTGTTGTACTAGGAAAAGTCTAAACATGAGAGAGAGATGACCACGTTTACAGACAGAGATAAAAGATGTGGCAGGGACAACTGACCAAGAGGTCCTAAAGGTATGAGAGAAGATGGACACCAAGACACAAAACTGCTCTTTGAATAGGGAGGAGGACAATCCTTCAATAACTGGAAAAGAGGGATGGTAAAGGAAGCTAAGTCCAACTGGAGAGGGCAAGAAAAGGGCCTATATAACCAACCATCCAGACCCTCCAGTTTCTTTGTTCGTCACAAAAATTTATGAGCTTGTCTGAGTCTCATTACAAAGAAAAAGACATGCTTAGCAAAACTGAAAATCTTTCCCCAAGTCAACCAGGTTAACAGGGCACTAGTACTCAAGTCAGAATCCCAGCCTGGCTCTCCTCTTCCTTCTGCATCAAGGCAGCCTGAAAAACAAGAGAGGAGGAGAGGAGAGACCAGGTCAGGGAACTGCTCTGTGCCAACTCTGAAGCTGTGGGGGGAGCCTCTTCCAAGGGCAGGGAAATACTGTTCTCAGCTCCATCTGACACATTCAGAAATTTTAGCATTAAAAGAGCCTCCCAAACTCAGGCAGGGCAATATGAGCGGGAAAAGCAGCAGGGTGGTGCAGCTGGCGTAAGCTCCTGACCGGCAGAGACAAATTCAGCCTCTTCAAGTCCAAAAATCCAAAGGAAGTTTGAGTTTCATTTTAAAATTCCTGTATTTAATCAGCAACACCTCACTATTTGTTCCGTGGAGAGGTGTGTAGGGGATGAGAAAGGGGATGAGAAAGGATACAGGAAAATACCCTCTCATCCAGAGCTCACTATTCAGCTTGGGAGATACAACCACCCATTAAGACCCAAGGACCAGGGCTTCCCTGGTGCCACTGTGGTTAAGAATCCGCCTGCCAATGCAGGGGACACGGATTCGAGCCCTGGTCCGAGAAGATCCCACATGCAACTGTAAGATTTGAGCAACTAAGCCAGTGCGCCACAACTACTGAGTCTGCGCTCTAGAGCCTAGAGCCTGTGCTCCGCAACGAGAAGCCACCGCAATGAGAAGCCCGCACACCGCAACGAAGAATAGCCCCCACTTGCCGCAACTACAGAAAGCCCGTGCGCAGCAACAAAGACCCAACACAGCCAAAAATAAAAAAGACCCAAGGGCCGCGGGTCTGAGGAATGTGTCTGGGAACAATAAGACCATTACATTACTATGACACAGCTCCACACAGAGCGGTAGATGTTGAATAGGCAGGAATAACTGAGGAGGAAGGTAGAAAAGCAGACTGAAAATATTCATCCAAGGGAGACCTGAACTAGTGTTAGCAATGGGAATGGAGAACGGATAAAAGGATACACAGGAGTTAAGGGAGACAAGAGTTAGATAACATCAAGGCTTTATCGTTACAGAAACTGGGGAGAGGTTTCCGAACGAAAGCTACAAATACGTATTTACCTAGCATCCATCTGTACTGGGGCCTTCAGGGTTAAAAAAAAAAAAAAATTAAAACAAAAAAACACCCAAACACAGTTCTTTCCCCCAAGAGGACACGAGACCCTAGTCAGAAAAAAACTGACTAGTAATTGGGTGGAAGGGATATAATTAGATTAGCCCCAGAAGATGAGGAAAAAGAAGAAATTGGTCGTTTTGAGACCTTCTAGGTTTAATATGCCTCAGATAGACACATTCATTCAGTAAGCTAATCAGAACTATGGTTCTTGAGAACAATCAGGGCAAAAAGAGCTCAACCTAAAACGTGACCTGGTGCTATAGGAACACACAGGCCCTCTGTAAAAGAGAACAAAAATGAGCCAACAGAATGAGCCACGAGGAATGTGGCATCCACGGGGAGGAGGAGGAAGCCTGTGAGTGCCAGGACGAGAAAAGACCAGAGAAAAGAAGAAAAACTAGGAAACCAGAGTCTTATGAACCAAGTGGAAATTTTAAGTAAAATGAAAGATAATGAGAGATCAATATAACAAAGAGCAAGGTGCGTGAATTCCAGAAATAACACTAGTCTGGAAATAAAGAGACCTGGGTTCCAGTTTTGGCTCTATCATCCTCTCACTGTATATAACCATTTTTCGTGCTAAGCTTAATTCTCCTCATCCGTGAACATACTGAGACACTATAATCCAGGCTTGGTGTCAACTCCAAGTTATACCTGGGAGGCAGACAGGTCTCCAACACCTCCTGAGCTTCAAAACAATTCCAAACGTACAGCTTAAAAAAGTCTCAGGAGAAAGGGCAGACTCAGGAGACAGATGGTGTCAGAGCCAGAAGCCAGGAGCACAAAGCCAGAATGCAGAGAGCACAGGTGTTAAGTAGTAAGAGATTAAGTGTTCTGTCAAAAGACACAAAGAAACCCAACCTGCCCTTCAAGGTAAATGCTTTCCTTCAACAAGAGGAGAGCTACTCCCACACCTTTATCAAAGAAAACTTCAGGCCACGGCGCTAAACCTGTCAGGATATTATGCTGGCCAAGAATAAAGAAACCAGTCACACTATTATAAGTCAAGTTACTCCCAGAATCAGCAGCTACACACAACTGTGACCCATTTTTAGCACACAAATCAATCTTTAGACCTGCCCTCTGGGAATTCTCCAATTACCTCAAGGAAAGTCATCACAAAATGCCTTAAAAATCAAAAGGGTACTCTAACCATACAGGAATATTGAAAAGTGAAGTAGAATTCAAAAGCTATCCATGCCTAAGCGTTCTTCTGCACCGCTGAAAGCAAAGCTCAACCCTATTTAATCAGGAATATTTCCCCCACACCTGTGTTACTTAAAAACACATTATATACTGAGTAAACAAAATAGTTCCTAACAGGAGTCTTTTTAAATCTCAGTAACAAAACTGAAAATTTTGTCTACAATGTAAATTTAACACTCTCAAATTTGGATACTGACTTCTTATGCAAAGTCAGGTAATTTCCCTATGAAAAATATGAAATATTATACATATTATGTATTTTTTAGTTCAATCTTTTCAGCCAGTTTACTGTAACTGAAAAATGCCTTGTTTTGGGGGGTCCTATCTTGAACATAAAAACTTTCAACACCTGGAATCTGTGTGCTTCCAGAAGATGACAAGCTCTCATACACAGGTATAACTAAAATCAGGCTCCAACAATGGCAGGAAAGAAAAAGGGCATTTTCAAAGCTGCAGTATGTGGGGCAAAGGAGGCGGGGTCAGCAGTATCCAAATACTGAAAGGGTGCAAGCAATGCATCTTGGTTTTAACTCAAACAACAGAGAGAAGCAAAAATTCTTTATGTAACTTCCTCCACTCCAACCTCTTAAGTCCAACCCTCTTCCTATCCCTCATCCCCTACCCCCAGGCTTTCTGGCAAGTTCTCCCCAGAGTCAGTACAGCTTAGATACTGCCTAGGAAAAGCAGATTTGCAGAACAGGATGGGATTAGTAGAGCTCTTCCATATGAGAGAAAATAATTTGCTATTTGAGCCCATGATTCTTCTACTGCCTCCACCACTAGCTACTGAAGACAGCAGCCTAAACACTAATATCTGGGTTTGGTATGCATTTCTATCCCAAACTTCAAGCCAGAAGTACTACCCACTAATTAATCTGCCCTTTAAACAAACACCTAACAATTATAGGGAACATTCAGCTGAAAACAATGAATGAAAAACTTTGCACAGATATTACCTAGCATATAAACACTAGAATACGAGCAGAGAGCTACTTTAGTCATCTCACGATTCCCCTTCACCAAATTCACAAACACTGAACTCGCAGCTGAGACCCTGGCCTGTAAAGGTAGCTAAAGCAGCAGCTGGGGACAAGTAACATTTTAAAGTTTCCATCTTTCCAAAAACTTCCCAGACCACAGGTAAAAAAAAGTTTTCTGGTGTGTATGTGAGTCTGCATTCTCACTGAAATATTCCTTTGACAACATCTCAGAATATGCTCTTCACTTCCTTATGCTTTAAATCCTTTGGGAATAAGATACAGAAATAAAGGTACATATCCCTTTACATCTGCTACCGTGGATTATACACTAAGATTCTAAGTGTTGCCCAGAATGAAACGCCAGCTCCTTAGTCCTGGTGCAGGGCTCTTTTATGCCCTGGGAGCTTATCCCAGATTTTACCACATACTGCTAAAACCCTTATTAATTCTGCCTGGAAATCTAAAAGACAGAATTATGGAAATTTTAGCTAAGAGAAAAAAGGTGAGATTTAATAAGCCCCATTCTACTTTCACAGGTCTTACAAAACCATAATTTCAAATATGCCTAGTCTCAGAAGGGAAATGTTGCTGAAATTTAACTGTCCTGAAAGAGGACAGTCTTTTGTGTAGAGGTTTGGGAGGGTCACCCCCACAGTGGGAGGAGCCTGACTTCTCCAGACCTCTGGCTCTCTCAGAATCAGCTAACTGCTCTGACACACATTATGGAATGATAGACACAGCACATTCCTCCTGACATCAACACTGCTGTGCTAATGCTCAGAAGACCCACACTGACTTCCACAGCAACCAGAGATGCCCTCCAATGCAGTTAAGGCTCACTTTGCCTATGAATGTGACCAGCCCATAGACCACTGCATTTCTATACAATGCACACCACCAATAACCCCTTGACCCCTCTGACATACGGGAATACACATAATACCATAGGTTCAACTATGGCACCAGAAAGACGTAGGTTCACACACTGGTTTTATCACTTGATAGCCTCCTGACTTGATTTCTAAGCCTGTTTCATCATCTGCAAAATAGGGAGAAAATCTAAAAGGGATGTTTTAAGACAAAGACCCCAAACTAGCCCTCAGGTTGAATCCAATCTTCAGAGACTTTGAACCATCCAGTGTTCTCAATTTTTTAATTGCTACATGTAAAAAACAGAGATTGGCAGCTTAACTAGGAAAAAAGTCAAAGATCCATGAACTCTGGGCCCACACTTCTGCATGGCCAAGAACCAGGCTACTGGCTCTCCTTTAAGCAAATTCTGTAGTTCAGTAGGCACTACTCTACTTTCTTTCCATTTACTCATTTCTGTTACCTCAGGCCCCTGTAGGGATTTGGGTTTGTAACCCATTTTAAGGATTAAAAACAAAATAAGTTGCTTGGTCACCCCTGAAAAAACTTACAAAGACAGCTATTATCATTAACCTCTTAACAAGTTGGGTGTTGAGCATGGAGCCGCACTACTTTTATCACCTTCCTCCACTTACTGACTCACAGACACTGGTATTGGGACCGCAGGAAAGAAAGACAAGACCACAGAAACATTCCTGCACCAAGTGCCTAAGGCTCAATCCAAACTGCTCATGTTTCCATGGTCACTCGACACACGCATTCGCTCTCCAACCTCCTGCCGGCTGTACAGGCCGGCACAGTTCCCCTTCCCCACAGGGGAGCCTGGGCCAGCGGGATGTTTATAAGACAACCCTCCGGAGGCGGGATGGCAAGTATTTCTATACTATAAAGACTGACTTTATAGGGTAGTCAACTTCCTAATCCTAGTTCTATAAACCGAGCACGTACTGCCAAACCACTCCTCAAGTTTAAATTACATCGCTGTGGCAAAAGCCAAACTGCAGCAACGGGAATACAGTGCAGCTCAAAGCGAGCTCAACGAGGACGCTCCAAGACCCGCGGTCAGCCCTGAACTCTACTCTCCTGAGGAGCTCCGACAGCCCTGAGCTCCACGGAGCTCCAGAAGCAGAACTTCCTTCCACTTCCCTTCTACCTACGACAAAAACCAATCAACCAACCAGGAAAACCACCACCAGCCTGAAGTTTCCAAGGTTTCCTTCCGCCTGTTGCGATTTATTTTTGTTTTTAACCCAGCCTGTGTCCCTAAGCTCAAACAGAACCTGAGCCGAAGGGTGCAAACTATTCTCAGGAGACAGACACTTCCAGCTGGCACATGTCAGCACCGTCACCTGAGGGGCAGACCAGAGGCAGGCGGTACACCTGTGGATACCAGCGAACCCCCCTCGCCCCTCGCCCAGCAGTTTACTCAGGTGCCAGCGAGAGAGCAAGGCAGCAGATCGGTAGCCAGGGAGACCGGAGGCAGCTGCCAACGAAATGCAGCGCTAAGCAGAGCCGGGCTTGCGGGGTGGGGTGGGGGAGGGGTTCACAGCCGGCACCCCCGGCTCTGAGCGCTGTCGTGGAGTCTCCGTGCTTCCCACTTGCTTCGCGAGCGCAATCATAGCGCAGGACCGCTTGCACCGTGCGAAATGCCACCAAAAAATAACCCGTGCACGCGAGGACGTGCTCCAGAGCGCAAGTATCCGCTCGGGCTTTCTCAGTCCTGTGGGCGGCGCTGGGCCACTTACAAGGACCCTGGCCTGCCCGGGTCCTCTGGGAATGACGCAAGAAAGTCAGGGTCGACTTGACTGCAGACAACACTCACGCGAAGAAAAAACCGGGGAATGACGCCAAGTGGGACAACCAAAGGTGAGTAACCTTTTCCTGGTCTGAGTACCCCCCCTCCCCGCCCCGGGGGCTCAGTGCAGGCACAGGCCTTTCTAACCTGCGTGCTGACCAAGCGAAGCAACCAGGCTGTGCCCCCAGCCACTGCTCCGCCAAACCCGAAACCAGCGCTGGGCCCGCGCCAACACCCACCCGAGTCTGGGAACCTGGTCTGATCTTGGGCTGAGAGAATGACAAAGCCAAGGCCACACGCACGCTTCTCCGCGGTCAGAGAACTCGGGGTGGGGAAAACCGAAGCTGGCGCGGCTTAGGTCAGCTCCACGCCTGGGGCACCTCCGCGGCCTGCAGGACCCCCGCCCATGCCCCCAGGACCTACCTCTGTGCCGCGGGGCTCCCCAGCGCAAAGCCGCTTTGCACGTGCCGGCCACCCTCCAGCGCCCGACCCTACCTAGCCAACCCCGCCCCAGAACTCCAGCTCCTGCGCCTAACGAACGTGTGAAGCCACGTGACCTCACGGGCCAAAGAAGCGCGCGCGGACGGCACGAGGGGCCTAATCCCTCCGCCTTAAAGGAGACGCGCCCACTGCCGTCGTGGCGCTCTCCCTTGACCCGAGGCCCAGCGCAAAGGTCTTCGCCGCCAGCAGCCCCGCCCCGCCCCGGCCGCCCTTCCCCGCTGCCCACTGGGTACGAACGAGATTCGCGGGGGTCGCTGCCAGGCGCGTGAGCTCCCAGGAGCGCCTGTGGCTTAGACTCTCACGTGCGACGGCTGCGGGAAAAGGAAATGTTCCGGGCGCGGGGGCGCCCTTCCGTCCGGTCTGCTCCCGTCTGGACAGACACTCGAGGCCAACGGGCGTCTGTAACGCAGCTCGGAGGCCCCACCGGCCGCCCCCGGAGGGCCGCGGCGCCTTTAAGCCCAAAGGCCCTGAGTCACGAGGAGGCTCCCTACCCCCCCCTTCGCCACACACCCCTCCACGAGGCCCCACGCTCGCGGGCACGTGACCCGCGCCCCGCCCGGGACTTGCGCGCACGGGTGGGGGCGGGAAAGGAGGGTACCGCGGACCGGCCGAGGTTGCGCGCGGACCGGCCGAGGTTGCGCGCGGACCGGCCGAGGTTGCGCGCGGACCGGCCGAGGTTGCGCGCGGACCGTTAGCTGCCGCGACACGGACCGCGGCCCCGCCCAGCCCCGCCCGGGCTGGCGGTGAGCAGCTCTTACCAGCGGGAACGCCATGGGGCTGGCGTGGCCCAGCGGGACGGACGGACCGGCCGGCAGGCGTCTGGCCGGCGCGGCGAGGGACGTACAGACACGTGGGCACTATTTTTGCAGCGAGCCACGCACAGCCGTGCACCCGGGGCCGCTTATAAAGCCCCGCGGAGCCGCCCCTTCCCCCCCGCCGGCCGTATGCGGAGCACCTGTGTCGGCCCCGCCCGGGGCCCCGCCCCTTCCACCAGGCCGGGCGGAGGGCTCCACCGCCCACCCGGAGCCGGGCTCCCGAACGGAGGCGGGCTCGGCGGCTGCAGCCGTTGCGGGCCACGGCTTACACAGGCACACACACGCACACACACACGAGAGCCAGGGGCCCAAGTGGGGCATGCCACTCACCTAGTGACCCTGGTCAAGTCATTTACCTCTTTGGGGCCTCAGTTTAACCCTTATGAAATAGGACGCGATTCACAAGCTTCTGCGACGGGGCGGCCATGTGCTTTGTCAGTAAAGCCGTCTTTACAGCGTCCACGCTCCTTTTATTCCAAGGACCCCTCCAGGGCAAGAGCCCACCCTACGCGCCCATGTCCGAGCCTTCACTCCCAGGCTCCAGCAGGCACACTCACTCTAGATTGGCTGCTCCGTGTGCTGGAACGGGGGTGGGGTGGGGAGTTGGGTGCGCGGGCGTCTGGGGATTCCGGAAAGTTCCAAAGACACCAGGGGTCCTCTCTGCACCACAGTTACCTGACGAAACCGCTTCCGACGCTCTTTCCAGGCTGCAATAGGAAACTTCTCGGAGAGGGGACAAGAGACAGCGGGGGTCACAGGGCGAGAGAGACCACCGTGGGTTGGGCTGTTGTCAGGAAAGGCGTCCTGGGGTAGCCGGGGCGGGAGCGGACCGGAAGCCCCAGTCAGGCACAGAGGCGGAGGTGGCGTTCCAGGCAGGGAGATCAAGCAAAGACTGAGAAGGAGGACTGAACAGAGTGGCTCAATCTGCCCAGGATGGAGGATAATGCGTGTCGATACCGCAGGAGGGAAGCTTGGGCCCACTTTGTGAAAGGCCTTTATTTTGCAGACAGCAGGGAACTATTAAGAATTGTAAACAGGGGAATGGCAGTATCAGGTCTCAAAATTTTGAGATGTTACTAGAGACTTAGTAGAGGTTTGACAGAAAAAAAGGGGGAAACAAGGGATTGGGGTGGGGAGGAAAGGAATCAGCGTTTGTTGAGCATTACCAAGGGTTGTACATGTGTTACCTCATCAACATAATACTATTTTATAAAGCACTTACTATGCTTAAGGTTCTTCCTGGAAGTTGAGAGGACAAGTGTGCTGCCTTCCCGGCAGGCTGGTGAGGCTGGCCTGGATCTAATGGCTAAGGGGAGGGAGTGCAGAGGCAATGGAAGGAGAGGAAGGCAAGGTCTAGCCTACGATTGCAGGAGTTATTACAGTAATGGGAGAAGGTGAGGGTAAGAACAGATGCTGGAGGGCTTCCCTGGTGGCACAGTGGTTGAGAGTCCGCCTGCCGATTCAAGGGACACGGGTTCGTGCCCCGGTCCGGGAAGATCCCACATGCCGCGGAGCGGCTAGGCCCGTGAGCCATGGCCGCTGAGCCTGCGCGTCCAGAGCCTGTGCTCCGCAATGGGAGAGGCCACAACAGTGAGAGGCCTGCGTACAGCAAAAAAAAAAAAAAAAAAAAAAAAAAACAGATGCTGGAGGAGAAGTCCACAGAAGGACCCAGTGTTAGCAATGAGAGTTGGCCAATCTCCATCCATAGAATATCCCCGTTCAGGAGCTTCCTTGGGTTGCTGAGGTCATGGGCAGAGAGGTGATGGCTGCAGGGGCAGAGCAAGACGGGGCCCCGGCACCCCTTACCCACTTGCCCTCCCTCCTCAAGATGGCCCATTTCAGCTGCCCAGGAAACCACACCTTCTGGTTTAGCTTCCCTGGAACCCTCCCACTCCAGGCCCTACCTGGGGCTCTTCCTTCTCTAGGAGCAACCCGCCCACAAGTCTCACCCTGGCCCACAAACAGCATAGGACAACTCATCAGAGGTAGTGTATCTTGCTTGTCCTCTCAGGGGGTGCCACACCCAAATACCTACAGCCCAGGAGCCAAGTGAGGGTGGATGACAGCACCAAGAAGGCCCAAGGCACATCTAAAAGGGCAGTTATCTGTTGGATACCGTGCAGGAATGATGTCCCAGCCCAGCCAGATCTTTCAAGACAAGCTGGAAATGCAGTTTCGTTTTGTTTTTTAATGTGAAATCTTCCTAATTTTAAATTTGGTCACTAATTCAAATTAAAAGAGTCAAGCCCAGCATGTCCAGGGGCCTCATGCAGCTCATCCTTTCCATCCCTTTCTGTTCCCTGACCCAAAGCTGAGGAAGATAAGAATCCGAAACCTGGAACAGTGCCCAAGGGAACAGTATCTGGGAGCTCTTTCATATTTTAAAACTCCCAGCCAGAAGAAAATGATCTTTCAGGTGACGTGGAACAGAAATTTCTGCTGCATAAAATCCCTCTTCCTAAACTTTCTGTTGCAGGTAATAGTAATAGCTGATCTTCACTGAGCACTTACTATGTGCTTGGCACAGTTCTAAGTGTTTTACCTGTTAACCCATTTGCAGACAAGGAAACTAAAGCTCAGAGAAGTTAAGTAACTAGCTCAAGAATTCCCAGCTAGAAGTGGAAGAGTGAGGACTCAAACCCAGGCAGTCTTCTGGCTTCAGTGCCTGAAGCCTTAACCAGTTAAGTACAAAATGTCCAGCACCCTGAGGTGTGCACTTCTTTCTGACTGACCCCAGCCCTCACCAGACAGTGAAGGAAGGGGTGGCTGAGTGCACATATAGTCATGTGTTTGGTCAGTCCTGTCTCCCTGCCCTGACTTGGCCAGGCTTGCAGGTTATACAGGAAGAACAGTACCCCTGACTAGAAGATGTCCATGATCCACAGGGAGGGGTGTGGAAAGGGGCAGAGGTGGAGGCATTAAATGACTTGGTCAGGTCCCCACAGCTGGTCACTGGCAGAAGTAGCAGGAACAAACAGGCAGCATTATCCATTCTCCCAGTCAACAAATACCCTTTGAGCCCAGCTATGCCTGGCACCATCTCTGCAGTCAGGCCCCAGATTTACAATACAGGTTTTAAGTGTAACTGTAATTGGCTGGACTAAGTTTTAAATGCATGTACTAGGGGGGACCCTGGATTCTTTTATATTCTCAGGTGTTCAGTGCCTCCACAGCAGGCAGAGAGCTAAAAGAAGAAAAGACACTGCAGGGAGAAAATAATTTTCCTGGTTGGAAAAGATCAGAAGGGAGATTCATTTAGGAACTCAAGACCACAAGGTAAAGTGAGCACATAGTGTCTACTTGGCTTTGCCAAGCTCTGTGCAGAAGAAACCATGTTGTTCTTCTTCCTGCTCATTTAAGTGGGATAAAAGAAAGTAGATCAGCGCCACCTTTCATCATACACAAATGTAAATTTTAAGTGGGTTAAAAATACAAATGTATACAGCATTACTTGGAAATTTTTTTAGAAAACAGTATTAGGAGAATATTTTTATTACCTCATAGTGCAGGCAAATTCTGTAAATATGGAACAACAAGCACAGAGTATAAAGGAAAATTGATAAATTTGATCACATTGGAATTTAAACCTTTGGTTTATCAAAAGATGTTTAAAACTTGAAAAGACAAGTCATACACTGGTAGAAGGTATATTTGCAATACATGATCTACAAAGGACTCATTTCCAAAATATATAAGAACTTTACAATGAGGCGAATAGAAAAATGGGCAAAAGATGGGAATGGCTCACCAATAACCAGGGAAACATAGTAGGATACCATTTCACACCTCCTAGATAGGCAAAATGAAAAGTCTCACTATCCTAGTAGCAGGCTCACTGCCAGTGAGGGTGTAAACTGGTTCAGCCACTTTGGTTGTGGCTTTTGTTTTCTACATTTTTTAAATTGAGGGTAACAACCCACATACAGAGAGCACACAGAGTGCACAATCTTAGGTATACAGCTTGATGTATTTTACCTACATACATACCCAGGTAACCACCACCCACGTCAAGGCATGGAATCCTTCCAGAAGCCCAAAGGGTTCCATCATACCTCTTCCCACTTCATCCACCTCTCCTTGAGACAACTAATATTCTAACTGCTTTCCTCACAGACTCATTCTGCCTGTTTTAGGACTTCATATAAACTTTTGGGTTCTTTCATTCAACATAGCATCTGTGAGATTCATCCATGTTGCTGCAGGTAGCAGTAGTTAAGTCCTTTTTATTGCTAAGTAGTATTCCATTGTATGGATATACCATATTTGTTTCCCCATTCTCCTAGTGATTGGCAATGTGAATTGGACTATTATAAATGAAGGTGCTGTGAACATTCTTGACTTGAAGTACAGCTACTCTGGTGAGCAATTTGGCAATGTTGTTAGGTTGCAGGTATGTATACTCTATGACCCTGGAATGCCACTCCCAGGGAAATGTGTTAGAGAAACTTTCGCACGTGTTAAAAGAGGCAGGAGTTTAAAATGCCGATAGGTGTGTTATTCAAAATTGCAAAAATAAAAAAATAATTTTTTTAATTGCAAAAATAAAATATTGTGTTGGCCAAAAGGTCCTTTCGGGTTTTTCCATAATATCTTGTGGAAAAACCTGAACGAATTTTTTGGCCAACCCAATAAAATACCTTAAATGCCTACCGACAGGAGAGTGGATTGATAAATTGTGGTCTAGTCATACAATGGAATATACTGTATATAAGTAAAAGTAAATGAAATAAAGCTAATCATATCAACATGGATGACTCATAAACAACATTGAGAGAAAGAAGTAGGATATCAGAGAACACATACTCTACAATGCCATTTATATAAAATTTTAAAACATGCAGTACATTACTACCACAAAGGACAATATATTGTTTAGGAACACATCTGTATGTAGTAAAAGTACCAAAAAATGCATGGCCTTGATAAACATAAAATTCAGAATAGTGATTTACTTCACGTTGGGAGGGAAGAGCTTGTGAAACTAGGGATACAGGGGGTGTCTGCTGAATTGATGAGTGCTTTAGTTCTTAAAATGGGTGATCAGTACACAAGAGGTTGTTATTTTATTCTTTAAACGTGAAATATATCATAATTGTTTAAAGAGATACAGGGATGGAGACAAGGGCAGTGGTGTGCTGATAAATGTTTGACAATTGGCTGCAAGAGAGGAGTCATTTACAGTAGTCACCTATTTCTGTGGCATAAATACTTCTGCCGTGGCTGATTTCACACCATCAGTATGATACCAGTCGACGCTCACGAGCCAGCATGAGCCAGCTCCAGCACGCCACTGACACTGAATGTGGGAGCAAACTGCTCTGAAGGCCAGAGCTGGGGGCCCAGGCTTCCTCTGAGGACTTTTTCAATACCCTAGGACATGGGTCGAGGGCTGGATTGTATTAACTTATGCTGTTAAGTTACCCCAAAACTAAGCAGGCTAAAACAACAAATATTTATTCTCTCACACAATTTCTGAGAGTCAGGACTCCAAGACTGACTTAGCTGGGCAGTTCTGGCTCAGGCTGTCTCCTGAGGTTGCAGTCAAGCTCTCAGCCAGAACCGCAGTCATCTGAAGCTTTGCCTGGACCTGGATCTGCCTCCTGGCTCCACCTCGAGCTCACTCAGTTCCTTGTCACACCGACCTCTCCAGAGGGCTGCTGGCTTTCTCCAGAGCAAATGACCAGAGAGACAGAGACTGAGATGGAGGTGCATTGACTTTCATAAGGTAATCTCAGAAATGACATACTCTCCTGTCTACAGTATCCTATTGTTTACACACACCAGCCCTGATAAGATGTAGGAGGGGATGACACCAGGGTGCGAATGCCAGGAAGCAGTGATCGTTGGAGGTCGGCTACCTCACTGATCGCAGTTGAAGGTGAGTGCCCGTTGTCCTGAAACGCTTGTAAAGGGGTTACAGGATGCCTAGGGTCTCAGCGCAAGGAGGGACGTGGGAGCCTGAGTGTCCCTCCCCTTTGTTTTGCAGCTGAGGAAGCTGAAGTTTAGGGATTTACTGGAGAGTATGCAGCCACTCTTGTCAGGAGCCCAGGGTCTCAGTCTTGCCTTGGTCCGAGTGAGAAGGACCATGCCTCACCCTCACCCAGCCTCACCCTCTCCCAGCCTCCTGCCTTTCCTCTGCAAGTGCAGATGCTGGGGTCTGGCACATCAAGACTTCGATCAAGGTCACCTTGCCCAAGCCCTCAAGAGTTCTTTCTTCCCCAGAGCTGTTTCCTCACATTTTTCCTTCAGTCAAAACAAGAAAACAACCCCACTTATTTCCACACACCCTGCCCCTGCCACAGGGGTCGTTGGTAACACATCCCCAGTAGCCCCAGAGAGCAGCATACGCCACCGTGTTGGCATTGCCAGACACAAGTCTGTGTTGGCCTTCTGGGATGACATTGCCATTTGCAGACTGCTGTGGAACCATTTCAGAGCTCTGTGATCGATCTTTGAGTGAAATACAACACGGCCCCAGACGGGAAGGGGTTACGAGGGAGGGAGGTGTGCTATTGCTCTCTGTTTCTTGACCTGGATGCTGTTGTTGTTCAGGCTATGAAAACTCATCAGATTGCACGCTTGTGATTTGCACAATTTACTGTATGAATAGTACACTTGAAAGTTTTTTTAAAAAAACAGTCCCAAAGACAGGGACATACGTGTCTGGGAAGATCCCAGACAGAAGAATTTTTCTGAGCTGTTGGCAACCTTTATTCTCCAGGCACCATTGGGAAGCTCCGCTCAGGTGGACTCATGGGTGGAAGATCTGAAAAGGGGCTAAAGTTAGAGGGTCCTTGGCAGCAAGATAAGAAGTAACGTTCGGGGTGAAAGTGGCATTCAGATAAGAAGTAATCCCCAGCATTGCTTACCTTTCTCAGCACTATCCCAAGCCTCAGTGACCCCAAAGCATCCTCAGCTGTAATGGGGCAATCAGGGTGGGGGTGGGTCAGGATCATGGTCAGGATCAAACAGGGCAGCCCTAAGTGCTTTTCCTTAGTGGACAGGTCAGTGGGATGGGGGAGAGACAGTGGGGTAGGAGACGACGGGATCAGGCAGCACCATCAAGCAGAAGACCCAAGAAGGTGCTCACTGCTTTTCCTTTGGATGTGCCCCACTTTACCCCCTGTTCTCCAAACCCCATCCTGGGCTTCATCCTTTTAGGCGCTGGTTCACCATCTTTCTCTTGACCCTGGGAGACAACAGTGATCAGGCCATCATAGAAGGAAGACCCAGCTCACCTCCTTGAGGACCCAGGTCCATGCACACCCTCCCTCAGCCGCTCTCCTGCCCCACCCCTGAGCTGGGGCTTTCCCAATCCAGCAGGCTCTGCAGCCAGTTGCAGGCTGGTGGAATGAGACGGGACCTACTGGGCTGAGCAGTCCCTCCACGGTTCACACCCCAGTCCTGGTTGGTCATCAGCCCATAGCTTCTTTGCCACCACAGTGCCCAGCACTTGTTGGCTGTTCAAATGCTTGATGAGGAAGGAGGGGCCTAAGGCAGGCCTTTCCCCACCCCTACCCCCAGCATGTGGAGCCATGGTAGGAATTAGAGTGACCAAGAGGGACGTGAATGTGCTGGGGAGGCAGGGAAGAAATTGGTGGTGAGGATCCTGGCTGTCCAGGAGCCAGGCCTCGGTGGAGGGGGTCAGGGGGAGGGTCCAGCACTTTCCTATTTTTCCTTCTTTGCCCAGTAAGGCTGGGGAAAATCCTGTCACAGCGAGTTACATACCCAACACCCACCCCTTTGATCTGCAGGCTATGCTGAGAGGTGACCTTCAAGATGCCCAGCAGAAGGTACTGAACTAGCCCAGGGGCTTGCCCTGGGGCTGACAGGCTGGGGGGTTCAGGCACGGGCACAGCTAATGCCCCCCGCTCGGGGTCCTTGTAGTGGCTTCCTTAGTATCCCTAGATGGATCTGTTCCCCAGTCATTGCAGCCAGCTAGCTACAGCAACCTGGCCAAAAACTGAAGCCATTCCTTTTAGCCACTTGCCGGAGCACCACCTGGAAGCCATCCTGGACTGGGCTCCTGTTCTCAGCCCCTCACTGTGTTCATTGTCCTCTGACCTGTCAAGGCCTGTGGTCAAGCTCAGACCACACTTGGACCTCCTGAGTCCTCACTAATGCTCTACCTGACCCTCGCCGGGGGCACATTCTGCCTCAGTGCCAGTCCCCGTGCTTCTGTCTATACCTGGCCCTCTCCCCTGAACCCTCCCTGTGCACCAGCAGAGCCCTAAGAGCCCTTCCTAGTCTGCTCTGAGGTCCTGGGCCCCACATGAATCCCACAGCTCCATGGTTGCCCCTCAGTGCTTCTCATGGGACACATTAAGATCCAGGAGGCCTGTGACCACAGTGGCAGAGACTTGGATCAGTGAGAAAACACAGGCTATGATATGCGTTGGAAAGAATGTTCTGGAGAGAAGTGAGGTCCCCCTCAGGTCCTGTATGTCTGATCTGTTTCCACCAGTGTGTCCCGGGCAGGCCCTGTCTTATCCCTGCAGAGACTCACTTGGGGATGCCGACGTGGCAGGGCTGTGGAAGGTTCGGCCATGGACCTAGAGTCCAGGAAGATATGGGCTGGGCTGGGCTGAGGTGGGGGCAGCTACTCTCCCTTCCCCTCTGACTGAGGTTTTCTCCCCACAGACCATTCCCTAGAAGACAATGGGGTCCCTTCCCCGTCCTGGGTTGAAGATTGCTACTTCTGCCTGTTTCCGCAGTCCCAGCCTTCCCAGCTGGGCTCCTTCTCCCAACCAGCTGCTGACTCGGACTCTCCCTGCTTACACCTCGCTCTCCTGCCTCCTGCCTCTCCCCTGAGACAATCTCACGCACGAGAATCATCTTCTTAAGAAGGGTTGTTATTGCTAACCCCACGGCCTGGGACACGTTCCAGAGAAACCAACACAGGGCTGTGACTAAGGTTCCCGTGCTCTGGACTCTCACCCAGGGTTGGAGATCCTGGTACCCTTTCCAAGAGGTTCTGGGAATCTGGGCCGTAAGCTCCTTGAGGGATGTTAGAGTTCATGCCGTATATACTTCTGGTTCCTACAGAATCCACTCTGGGGCCTTTGCTGCAAAGTCCAAGTTGGTAAGGAATTCTCTGATGATGGATTTCCCTCGTGGCGCAGTGGTTAAGAATTTGCCTGCTAAAGCAGGGGACACAGGTTCGAGCCCTGGTCCAGGAAGTTCCCACATGCCGCGGAGCAACTAAGCCCGTGCGCCACAACTACTGAGCCCGCGCTCTAGAGCCCGTGAGCCACAACTGATTAGCCCGCACTCCACAACTACTGAAGCTCGCACGCCTAGAGCCCGCGCTCCGCAACAAGGGAAGCCACTGCAATGAGAAGCCTGTGCACCACAACCAAGAGTAGTCCCCACTCGCCCCCACTAGAGAAAGCCCGCGCGCAGCAACTAAGACCCAACGCAGCCAAAAATAAATTAATTAATTTAAAAAAAAAAGAATTATCTGATGGTCCTTGTTCTAATTTCTTAGAAAATTGCTCCCACCTTCTTTCTTCTGTTGCGGGCAGTGCTGGTTCAGAGACACAAATGAGAACAAGTCCACCGTTCGAGTGACCCATGACTGGTGGATCAGTCCCATCTCAGAACCTGCAGCAACAAAAACAGTGATCCCAGGGAGACTTTGGGGCCCCAAGGCTCTCAGTGAAGCAGTGGCCCCAGCTGCTGTCTGGTGCCACGGAGCCCAGCAAGTCCCCGGAGTCGGAGAAAGGGCTGTCCCCTGGCACTGCCTTTGTTCTCCTTCCCTGAGAAGAGGGCCACACCTGCTTCACCCCATCTTTCTCTAAACAGACTTGCTCAGTGACAGGGCTGTGGGGAGGTGTGGTCAAGGAACTAGAGTCTTGGTTACAGAGGATCAGGGCTGAGGCACCACGTCTCAGACTATCACTGGAGTGTGCATCCTGTAACACAGTCAATCAAGGTGTCCTGGGACAAAGGCATCCCAAGGTCAAAACCAAGTAAGGGTAACACTGTGAGCTGTAGCCCTTCTTAGAAGGAGTGGTGGGGTGGGGGGCGGGGCTCACAATGCATATTAGCATAATAAAGGCTCTGAGAAGGCCTGTGGG
Source organism: Lagenorhynchus albirostris (assembly GCF_949774975.1). Taxonomy (NCBI): domain Eukaryota; kingdom Metazoa; phylum Chordata; class Mammalia; order Artiodactyla; family Delphinidae; genus Lagenorhynchus; species Lagenorhynchus albirostris. Next base: position 162,698,287 of record NC_083095.1, on the reverse strand, counting down.
AAATAAACTTCCTGTATGCCAATCCACGGTTCCTGAATGTACATGATTACAAACTTTTCTTTTTTCTTTTGGCACAACACATGCTCATGGAACACCTTTTACACCTTTAGGAACCACTGCTGCTCAGCCTCTTTCCTCACCGGGAAAGGTATCAGGGAGGGGCCCTGACCCTCACTGCCACCCCTAGAAGGCTTGTCCCAGGTGTGGAGGCTCCACATCCTCACCACTCAAGTGTGTCCATGGAGCAACAGCGTCGGTCGCTGACATCTTGTTAGAAATGCAGACTCTCAGGCCCCACCTCAGACCTACCCATCTGAATCTGCATGATAACACCCCCCCAGGTGATCTGATGGACGGCAGTTTGAGAAGCACAGGTCCACATCTCCTGTTCTTCCTTCTTCAAGATGGCCAGGTGGGTCATCTCCCCAGCTAGGTGGGGCCCTAGGCCCCATATCTAGATGTAGTTGACATATTTTGAACCTTGCAGCTACGTTTGAGAATTCCCCACATTATGAGTTCTCCTTCCCAAGGGCCCATGAGGGGAACCAAAAGGGACTGCCAGATGTCGCAGAGGCATCTTTGCAGAGGCTCCTAAAAAAGGACCAGGGAGTTCTTCCAGCCTGACCTCCCCATCCCCGATCGGATGTCTCTTACACAGAGATGCCTGGAGACTCGAAGATGGTCATCTTGGGGGTCCAACCAGAGGCACCTCTTAGAGTCAGTCACAGCCTCCCCTAGAAGGTCAGTGGTGATCATTCACAAGGGTCAGACAGTCACTCTTAGGAGCTCTCCCCCCGCCCCCGCCAACCCCCTTAGGCAGAACCCACGAGCAAGGACAGGCGAGCCAGCATCTAGGGGGAAGACATTTTATTGAGATTTTGCCACATAAATAGCTACACAAAGCTGAATGGAGCCCTGCCATCTCCCTCTGCACAGGTCACTAAGGAACCCATGGGGAGGAGAATTGGGAGGGAGCCTGGTCATGACCAGAGAGAGAGAGGACCCCCGGATGCTATCTGGAATGAGGGGTCTGATATGAGAGAGAGGAAGAGAGAGAGAGAGAGGCTAACAGTGTAGATGTCACGAGGGAGGGACAAGGGACGGTCAAAGAGGTCACAGCACTTAGGATCACTGGGTCAGAGCCTGTACCACGTCCTTCACCAGCATGGTGCCGATCACCATCTTCTCACTGTTGACTGTCAGCTGGGCAGCTCCAGTGGGCTGGGCATCCAGGGTCAACAGGACCAGGCTCCCGCTGGTCAGCGTCCTCCCTGCAAACCTGAGGTGGGGGTAGAGGAATGAGTTCAACCCTGAGGCACGGGGCCCCTCCTTCAAACCAGGACCGAGAGCCCATCTCGTCCCCCTGCTGGTGGTCAGTACCTATACTCATCAGATGTCCCACAAGGGACACGACCCAGGTTGGCAGTGGCAGTCACTTTCTGCACCACAACGTGGTCACTCCGACAGGTGTCTGGCAGCGTGAGCTTCTCTGTGATCTCATTCATGCCCGACAGCTTTCCTGGGGACAGAGGTTATGATGAGGGCAAAGGCCACGGGGGGTACCGCTGGGTCTGCCCACTGAGCACCCTCACCAGGTTCTACTCAGGCGGGGCAGGTCTGAATCTCCCTCACCAGTCTTGAGGAGGGGCTACTTCCCTCTCGGACCTGGCCCTCCCTCAGAGAGCCTTGGTCAACCTCCCACCCCACCCAGGGCTCTATCCATACTGCTGAGCAGAAACTGACTGGGTGCTTCCCCACTGTCAGACACCTGGGCCACCAGCCCCTTGGGAGTGGCCAGTGGACTTGGTGGCCAGTCAGTACTTAGAGGTTTTCTCCACCTTTTCGTCTTTCCTGGTTGGCCCTCCAACCCAAGTGCAACTCTCTCCCAGCTCCTGGAGGCCAAGTCCTCACAAAGAGATCACTGGTGGTCCTCACCCCACAGGCCAGAGTCCGGTTGTCACATGCAGCCCTCACAGGTGGACCCCTAATTTCACATGTGGCAACAGCTCCAAACCTGTCCAGGACTCGTCGCGTCCCCAGGCACTCACAGCACCCCAAGAAACCCTCACTCTACGGGTCTGACCTCTCCTCTCCACTCACACGCTCTACCCAGCCATGCGAGCTCCTCCGTCTGCCCTCCTGCCCACCTTCTCCTCAGCCTCTCTCTCCTCCTTCTGCTACTTCCGCCATTCTTCTCCTCCTTTTGAGAACGGACATCCCTCTCCTGTCGCTGTCATGCCCTCCGCTCCTAACTAGTGACATTTTCTTGTCCCTGTACCTTTAGTCTCTCCATATCAAGTCTCCTCGATCCTAAGAAGTCCTCTGTAGAAAGAGGATACGTCATCATGCTAGTGCTGTGTCTCGCTCCCCAATGACCGCCAAGGTCCTCCAAAGAGGACTCCATGTCCCCAAGCCCTGGTCTCCTTCAACCCACTGCAATTGGCCTCTGCCCCCCTTTCGCAATGACCCGCTCTCTCTGATGTTGGCAGCAGCTTCCTATCTGCTGGATCTGAAGGTCTTTGGTCATCTTGGCCTGCAGACCATCCAAGGCCCTCTTCAACCTCCTCATCTCTCGTGGATCTCCTCCCACCTCTCACTGTTCCTTCTCTTTTCCCTCCCCTCCTTTTTCTCCCGAAGAAGGCAGGTTTTCCTCAGGGAAGGTCTCTGACCTTCTTATCTTCCCACCCATCTCTCTCCCAGGGTGATCTCACTCATATTCACAGCTTCAGTTATCACCGCTATGCTCCTGACTCCAGCCTAGAAGTGTTTCCTGGGCACAGACCCACATTTTCAGTTGCATATTAAACACCTCTTCCTGAATTTCCCAAATGTATTTCAAAAGCAGCCTCTCCAAAACTGTCCAAGATCGTCCCCCCCCTTTCCCTTGCCCAATCCATTCTTCTTTCTTCCAGGTCAGGGGTTTGGCAAATTACAGCCTGAAGGCCAAATACAATCTACCACCTGCATGGCCCACAATGGTTTGTTTGTTTGTTTGTTTTTAATATTTTTTAAGTGCTGGGGGAAAAAATCAAAGATAGATATTTCATGACACATGAAGATTGTATGAAATTCAAATTTGTGTCCATAAATAGAATTTTATTGGAATGCAGCCACACTCATTCATTTATGTATTATCCGTGGCTGTTCTTGGGTTACAACGGCAAATTGCAGCAGAGATCACATGACCCAGAAAGCCTGAAACATTTGCTTTATGACCCAACATGAGAGAAAAAGTTGGCTAACCCCTGGTCTAGGTGAACGGCACTGCCATTCTCCCTAGTATCTAAGCCAGACATTCTAGAGCCAGCTTATATGTCTCCCTCTCCACTTTCTTAGGGCAAATGCCCATGGCTTCCCTCTCCCCCACCTCAGCCTTTCATTCTTTTTGCTGTGGTTCTAATCCTGGTCACCATCTCTCATTAGATCTACTGTAATAGCCTTATAACTAGGCACAGAATTTAGTCCAAGGTCACATACCAAGCAAGTGGCACGTTCAGAACTTAAAGCCGGGACTCATGAAGCCCCATGTTGCCTCCCACTTACACTGTTCTGCCTCTTTTTCCTGCTGCAGATTCTCTCAATTCCAGTCCTAGCTGTAAGTGTTGCCAGATTTCTCCTTCTGAAGCAGGAGTCCGAACCTGGCCCCGTCTTTGCTCAGAAACTTCAGTGACTCCTCTACTGCTAGGAAAACGAAGTCTACAGTCCTTACCTCTCTAACGACGGAGTTGGACTCAATAACCTCTGTGACCCCTTCCAGCTCTGAAATTTTGGGACCGAAATCCTTTAGCATAGCGTTCAAGGCTTCCAGAAACTAGACCACACATATTTTCAGCTTTGTTTTCACTACTCACCATTGCTAAGGGCTCCTATGCCCTAAAGCAAACTGCTCCCCTCCTTTCTTCCTGTAAATTTTCACTAACACCTACTCATAACGTTTCCCCCAGCTGGAATTCTGGCCTAGAATTTTCTGCCTGGCTGAGTTGGGACCGTCTCCAAAGCCTCACTGAAGTGTCCCAGGCTCCGTGAAGCCTTTGCTGGAGCCACGAGCTGTGAGGCCTGCCTCCATCTGCAGGAGCTGAGGCTCCCTCAGTGTGACTGTATGGTGGAGCTGCATGAGCCCCAGTGGGTGGCCCTGAGCACCCTCCCTGCCCACCTCCAGGGAACACTCACCCTGTTCCTTCTTGAACTCATTTTCGCTCATGAACACAGGGGCCATAAGCTCCCCAACAGGTGGCTGAATGGAGACGTAGAACTGTCGGGTTTGGGTGCTGGGAAGGGTAGGAGGAGACAGAGGGAGAGGGAGTGAGGCCAGCATCTCTCCCCTCACCTCGCACTGTGTCTGAAGGGAGGGCTTGGAGGCAGCAGGAGAGGGAGGTAAGAGACCTGAGGTCTTGGGATGCCTTCCAGACACACCAGATCGTGATGTGGCCCCACCTAACACCACCTCCAGCTCCAGTTTATTTTGACCCCACCTCTCCCTAGCCATCCTCCTACCGCTCCATGAGTTGGAAACATACCACAGCTGGAAGTTGGCCGCCTGGGTCGAGTCACAGAAATTAATGCCCATGACAGCAGTGGCAGATTCTCCGGGTGCCAGGGACTCTGCAGCAGTGTGAGGCAGGGAAAGGGGGAGAGAAAGACAGCATCACCTGATAGGTCTGGAACCCTGACCCCTTCTCCCCTCCACTTGCAGAGCTGACCACTCCTCTATGGACTCCTGGCCCTCTGAGCCCCTGGAGAGACTGTTCCTGAGTTTCTCCTGAAATGTCAACACCCTTCCCCCACTCACCCTCACCCCCTTTAAGTCAGTGCTGAAACAACCAAGGCTCAAGCACCTCTTGCCCTGAGACGCACTTGCTCATTTCCTAGTCTGTCTTGTCCGTGGATCGTGCTAGATGCTATCTCCACACCCCCACAGCCTAGACCCTGGCCTGGCACAGAGGGGGGCTTCAGAAGCCACAGAAAGACCAGCTCCACCCAGAAGCCTCCTTCTCCACCACGTCCAAGGCCCTTCCGCACCGATTTCAGGAAATTCCTGGATGCTGATGCCAGCAGGCAGTTTGGGGGTGCCCACGTGTAGGCCCTTGATGGGGGTATCAGAGCTGTTGGAGAAGTGGATGTGCACAGACACCATGTGGGGGTCCCCAGAGAAAGGTTGGCGGCTGAAGGTGTAGTCCACAACCAGCCCCTCGCCAGCTACACGGTGCAGCAGCTCCTGTCTCCCGACACCCAACACTGGACTCAGCAGCTGGAGGGGAGGAGGAAGAGGGGAAGTACGGAAAGGAACAACAAGGCGAGAGCCCATCCCAGCCTTGTCCCTACTTGTGGTCACAGCAACGGAGGCTCAAAGCCATCCCTCCATCACACCCCCTTCACACAAATCCATACCGTAGGATGCGGCACAGAGATGTGTCCCTGCCCCAGCCCTGTCCCTCCCCATCCCACTCACCGAGGGCACCAGGGGGGAGTCTGTGAGCGTCAGGCCCTCCAGGTCAGCAGCCAGGCTGGTGGACACAACCGTGGGGGGAGACACAGGCTGGACACTGGGAGGGGTGACTGTGGGAGGATATGAGAAACATTATGACAAGGGAGAGGCAAAGTGGAATTGGCTTGGATCGAGCAGGAGCCCAAGGCCCAGGGAGTAGACGGCTCAGCACCACGGACAGTGAGGCACGTGGCAGCCTGGTGGCTCCATGGAGATATCCATCCTTGACCCCAGCCCCACACCTGGAGAGGTTGTCCTGCTGCCCTCTCAGGCCCAAAGATGGATTCTGTCTGCTCCTCCCACCCCAAACCCCCGAGGAACCTAGCCCAGAGCGCCCATGGCCCTTCCTAAGTCATACTCCCCAGGCCGCCTTCCCCCTGTGACTTCTACCACCCAAACTCACAGTCCTCTAGATCAAGCAGGGAGATCTCCTTGGCTGCAGGGGCACTTTTGCTGCTGGGAGGCTGGAAGAGAAAAGCGGGATGTGAGTGTGGAAGGGGAGCACCCTGGCCCGGGCTGGGTTATGGGGAGATGCCTGGGCCTGGCCCAGAGGCTGGGGAGGGCCCCGGTCCATACACCCATCCTGTTCCTGCCCCAAGGCGCTCACTGTTTTCTTCCTCCAGGAGGCAGGTTCCGCCTGCTCCTCCTCTGTCTCTGATGTCATCTCAGACTCTGAGGAGCTGCTGCTGGAGTCACTGCCCTCCTCTGAGGACGAGCCGCCTTCTTGTCCCTCTGGCTCCTTCTTCCTCTTCTTCATCTTCCTCTTCTTACCTTCCTCCTCACTATGTTCACTGGAGGAAAGGGGCAAACAGGGCTTGGGCCCAGCCTGGATGACCCCTTCTTGCGTCACAGAAGAGCAGGGAAAGCCTTGGACATTGGGGGTGAGGGTGGGGAGCCTGGGCCAGTGGACTCCACACCTGAGCTCCTATGCCTGGGTCGCAGTGAGGGCTTTAGACCGCCTGTACCAGCTCGGGCCCCTTCCCTGACTGCTGCTTCATGCTGCGCCCCACGCAGAGACCTCCTGCGGCCATCACGTGAGCAGAACAGCTCCTGAGGAGGCTCAGGGACTCTTAGGAGACTGGCTAAGGCTGGGGGTTAGCCCTTCGTTTCCAAGGGAGAGCCCTGGAGCCGCCCAGTCATCTTACCTCTCACTGCTCCTCCCTTTCTCCTCGTCCTCATCCTGGTCTTTGTTGTCGGACTCACTGCTGGACTCCCCAGAGCCACTCTCGCTGCTGCTCTTACTGTCCGATTCACTCTCGGACTCAGGGTCTGTGGAAGGACTGTCTCAGGCTTCCCTCCCTCGTGTGCAGGCCTCCTGGGGAGCCCTGGACACCCAGCTTCAGACTCTGCACTGAAGCAGCAAACTCACCTCTTCTCCCTCCAACCCCCCGACCTGCTCCCGGCCCCAGACACCAACCAGACCGTCTGGAACACAGATGGACCCGCGTGGATAGAGACCTACACAAGCACACACACATCTGGGACGTGCAATCCTCAAGTGCATAAGCACACATATAGGTGCACACAAGGAGGCGCCCACCCCCTTGGACACGTGACCATCCAATACAGGAGCACACACGTGTGCCCGATAGTCAGCCACAAGACACACACGCAGGCAGGAGCACAGGGCCCCAGCTCTGCCCATCTCCTCACCACTGTCTGCAGACTCTGTGGGCCCTGACTCTCCCTCAGAGTCTGAGTAGAAGGGTTTCTCCTTCTCCTTCCTCTTCTCCCTGTTTGAGCACTTGGTCCATTCAGGTACCTGGAGATTGTGGGGTGGAGGGCGAGGAGCCATTAAATCATGGATGGGGAGAGGGAAGGAAAGCACAAGCCCCTCTTATCTTTCACCCTGGCTCTTCTCAGGGCCCCACCTGGTCCTGTCCCCAAGAGGGAATAATGGGGGGAGGGAAGGGACCCTGTCCACGCAGGGGAGGCACTCACAGAGCGGCACGGCCAGCAGGAAGGAACAGAGTGTAGGGACGGCACAGGGGTGCAGCATACAAGGGGGAGGGAGGGGGCAGCACAGGCTGGGAGAGAGCACTGCACACAGAGCAGAGGGCACACAGCACACAGGGCGGGGGGACCTTGGTGTATTCGCCCAACAGGCCCACATGGGTCTCAATAAGGGAGAGATCTTCTTCCTGCGTGTGGGGAGGGTGTCAGGAGGGCCAGGCTGGCACTCCCAGGGCTCCCTGCTGTCTGTCCTTCCCCACACACAGCTCCACCCTCCACCCCTGCTGACCTCCACATTGCGCACAGATGGGTCTGGGGCTTCCTCTGGCCAATCTGGGAGCTCCTGGTAGCCCGTGGCCTTGGCATTGAGCAGGTGGGACAGTGAGCCCAGCTGGAAGTGGTCCCGGTCTGGGGACAGGGTGAGAGGTCAAGTCAGTAGTGGCAGTGAGGAAATGCCCTGGGAGTTGTTTCCTAGGTGGGGCCGGGTGGCGATTCTGGTGGGAACTCCCTAGCTAGACAGAAGAGAGGGGTGGACACGTCCCCTAATGGCTCTTCTGCCCTGACTGAATCTCCAGGCCCACATGCTGCAAAAAAGATTGTATGGCTGACTAGAGCAGGGGCTGAGGGGTGGGGGGAGCTGGGACCACAGAGGAGGGCAGGAGGGGCTTCTGGGCCCAGAGCTACTGCTGCCTGTCTGCCCTGGTGCCTGTTGGGGAAGCAGAGATGCGGGTGTGGCTTCTCTCCCAGGGCAACGGGGGTGGTGCTGCTGCACAGCCAGGCTCAGGAAAGAGGCCTGCTTGGGGCGAGGGTAGCAACTATGAGTAAGAGGCTGGCCAGGCTGGGTCAAAGGGCAGGGAGGTGTGCCTGGTCAGGCTGGGGACTCCGTGGGGAGGGGTGAGTCCAAATGGGAGCAGGAGGGAGTCAGAGGCAGAGGAGGGCAACCCAGAGCCTTGTAAGTGGGGATGGTGTGAGGGAGGAGAAAGGGACCGTTCCCCTTCTTCCTGGGAGGTTTGCACATCTGCCCCATCCCTCAGAATCTCCTTGCTCCCGTGGTCCAGGGAAAGACAAAGCAGAACAAAAAGATACGCAGAAGAACCGAGCTTTGTGAAGGAAGTTCCCCTCCTGAGTAGGTTCCTGGGTCCAGAGAGTCAGCTGGGGGACCCTCCCCTTCCCACATCTCTCAGAGCCCTTGTCACAGGAGACCAGACCGAGAGAAAAGGCAAGGCAGAGGGCCTGGGGCTGAGGATTTGGGCTGACCTCCAGTGACAGCCCAGTGAGTGCTGGTAGCCGCCTTCTCAGGACACTTACAAACATACACCTCTCCTTTGTTTTTGCTTTTTTAAGATTTTTTTGACGTGGACCATTTTTAAAGTCTTTATTGAATTTGTTACAACATTGCTTCTGTTTTATGTTTTGGTTTTTTGGCCACGAGGCATGTGGGACCTTAGCTCTCCAACCGGGGATCGAACCTGCACCCCCTGCATTGGAAGGCAAAGTCTTAACCACTGGACCGCCAGGGAAGTCCCTACAGCTCTCCTTTGTATGGAGTTCTACTTCCTGCCTTCCTGGGCCGTTGGTAGGTAAAATCTTGATACATATAGTGCCTGCTCAGGGAGTAGGATGGAAAGGAGAGCCCGAGAGGAGAGAAACCAGACGCCCATCCTGCCTGGGAGGGCAGAGACTCAGGTGAGTTGACGGTGGTGGTGGTTGTGAGCGGGTGAAAGAGCAAGCCCTGGATGCTGCAGGATGAGCAAAGGGGTAGGCCAGGGGCACAGGACTGGCGTTTCTCCAGAAGTCCTGCCCACCAAAGGCTGGTACCTGACTGAGACTGAGACCTCAGGGGGAAGGGCTGGGACCGGGTTGCTGGCCAATTCTCCCCTTCCCCCAGGAAGGTTACTCTGGATTTCAGCTCCCACCTTTGAAGGATGACTCCAAGACTGGAGCTGGTTTGGGTGCCAGGAAGAGCTTCTTGGCATGACGGCTGAGGGCCCCACCCTGCTCCGAAGGGACGATGAGCTGCCGGGTGAAGCGTGCTCGGTCTCGGATATCGTAATTCTGGTCATACTTGGCCAGACTCAGCACATACTGGGTCAGCAGCTTGGTCTGGGGGACAAGAAGTGGGTCAGTAGCCATCACAGAGGGTGGGGACACAGGAGGTCTCTGAACCAGATTCTTTTTTTTTTTTTTTTTTTTTTTTTGTGCCATGCCTGTGGCTTGTGGGATCTTTGTTCCCCGACCAGGGATCGAACCTGTGTCCCCTGCAGTGGAAGTGTGGAGTCTTAACCACTGGACCGCCAGGGAAGTCCACGAACCAGATTCTTCTGGCCAACAGCTCCAAGCACTGCTGCCTCACCTGACTTTCCCTCCCAAGCTGCCATTGTGCCTGACCCTGCATTCTCTCCCTCCTCCCCGGCCCTGACTCCCAACGCCAACTCTGACAACTGACTTGGCCAGCAACAGAGCCTGCCCTTCTGGAAACCTCCCTCTTGGCCCTGGGTGCCATTCTTCCTCAGGCTTGTGGCCCCCACTGCCCTAGGCCCACTCCTACACCACCTAGTCCAGGCTGGGCCAATCTTTCCACCCTGAGGTGCCAGAGTGAAGGTCTGGAACATTCTGCTAGACCTCACATTTTCTAGGCTCCATCACCCGGGGGGAACTAGGTGACAAAAAGAGAAAGGGGGAACACATGGGCATCCCCCTGGCAGGGGCTGCCCTCACGCCCCATTGACCCACATAGTAGATTCTGAGCAGCCCAGGGGTCTCAGAGGCCATGATCCTCCCTGGAAGGTCCTAATGAGATCAGAGCCAACTGCAGCGATCCTATGGGTTTGCTGAAGTCATATGGGGTTCACAGCCTGCAGTCAAGGTAGCCATATCCCAGGACCACAAGTCTCAGTTTCTGCCCTGATCCTGACCTAGTCTAACCTGTCACAAAATGACAGTGGTAGCCACCATGTACGGAGTGGCTTCTAGTGTCAAATACCGTGCTAGGTGCTTCACTACCTCATGTCATCTCCATAACCCTTCCGAGAGGTGGGCGCTACTGCGCCCACTTACAGGGGAGAATCAGAGTCATTAAGTGACTTTCCCCTGGTGAAGGAGCCAGTCAGTGCTGCATCCAGGCCTGGACCCTCATCTCCTTGGCCTCAGCCTGGGCCGGAATCTGGCAGGCAATGGATGGCTCAGCAGGTGGCAGGGATGGCTGGGATTGCTGTGGCCTTGTGGCAGGTCCAGAATGTCACCCTTGGTACTGGGATGGGGAAGTATCATTGCTGTTTTGCCAGGACGGACATGGACACATCCAGACCACCTCTCTCCTAGTGTGCCAAGAATTCCCCTTCCTCCACCACTCCCAGAACAGGCTGAGAAGAAAGAAGAGAGAAAGATAGGGAGGGTAGGAAGGAGGAAAGCTCTCGTTATCGAGTCAAAGAACCATTCTAAGGGGCCTACACCTGGAAGGACTGGCCTTAGGGTAAAGGGTGCCTGGAGGTTCCATTTGCCTGAACAGCCTACTCTGGGTGGCCTGATGGGGGCTGGGACCCCTGTGTCCTGCCTAGGAGAGGCGTTCAGCTATATATATACCCACAGCTCTCTGTGCCAACCCTGACTCCAGCCCTTATTGCTCTGCGTTTTGTTCTGTTTCCTCTACTTGGCTATGAGCTCTTGCAGGCCAGTAAACATGTCTCACTCATTGTCATCACCCCAGGACATAGCTCAGTGCCAGGCATAGTGGGTACTCGGGAAATGCGTGTTAAATAAATTCATGAATAAATGTGCATGTAGCTAACAGTGACAACTTGGGGAAATGCCACGTGAGCACACCCAGGCTAATGAAAACATGCCAACAGCACCACTCTGGCTCAGTCCTGAGCCTTTCAGACGCCCCCTCTACCAGGGCGCTACCCACCCAGGCTGCTTCATCTATTCAAACGTTTCTCCAACCTGCTCCTTCCTCCCACTTGAATAAAGGAGGCACACAAATATTTGTTTGAAGGCTTCCAGTGGTGTTCCCTCTAACTTCTCTGTCTCCAGTCTGCTTCTCCCACAATACTCACACCCACAGATCCAGCCCCTCATTGCTTCTACACAACTGCTGTCCTTTCCAGCTCCTGACAAGAGTCCCGGCACGTGATGGCCCTGCCTCCCCAGCTTGCGTCCCTGGGGCCCACTCTAGCCACCGTGGATCAAAGGAGCCACAGAATGGGCTTCCCTGGTGGCGCAGTGGTTGAGAGTCCACCTGCCGATGCGGGGGATGCGGGTTTGTGCCCCGGTCCGGGAGGATCCCACATGCCGCGGAGCGGCTGGGCCTGTGAGCCATGGCCGCTGAACCTGCGCATCCGGAGCCTGTGCTCTGCAACGGGAGAGGCCACAACAGTGAGAGGCCCGTGTATCGCAAAAAAAAAAAAGGAGCCACAGAAGACGCACAAGTGCCACATCCAAAGACTCCACGGGACGGCAAAGAGGCCACCTTCAGGCCAGCAGGGACACCACAATCTACAGGGTACGGCCCAGGTGCTTTGCTCCAAGGGTTGGCAAGCTCTGTCTATAAAGGGTGCGAGTAACTATTTCAGGCTTTGCAGGCCATATGGACTCTATCGCAGCGACAACATCCACGGACAATAAACAAATGAATGAACGTGGCTGCGTCCCAATAAAATTTTATCTACAACAACAGGCAGCAGGCCAGACTTGGTCCATGGGCGGTAGTTTGCCAACCCCTGCCTCACTTAACTGTGTGTGGGAACTGTCAGGGTGCTTGGTGTCCCCAGTACCTTGAGAAGCTCTGAACATTACACTTTGTTTTTAGCAGAATCTCCTGGGACCATCTCAGAGGCTGCTGGACACTCAAGAGGTTTTTAATATCCTGATATTCCAGCTCAGGTGAGCCATGTCCTTGGCTATGGTGCCCCTCATAACCTTTCACCTTAGTAATGACAATGGCTGCCAATACCACCCAAGCCTGAGCAGAGACTTGCCCTCTCATCCCCGGCATAGACTGGCAAAGCATCACCAAGCTTTGGGAGGAAGCAGAGACCACATCTCCTGGGACACATATTCTCCCATCAGTGCCTATCACTGCTGGGCCCTCCCCCTGGCCCCAGTGTTCCAAAGGCAGCAGGTAGGGACACACCCACTGCCAGACTGGAAGTCACAGTCCCATAGAAGAGCCTCTTCAACAGTGGTCACCATCCCTACTAGGCCCTTGGGGCCCTGGAGTAGCTGTGGACACTGGGGGAACACTGGTCACCTGGGCAGACCAGACACCTGTCCTGAACTCCCTCTTCAGAAAGAGGTGCTGATATATGTATAACTGAATCACTTTGCTGTACAGAAGAACCTAACACAACATTGTAAATCAACTATACTGCAATAAAAATTAATAGATATAAAATAAAATACGAAAAAGAAAAAAAAGTGACAAAAAAAGAAAGAGGTGCTAAAGTTTATGCCTACCTGGTGAGGGCCCACAGAATACTGCCTGGGCTGTTTCTGGGGCCCAGAGTGTTTTAGGAGGCATCTCTCAATCTGTACCTGCTTAGAGTTGGTCAGGTAGAGCTTGGCTGCCAGGTTGATGACCTGCAGCTTGACGATGTCCTCCTCGGCTGTGAAGGACTTAGCCATTTTTCTCAGGACGTCGGGTGCAATCCTGGGGACGTGCTCACAGTACTCGCCAATGAGCCACAGGATGCTGGCTCGGGCCATGGGCACCTGTGGGTGTGGGAGAGGAGTCAGGTCTGGGGTAAACGTGGGAATGTGGGTGGGCACCTGGTCTGCCAAGGAATCGGCACTCCTCCCATCTGTGCTGGCCTGTTGTATCGTGGGCTTCTCTGGAAATAGGAGTGGGAGGTGATGGGAGAGAGATTAAAGGTTGGGTATTTCCCAGGCAGCATCTCCCCTCTTCCCTAGGGTTTCATTAGCATGGGCAGAGCCTTCAAGCCCCAAATTCAGCCACAGTTTAGTATAAAAGACTGATTTTCTGGATCCATGGTACCCTCAATGCTTTACTGCCTTGTTATTCTCCCTGAATCTTCAGGAATGCCTTTGCTTGAATGTTTCAACTTGGCAGTGTGACACAAAAATACAGGACTAGTCAATTGGCCACCCTCGGCCAGAACTTTAGAGAAAACCTGAGTGGTGGTACAGGCTGAAGCTCAGCAAGGGATCCCCAGAGGGAAGGCGAACCAGGGTCACATGGTCTCATCTTTCCCCTCCTCCCACCTTAAGACCTTTCGAGCCAGTAGGGAAGGTTTGGAAGTTGATTTTTTATTAAGGCTAGTGTTTAATTATAGGGTCTTAAAATCATGAGGAGGACACTGGGTTGAGAAAGGAAACGGGGTCACTCCCTGACCTGAATGTTGTCTGTGAGCTTTGCCAAGTGTTTGATGATCTCTCCGTGCTGTGCTGGCTGCATCTGCAGCAGCTTCTTAATGACAACCACTGACTCTGCGACCACAAGCTCTGTAGGACAGGAAATGAGCCCGGGACAGTCAGATGACCACACACAATGAACAGGCACACCTGCAATGCCCCCAGCCCCTTGGCTGTGTTCCTCAACCCCCTGTGCTTCTCCAGTGGCCCTCAGAGACGTGAGAGCACTTGGATACTAATTGAGGCAGACAGACAGATGAACACACATTGTTCCTGGACAGACAGGTGGATACCCACTGGCCATCGGAGTCAGACATGCAGGCAGCACCCACTAGTCCTCAAAGTTGGACATGCAGACAAACACTGACCATCACGGTTGGACAGCAGCTGCACCAGGCCGTTGAGACAGGTGTCACGGACTCGGCCTATGTTAGTTGCACAGCGCCCAATGGCCTGGATCGTGGCTGCCACAAAGTCCTTGTCCATGCTGCGAATGTAGGTCTGTGGACACCACAACAGAGTGACCCCCGGAAGGCAGTGATCCCTCAGACTTGACTCGGCAGTGACTCTGCAGGCTTGAGGGTGGCCTTCCAGAAAGCTGTTACCCCTCATTCAATGACTCATCATGTCAGAGACTAAACTCTGGGAAAAGGAATGACAGCCTCACCCGTCACCCAGTGATTCCCTAACCCAAAGCCAGTAGAAGGCGTTGGGAGGGGACGTAAAATAAGTTTCTCCACTTTGGGCTTTTAAGAGAAGGTTTGCCCCACCAGGCCGATTCTCATAAGCACAAGGAGCTGCAGGACAACTCTCGTGGGCCTGACTATAAGCTGGCCCCTGGCCCGTACCTGGAATTCCCGTAGGACAGTAGGGATGTTGGTCTCATTGGCGAGGTTAGTCAACACTTCCAGCTGCAGGGAGTCAGAAAATGGGCAGGGTGGCCAGTGGGCTTTCTGTGCTTTCATAAACCTTCACTCCAAACACACACTTCACCAACCAGAAAACATTCCTCAGGTGGGACAGCCCTGCATCATCCTTAGACTGATGAGAGAACTGACAGATCATGAAACTTATCCAAAATGCAGGAGGACCAGTCTGCTTCTTAAATGGACTCCCTGACAGAGTATGCTTGTAGTACGATCATGTCACCTCTCTACCTTCAAGGAAAAGTTAAAGCCTCCAGTTGCTTTTAGGATAAAGACCAACATCGTTTCCATGGTCTGTAAGTCCTTGATCTCCCACCATTCTCCCCCTTACCCTCTATGCCCCAGTCACACAGGCCTTTCATCACAACCCTCCTGTTGGCCTTTACATATGCTGTTTCCTCTGTGTGGAGCACCTCTTCCCATTCTTGTCCCTGCATTTACCTAGAGAATTCATGTTCATGTCTCAGTCCTCAGCTCAAGTCTCCCCTCCTGAAGGAAAACTTCCCTGACACCAGACTATATCAGGTCCACCTATTTATGCTCATACAGCTCTCTGCACTTTCCTTTTACATCCTATTTCACAAGTGAATTTTTACCTGTGCTGTGTGATTAGCTGCCCAATGTCTCCTCCTCACCCCAGCGAGATTTTGTAAGCTCCACAAGGGCAGGGTACCTGATTGGTTTGTTCTCTGTTGTACCCCTAGATACCCCTAGATCTAGCCATGAGATGCACAATAGGTGCTCAGAAGGGTTAGGAGAATTAACTGTTGCTGAAGGAAGTTACTCAATAATGAGGCAGAGCAGGAATGGAACGTGGGTATGGGCTCCTGCCGCCTTTTCTGTGGTGGTATGTCTGCACGACAGCCTGAGGGCGTAGGTGTGTGAGGGTAATTACACTGTGGGTAGAAGACAGAGACTGCAGCAGAGAAAGTATGCTTTTTTTTTTTTGCCTGCACCACACAGCATGTGGGATCTTAGTCCCCTGACCAGAGATTGAACCCTAGCTCCCTGCATTGGAAGCGCGGAGTCTTAACCACTGGACCACCAAGGAAGTCCCAAGGGAAAGTATGAATTGGGAGTAGCAGACCTGACCTTCGGTAGTTACCTCATCTCCTTAAGTCTACATTTTTATAAAATAGAGATAATGTACACTTCCTGAGGTGATTATGAAAATCGAATTACTTCATATGTGAAAAGTGGCAGGTGTATAACAGGTACTGGGCAAAGGGCAGCTCCGTTCACCCTGTCTCCCCACTATCATTAGCCTGGCTTCCTGAGCAAACACTTTTGGCTGGAGCAACGGTGGGCTCAGCCCCTGAAACAGGCAGGCACCAAGGTGGCCACTGTGGATATTCAAGTGGGTCATGGGGGTGGGGGACAGAAAGTCCACAGGCACGTCTGTCCATCACTCACCTTCAGGATCTTGATCTGGGTGGGGTCGGTGGACCTGATGTAGAAGCTCTTCAGGTACGGCTCAAACATACCCTGGCACGAGAGAGGCAGCCCCAGGGAGCTCCACCTCAGCCTGAGACCTGCTTCTCCTCCAGAGCACCCCTCCTCCTCTCCTGACCCAGGACCCAGCATCTTTCCTGCCCCTCACGGTCCTGTAGTCCTGGATTCTTCCCTCCTTCTCAGATCTAACTCGGTCTTTCTTCATCAGGCTTTCCTCCCTCAGCGGCCCTCGGGATCCAGGCCCTGCTTCTCCACCTGCATTTGGGGTCTCTCCTTCCCACACTCTGCACAGCCAGGGTATTCCCCCCATCCTGCCTTTCCCCAGTACCCCTAGCCCCGCAGGAGACACTCCTCGGACCGCGAGGGCAGGCCTTGGTCACTTGCTCACCCGGCGCTTGATGGACATGGTGGCCACGTTCTGGAGCACCACGTACTGCACCTCGCTGCGAAGAGGAGGGGTCAGAGGTACCTGGGCCCCTCGGCTGGGGCAGGAGGTCGGGAGAAGGGAGGTGGGCAGAATAGGAGGGTGGAGAGGATCGGTGTGGGGAGGGCACCAGCGCGGGGAGGGCAGGACTGGGGTCTGGGCGGGGAATAGGTGGGCTGGGGCGGAGGGTGTCAGGCGCTCTGGGTCGGGGGGAAGCGGGGCGAGCCGGCCCCCGGGCGTGGGCGGGGCGGGCGCGCACCTGTGGCTGCGCAGCAGGCGCACGAGAGCCTTGGCGATGACGCCCACCTCCGCCTTGGGCGCCAGGTGGAAGTAGAGCTGCGCCACCGCCATGACCACGGCGGCGCTGCGGCTCTGCAGGAGCGGCTTTGTGTTGCGCAGCAGCAGCCGGTGGTCGGGGTCCATGACGTAGGGCTTTCGGGCCGGCACCGCCGTGGAGGCCGCTGCCTCCGACCCCGGGCCCTTGGCCTCGTCCTCCTCGGAGCCGTAGAAGGCTTTCTCGGGGTTCTCCTCCAGCAGAGACTCCTGAAGGGGGAGACAGGCGAGACAGTGGGCACCTCCTCCCGGAGACCCGCCTACCCACTCTGCTAGGGCGAGGGCTGGGGTCCCGCCTGGGGGTCTGGGCCACTCACGTTCTGGGTGGGGCTCAGGAACTGCGTGCGGGCGTAGCGGGTGAGCATGCTGATGATGACCACCTGGCCCCACTCCTCCACGTCGATGAGCAGGTTACAGAGTTTCCGGTAGTTCTTGTGGATCAGGTCGATGCGCTCTGGGCACACCTCCTCGAAGGCCATCACCACGCTGCCCGCCACCAGCTGGGGAACCGACAGAGGCAAGAGCACATGAACAGGAAGGACAGAGGGGCCTCTTCCTGGCTCCTTTTCACCACCCGTCCCTGTGTGTCCACATACGCACCGTGGTCTTGTCCGCCAGAAGCTTCTCAATGACCTCTATCAGCTGGTCCTTCTGGTCAGAATCCAAACTGAGGGAGAAACTGTTGAGCGGGATTGCCCCTCCCCCGTCTCCAGCCTTCCCAATATCCGCCCAAGCTGTGCTCACCTCCCTCACCCCAACCCTATTCATAAAGAGGTATGAGCCACTGCCTTCAATGTCCTCCATCTCTGTCAGTTCCCCAAACTGCCTTAAACCATCTGAAGAGAAAAACAAAACAAAATAAAAAGAACAAGCAAAACCAAAAGCAGCCTGCAAGACTTGGGAGAGGCCAGGGATGGGCGGGGGCTTGGGGTATACCTGTAGAGCTTGGGGATGGCGTGGGCAGCTGTCTTCCGCACATAGGGCGACATATCCGAGGCAGCTTCCTTGATGGCTAGCATCATGATGGGCACGATGATGGGCACACGGATGCTAGACAGGACGCGGAGGGCGCTGGCACGAATCAGCTGGTTGGGGTCCTAAGAGTAGAGGTGGAGGCAGAGCCATAAGAGCGCAGCAGGTGGCCTGAGGGCAGAGGCCACGCCTGTGGAACTCACTGTCCCTAGTCACCACCAGCTCTTGCTTCCCTGCCTCCTCCCTGGGGCCTGGATGATGTGCTAGTGCTGGGTACCTGGGGGGGAGGTGCCTGAAGGCACCGACTCTCGGCCCTGCTGCAGAAATCTGACACCTGAACGTATGTGGCATTGGCTGCTTCACTCTCAGGAAGAGTGGCAAACTTTCAGAACACCTAAAGTTCTTGTTCCTTAGGGGAGTGTGTGGAGGGGGAGGGTGTCTTTGTGTTTATGCTGGAGGGGACTGCCAGCAAATGCAACCTGGTCTCCCTTTCCGAGGGTTCATCCTTACAGTCCTCTCTCGCAGCAACCTCTCAAACCTGCCCTTCTTCCTCTTCCTCCACAGTGTTTAAAAGAGAATAGGTGTGGGGTTTCCCTGGTGGCGCTGTGGTTAGGAATCCGCCTGCCAATGCAGGGGACACGGGTTCGAGCCCTGGTCCGGGAAGATCCCACATGCCGCGGAGCAACTGAGCCCGTGCACCACAACTACCGAGGCTACGCTCTAGAGCCCGCGAGCCACAACTACTGAAGCCCGCGCACCTAGAGCCCGTGCTCCGCAACAAGAGAAGCCACGGCAATAAGCCCACGCACCACAACAAAAGAGTAGCCCCTGCTTGTCGCAACTAGAGACAGCCCGTACACAGCAACGAAGACCCAACGCAGCCAAAAATAAATAACAAAAATGGTATTACACCGTTGTTGATTGCTTTAAAAAAAGAGAGAGAGAATAGGTGTGTAAGCCTCTTCTCTTTGCTCTTATTGCATCCTATAGACACCTGAGAAGAGCCTTAGACAGTGTATTGTAATCAGGAGATTACAAGAGCAGCAGCAGCTGTAAATTACCGTTAATCTTGGAGGACGGTGGACAGTGGGAGAGGTGCTGGGACACTAAAGGGTAGATGCTACCCTGATTTTCTAAAATGGAGAAAGAGAAGAGCCACAAAATTACAGGTGAAAATTATGGTAATCCCTGTTAAAATTCTGGAATTAATTTTTAAACAGATGGTTTCAAAGCACTTATTTTAAAAGCAGGAGTCTGTGAGTCAAATCATATCACATCCACTGCTAAAACCTATTTTCCTTTTTTATTTAACACTTTATTTGGAAATGATTATGGATTCACAGGAAGTTATCCCCCAAAATCCCTTTTTCGTTTTGCTAGGGTAACTAGGCTGGTAGCTATTAACAGTATGTATCTTGATTTCAGCAAAGCATTTGTGGGAGTCTCTCATGGCGTTTCCTGGATTGCCATTTTTGATGTAGGCCTTTTGTTTCATTTAATACGTAAGCATTTTAAGAGCAGAATTCATGTCTATTTTCTCTCTGGATAACCACAGCCCTTTGCACATGAAAGGTGTTAAGAAATTTTCTTGCTGCTAAAATCCTTCCTAACAAGATGGGAAAATACCAGCTGATTGCAGTTAGGTGGATCCACAGTTTGGTAAAATGCGGGAAGATTTACTAACAGATGAGTGTCATCCTGGAAGCATGATATATGGGATTCATAGTCTGTTGCCCTGGTCTGAATAGCTTATCAGCATCTTGGAGGAAGACACAAAATCAGGAGGACAAAATTAAGATTCAGAATCACCCTGGCTTGGATCCTGTGCTAAACTTATAAAATGGAATATAGTAGGGTTTCATAGGAGATTCAAGGAACCAATTGCATAAAGACAGGATATAGGGAGACCTAGATTATCTGCTTGCCAACTGGAGGTTTGTCTGAAGTGAGCCAACATTAGTGGGCTGCAAAGCAAACAGAGCCTCAGCCTGGGCTGACAGAAAAGGCTGGTTCTAATGTGCAGGAAAGCCCCCGCTAACAGTAGTAATAACAAAAAGAAAGTGAGTGTTAGAGGAACACATATAAGATACTGCTTACAAAACAATATTATACATTATTTAGGAATGCATAATAAGTAATAAAAGAATAAAGACATGTATGTGAATAATAAGCAGGAAAAGATACATAGGGGACTTTGGCTGTTTGATAAATCTTTCATTTCTTATGCTGGGTATATATTCATTATATTATTCTTTATGCCTTCTGTGAGCCTGAAATAAATTTTTAAAAATTATGGTGATGGAGGTTTCAAAACAATATAATGGTTTAAAAAAAGTTGTAATCCACACCTAAAACTAATGTAACATTGTAAATCAACTATACTTCAATAAAAACAAAAAACAGTTGTAGTTGTCTTAAGACGCAGCAAGTTGCCTTATGAAGGAGTGAGGTCTGTATAGTGGAGATGACCCGTCAGAGATGTTCTAGAGCAAAGGTTGGCACACTACAGTCCCCAGGCCAAATCTGTCTTCTGCCCTTTTTATAAATAAAAATGTATGCAAACCCAGCCATGCCCACTCATTTATGGCCGTTTTCATACAAGGGCAAAATCGACCAGTTGCATGGTTGAGACTGGATGGCTTGCACAGCCTAAACTACTATCACCTGGCAGTATACAGAAAAGTTTGCTGACCACTGTTCTAGAGAAATCACTGCACTGAGATGGACTAAATGAGCTCTGGTTTTCCAAAAAGGGAAAAGGGGCAGACTGTAGAAACTCAGGTCAAAGTAAAAATCCGTGCAAAATTTCCAGAATGTTTCTTATAAAATGATTTAACCCCGAGTCAAGCCACTCTGATAGATTGTATGGTTTTGACTTCTTTTTGGCCATGCCACGCATGTGGGATTTTCCCCAACCAGGGATCGAACCTGTGCCCCCTACACTGGGAGTGCGGCGAAGTCTTAACCACTGGACTGCCAGGGAAGTCCTGGTTTTGACCTTTAAAAATAACCTAGCATAGTGTTTGGCATAGAAATACCCAAGTGTTTGCTGAATGAAAGAATGGTATATGCAAGTGCCCATGCTTTCTGCCCCACCTCAGAGAAGCAGACTCTGTCATCCCCTCCTGCTGGCCAGAGCAGATTGAACCAGGGGCGCGCGCGCCCCGGGTTTTGGCAGTCAACTCTCAGTCTGCTCAACGGCCTACAGCACCAGCTGAACACGACAAGATGAGCTGGACCTTTTAGAGTCCCTCTCACAGGAATTTGAACTAAACGTGTGGAAAGACTAGAGGAGTTAACGGCTGTAATCAGAGCTGAAGAGTCTGATTGGGGAGAGAATAGAACAGCAGTGATGTTGCCTTCTCTACCCAGAAGAAATCTTATCCTAACCAGAAAACCACCCAGTGGAGACTATCATGCCTGCATTTAATATACAAAACGAAAGGCGAGAATATTCAGTTTAAATAGTGTGGGGGGATTCAGCCTCCACTGCATTATTTTTTTAATTAATTAATTAATGGCTGCGTTGGGTCTTCACTGCTGCACGCCGGCTTTCTCTAGTTGCGGCGAGTGGGGGCTACTCTTCCTTGTGATGCGCGGGCTTCTCATTGCGGTGGCTTCTCGTTGCAGATCATGGGCTCTAGGCACGCCGGCTTCAGTAGTTGTGGCACATGGGCTCAGTAGTTGTGGTGCACAGGCTTAGTTGCTCCATGGCACGTGGGATCCTCCTGGACTAGGGATCGAACCCGTGTCCCCTGCACTGTCAGGTGGATTCTTAACCACTGCGCCACCAGGCAAGTCTCTCCACTGAATTCTAAGGGACTTGAATTCTTCCCACTGTCCCTTCCCTTGGGTGATTTCAATTTCTGCCTGCCTCAAAGAGCATTTCACCACAACAAATGTGATCCAGGTCTTTAAAGGTGGATATTTTACATACACTGGGGCATCTGAGACAAGTCAACTACTTCTTCTGGTGCTAAACAGAATAATCAATGTGTCCCAACGCTCAAGGAATCATTGGCTGTATTGAACTTACTGAAAATGGAATGGTCTTATCTTTATGTTCTCTGTGCTGACCGTGGAACCCAGTCTCCACATCTGAGGCTGCTCTCCTGCTCGATGAACTTTGTGGTTTTCCTCTCCATGGAGCTCATTTGTTTTCAATAAACCCTTTTGTCCTCCTCACCCAGTTCCAGGTGAAAAGGTTCCAAAGCCATTGTTCTCCACAGATAGATACACAGACCAGGTGAACCTGCCAGTGCCAAGGCTCCGACACCCAGAGGTGAGGAATCCAGGTCAGCAGCTCCCCGCACACAGCCCTGTCCTAAGAAGGCAGACTTCCGCCTGGCTGTGGGCCTCAGTCCCTTTACATCAATGGGGGTGAGGGCCAATGTCAGGGGCTCAAGTGGTTCACGTTTGAGGCAGCCATCATCACAGCCTCCTCTGACTCTCCCAACTTTAGGCAGGTAGGAAAAGGCCTCCAGAGCCTGTCCCCCCATGCTCAGACGTCTCCCTGGGTTCACTCCTCCAATACAGCACCCACAAGGCCCAGACTCCAGGGAGGCAAACGGAGACCTCTGACCTTTAGGCCGCGTTGGAAGGTGGAGATGGACAGCAGGGCTAGGTCTTGCTGCTCCTCGGCGTAGCGCACCAGGTACACGTAGACAAGCTTCTTCACCTGGGGGGGAGTGGGCTTCTCAGCAGGGACTGGTGCCCCCACCCCGTGAGAGGTCATCACCCCAGCTGGCTGTGGTCCATGGGGAAAGCACCCTGGGTGTACCCTGGCTCCTTTGCTCTGATCCACATCTAGTTCAGGGATGTCTAGATGGTGTGTCTTTTCCTGGACCAGGAACATTCTGAGCAGATTGCCCCCCCACCCCAAGGACTGGATTGTTCCCTTCCTCACCCCCAACCAGCTCCAGTTTATTTATGCCCACCTGGTGGAGGTGGGCATGAGAGACCCCTCACTGGGTAGCGCTCACCTCTATGTTCTTACAGGCCACGTTCTTCACCACGGCAGGAAACAGGTCTGAGGCATTCTTTCCCCGGGCGATCATCTGGTGGTGGGGTCAAGGAAGGGGGAGAAGAAGGATGCCGGCTCTCATTAGGAGAAGGTCCACAAGGAGCCGAGGAGAGCTGCTCTTTGATCCCCAGGCCCCTCGCCCAAGGGAGGCCCCTCCTTCCCCCCTCACCGCCACAATCCTCTTCATGGCCTCCAGCTTGAGGGAATCCTTGTTGGTGTCCAGCATCTCCTTCAGGTCATCATGCCTGGTGGGAGAAACAAGAGGTCAGCTGAGGGCACAGCAGGGGGGGTGGGGCTATCAATCAGTAGGGTCCAGGCAGAAAGAAGGGACCTGGGCAGGGAAAGCAGGACTCGACCAGAAGGGAAGGTGGTAAAATACACATCAGGGGACTTAGGGGTGGGAGGAGCATGTGGGCCAGCCAGTGCTATGGGCTGAGTTGTGCCCCCCTCATAAAAGATATGTTGAAGTCCTAACCCCAAGTACCCAGAATGTGACCTTATTTGGAAATAGAATTGTTTGAGCTGTAATTAGGATGGGGTAATACTGGAGTAGGGTTGGTCCCTAATTCAATATGTCTGGTGTTCTTTAAGAAGATGACCTTGTGAAGAGAGAGACGCAGGGAGAACGCCTTGTGAAGACAGAGGATTGGCGTGATCCATCTACAAGTCAGTGAACATCAACGATTGCCAAACTATCAGAAGCTAAAAAGGGGCAAGGAAGGATTCCCCTACAGGTTTCAGATGGAGCAAGGCCCTGCTGACTCCTTGATTTTGGACTTCTAGCTTCCAGAACTGTGAGATAATAAATTTCTATTAAGTCACCCAGTTTGTGGTTACAGCAGCCCTGGGAAACGAATACAGCCAGGAGGTGACAGGATGGATCTGGGGTGGGAAAGGTAGGGACCCTTCCCAGGAAATGGCCAGTTGGATAGATGAGAAGGACCTGGAGCCAGTGGAAAGGAGGTGGGTGTCAAAACAAGAGCAAGATGCCCTTGTCCTCCCCGAGTGTGGTCCCAGGCCCTGACCCCACAGAGTGAGCTGATTCCAAGGACTGGACGGGTCCCAGATTCTCCAGAGTCTGTTGAGGTGGTCTTACCACAAAGGCCAGACCTGTCACATTCAACAGTCATTCAAGAAAGTTATAAAACCCTAATGGGAGAGGTAAATGATAATTTAAATAAATAACCCCTCACACAAGACAGAGGGGAATAAAGGTAGTGTCCAAGCCAATATACAAATTTCATACCATGGCCATTGAAATTTCAATGGAGGCCTTTTGTCAAACTTCCTGAAGTGACTGCAGAATTCATCCAGAAACAAAAATCAATTGGTAAGAACGCCAGAGAATTTTGGGGGGAGAACAAGAGAACAATGGAACAATGACAGACAACTCCCCCTACCAGAATTCAAAACACAAAACAACATGACAACGATAAAAGCCCTATGGTACCAGGTTAAAAGTAGAAAGTCAAGAGTCATAGGGGGGATATTTCACAAATGAATCTAAGTTGATACATTAGGAACAAATAATTCACCAATGGGAGAAAGAAATTTTCCTCCCCTGAAATAAATGCTGTCGGGACAACTGCTATGTAGCAAAGAATTTAACTTGTTCATATATTTCACACCAAAATTAATTCCACATTTGTTTAATAGTTAAATTATTTCAATATATGGAAGAGGGGGAAATTTTAATTTTCAAGGTCATAAAATTATCAGTAATAATAATTTTTTATTATTATTACTAGGTTTATTTTTTTTTAGCTTTTGTATGTAAACTAAATTTAAGAAAGTAAAAAACCAAGGCAACTGTGTTTCTTTGCTAGGGCTGCCGTAAAAGTAACACAGACTGGGTGGCTTAACAATCTAAACTTATTTGCTCACAATTCTGGAGGCTAGAAGTCTGAGATAAAGGTGTCAGCGGGTTGGTTTCTTCTGAGGCCTCTTTTCTTGGCTTGTAGATGGCTGTCTTCCTATATCTTTACATGGTCTTCCCTCTGTGGGTCTGTGTGTCCACATTTCCTCTTCTTATAACAGGTGAATTATATTTGATTAGGGCCCACCCTAATGACCTCATTCTAACTTAATTATCTCTTTAAAGGCCCTATCTACAAACACAGTCACATTCTGAGGTATTGGGAGTTAGGACTTCAACATATGAATTTGAGGGGGCCACAATTCAGCCCATAATAGCAACAGAAAGGAAAATATTTGGGATATGGTGAATAAAAGTTTAATATTCAAAATAGATAAAGTACTGATATAAATTTAGGGTCTATATTCAGTATTCACTGTCAGGGCTACTGCAAGCCCTTCTGCCACCCGCTTGCCCCACCAGGTAGACACAGCCCTGTGCTGCTGCTCCCCATTCAGTGGGTGGAGCATTGTTTGGTATTCCTTGGCCATGTGCCCTTGAGCAGTGAACAACCTGCCTGACCATACTCAGAGATCCAGGGGCTGGTGGTCAAAGAAGTGAACAGAGAAGTGTGAGTAACCCCGTGGAAAAATGTGTCTGCACACAGCTGATAGAGCAGTGGGACCACTGATGCACTCATATATTGCCCAGGCAATTCCAAAATGTGATGAGCGGTTGTGTATGGAGAACTGTACATTCTCTAATCTCCCAGATGATACTCAGATAATCCATAGCTTTGACCTAGGCATGAGAACCCAGCTGGGAGAGGTATCACCAATGGTAGGAGTTAAAAAGCAGTGTGCGCAAAGTTAGTCACAGAAGTGAAACATTTAGAAGCAATAGAGAATCAGAAATTGGAGGTAGCAATATTAGGAGAGGGAAGAGCATGATAATAGTCATAAAGAGGCAAGTGTGACTGGTGCTGATGCTGAGAAATAAGTAAGTGCTAAATGCTAAGAGGAAGAAAAGAACCTGACATAACATGCACCTAGTCATAGGGCTGCATTTTGCAGAAATGTGTGAGTGCTTAACAGAACACAGAGGACTTGCTAGCTGTCAGATGAGGGCAGGAGAAGATGTCCTGCCCCACTCAAGTTGATCTAAAACTCCTCCATTCAGGAATACTACTCAGCCATAAAAAAGAATGAAATAATGCCATTTGCAGCAACATGGATGAACCTACAGATTATCATACTAAGTGAAGTAAGTCAGAGAAAAACGAATACCATATGATATCACTTATATGTGGAATCTAAAATATGACACAAATGAACTTATTTACAAATCAGAAACAGACTCACAGACATAAAAAACAAATTTATGGTTACCAAAGGGGAAAGGGTGTGGAGGAGGGATAAATTAGGCATATGGGATTAGCAGATATAAACTACTATATATAAAATAGACAACAAGGTCCTACTGTATAGCACAGGGAACTAGATTCAATATCCTGTCATAAACCATAATGGAAAAGAATATGAAAATTATATATATCTCTATATATCTGAATCACTTTGCTGTACATCAGAAACTAACACAACATTGTAAATCAACTATACTCCAATGAAAAGAAAAAAAAAGATCAGAACTCCTCCATTCAGGAAGATGTCCCCCCAAACCAGAGGACATTTTCTACTCCCTATGGCCAAGCCAGGGTCAGAAGACAACCACCTTGTCACCCTCCTAAACACAAACCAGGTGGTCAATTCCTAGGTGTGTTGAACTCAGGACACATGGCTGTAGACAGAGATACAGACCATTCACCTGGGCCTGGGCAGCACTGAGGGTGTGGGAAGAATGACAGAGCTGGGTGTCACCTTCCCAAATAGACGCACACCACTGCACCCCCAGGAACCTCCATACATACCCCCGCAGGGATATGGTACCAGGGATACCCTCCCACATCTCCCCGCAGACATACCTGTACCCCATACACATACCCAGACCCCCAAAGACACACCTACAACCCCCAGACACATAAAATCTATACATAAACCCACACACACCCACAAAAAACCCTGCAGACACACACCCACAACCCCCACAGAAATACACACAGTCACAGACATATATACCACACATACAGACACTTCCCACAAAAACATACTCTCAACACATAAACCCACACACCTATGGACGCACACACCTCACCTACAAATCCCTATAGACGCCCACAGACACATATCCACCACGACTTCCCCACCCCCGATCCAGACATGCACATACCCCACACACGTCCCTCCACAGACACACAGACACACAGACACACACACACACCACACACACCACACACACCACATACACATGCACCTTTTTGACAAGACTGAGTTACTCCAGTCTCATTGGACAAAATGGCCTGTGGGCTCCCATTTGAGATTCTTGATGATAAATACAGGCTTTTAAGGGATCAAATACTCCAGCCTCATGATCCTCTGACCTCCTTCTGAGGGGTCACGTGGGCGTCCTCACTGGCCAGCCTGGGGTGACTTCACTGGGACCTGTCAGAGTTTGCCCAGCCCCTTTAACTCTGGGAGTTCTCTAAAGCAGGCTTCCTCGCACCCGGGTGTACTCACCACCCCGACAGATGCCACAGGCCCGTGTCCAATGCACACACCCAGGGCGTGTGCTGTGGCACCCACAGTTCTCCCACCCACCCACCTTCCAGGCTCCTGAAGGCTCTAGGGCCCTAGGTAAGGGGAATCGAGGGAGCGGAGGGACTGGGGGGACATAGCGGACATAGCACAGGTAGGATTGTCAGCTGCCCCCTGAAAGACAGCAGCTCCCTCCTAGGGTGTAACCACCCTGGGTCCCTCATCTTCACTCCCACCAGCTTATGTTCCCAAGAGGGAGAAGAAGGGAGAGATACACAGCAACACTCTAAGGCCATGAAACATTAATCTCCCGCAGTCCGATCCCCTTATACTGCTCTCACTGTGACCTGACCCCTGGCCTGAGGGACTCTCTGGGGCGAGGGGCACTGGAGCCAGCTGGTGGGTAAAACATGGCATTTGAGGCCAGACATACTCATCTCACCTGATATCCACTTTCCTCCCTCCCCTCACAACCCAAGTTCCAACCCACTAGACAGGAGAGGGTGGCCAAACGCTTTATCCTGTCTCCAAACCTCACCCAGAACCCACTCTAGCTAGGACCTGGGGGGAGGAAAAGGTCAAATATTTTACTCCACCCTCAAATATTTTACTATCCTCTTCCCCTCAGAGCTTCCAGGGAGTTAGGCTTATCTCCCCCAACTCAAACTCTCAGTCCCCCATACAGTACCCCTGATGCCCCCCGCTTCCCACCTAGACCCTAAATGCCGGCCCAGTCCTCCTGCTGAGGAGGTGGGACTTAAATGGGCCCTGGCTGAGAATGGCAGCTTCCCACCCCTTGCCTTCCTGGCTGTCTGGGTGAGGGTCTCTGGGGGCCCCTCTGTACCGTAGTGGCTGCCTCTGGCTGTGGCCTTGGCCAGGCTCTAGGCAAGGTCCTTCCAGGGACGTTTCTGGGGTCGTGTCTTCCTCTGGCGCCTGCAGCCACCGGAGCTCCTCCGGCTGCAGGGCCTGGTACCAGGGTGGGGGCCCGCCTTCAGGGGCCAGCACAGGGCTGGCAGCCTCCTGATCAGCTCCATCAGCCCCTCTGCCCCCTGGCCTCACCACGGCCCCTGGGAGCTGCAGGAATCGCTGCATTGGGCACCAGGTCCTGCTCCAAAATGGGACTGAGCTGACCAGGGAGCTGGGGATGCCTGTCACTGTAACCAGACGGCCCGCCCCGAAACTCAGAAACTAGACACTGGCGGGGAGGGAGGCTCTGGTTTCCTCTTCACTGCTCAGAGACAAGGACTCACGATGGGGAGGAGGGCAGGGACTGGGGACAGGGCCAACCCCCAATCTCCAGGCAGGGGACTAGGGGGCAGGAGAGCTGATCCAGACAGAGGTGGGGCATCCCTCTCCTCCACTCTCATGCCACAACTGGACCTCTGCCTCCTCAGAACAGCTCTTCCTCAGAAATCTTGTACACCCTTCTCACTCTGACCCTAACCATCTTGATCCTCACCTGTCTTTCCAAGGCCATTTCCTTGATTTTTTCCTTCCTATCAGCACTCTCTTATCTCTCCTTCCTCCATACTTGGCCTAGGCCCCCCAGGTCCACCCCTCCAATCTGCTTCTTACTCACATCCTTGGCCCTCTTGTCCCCTCAGCCCCTACCCTGCCAGGAGTGGTTAGTTTATTTGCTCTATTTCAAACCCCCTTGATGCTCCTCAAATTCCCACCCACAGCCTTGCCTTTGCAGCTTCACTACTGGCTTCTCACAGAAAATAAAGGCTTTAGATCAAATCCCCCGCAGCTCCCAAGCATCTGCATCTACTCTCTCCTCTCCTGTCCTCCTCCCTCTGGGCAGAGCTGGTCCTCCTTGAGGCCAGGCCAATCCTCCCACCCAGCTCTGTAAGCCTCCCCTCCCCTCTCTCCTTCAATTCCTTTCAGCCTCTCCCACACGGCTGGCTCCTTCCCATCAGCAGTTAAACTTGCTCTGGGCTCTCCCATCCTAATAATTAACAAACAAAAATAACAACAAAAATAAAATAAACAAACCTTCTTGAACTGATGTTCTCCTCTGGCAACTCTTTCCCTCTCTCCCCCTTACAGTCACACTTCTTGAAAGCAAAATTCCCATCCACTGTGTTTTATTTATTTACCTCCCCTTCACTCCTCTATTCACTTTAATCTGGCTTCCCATGCTGATTAGAATTTAGGGCTGAGGCGCCACGATGTCTACAAATTATATGGCTCAGCCAAAAATATAGACAGATGGTTAGATAAGGCAAAATGGCAGAATGTCATCAATGGTTGAATCTAGAGGGAGGGCACACATTCATTGTATTATTCACTCAACTCTTCTGTATGTTTAAAATTGTTCATCATAGAATGTTGGGGAAAAATAATCTAGCCCCTCCTCTTCTGACTTTGCCAGAACTATTCTCCCAGGGCAGAAGGTGGGGAGTAAAGCAAGAAGGGGTTGACCTGCTCTTTGTCTAACCAATGGTCATGATTGCTTTCCTTGTTTGAGTTGACCTCAGTGGGCATTGACACTGCTGATCGCTTCCTTCTTGAAACTACATTTTATTTTTCCTCCTTCCCTTGGCTTACTTTTTCTCAGTTACTTTGAAACACTTTTCCCCTGCTCTCTGGTCACTCTTAATTCCATGTCTTCAGGGTTCCTACCTGTGCCCTGTCTGAACTCATTTTATATTACATGCTCCCTAGGTTCTCTTGGCTTCCTTTTGTGGCTTTGATGGATATATATAATAATCTCCTGGACTCCAAATCCTAACATCCAGCTACCTACTAGACTTGAATGTATTATACCTCAGAGTCTACAATCTCAGCATGTCAAAAGCCATTATTTTCCACAAATTTGCTTGTAATGTCTTTTTCCCCAATTACCCTGTATGGCACCACCATCTATCCAGTTACAAGAACTAGTAACCTGAGATTATCCTTATCTTCTCCCAGCCCCTTCCTCTTACCTTTCCCCCCAGTTAATCATCACGTCTGGGGCTTCTACCACCTAAAATAGCCCTCAAGTCCTGTGCCTCGCCCATAGTCTCGGCCACCATCATGTCCTCCCCCCTAACTTCAGCCCCCTTCACTTGTCTCCTGCTGAATCCAGCACCCCTCCAATCTCTTCTCCACAACCCAGCCTGGGATCCTTCTAAAATGCAAATCTGCTATTGCCTGCTTAGAACCCTTCAGTTGCGCCGCCCCCCCCCCCCCGACCTTGGCATCTCCCGACCTTCATTTCTGGTCATTCTGGTGGCTTGCACAGAGATTCTGCCCTCACCGTATTAGCACCTACAAAACCTGTGATCTAGCTCTCCTTCACGTCCACACCTTGCTAAAAGCTCTTTCCTCTGCCTGAAACATCCCTGGCTCTCCCCTGTCCCTTCTCTCCTGGCACAGGGACCAGCTCCTCTCACCGCTCTGACAGCCCCCGCTACCCTGAACTGTCACTGACAGCTTCTTCCCTGTGTCCCCCTCTAGAGCAACTTGAGGACAAGGACTGTCTCATGTTCATGGCTGCATTCACAGTGACTAGGACGAGACTCGATACAGTAGGCCCTTAAAAAGGCTTGTTTCAAAATTTACGAATAAACGAACGAATGAGCCAAAGGCGGAAGGGAAGAGTGGGAAGTTAAGGTAGGGCTGAACTATAGGGGCAATGTGGGGAGCAGGAGTGTGAGCGCTAGATGGGAGATGGGGATGAGAACATGGGGACCAGAATGAGGGAAAATGGATTTGTAGGAGAGGCCAGGCCTGGGAGGTTCTGAGTCTATTCCAGGACGGGCCTTCCTGGACAGGCCCCAGGCTCAAGCTTGCTGGTTCTGACCCCTCACCCACGTTATTTTGGAGTCAATTTGCCACACGCGAAAAAAGGCGGAGAACGCGTGTAATCCAAACCTACTAACAGAAACACCTGGGGCGAGAGGATTGGTCCTCCAGAAAGAGAGACGGCTGGCCCATCCCCCACCAGCCTCCCACCCCCTTCCCAGGTCGCAGGCCGGCCCCTCACTGCGGGATACTGCCGTTGGGGACGGGCGTCGCGAAGGCCCGTGACCGCGGCGGGAGGGGGCTGGGCAGGCTTCCGGTGCGCGCCGCCGGGGCCCGGCCTGGGCGCGGCCGACTGGCCTGTGCGCTGTCCATGGTACCGGAGCGCATGTTTCCAGGCCGGCCCGGGCACAGCCACCCTCTCGGCGGGCTCCCTCACCGCTTGTAGTCGGAGGAGAAAATGCCGCCGCTCGCCGGGTCGTGGCCGTACTCGGGCTCCCCGGGGCCAGCAGAGCCGCCCTTGTCTTCGCTGTAGGCGGGGGCGGCCGACATGGGGCGGCAGGGGAGGTCGCGGGCTTCGTTGGGATGGTCGCGGCGCCTCCGGGATGCGGCAGGGACCGAGGAAGGGAACGCAGGCCGGACAGGCGAAGTCGGCTGCGCGGCCTGGGCTCCGCAAAGGCCGCAACCTGCGGTGGCGGAGGCAGCGCGCGGATTTATCAATCTGGGATGCTCGCGTGAAGATTCTTAAAGGTACCGGCGCCTGCGGAGCGGAGGGCGTGTCCGAGGAGGGAGCAGGAGGGGAGGTGTAGCAGGGTCTGGCCCCGCCCCAATCCCTCGGAAATCCCTCCACCCCCCAGTAAGGAAGGTTCCTGCCCTTTAAAGGGACTGATGCAGCTCCAGGTCTGGGGGGGGGGGCGGTGGAGGTTGCTGGACTGATTATGGGACAGCCTTCTGGGGATGCAGAACGTCTTTACCTACCACAGACCACCGGGTCTCGGTGGAACGGCCTCTAGGGGCTCCACTCATCCCAGATACTAGCGCGGATGCTCGCCCACGCTGTGGAAGGAAAGGGCGGGGGTGGGGGAGGGGTAAGAGAAAGCTGTGCAAAAGGGTTTCTTGGAGATGTTGGAATTTAAGGAAGGTTGGTCCAAGAGCGCCAAGGAGCCTACAGCATGCTGCTGTAGATGTAGATGCAGATGTAGAGAAATGGGGACAGAATAGAGGGGAATGTGAACCCCGAATTCAGCTTTGGAAAATAGTTTAATAACCATTTCTGAAGCCCTCATGCCCACCCAGGAATGCCTGAGGTCATGGCTAGTCCACGGTCAAGTCCACATCCACCGAAACCTAGGAAAGAAGGGGAAGGGAAGAGGGTGGGTTAGGGTCTGGTGTGACTGCCAAGACTCTTGGATCATGTGAGGCCTTCAGCTCCTCCCCCAAGGCCCAAGGTACCCCAAGGAAAGACGGCCTGGATCCAGAGGGAAAGTGGTGACTGGGTTGGGGGAAGGGGTGGGTTCTAGTTGACTTTGGGGCATCAGGTTGAATAGCTGGGGTCTTTTGGCTGGACTTCAGGGAGAAGGTGAGAAGGCCTGGATACGGAGTGTGGAAGGGTCCATAGGGCTGAGTCTTGATCTATAGATTAGGATACAGGTGTCTCCAGAACCAGAATTGGTGGGCCCGGGTGGAAATGGGCGGGGCCGGAAAGGTGGAATTTGTCTCTGTAGGTGGGTTCCATTGGAAAATGGGAATAGGGACTGACCAGGACCATGGCAGCACCTGGCTGAAGTAGGCTGAAGTAAATAGATGTGCCCAGTATCTGTGAGCTGGGATCTTCCTGGAGTGAACCCAAAAGGGTTTCAGAGGAGTAGAACCTTGATGAGTTAGCAGGCCTAGTTTGCTTCTGGGGGCTTTGGGTCTGCCAGAGGAAAGTGGATCTTGAGTTTGAAGAACGTGGCCTGGGTGGGGAGGGAGGGCCTGAATTTTCCAGGAACGCATTGGTTAGCTGCATTTGTTAACTGGCTCTGGAGGTGACGTGGGGTCCTGCATGGGTAGCTGGGCCGTGCACACTGAACTAGTGGGACTCCGGGCTATTTGTAGGGGGTCCAGGTTGGGCTCTAGGCCGAGCAGTGCAGTGCAGAGTGCACGCAGTTGCTGTGCGTGGGGTGATAGGGAGGTAGGTCAGCGTCCAAGGCTTTGCATATGCGGTGCTCCAGCCGCCCTGTCTACACAGCACCCTCCAAAGCGAGCGGGAGCGCAGCAGCAGTCGCTGCCGTTGTTTGGACACAACCCCTTCGCAGGAGCCAAGAAACATGAGCGGCCCGCGGCCACCAGGATTCTTGCATCACCAGACAAGGATCACCAGACAAGTGCGGGTCAGAGCCAGGTCAGGTCCTGTGTCTCCAGCCCCAAGATCCAGCCTGCATCCCTATCTCCCAGGATCCCGCGGCCCTGAGCCCCATACCCTGGGTGCCCAACTGCCTGTCTTCAGAGACTCACACCATGAGCTCAGGACCTGCAGTCTTCATCCCCGTGAGGCCCACCCACTGGTGGAGCTGGGCTTGATGGGTAGCCTCTGTTCGGAGACTAAGGCCTGTGTTCCAGATGAGATACTCACCCTCAAAGTGGATGATCTCTCTGTGGCTGCAGTACACGCCCACGTGGGCCCCGCACCAGCATCCAGTGGGTGACACCAACCTGACCAGGAAGAGGTCTCCTGGCTCAGGTGCTACACGGCCTCTAAGTGTTGACCCAGGAAAGCCTCAGACAGGAAGAACTTAATGGTGCTGACTGCCCCAGTCAGGGCCTGGGAGGAGAAATGGACCAGACCACCGGGTGTTTGCAGGCTGGGATGAGGGAGAAGCCTCTGATCATTGGGTCAGATGGGCCACCCAGGGCTCAGGGAGACTTGGCTTGGGGCTAAGCCTGAGGTGAATGTCTTCGCTACCCCACACATGCCTCCCTGTGCTGAGGAACTTCAGAGGCCTGGATATCATGGATAAATTCTGCCCTGAGCCACCCTTCAGTTTCCAGCAGTTGAGACCTCCTCCTTATGCAACGTTTTCTTCTCATCTCAAATTCCAACCTCGCCATTCCCCTCCCCTCCTCCTCCTTTAGGACCCCCTTTCCCAGTCATCTCCCATCTTGCCATTCCCTGGAGGCAACACCAGGGGCATGTGAACCTGAGAGGAGCAGAAGTCCTGAAGAAACAGAAACCTGGGGGACTTCCCTGGTGGTCTAGTGGTAAAGAATCTGCCTTCCAATGCAGGGGACGTGGGTTTGATCCCTGGTCGGGGAACTAAGATCCCACATGCCATGGGGCAGCTAAGCTCGCGTGCCACAACTACTGAGCTCGCGCGCCTCAACTACAGAGCCCACGTGCTCTGGAGCCCAAGCACCTCAACTAAAGAGCCCATGCACCCTGGAGCCCGCATGCCACAACTAGAGAGAGAAAAATCCACATGCCACAACTAGAGAGAAGCCCGTGTGCCACAATGTGTGCCACAATGAAGAGCCCTTGCCACAATGAAAGATCCCACATGCTGCAACTAAGACCCAATGCAGCCAAAAAATAAATTAAATAAAATAAATAAAATAAAAAAGAAAGAAACAGAAACCTGGGTGAGATCTAGACCCAAGACAGGCATCTCCTGCCAAGTCTGAGAGGAGAAAGACCCTCCCACAATCTCAGCCACCAACATCTATTAAGCTGCTGCTCATTGATGCTTCATACAATCCCACAAGATGGGAACATATCTGCATTTTCAGGATAAAGAAACAGGTTTCCAAAAGTTACACTTTGCTGGAGTGCACACAGCTTAATGTATGTCTGCATGACTCTTTCGTGTGCCCTTTGACCTAAACATCAGTCACCTCCCTTACCTCCTTTTCCTCTATAAGGAAGTGAGAAATACATTTAGTTCAGGTTTCTCCTATCTTTACTGGGAACAAAGGGCTTTGGGGACCTGGGAGGATGGCCTGCGTGGTTGTGCCTGAGCTTTGGTCTCAGAGAGAGCCTGGGAAAGGGGGTGAAAGTAGGGCCTGCCTCCCCTGCCCCTGACCCTTCCCTTCCCTCCTGGCCCCAGTCCATAGTATCCTCTACATATTCCGGAGTGAATCTCAATTTTCCCAAACTGGGAGCTGTGGAAGACTCAGGGGACCACCTCATCCCAGTTTGCCTGGGGCTTTCCAGGGTTTAAAATTAAAAACCCTACATCCCAAGAACCCAGGAAAACTTGGACAGTTGGTTACCTTAGGCTGAGGTCTCCCCTCTCCCATCTCTCTTGACCTCGAGACCACAGGGAGGACCCAGTCATGTGAACAGCCCTTTGGACTTTGGTCACACTCTCCTGAAATCCACCAGCAGCATCTCTTGCTTCCCACTCCCCCCATACCCACTGGGCCAAGCAGAGGTCACAGCTGTGGAAGAGAGTGGACTGTCCTGGCCCCTACTGGGGCAGCAGGAACCCCACCTGGAGAAAAGATAAGCTGAGGATTTCTGCTCCAGTTACCTGGGATGTGAAGCTTATCTAGGGAGGGGAAAAAACCCAAACAAACAGCTGTCACCACCTGGCTCCTGAGGAGTGAGGGTCCAAACCACCACCCCTCTGGCCTCTCCCCACTCAGGCTGTGCACGGTGCACGTGGGACTGTCTGTCTGTGCGTCAATGTGTGGCTATGCATTTGGCGTGCCCATGAGTCTGTTGCAATACTGGATACAGGACTGGGAGACCAAGTCCGGGCTGTGCCACTTCTCTGTATGGGACATCAAATAAGCCACTTCTTCCCTCTGGGCCTCAACTTCCTCATCTGTGAATTGGGGATAATAAGCTTGGAAGGCTGGGCATCACAGAACCATTGGGAGGCACTGAGAGCTCTTTGTGAGCAAGACAAGGAGAGATGGGCAGCTTTTGTTTATCTTTGGCCTGCACCTGAGCATGCAGAGCTGGGCGTCAAGGGAGGAGGGGTGGGGAGAAAGTGTCTTTCTCATCTCACAGGAGAAAAACAATGGGCCCTCAGAAACTGGCTGCCTCTTTGAGAGCCCTGCCCCAGAGCTCTTAGGAAATCACGCAGCTGGAAAGGCTCTGGAGAGCAGGGCCCCACCCCTGACTCTCCCTCTGAAAAGTTCCCCAGTGGTGAATACTCTGGCCACCATCAGCTGGGCCCCTGGACTTTGAGTCAGGGTCTGGATGAGGAGGTGACCCTTCAGTTAGGGGATCTAGGCCTATATGTGGGGCTCCATCCATAATGATAATATTTATTGCCAGAAACTGTGCTAAAACCCCACTTAGCCCTAACAGTAATGTAATGAAATAGATACTGTTGTTATCCTTCCAATTTAACAGAAAGGGAAACAGGCTTGGAGAGGTTGCCAAGGTTACAAACTAGTAAGTGGGGGAACCAGGATTCAAGCCCAGGCAGTCTGGTTCCAGCGCCCATGACCTTAACCACTGTATAGCACTGCCTCCCTCATGCTGCTGGCATGAGCACCCGCTTCCCCAGACCCCACCACCAGGAATTACTGACCCCCTGTATTCTTCCTGACCTTCCCCTTGGCTTTCATTGAGCCAAGCTGCCATTTTCTTTGTGCAAGGTCCCAGAGCTGTGAGCAAGAGCCCAGGGGACAGAGCATCCCATTCTCTGGGCACCTGGCCTGAAATGCTGCCCATCCCATTGGGGGTCCTCACTGGGGACCTGATCTCTTTCTCCTTTCACTCTGATGGAGAATTTCAGAGGAACAGCGGTGAGAGTGGCCCTGCAACTGGGTATGGGGTGACAGGCAGTCTCCTTGGGGCCCTGCCCTTCCCCCAGAAATCCCTGAAGGACCTCACCCAGTCAGGTCCTACCACTGAGCACAGGGCTTGTGGGGTCATTGTGGTGGCCCTTGGTGGTGTGGCTATGGCCTAGCCCCTCCTGTCCCCCTTCAGTCTAGCCCTGGACAAAGGGTTCCTCTGTGGGAAGCAAGGTTTTGGGGTCATTGCTCTCAGCCGGCCATCTCCAGCCAGAACAAGGGTTGGGGCTCCCCACTGGGGCAGAGCAGACCCTTCCTTTGAGTCCCCAGCACACCCTGGGCTGGCCCTTCCTTCTCTTACAAAACCTTTGGTCCCCACCCCCACCTTGGCCCAGTGATCCCACCTGAATCCTAGCCCCGAGCCCAAGCAGCTCACCTTGCAGTCGTCACCTCTGTACCTTGCTAGGTGCTCTCCTTCTGTGGCCAGAGCAGGGAAGACTAGCTGTCCGCCCCTGAGGCAGACAAAGGAGCCAAGCAGGAAGCCCAGGGGCCCTGTTCTGAGCATCACCACCTGGGCCATTCTGATTGCAGCACTCCCTCCTCCTGGCAGCTCTGGGGACAGGTGGCAGCCAGAGACCGTAAGGCTGGGGCCTGGGGTGGGTAACTGGTGCCCCCACCCAGCTCTCTCCCCTCCTCCTGGTGTTCAGCCCCTACCCCATACCCGCTTGTGCTTGCAGTGCCACTTGTGCCTGCAATCTGAAACTACCTTTCTCCCCTTACTGGCCTCCAGGGTACACAGATGCCCCATCTTCACCTTATTGTGGTCAGAGAGCAAACTTCGTATGATTTCAGTTCCTTTTAATTTGTTGAGACTTATTTTATTGACTAACCTATGGTCTATATTAGTGAATATACTATATGCACTTGAAAATGTTCATTTTGCACATTTAGGGTACAGT
Source organism: Lagenorhynchus albirostris (assembly GCF_949774975.1). Taxonomy (NCBI): domain Eukaryota; kingdom Metazoa; phylum Chordata; class Mammalia; order Artiodactyla; family Delphinidae; genus Lagenorhynchus; species Lagenorhynchus albirostris. The sequence continues at coordinate 162,660,429 of NC_083095.1, read as the reverse complement.
ATTCTATAAATATTAGTTAGGTCAAGGTGGTTGATAATGTTGCTCAGATCATCTATGTCTTTACTGATTTCTTGTGTAGTTTTTCAATGAATTAATAGAGGGATTAATTGTCCATTTCTCCCTTCAATTCTGCCAAATTTTGCCTTGTGGATTTTGAAATTCTATTATTAGATACATAAACATTTGATTATTGTTATGTCTGTCTGATGAATTGAACCTTTATGGTTATGGATGTCATTCCTCATCTTTGCTAATAATTTTTGCTTTGAAGTCTATTTTATCTGATATGCTCACTATTTGTAGCTATATCTTTTACAATTCATTTACTTTTGATCTATCTGTGTCTTTATATTTAAAGTGCATCTCTTGTAGACAGAATATAGTTGAGTCTTGCTTTTTTATTCATTTTGGTAATATCTGCCTTTAAATTGAACCATTTGTTGTTCCATAGATATTTAATGTAATAATTGATACGGTTGGATTTTGAGCTACTATTTGTTTTTTTCCCTTCTGACTTTTGTTCCTTTCTTCTCCTTTTCTGTCTTCTTTGGGCATATTCAATTTTTTTTTAAAGAATTTCACCCAATTAAAAAAAAAAAGAACTTCATTTTACATATTGACAGCTGTACCTCTTTGTCTATATTTTAGTAGCTTCTCTAGTACTGCAATATAACTATGTACTTAAGCTTTCACAATCTACTTAGTGATGATATTGTACGATGTCACATAAAATGTAGAAGTCTCATAATCAAATAGGTCCATTTACTACAATCCTTGCCCTATCCTTTATGCTTTGTTGTATGGATCATATCTACACACATTAGAAACTCCACAAGATGATGTCATAATTTTTGCTTTAAACTGTCCTGCATTTTAAATAAAGTAGGAAGAAAAGAGTCTTTCATATTTACCCAGATATTTACCATTTCTGATCCCTTCATTCATTCATGAAGGTCTAAGATTTTCCCTGATATCATTCCCCTTTAGCCTAAAGAATTTCTTCCAGCATTTCTTGTGGTGCAGATCTGCTGGTGGATGAATTCTCTTAGATGAATTCTTTTATCTGAAAATAACTTTATTTCAACTTCATTCATCCTATTGGATGTAAAATTCTATATTGACAATCTTTTTCTTTCAGCAGTTTAAAGATTTTCCTCCACTGTCATCTGACCTTCACAGTTCCAGGTGAAAAATCAAAGATAACTCAAATTATCGTTCTCCAGTATGTCATGTATTGTTTATCTTCACTATTCAGATTTTATATTTGTTTTCAGCAGTTTGACTATGACGTACCTAGGAGTGGTTGTCTTCAGTTATATCTCATTGTGGTGCCCTGAGAATTTTGAATATATACATTTTTGTCTTTACCAAATTCGGGGATTTTTGCCATTATTTCTTCACATTTTTCTGCCTTGGTTTCTCTCTCCTCTCATTCTCTAACTCCAGTTAATACCATCACCTTAATATTGTTTGATATGTCATTTTTTTTTCAGTCTTTATTCTCGTCTTTTGACTGAGATGTCTCCTGGTATTTCTTTACTTTCACTGACCCTTTCTTCTGACAACTTCAACTTGCTGTTAAAATCAGTCTTTTTTTTTTAAATAAATTTATTTATTTATTTATTTATTTATTTTTGGCTGCATTGGGTCTTTGTTGCTGTGCGCAGGCTTTCTCTAGTTGCGGCGAGCGGGGGCTACTCTTCATTGTGGTGTGCGGGCTTCTCATTGCGGTAGCTTCTCTTGTTGCCGGGCACAGACTCTAGGCGTGCGGGCTTCAGTAGTTGTGGCATGCAGGCTCAGTAGTTGTGGCTCGCAGGCTCTAGAGCGCAGGCTTAGCTGTGGCGCACGGGCTCAGTTGCTCCGCGGCATATGGGATCTTCCCGGACCAGGGCTTGAACCCATGTCCCCTGCATTGGCAGGTGGATTCTTAACCACTGTGCCACCAGGGAAGTCCCAAAATCAGTCATTTATTTGTTTACTTATTTTCAGTTTTAGAATTTCTATTTTTAAATATAATTTTCTTTTTTCTTAAGATTCTCCATCTATTTATTTGTTATGATTATCTTTTGCATAAAGTTTTTTGTAGATATTTATAATAAATGCTTAAAGGTTTTTTTCTCCCCCCAACATTTGGGTGGTGTAGGTATCTACTGTCATTGTCTGACTTCTCTAATGATGTTGAGCTACATTTTCCTTTTTTGCATGTCTAGGATTTTTAAAATTTGTATAATGGACGTTGGAGATGATACATTGTACAGATTATGGATTCTTTTATCTTCTCCTGAAGAACATTGATTTTTGTATTAGCAAGCAGTCAAATTAATAGCTTGAACTTGACCTGAAGCTTGTGGAGTTCTGGCTCACCCCTTTGTTACGGCGAGTCTGTTTAAGTTTCACCATTATTATTAGGGTGAATTCCTTAGTCCTGCCCCATAGTCTTCTAAGGCATAGCCCCTATGGAATTTCAGTGGGCAGCCTAAAGGCATTTACCAAGCCCCTTTAAATTTGTGGAAATCAAACTACAAATTTTGTCTCCCTTGCAGTACACAGCAGCAGAAATATCTCCCTTTCGGCTGTTGTTTCCCACTAGGCTCCTTGGAGTCTCACCCAGTGGATGTGCAGTAAGGAGTTATCCAAGGATTTGTGGGATTTTTTAAAAAATAAATTTATTTATTTTATTTATTTATTTTTGGCTGTGTTTGGTCTTCGTTGCTGTGTGCAGGCTTTCTCTAGTTGTGGTGAGCGGGGGCTACTCTTTGTTGTGGTACGCATGCTTCTCACTGCGGTGGCTTCTCTTGTTGCAGAACATGGGCTCTAGGCACACGGGCTTCAGTAGTTGTGGCACACAGGCTTAGTTGCTCCGTGGCATGTGGGATCTTCCTGGATCAGGGATCAAACCCGTGTCCCCTGCATTGGCTGGTGGATTCTTAACCACTGTGCCACCAGGGAAGTCCCTTGTAGGAATTTTATGTGCAGGTTTAGGGGATCCCCTCTCTGTAGATACCTCCTTTCTGGGGTATTCCCCCCTCAGTTTCCAGCTGCTCCACCCTGAAATTTATCCACTGATGTCTTAAGCCAAGAAGTTCTGTGGCTTTCTGCATGAGGTTTAGCCACACCACACTATACAGATGGGGGAGGGCCCTAAGGGGAAAGCTTTGGAAAGACAGAGCTCATCCAGTGTGGTTCTCTTCACTCCAGGGTCAAATCGCCAGGTTCTGTTGGCTCTTGATTGCTCCAAATAATTTTTAATTTTTTCTTTTAAATTAACATTTAGGGACTTCCCTGGTGGTGCAGTGGTTAAGAATCCGCCTGCCAATGCAGGGGACATGGGTTTGATCCCTGGTCCAAGAAGATCCCACATGCCGCAGAGCAACCAAGCCCATTGCCACAACTACTGAGCCTGCACTCTAGAGCCCGCGAGCCACAACTACTGAGCCCACAAGCCACAACTACTGAGCTCACGTGCCACAACTACTGAAGCCCGTGCATCTAGAGCCCATGCTGCGCAACAAGAGAAGCCACCGCAGTGAGAAGCCTGCACACCACAACAAAGAGTAGCCCCACTCCCTGGTGGCACAGTGGTTAAGAATCCGCCTGCCAATGCAGGGGACACAGGTTCAATCCCTGGTCCGGGAAGATCCCATATGACGCAGAGCAACTAAGCCTGTGGGCCACAACTAGAGCCCACGCAACTACAGCCCATGCTCCACAACAAGAGAAGCCACTGCAATGAGAAGCCTGCATACCACAACGAAGAGTAGCCCCCTCTCTCTGCAACTAAAGACCGCAAGCAGCAATGAAGACCCAATGCAGCTAAAAAGAAAGGAAGGAAGGAAGGAAGGAAGGAAGAATTGGCTATTTTTGTTGTACATTTATATGAATTTTAACACACTAGTAGATTCATCACAATCAACATAGAACAGTTATACCATCCCAAAAAACTAAGCCTTTTAACATCTCATATTAGTATGACCCACATGGAACAATTAATGAACCAATATTGATATATTATTATTAACCAAAGTCCATCCTTTATTCAGATTTCCTTACTTTTTTTTGCTGAGGTCCTTTTTCTGTTCCAGGATTCCGTGCTAGATGCCATTACATCCATCCATCCTAAATACCAAATTACATATTACCAACTAAATATTACATATATATAATATCTCCTTGGGCTTCTCTGGTCACAATAGTTTTAATTTGCATTTCCTTAATATGTTGAACATATTTTCATGTGCTTACTTGTTTTCTGTATAATCCCTCTGGTGAAGTGTTTGTTCAAGTCTTGTACCTTTTTTATTGAGATAGAATTCACATACAATAAAATTCACCATTTAAAAGTGTACAGTTCAGTGGTTTTTAGTATGTTCATAAGCTTGTGCAACCATCACCACTATCTAATTCCAGAACATTTTCATCACCCCCCAAAAACATCCCATATCCACCGAGCAGTCACTCCTCATTCTCCTCTCTACCTTCCCCCAGCTCCTAGTAACCACTGATCTTTTTGTCTCTGGATTTGCCTAGCCTGGACATTTCATATAAATGAAATTATACATTCTGTGGCCTTTTGTGTCTGGCTTCTTTCACTTAGCATAATGTTTTCAAGATTCATCCATATTGTAGTATATATCAGTACTTCATTTATTTTTATGGTCAAATAATATTCCATTGTTTGAATATACCATGTTTCGTTTATCCATTCATCAGTTGATGGACATTTGGGTTGTTCCCACTGTTTGAATATTATGAATAATGCTTCTATAAACATTCATGTACCGGTTTTTATTTGAACTTACGTTTTCACTACTCTTGGGTATATACCTAGGAGTGGACTTGCTGGGTCATATGGTAATTCCATGTTTAACTTTTTGAAGAACTATCCAGCTGCTTTCCAAAGCAAATGCACCATTTTACATTCCTATCAGCACTGTTCCAGTTTCTCCACATTCTTCCCAACACTTGTTGTCTTTTTGATTACAGTCATCCTAATAGGTGTAAAGTGGTATCTCATTGTGGTTTTGATTTGCATTTCTCTAATGACTAATGATGGTGAGCATTTTTCATGTGCTTATTGGCCATTTGTATATCTTCTTTGGACAAATGTCTTCAATACCTTTGTGCATTTTTAATTAGGTTGTGTTTTTATTATTAAGTTTTAGAATTCTTTGTATATTATGGATACTAGACCTTTATCAAATATATGGTTTACAAATATTTTCTCCCATTCTGTGGATTGTCTTTTCACTCTTTTGATAGTATCCATTGACACACACAAGTTTTTTGCTTTGATGTAGTTCATCTAATTTTTTCTTTTGTTGCTTGTGTTTTTGGTGTCTTATCTAAGAAACTATTGCCTAATACAAGGTCACAAAGATTTATATCTATGTATTATTCTAAGAGTTTTTAGTTTTAGCTTTTGCATTTAGGCCTCTTATTCACTTTGTGCTAATTCTTGTTTATGGTATGAGGTAGAGGTCCAACTGCATTCTTTTGCATGTGGATGTCCAGTCATCCTAGCACCATTTGTGAAAGTAGTCTTTTTCCCACTGAATGATCTTAGACTTATTGAAAATCAATTGACCATAGCTATATGGTTTGATTTCTGGACTCTCAATTCTATTCCATTGATCTATGTCTTATGCTAGTACCACATTGTCTTAAATGTGGTAGATTTATAGTAGGTTTGAAACTGGGAAATGTGAATCCTTCAATTTTATTCTTCTTATATAAGATTGTTTTGGTTATTTAAGGTCCTTTACAATTCCATATGAATATTAGGATCAGCTTTTCTGTTTCTTTTTTAAAAGGTAGTTGGGATTTTGATAGGGATTGTGTTGAACTTGTAGATCGGTTTAGGGAGAACTACCATCTTAATATTAAATTTTCCAATCCATGAACATTGGATATCTTTCCAGTTATTTAATTCTTAATTTCTTTCAACAATGTGTTGTGGTTTTCAGTATACAATTCTTGCACTTCCCTGTATAAAATGAATCCTATGTATTATTTTTGATACTATTGTAAATGGAATTGTCTCTTGAATTTCATTCTAAGATTGTTCATTGTTAATGTATAGAAATACAACTGATTTTTGTGTATTGATCTTGTATCCTGCAACTTTGCTGAACTTGTTTATTAGCTCTATTCAGTTTTTTGTGGATATTCTTTAGTATTTTCTAAATATAAGATCACATTACCTTTAAATGGGACAGTTTTACTTTTTCTTTTCCAACCTAGATGCTTTTTATTTATTTTTCTTTCCTAACTGCCCTGGCCTGAACCTCCAGTACTATGTTAAATAGAGTTGGCAAGATCATACATCCTTGTCCTGTTCCTGATCTTAGAGAGATTTTAGCTGTGGGTTTGGTTTTGTGTGTATGTGTGTGTGGGGGTAAATTATACATAATGTAACATTTACCACTTTAACCATTTTTAAGTGTATAGTTCTGTGTCATTTAGTATATTTACACTGCTGTGCAACAATTATCACCATTCATCTCCAGAACTTTATCACTCCAAACTGAAACAACTAGTAATATCTGTCCGAGTCCCCACTTCATTTTATGAGGCTATTGTAACAATATATAAAGCAGACAAAGACCGTACCAAAAAACAAAACAAACAAACAAACAAACAAAACCTTATGGGTCAATCTTTCCTATGAACACAGATGTGAAAAGCTATCTTCTAAAACATTAGCAAACTGAATCAAGAAATGTATTAAAAATTATGACCAAGTTGGGTTTATTCTCAAAATTCAGGCATGGGTTAATATTAGGAAATCTATCAGTATAAATCATTGCATTACTAGATTAAAGAATAAAAGCCATATATTAAATCTTGTTAATTATGTAAAAACATTGAACAAAGTTTAACATCTGCTTACGGTCAAAACCTTTAGCAAATTGGGAATGGAAGAGAACTTACTTAATAAAGGTTATCATGGCAAATATATTTAATGGTAATAAAATGTTAGAGCTTCTGTTATAGGTTGAATTGTGTCCCACAAAAATTCATATGATGAAGTCCTAACCAGTATTTCAGAATGTGACCTTATTTAAAGAGGGTCATTGCAGATGTAATTAGTTAAATTAATAATAGGTCATCAGTGCTCGCTTCGGCAGCACATATACTAAAATTGGAACAATACAGAGAAGATTAGCATGGCCCCTGCGCAAGGATGACACGCAAATTCGTGAAGCGTTCCAAATTTTAAAAATAATAATAAATAATAATAAATAGGTCATCAGGGTGAGTCCTAATCCAATATAACTGGTGTCCTTATAAAAAGAGGAAATTTGGACACAGAGGCAGATACAGACACAGAAAGAATGCTCTCTGAACATGAAGGCAGAGACTAAGGTGATGTGTCTACAATGCTAGGAACACCAAGACTGCCAGTAAACCACCAGAAGCTAGGGAAGAGGCATGGGACAGATTTCCCCTCACAGTTTCAGAAGGAACCAACCCTGCTGATACCTTGGTCTCAGACTTCCAGCCTCCAAAACTGTGTGGCAATAAATTTCTATTGTTTAAGCCACCCAGTTTGTGGTACTTTGTTATAGCAGCCTTCAGAAATTAATACAGCTGGCTTTCAAAATTAGAACAAGACAAAGACGTCTGCTATTAATGTTTCTATTCAACATTGTACTGAAGGTATTATCTAGTATAGGGGAGGAAAAAATTCTCTACCCTTTTAGGGTCCCTGGCTGGGCCTAAGAATTAAATGGACATAGGACAGATTAACAGGAGAAAAGTGTGCACATTTTATTAAATCTTTACATGTACATGGGAGCCTTCACAAGAGAATGAAAACCCAAAGAAGTGACCAGAGCAGGAAGCTTTTATACCTTTTAGACAAAGAAACAATAAATTTGTGAAAAATTGATAAGACAAAGGGGTTTGAGCTCAGGATAGTAAATGGTGAAGAAGTCTGATATAATAGTAAATACATAAATTGATCTCTGCCCCTGGTTCCTGGCACAGAACTCCTAAAACCCTTGTAATTTCCTATGTGATAAGAGCACTAGGAGCATCTTTTGTTCTAATACTTGGTCTTTGGCCCCAGTTCCTAAATGTCTTGGGATTTCTTGGGTGCTGGCAGTGTCTTTTGTTCTGAGGTGACTCTGGGTGGGCTCCTGGATGGAGGCTGGTTACCAGAAAGATCAAGCCATGATTAGAAGCTTGAAATTTTCAGCCTCACTTCCCATTCTCCAGAGGGGGGAGAGGGGCTGGAAATGGAGTTAGTGATACATCATACTGACATGATGAAGCCTCCCTAAAAATCCTCAAAGTATACAGTTCAGAGAGCTTACAGGTTGGTGAACACATGGAGGTGCTGAGAGAGTGGCATGCCCAGAGATGGCATGGAAGCTCCGAACCCCTTCCCATGTACCTTGCCCTATGCATCTTTTTCATCTGGATGTTCATCTGTATCTTTTATCGTATCCTTTTATAACAAACGGTGTTGAAACAAATAGACTGACAGATATTTCTCAGGCAAAGATGGGTTTATTTAGTATCCGCAGAGAACTTCAATTCAAGGTCTGCAATCCTGGGAGAGCCACATGAACGTTCTCAAAAGGCAAGGGAAGGAGGATGCTTTTATTGGGAGGGAGAAAAAGGAAGTTGGGAAGGCTATAGTAAACAGAGTCCATGGCTTTTCACTGGCTGAGTCCTAGCCAGGAAAGAAGAGCCAGCTTTCTTCCTGTTGGGCTCAGCTACCATTACAGGGCATGAGAGCTCCCCCTTCTGTTTATTAATTTTTTACAGTAGTAAGTAAACTGTTTTCCTGAGTTTTATGAGCCATTCTAAAAACTAAATGAACCCAAGGTGGAGACAGGGGAGATCGTGGGAGGCTCCAATTTATAGCCAAGTCAGACAGAAGTTGTAGGTAACCTGGGGACCTAGTACTTGAGGTTGGCATCTAACATGGGGGCAGTCTTGTGGGACTAAGCCCTTAACCTGTGGGATCTGAAGCTATCTCCAGTTAGATAGTGTCAGAATTGAGTTAATTTGTAGGATACCCAGCTGGTTTCAAAGAATTGCTTGTTGTGGGCAAAATCCCACACAGTCTGTTGTCAGAAGTTTTGTGACTGTGGTACTAGTGTGAGAGTAAAGGAGAATCACACAGGAGGAAAAGCAAATTTTTCCATTCAAGATGTAACTAGGAAGATAAGGGTTAGTTTAATAAGGTTTGTTTGTATAGATTTCTCAGCCCCAGATTCCCCATCTCTGATGACAAGAATGTCTTCCCTCCTTCTGGTACAGGGAAAGTACTTTTCACATGGGAGTTTTAGCTCCTGCTTTCAGAAAGAAAAGGAGGGTCAGAGTGTCCTTCTTACACCTACTATTTCTTCTTGCCTTTAATTCAAAATCATCAATATACTAAAGTGGCATGTCTTGAGGTGACATAGTCTGGTTTCCTTCACTAGTACAGTAGGAGAAGAAAAAGAAGTAGAAGGCAAAACAAATAAAAGGCATGGTCCAACCTCCCTTGGAGGTTACAGTCTGGGACTGTATCAGCACTTCATGGAGAAAAGGGAAGGAAACAAAGTGAAAGATGTGTCTTGACTCCTGCTGCATTCACCAAGGCTGCCCTCAAGAGAGTGGTTTCTCGGGTTTATAAGAATGGTCTTTCTCTGTAGATATTTTCTTTTAGATACTGAAACCTAGTATATTCCTCAGTCTAGGAAATGTTTCAATGAATTTTTAGCCTACAGCTACTGTTGTTATTATTTCACCATACCAGATATATTGAATTCTATGTGTCAGACATTATATAAACTTAATGTTTAAAACAACCCTGAAGGGGCTTCCCTGGTGGCACAGTGGTTAAGAATAGCCTGCCAATGCAGGGAACATGGGTTCGAGCCCTGGTCCGAGAAGATCCCATATGCTGCGGGGCAACTAAGCCCGTGCGCCACAACTACTGAGCCTGCGCTCTAGAGCCCGTGCTCTGCAACAAGAGAAGCCACCGCCAATGAGAAGCCCGCGCACCGCAATGAAGAGTAGCCCCCACTCGCCACAACTAGTGAAAGCCTGCGCGCAGCAACGAGGACCCAACGTAGCCCAAGGGGGAAAAAAAAACACCTGAGAAGTAGATTGCAAGAGACCTCATATACTGTGGAAAGAATTTGATCCATCCTGTAGTCCCCTGAGGAGCTACTGAAGGTTTCTAAGCCATAGGAATTTTGTAATTAGGTAAGTTTTAGAGAATAACTAGTGGTCAGTGTGAAGGATAACGGAGACAGGGTAAGCAGGTTTTTTGGGGTGGCTGGGTGAGAGCACAAGAATAATTAAGAGATGAATGTGAACTAAGGTGGTAGCAGGCAGAATAAAAAGTTGGGGACATAGGGCTTCCCTGGTGGCGCAGTGGTTAAGAGTCCGCCTGCCGATGCAGGGGACACGGGTTCGTGCCCAAGTCCGGGAAGATTCCACATGCCGCGGAGCGGCTGGGCACGTGAGCCATGGCCGCTGAGCCTGCGCGTCCGGAGCCTGTGCTCCACAACGGGAGAGGCCACAACAGTGAGAGGCCTGCGTACTGCAAAAAAAAAAAAAAAAAAAAAAAGCTGGGGACATAAAAAGAGATCGAGGTAACTGATACTTGAGAATCCTTTTAATTGGGTTGTCCCCAGGCATCCTTTCAAATCTCCTTTCCTAACTGAAGTAGGTTGAGAGTTAAGGTTTCTTCCACCCTAGTTCTTTATTCGTGTTCACTTTATACTTTCAAAATGCTCTAACAATTTATTTGATGCTCTCAAAACAAGTACAGGTAAGCATTATAGACAGAATGATTTTAAGTGGTCTTTTTCAAGGTTCAAAAGGCACAATCAAGACCAGACTCCTGATGTTCTGACAGTTGAACCCCAGGAGTAAATACGGAGGAACTGCAGTTTGTTTGGCTGATAGGCTATTGAGAGAATGTTTTATTACAGATAAAGCTCCTTCTCTCATCTTTATTCAGGGTCATCCTGAGGGAATACATTTAGAGGTCTTCACATCAGGAAAATCATCACCAATGTCTTTCTTGTCTATCTTGTCTATCACCTATCTTCCCCAGTGGCCAGGTGGGACTTCTCTCATAGTGTCCAGACAAGATGGTGGTGTTTCACCAACTGACCCTTCCCACAGCCTAGGAAAAGCATAGTGGACCTGTTTATCCCTTGCTCTTGATTATGTTACTCTCCCCACCCCACAGCTGGTTCCTGCCTGCAGTGGAATGCTAAATTGGTTGGTTGCCCAACCAACAAACAGGCTGTAACAAATAAGAACCACTTTTCCTCTAAAATAGTGTTTTATCACAGATTATTGCCATAAATTGGTTTCTTCAAAAGATAATGAGTTTCTATCTGTATGTAACCATAAATGAAACATTCAATGTTTCAAACATACAGTGAAGACACATATAGGTGAGAAACGACCAAACTGAAGTTTGGAAAGTAAGCAATAGAGCCATATGTGAGCCTGAAATGGAGAAGCCTATGAAAATCTCAAAAAGACAAACCTAGGATCAATAAAGGAGCTTATAGTACACGTACACAATTTATTTGCTCCTAAGTGGTAGTTTAAGCAGAAAATTTTGCTTTTAATTCTGATACTTATACAATTCACAAATTCACCTTTATTTTTAAAACTTTTGGTGAACCAAAGTTTTAAATTTTGCATCTCAGAGTGAAGAGAGAATTTGTTCATTTCATAACCACAGAAACAAATGAGGTGAAACACTGAAAACAAATTAAGAAAACAATCTGCCTCCTACTGCTATGTACACTCCAGGTTAGTGAAGAAATGGATAATGACTAACAAACTGTTGGCTAAAGTCACAGAAATGACTTTCCAGATGTTTTTGCTCAGTCAAGGGAGTTATAACACAGGAGGGAATGATCCATATCTAATTCCAAGCAGAAACTGGAAAAACATAATATCTTAACTCTTTCTTTGTTTCAGTTATGTAGTGTCATAAGAACAGAATAGCTCTTCCTAGGAACAGGTTGTTCTGTTTGAGAAAACAAATACCCATCCATGTAATTATCATTGCTGATGTGCTTCATTTCTTTGAGTAGATCTAGGTTTCCATCTGGTGCTATTTTCCTCCTGCCTGAATGGCTTCCTTTAATATTTCTTGTAGGGAGGGTCTGCTGCTGCTGAATTCTTTTAGCTTTAATAGGTCTGAGAAAGTCTTTACTTCACTTTTGCTTTTGAAAGAGGGTATAGAATTGGTATACCTTTTGTTTTGAAAGAAGGTATAGAATTGGTAAAGAATTCTAGCTTGACAGTTTTTTCTTTCAGTATTTAAGACTAGAAGTCTGAGATCAGGGTGCCAACACAGTGGAGGCCTGCTGAGGGCTCTCTTTCTGGCTTTTAGATGACTGTCGTCTTGCTATTTCATAACATTAGGGGGGTGGGGGGGAGAACTCTTTGGTTTCTCTTCTTATAAGGGCACTAATCGCATCATGAGGGCCCCTAAATTAGGTTTAGATGATCTCATCTAAACCTAATTATCTCCCAATGACCCCACCTCCAAATACCATCATATTGAGGGTTACGGCTTCATATATAAATCGGGGGGGGGACACAATTCAGTCCATAGCATTATACCTATCCAGGAGTATTCCTTCTTATAATTGTCGCAATGATAGTAATAAACATAACTTAAGAGTTTTTTATGTACCAGCACTGTGTCACATGCTTATATGGATAGTTTCACATAGTCCTTATTACATAGATGAGGGAAATGAGTCTAGTTCATTAACTAGACTAAGGTTACAGACGTTGTTGTACAGCTAGGATTTGAGCTCAGGCAGTCTGGCTTGAAGTCCTGAACTCCTAATTCCCTCCCTATACTGACTCAACCAGAGGAAAAATCATTTTGAAATCTGATGAATTCAGGAATTTGTTTTAGTTGTCAGATTTTTATGGACTCAGAAAAGAAGGGCTCCAAACATTTAAGTGGTTCTTTTGATAACTACTCATAAGAAAATAAACCAGACAGACAAAAAAAAAAAAGTTGACATAAAAAGAGTTAAAAGCAAAGAAAAACTTTGGAGAGTGTACAAATAACAGTTTGAAAAGGTTAACTCCTTGAGTGCTATTCATATGAGGTGTGCCTTGTAGAAAGCACCAGAAGTGATAACCTATCTAATTGGCTAACAAGGAAAAAATGAGTGAAGACCTATCATTCCTTGGCTCCAATAGGGTCTAGGAAACTAGTACTGTCAAATACTGCTGGTAAATATATATTTGCATTCTTTCTGGAGAGAATATTTGAAAATATGGATTTAAAACTTCAAATAATGTATTCTCCTGAACAAATAATTTAAATATGGGCACTTGGCTTAGAGAAGTCAAGACATACACAAAATTTTATGTATACAGATAGTCATCACTTCAAAAATAGATTTATATATATTCTGGTTATTAAAAACACACTAATTGTTAAAAATTCAGAAAATACAGAGATGTCTAAAGAAATAAAAACATATAATTTTGGATATTACCTCTCAGATTTTACCATTGTTAATGGTAGCAATGAAACATTATTCACTAAATAAATTTGATGGCTCCATAGAAAATACCCTGCCTTCTTCCATTCAGAATGTCAGCATTCCTGTCCCATCATCTTGGCCCAATGACACATCTCACCGAAGTACAGAGAGCTCATTGCTAGCTCATTCTTAAATATGCACAGTCAAGATCCTCCCAGACAGCTGAAGAAGCTTCTAATGTAAAGACTGAAAACAGCAATTCAGGGAACAGGAGAGAACATGCATGCATATGCGCACACACATGCACATAGACACACACAGAGTGAGAAAACTGCACCCTTAAAACAGTAACAGGATGTTATGAAAGAGTAACAGAGGACAAAACCTCCTGAAAGTTAAAACTAGTGCTGAAATTAAATCAATAGAATGGGAGAAGATATTTGCAAATGATATATCTGATAAGGGGTTAATATCCAAAATATACAAAGAACTCATACACATCAAATCAAAAAAACCTGATTAAAAAGTGGGCAGAGGACCTGAATAGACATTTTTCCAAAGACGACATACAGATGTCCAACAGACACATGAAAAGATGCTCAACATCGCGAATCTCCATGGAAATGCAAATCAAGACCACAGTGAGATACCACCTCACGCCTGCTAGAATGGCTGTTATCAAAAAGACAAGAGACAAGTGTTGGTGAGGATGTGGAGAAAAGGGAACCCTCATGCACTGTTGGTGGGAATGTAAATTACTGCAGCCACTATAGAGAACAGTATGGAGGTTCCTCAAAAAAACTAAAAATAGAACTACCATATGATCTAGCGGGGTATTTATCTGAAGAAAAAGAAAACACTAATTAGAAAAGATATATGTTCCCCAATGTTCACTGCAGCATTATTACTCTCCAGGTGAGGTGAGGCAGGAGGAGGCACTTGCCGAGAATTGTACGTCCCTTTCTTGAACATCACGCATTTAAGTGATTCACCCAAGAATGCTCCTCCAATGTACTGGCAGCACCTGCTGTCAAAGTGGGTCTCCTTTCTCTTGTCTCCCTAACGCCCTTATGTTCACACAGGTGTCGAATTGATTTAAAAACCATCACACACCAAGCATCCAGGAGTTGTCCTCTGTATTCGTCACACGGGAAACCTGTTATCACCTCCTCTTCTCGTCAAGGTGTCGCTCTTGCTCTCAGATTCAGCTTAGCATTGAGAGAAATCAGAGTCCAAACACTGACTAAAGTGTACAGATGACGAATGATGGCAGTTTCCACGAAGCTCACGCAGGTAAGACAGTAGAGATAACAACACTCTGCTTTTCTGTTTTGCTATCTGTAAAGCAAGACTTTCGACCTTGATGCTAAGGTTTCTTTCACGACTCCGAAATTCTAGGAGTTACAGAGGAGGAAGAAAGGGAGGTGTACTAAGAAAGAAATGGAAAATTTTATTCCAGTCAACTTGAAGATTATAACCTGAGAGTCTTTGAGAAATCTCTGAGGACTCGTCCACCTGTTAGAGGTCAAAGCACAGTTATATAAGTTTTTGAGACAAAGGGGGTTATACATCAAATGATGTATAATTTACAGTTTACACAATCCAGATGTACACATATAAAGTGAGCAGTGGGTCATGGGTCATTGTGACCCCTTGCAAGATTAAGGAGGAATGTTATCTCCTAAGGGGTCTGGTTAATGTAGATGCATAACACACACTAAAGGGAAGAGAGGATGCCCAAATGGGCAAAGAAAAAATTTATGTTTAAATTATTCTCATCTTGCCATAAAATATGGATTTTATTTCATCATTACAAAGTTCTTTCCCAGGACACCTGAAATATATAAAGAAGGAACATAATCTTTACCATTGGAAAATCCATGACTCCATGCAAATTTCCTTGTGACTCCTTAGAATACAATTCCAGCTATATGCTAAACTGTTTTTGCCAAAGTAAACTGTGAAACCATAAACATGATGTGAGGGGCTGCCTGTACATTTAGACCTCGGTGTCATTAATCAGTATATGTAATCTTAACAAGGTTATGCACAAGAAGACATGGAGAAAAGGGAACCCTCATGCACTGTTGGTGGGAATGTAAATTAGTGCAGCCACTATGGAGAACAGTATGGAGGTTCCTCAAAAAACTAAAAATAGAACTACCATATGATCTAGCAGGGTATTTATCTGAAGAAAAAGAAAACACTAATTAGAAAAGATATATGTTCCCCAATGTTCACTGCAGCATTATTACTGTCCAGGTGAGGTGAGGCAGGTTTTTTTTAAAAAACAAAAAACAGGGCTGCCCTGGTGGCACAGTGGTTAAGAATCCACCTGCCAACACAGGGTACACGGGTTCGAGCCCTGGTCCTGGAAGATCCCACATGCCTTGAAACAACTAAGCCCGTGTGCCACAACTACTGAGCCTGTGCTCTAGAGCCCGCATGCCACAACTACTGAGCCCACGTGCCACAACTACTGAAGCCTGCGCACCTAGAGCCTGTGCTCTGCAACAAGAGAAGCCACTGCAATGAGAAGCCTGCACGCAAGGAAGAGTAGCCCCCACTCACCGCAACTAGAGAAAGCCCGCGCGCAGCAACGAAGACCCAGCGCAGCCAAAAATAAATAAATAAAATTTTTAAAAAAGTAACATAGTAAAAAAAAACCCAAAACTAAACACATAGTTCAGCCTGAAAGCAGAAGGCTTTAAGTATAGAGAGAGTTGGTTCTCTCTCTCTCCCTCTCTATCCTGATTGCTTCCAATATATATATATCCCGATTGCTTCTATTTTATATAAATGTAAATAAATATTTATTAAAACATGTGGGGGCTTCCCTGGTGGCGCAGTGGTTGAGAGTCCGCCTGCCGATGCAGGGGACACGGGTGCATGCCCCGATCTGGGAAGATCCCACATGCCGCGGAGCGGCTGCGTCCGTGAGCCATGGCCGCTGAGCCTGCGCGTCCGGAGGCTGTTGCTCCGCAACGGGAGAGGCCACAACAGGGAGAGGCCCGCGTACCGGGGGAAAAAAAAAAAAAAAAAAAAAAGTGTGTATGTGTGTATGTATATATAATGTATATGTTACCAAACCAAACTTGGATCTGCTGGCCGCAACGCAGTAAAGCCAATCTATCACACCAGATTGCAATGAAGGAAAAATGCAGCATTTATTACAGGGCACCAAGCAAGGTATCCAGGTAGCTAATGCTCAAAAGACCCAAACTCCCCGATGGCTTTCAGGGAAAGGTTTTTAAAGACAGGGTGAGGGAGGGGGGTTGCGGGGCGCGTGATCAGTTGTGGACATTCTTCTGATTGGTTGATGGTGAGGTAATTGGGAGTCAACATCATCAACCTTCTGGTTCCAACCGGTCTGGGGTCTATGTGCTTGTGTTCAGCATACAGTTAACTTCTTCCACCTGGTGGGGGTTTCAGTATTTGCAAAACAACTCAAAGGATTCGGCTCAGAATATTATCTATAGACCTTGAGGAAGAACTAAAGGTCCTTGACTTGGTTTAATGGCTAAACTATTATTATTTTGTCTTGCTTGACTGTTTTCTTTTCTTTCTGCATTTTCTCACTTCTCTGATTAAATTTATTTTTTGGAACTCGGGGAAGGTGTAGGAGGCTAAAGTTTTTCTACAAACAAGAGGCAGCTGGAATAATGGGGGGGTGCTGTCTGTCCCCCCTTATGGGGGAAAGCCCTATAAGGTCCTGCTCAGAGAGAATATTCAGGTGCCCTAAATAAAGAGGCTACAACAATGAGAATTGAAGCCCTGTGATCCACAAAGTAACTGAACCAAATATATGCCTTAGGGATTGTGTTTTAACACCTGAGGCACAGGCTTGTGCCAGTGGGAAAGCTGAGACTGAGGGAGGTGCCAGGAATGGGCAGCCCCTTCCATGAACTAAAACAATAAAAGCTCCAGAAAAGGCAGATTTAACAAATAAAAATACAAGACACCCAGTGAGATTTGAACTTCAGATAACAAATATTCAAAACATACATACTAAGTAATTATTGTTTATCTGAAATTCAAATGTAACTGAGCATCCTATATTGTATCTGGTAACCCTACCTCAGAATGAAGTGAGGGGCAAGTCACACATACATTTTAGGGGGTGGTAGTTCCAGGCAGAGAGAATAGCAAGTACAAAGTCACTGAGGTAGGAACACAGTTGGCATATTTGAGGAATAAGAAAGCTAGAATGGCTGAAGTGGTGAGAGCAAAGGGGACAGTAGTAGGAGATGAGTTGGAGAAGCAGACTGGGGCAGAGATCTCATTGGGCCTTGAAGCCCATGGTAGGGACACAGGATTTTATTTTAAAGTGTGATGAATAGTCACTGGGCAGTTTGGGACAGGAGAGTGACTGGTGATTCAATAGGATTATTCTGGTTTCTGTGTGGTAGAGAGAGATGAGGGTAGAAACAGAGAGTCCAGTTAGGATGCTCAGCCAGCAATCCAGGCAAAGATGTTGGTAGCTAGGACTAGGTTAGTAATTATATTGGGGGAAAAAAGTGATCAGATTCAGTATATATATTTTAAAGTAGAACTCATTTGCTGATAGGTTTGATGTAGAATGTGTCTGAAAAAGAGGCATCAAAGATGACTCCAAAGTTTGTGGCCTGAGTGACTGGGTGAATGCTGGTATCATAAGATGACGAATACTATGGGAAGAGCAGGTTTGAGAGTGGTGGAAGTCAAGAGTTTAATTTTAGACCTGATAAGGTTGAGATATGTATTAAACATCAATCAGAGGGACTTCCCTGGTGGTGCAGTGGTTAAGACTCCACACTCCCCAATGCAGGGGGCCCAGGTTCAATCCCTGGTCAGGGAACTAGATCCCACATGCATGCCGCACTAAGAGTTCGCATGCCACAACTAAGGAGTCCATGTGCTGCAACTAAGGAGCCCTCGAGCCGCAACTAAGAAGCCTGCCTGCTGCAACTAAGGAGCCTGCCTGCCGCAACTAAGGAGCCCACGAGCCGCAACTAAGACTAAATAAATATTTTTTTAAAAAAAACATCAATCGGAGAAGTGAGGTTAATGTCTGGATGTATGAGTGTAGAGTTCTAGGGAACTGCCAAGACTAAAGAGTTAATTTGAGGTGCACTAAAATAGAGATGATTAAAGTCATTACATGGGAGGAAACCAACTGGAATGTCAGTGTAGAAAGGAAAAAGGACTGTACCCTGGGGTATTCTAAGATTAAGGCTTGGGAGGAAAAGGAGGAGGAGAATTAAGCAAAGGAAACTGAGAAAGGGCAGCCAGCAAGGTAGGAGAAAAACGAGGAGAGTGTGGTGCCCTGGGAACAACTGAAGAGAATGTCAGGAAGTGGGAAAGAGATTAGCTGTTTCAAATGCTGCTGGGAAAAGGAATAAGATGAAGACCATGAATTGTCTGTGACACTTTTCAATGTCAAGATTAAGAGATTATGGGAGCTGGACTTCCCTGGTGGCACAGTGGTTAAGAATCTGCCTGTCAATGCAGGGGACACGTGTTCAAGCCCTGGTCTGGGAAGATCCCATATGCCGCGGAGCAACTAAGCTCGTGCACCACAACTACTGAGCCTGTGTGCTACAACTACTGAAGTCCGTGCGCCTAGAGCCTGTGCTCCGCAACAAGAGAAGCCACCGCAATAAGAAACCCGTGCACCGCAATGAAGAGTAGCCCCCGCTCGCCGCAACTAGAGAAAGCCCGTACGCAGCAACGAAGACCCAATGCAGCCAAAAATAAATAAATAATTAAAAAACAACCAAAAAAAGAGATTATGGGAGGCATAACAAGAATGGTTTGCTATGGTGGGGATGAAAATCAGATGGGAGGGGGTTAAAGACAATAGAAGATGAGAAAATAAAGACAATGAACTATAATTTCAAGGAGTTATTGCTGTAAATGAAAGCAGAGAAATGGAGTAGGGGCTGCAATAGGATATTGGGTCAAGGAGGGATATCTTTGTAAATAACAGCAGTTATTATAATCTATCTGTAAACTAACAGGAATCATCCAGTAGAAAGGGAAAAGTGGACAATTCAGAGAAGAGAGGAATAATGGCAGGATCACAGTCTCCTTGAGTGGTTGAGAGGAGACGGAATCTAGTTCGCAGATGGAGGGACTGGGTGTAAATAAGAGCCCAGACTGATCCATACTAACGGGAGAGATTATATGGGACAGATTTGGGAAGGTAGGCAAATGGGGGCAGAGGGAGGACTGAGAGTGTGGAGTTATCTCCTTATTGCTTCTATATTATCAATAAGAAATCAAGGAGGTGGGGAGAGTTCTGAAGAGACAGGGGAAAGTGTGAAATGTTCTCCTGGAAAATTGATATGAGCATAATGAGAGTAACTGATAAAATGAAAGTAATTGATAGAAAAAATATTGCAGTATCTTCAGGAGAAATCACATCTTTATAGTATTGAATCCTCAAGGCCTTGATGCACCTTTCCATCATTTAAGCCTTCCTTTTTGTTTTTCAGGACTTTCAACAAGTTTTCTTCATATAACTCTCTGTCCTTTCAAATTCAGCAACAATGTCTGGGTGATGGCTTTTCAAAGCTAAGTAATATGGAGGGTACAGAGTTTTTTTTAAAAAAGCCAGATTTTTGTCTTCAGGGGTCATAGCATCTGTGAGTGAGTCTAGATGTGTCCATTTATGTGGACAATTGCAAAGGAATAGAATGCAGGGGGCTGATTAGTTTACTGTGAGAGTTCACAGTGGGCAACAGCCACTCAAGAAGAAGAAGAAAAAGATGTCCAGTCAGTTTATCAGGAGCATCTACGCTCCTGCAGTCCTGCTCATTTACCTAGCACTAGAGGGCACACATGTGCAGCTGTTGGAGTCACAAGGAAGCCCTGACTGGTTAGCAATTCTGTTTGATTTGGCTGTTCTACTTGAGACATTTCTTGATCTCCCCTTTTCCTTTCAGAAATATATCTAAAAGGAGCTAGCTGGGTGTTTTTTTATAGCATCAAGCTACCAAATGTATTGAGATAAAGGGGAGGGGGTTGTGAGCATTGGTACACTGTTTCTAGCTAAGGAGATGACAGGCTTTTGGTCCTTGGTCAATTCCATATAGCATGTAAATAATCCTAACAATAGTGCATTTGTTTTTTATTACTGAGCAGCCTGAGAAGTCTGTTGTCAAGATTTTGATGGCTATATTTCTAGGCTATTTTTTGTACTTAATGATATTTTACAATAGTGATATCACAAGCTAAACTGTAAACTACTGTTTATCTTAATATAAATTTTTTTTTGCAAAAGAAAAGTATCCCGGCTCTAAGCCACCATGGATCTGATGATCTGCTCATCACGATAGCTGGCTTCTGCATGGCAGCTTAACTCTCTAGGTGAAAAAGAAAATTCAAATTGCTCATTTGTTATAGCTATATTTTTTTTTACTAGAAATGAAACAAAGTAAAATGAAAGACTGAAAATAAAGAGGTAAGCCATGAGAAATCAGACAGAGGTAAAGAGAAGCAAGAAGGAACAGTAACATTAACCTCAGATAAGGGTATATTGGTTAGATATAAATTGAAAGCACTAAATAGGAAAAGGCACAATTTACAAAAAGGATAGAGTAGTCATAGTCCTGTACAAACCAAAGACATAGCAATTGAATACATAAACCTACCTTTTGGAAATGCAAGAAAAACTAGTTTAAGATACATTTAAGTTGGAATTTTCAATCACACCTCTTTTATAATTAGACTGATCTAGGAAATATATCAGAGAATTGAATTCTGCAATCAATAAATTTGAATACTAAAACCAGTACACCTGATGTAATAGAAACACAGAATTTTCCAAATATAAGTAGAAAATATGCATATTTTAAATGTCCATGGAATATGTAAACGTTGACTATGTTCTTGACAAGGAAGAAAATCTTAATTTAAAAAGTACAGAACCTAATTCTCTGATCATAATAAAACTAGAAAAAATAAAAAGATGATTGAAAAAAAAATTTTTTTAATGATACCAAGTCCTGGATAAACCTTGGATCAAAGAGAAAATTACAACATATGTAAAGAGGAATGAAAAAGAGAATACTTTAAACTAAAAGCTATAGAACACAACACAAGCTGTATTCAGAGGCACATTTATGGCCTTAAGATGTCTTCATTAAAAACAAAAGATTAAAGGGACTTCCCTGGTGGTCCAATGGGTAAGACTTCACGCTCCCAATGCAGGGGGCCCGGGTTCAAGCCCTGGTCAGGGAACTAGATCCCACATGCGTGACACAACT
This sequence comes from Lagenorhynchus albirostris, assembly GCF_949774975.1. NCBI lineage: Eukaryota > Metazoa > Chordata > Mammalia > Artiodactyla > Delphinidae > Lagenorhynchus > Lagenorhynchus albirostris. The sequence goes on along the minus strand of NC_083095.1, from coordinate 162,638,690 downwards.
AAGAGTCAGCATGCCACAACTAAGACCCAGAGCAGCCAAAATAAATAAATACATATAAAAAACAACAACAACAAAAACAAAAAACAAAAGATTAAAAATGAAGGCACTTAGAAAAAAATAAAGAATCTTAGATCCATATTTAGAAGTTAGAAAAGAACAACAAAAGAGAGTAGGATGAAGAATTATCACAAAAACTGAAACTGAAAAATAGAACAGCAGAAAAACAAACTCCAAAGCTGGTTCTTTGACAAGTTCAACAAAATAGACAAATCCCTTGTGAGCCTGACTTAGAAAAAAAGAAAGCAAAATTATGTAAGGTTGGGAATGAGAAAAGTAAACAACCACATGTGCAGAACAGATTTTTTAAATCATAAGAGAATTCTATGTCTAACACAATGACAACTAATTTGAAAAACCTTCTGGAAATGGATGACTTCCAAGCAAATTATAATTGATCCACAAAACGTAGAAAAGATGAATAATTCAATTATCATAGAAGAGAGTAGACACCTTGTTTAAAATTCACATATAATAATGCTTCATGTAACATAGTTTCACAACCAAGTTCTCTATTCAGTCTTAAAAGAGCAGATAATTCTAAAGTTACTTAAATTATTTCAGACCATAGAAAAATGTGAAATGCTCCCTAACTTATTTTAAGGGATCTCATATAATTTTAAATACCAACATACAATTAACATAGTACCAAAAAAACCTACATACCAATCTCACTAATGAGATATATTCTAAATAAAATATCAATAAATGACACTTAGGAGTGTATCAAAAGAATAATATACTTTGACCAAATAAAGTTATTTGAAGAGCCTATCAGTATTTTGATAGGCACTGTTTCAAAAATTTTTGTCATAAACTTTTATCTTTAATACACTGAATTTTCTCATCCTGGAACATGAAAATCTCCATTTACTTAGGTTTTTCATGTCTTTCAATAATATTTCATATTTCCCATAATATTCTTGTACATCTTTTGCTCAGTGTATTCTGACAGGTTCCTTTTTTTCTATTTTATTACTGGTATGTAAGAAAATTTTAAGTTTTTATATGTTGATTTAGCCACTTTGCTGAACCATTTAATTAGTTCTAACAGTTTGTCATTTCATTCTCCTGCATTTTCTAGAGAGAAAATCACATCATCTGAAAATAATATTTTTGCTTCTTCCTTTCCTAATCTTTTTTATCTTTTTCTTGTTTTGTTGCGTTGGCTAGAAAATCTAACACCATGCTGAAATTAGCAGTGAAAGTGGGTATCCATTTTTCCCTGACTTTAATGGGAATTTCTCTAATGTTTCATCATTCTGTACAATATTTACTATAGATTTATGGTGCCTTTTATCAACTGTTATTTATCCATTCCAATTCTGCTGAAAGTCTTTTAAGTAGATACTGAATTTTTTCAGAGAACATTTTATCAGTTGAGATGATCATACAGTTTTTAAACCTCTAAACTATACAAATGATTTATAGCAACAGATTTTCTTTTCTTTCTTTTTCTTGTTGTTTTCAGTTTTTGGCCACACCCCGCGGCATGTGGGATCTTAGTTCCCCGACCAGGGATCAAACCCATGCCTCCTGCATTGGAAGGCAGAGTCTTAACCACTGGACCACCAGGGAAGTCCCAGATTTTCTAATATTAAATCATTTCATAAGTGCTTTCTTGTTCCAAATGAAGTGCAAGATTGAATTTGCTAATATTTTACTTTACAGCTTTGTATCTATGTGAGTTTGGTCTCTAGCATTTCTTTTTCTTCCCCTTGTGCTGTATTTATCAGGTTTTTCAATCAGGGGGATGCTAACAATACAAAATAAGTTGAACTACAATGAGGTATCACTTCACATAGGTCAGAATGGCCATCATCAAAAAGTCTACAAATCATAAATGCTGGAGAGGGTATGGAGAAAAGGGAACCCTCCTATACTGTTGGTGGGAATGTAAATTGGTGCAGCCACTATGGAGAACAGTCTGGAGGTTCCTTAAAAAACTAAAGATAGAGTTACCATATGATCCAGCAATCCCACTCCTGGGCATATATCTGGAAAAGTCAAAAACTCCGATTCTAAAAGATACATGCACCCCAATGTTCACAGCAGCACTATTTATAATAGCCAAGACATGGAAGCAACCTAAATGCCCGTTGACAGATGAATGGATAAAGAAGATGTGGCATATATATATACACACACACACACACACACACACACACACACACACACACACACCTATGGAATATTACTCAGCCATAAAAAAGAATGAAATAACATCATGTGTGGCAGCAACATGGATAGACTTAGAGATTATCATACTAAGTGAAGTCAGTCTGACAGAGAAAGACAAATATTATATGATATCACTTATATGTGGAATCTAAAAAACTGATACAAATGAACTTATTTACAAAAGAGAAATAGACACAGACATAGAAAACAGATTTATGATTACCAAAGGGGAAAGGAGGGGGAAGGATACATTAGGAGGTTGGGATTAACATACACACTGCTACTATATATAAAATAGGTAAACAACAAGGACCTACTGTATAGCACAGAGAACTATATTCAGTATCTTGTAATAACCTACAGTAGAAAAGAATCTGAAAAAGAATACATGAATATATATATTAATCACTTTGCTGTACACCTGAAACTAACACAACATTGTAAGTCAACTATACTTCAATTAAAAGCATTTTTTTAAAGTTGAACAACTCTCCTCCCCCACCTCATTTCACACCACAATTTCCATGACAAAAAAAATCAACAAGCAAAAATCATGCAGCTTGAAAGTAGCATTCCAGGAATAAAGGACAGCATGATCAGGGACACCAGGATGAAAAAGCACAGGATACGCTCAGAGGATAGGGTATACGACTTCTTAAACTGGAATAAGTAACACAAAGTAAGTCTGGCCCAAGCTGCTAATTAATCTTCAAATCACAACTCCCCTGCACTCAATTTATTCATTTTGTATACAAAACAGACTCCAAACTCCAGCCTGTATTCAAGATCCCTCCTGCTTTAACCTAACTTCTTTTTACATTCCAACCTGTGCTTGTCTGTGATGTCTGTCTGCCTAGCATGCTGTCTATGATGGTCTATGATGGCACATCCAAATCATACCCACCTATCAAGGGGATAGACCAAATGTCCATGAAAAGTTCTCAGATCCAATGAAATTATATTTGAATTCACTTGTACTACAGCTATTTATCGTCAGCATTTGGCTTGCCTACTTCTTAAGCTCTTTGACAGCTATACTGGGTTGTACAGTGTCACATTCCCCCCACCCCCACCCCATTCATGTCCTTCCTGGACCTTAGAATGTGACTTTATCTGGAAATAGTGTCATTGTAGATGTAGTTAGTTAAGATCAGGTCATACTGGAGTAGGATGGGCCCTTTATCCAACGGGACTAGTGTTCTTTTAAGAGATGAGACACAGACCACAACATGAGAAAAGAGTTAAGAGACTGGAGGAAGGCAGGTACAAGCCAAAGAACACCAAGGATTGCTGGACAGCACCAGAAACTAAGAAGGGGCAAGGAAGGGTTTTACCTAGTCTCAGAGGAAACATGATTCTGCTGACACCTTTATTTCGGACTTCCAGCCTCCAGAACTGTGAGAAAATAAATACCTGTTGTTTTAAGGCACCCAATGGGTGTCACTCCGTTATGACAGCCCTAGGAAACTAAGACAACAGCAATTTTAATTTCTAATTTACCTTCCCAACCCAAAGACTGCCATATCCATAGACCAGCCCAGGACTACGTAGGCGCTCAATCCCGGCGGTGGTAAAGGAATGAGTGAGCTTCAACAGTCCTACTAATCAAGAATTACCAGGCGCTTATGAGCTACTGCTGTGAGATGCACAGCCAACGTTCAGCAAATGGTAGCCATTATTGCGGCAAGATACGGGGCTACACAGATAAACGAAAGACAGTAAGAAACTAAATACAGCAAGGGGCAAGTGGAGCAAGGCCAGAAACACGGGCAGTTGTGGGGGGTAGTGGGCCTCGATTCCCCGGAGGATCCCCGTGGGAGAAGTGGGTTTTCTGAATAGATGGGGTCTCCAACCCGCTCTCTCAAGCCCCACTGAACGACTCCCAGGCCTCTCCGGCCGTGGACCCAGCAACAAACACACCCCTCCCCCAACCCGCGTCCCTAGCGGCTCTAGACCACCCTACCGGGAGTACGGCAGCCCTCCCAGAAAGCGTCAACCACTTAGTTCTCTCCGCGCCTGCGCACGGCGCCTCGACCCGACGCACCACCCCACGCTACTGCGTGGGGCGGGACTTCCTCCCGGCGCCCCGGAAAGCGGAAAGAGCTCTTTTCCGCCGGAAGAAGAAAGGAGTGGCCGCCGAGGTCGGACACCGGAGAGCGGGCGTCTTCTGTCACGTAAAGTAAGGCCGATCTCCGGCCACCCGGCGAGGCGGATGACAACAGCGTCTTTGTAGGCAGGCTGGCTGGAGTGTCGGGCTTCAGGAGACGCGGAGGGGAACCGGAGTAGAGGTGAGGGGTCGGTGTATCTGTCGCCGTGTCAGCGCCACCGGCGACCTAGGTCTCATTACTAAGTCATCGTCCTCCGCTTTCTGGACCTCGTCTGAAAAACGAGCTTGGTACTCACGGAGCTGTCGTGGGGACAGATGTGAAAGAGAGAAATCCACACTCAGAATGCAGTTTAAGAAAAAAATTCAGTAGGTGAAATTTCCCATGGGCGCTGTCCTGTGTTGAGGAAGGTATGCAACGTGAAGGTCTATACAAACCCAGACTTTCATAATCGATGATTCCTGCTTGAGGCAGCAGCGCCTGTTGCATTAATTTGAAAAAGTACACTCACAATTGGTAATTTTTAAGCTTCCTGAATCGGCCAGCAGAGTCACTTGGTATTAGAGGTAGAACCATACCCGTTCTTTCATCTTTTATTTATTTATTTATTTGTTTGTTTGTTTGTTTTTGGCTGCATTAGGTCCTTCCTGCTGTGCACGAGCTCTCTCTAGTTGCGCGAGCGGGGGCCACTCCTCCCTGCGGTGCGTGGGCTACTCAGTGCAGCGGCCTCTCGCTGCGGAGCATCGGCTCCAGGCCCGCGGGCTTCAGTAGTTGTGGATCACAGGCTCCGGAGAGCAGGCTCAGTAGCTGTGGCGCACGGGCCCAACTGCCCCGCGGCATGTGGGGTCTTCCCGGACCAGGGCTCGAACCCGCGTCCACCGCACCGACAGGCTGATTCCCAACCACTGCACCACCAGGGAAGTCCCCCCTCCTTTCATCTTAAATTGAAGCTCAGTCTTTGAGAGGAGACAGGCTGAAAGTAACACAGGTTGTTAGTGATAGAGATGGGACTAGAAGTGACATTTCTTCATTTCCAACCCAGAATTCTTTCCTCCACACCATACCATCTCTTTGGATTGCTGAACAAGTCTTTTTGGGGGGAAGTGAGCAGGAGTGAAGAGGGTTGTGGTGTACATTTAGGTGCAGTATGAATCCATCAAAGGCAAAGTCACTATGTGTCAGGAGTTAGAACTGTCATTTATTTACATTTTAGATACTCTATAAATGTAGATGCATCTATCATTTCCTATTCAGGAACGTATGTGTAGTAACAAAACGTGAAGATGAAACTTTGCGTACCTCTTACATACCTTTACACAGAAAGGCCTGGTGTTCATAGGTATATGCTCACCTTGGAAGACTTATCACTAACTATTTGAGTTCTCACTATGAATATTTACTGTAACAATCTGTGGAAGTGTTTACTCAAAACACTGTCTGAATCAGAAACTAGCTATAAAGAACTCTTAAGTTGCCCGCAAGTCCAGGGCAGATGCTGTAGAGGGCATTGCAGTCACACCTCAGCTGTCTGCATAAGTAATACTGCACTTAGTGCTCGTGCTCTTTAAAAGTATTGTGCGTTCTCTCTCATCTTTTCCATATTATTAGGTGGAAATGTCTTGTAGGAACGTGGGAAAGCCTAAGAGGTCTAGAAAACAACCTGAACATTAGCAAATATTGAAAACTGTTAGCATCACACAGGGGAAGTCTTTCCACTGAGAAACTCATTCAACTAGATGTTCATTGTGAGGGACCCACTGTTACTCTATATAAATTATTTTCAAACTTTTTGCTCTCGGGACTCCCTTACAAATTATTGAGGATTCCAAAGAGCTCTCATTTATGTGTGTTATATATATATCAGTATTTATGGTATTAGAAATTAAAAACTGAGAGGTGTCTTTAAACACAAGAATATATAAGCACACATTCTGTTGTTAGAGTGAAAGGATCTCAGGGGCCCTTACAGGGACCAGACTTTTAAGAATAACTGCTCTATACAAATGTTTCAAAAAAATTTTAGATGATTGCTGTAGCAAGTGATTGTGACATAAGCAGAAGTATCACCTTAAAAATGGAATAACAAGGGGCTTCCCTGGTGGCGCAGTGGTTGAGAGTCCAACTGCTGATGCAGGGGACACGAGTTCGTGCCCCGGTCCGGGAAGATCCCACATGCCGCGGAGCGGCTAGGCCCGTGAGCCATGGCCGCTGAGCCTGTGCGTCGGGAGCCTGTGCTCCGCAACGGGAGAGGCCACAACAGTGAGAGGCCCGCGTACCGGAAAAAAAAAGGAATAACAGGGACAGTCTTATATTTCTATAATTTCTACTGGAATTATACTGAGTTCATAGTTATTACATAAGTAGGTAATTGGTGTTTAAAACACCTTCTCTTTTGCAGAAATCTTTGACAGTTATATGTGGTTATTTTGGGGAAATTGGCTTGAAGTTCTCTGAAGGGCTGGGAACATATTTTTCTGCTTTAAAGGAGTGAAACATAGGATCCCACCTGAAAATTCTAGCCAGCCATCAACTTTTTAGGAAAGGATGAGATTTCAGTAATGAGGAGTGCCTCCTTCTGATTTTTCACCCTGCGGGTATTACATAAATTTGGCCAAGGTTGTCTCAGGGAGTGGAGCTGTTGTTTGGCATTGAGCTACTGTAATTGTTACTTTGTATTACTTGTGAGGACATCTTTCCCATAAAATGGTTTTTTAAAGACACTTAAAGGAATTTCCTGGCTGTCCAGTGGTTAGGGCTCCATGCTTCCACTGCAGGGGGCACGGGTTTGATCCCTGGTTGGGGAACTAAGATCTCACAGGCCGTGCTGCATAGCCAAAAAAAAAAAAAGTATTAAAAAAAAAAAAAAAGGACACAACATTTGAGAAGGAATCGCCTGTGATCTTTGTAAGTCCCTAAATTTTTCATTACCTCAACGGCATATAACTTCCTCCATCAAAGTCTTAGATTCTAAGACCAGCAGAGAGCCAGAGTCCTGTTGTGCTGTGATATCAGAACATCTGTCAAGCTCAGGGCCGAGGGGGTGGCTTCCACTCACCAGCCTCCAGAGGATATGAACCAAATTTATGTTTCAGAGCATTTTAAGTAAACATATTGTAGACCTTTGGGCTCTCTTAATTAAGAGTAGTCAAAACTATAATATTAAATGTGTCAAAGATCTCTTGCAGTCATGGGGAGGAGCTTTCTAGGCCACACACATCTTCCCCACCCCCTAGATTCTTCTAAGCCCCTCCCACTCTGCCCATATTATAAGTCACCATGGCGCACTGCTAACTAATGGGATTATGTATTAGATCCCTCAGGTGTATTGGAACAAAAGAAAGGTTGAGAAGTACTCCCCCTGCTCCTACCAGTACACACAGATTTGAAAGCTACTTTCTAATAAAGAGGCTTTTCTTTTAATTTGGAAGACAATTTGATGTCTCCTTTTCTTTTCAGATATATAAGCTCTGTGAAAGCAGAACACTGTTGTTTCCATGTTCTGATCATTCAGCGATTATGAAGGCACAGTTCCTGCCTTTGATTTGCTTACTGTCAAGCGGAGTAGACACAGGTCATGGTGGCAGTATAGCCACTTAAGTATTCTGAAGGAGGTGAGTATGTGGAACTTAGCCTGGGAGAGGGAGGAATTAAGCAGTGCTTCTAAGAAGTAACTTTTATACAGGCATTACTTGGGTGGGCAAGGAGCTGGGGGTGGGGGTGGTGTTCATTCCAGATTCCCAGGAATCTGTGGCTGGTTTATAAATTGTACAAAAGACACTATCAAGTGTCTTTTCCAGAGCTCTTTCCTTATTTTTGGATCGTGCTTCTCTTGTTTTCCTTCTCTCTCACTGCCCCCTCCCCCTTAATTGGATGGGTATTTGGGATATGAAGGGAAGTCAGAGGGTAGAAATCTTTCTGTGTGGCCGAATAATAGGATGGCTTTACCAAGAAGTGATGTGTGTACTCAGTAAATCCATTTGTAAAAATAAGTTCCTGCTTTGTTTAAATGCATAGCTAGGAAATCTCAGCTATGTTGGTTGGATTCTTTCCCAGTGAATGGATTATATTCTTGTCTCCAGTCCAGTCTATTTGAATATAAGGACATGTTGTAAGCTGCTTCAAAGAAGAGACCCACATTTAGGCTTAGGAATGAGCACAGGGGAGACAGCAAGGTTAGAATCCAAGTTCATTGTATAAAAACATTTTTACCGGTTATGTCTGAATGACTGCATGTTGTTTTAATCAGCTGCAAACTGTTTAGTTGAATTTGCATAACTCAAATAAATGATAGTTTAATTCTACCAGGATTTGAGTGAGGTGGAAATAGAGCAGAAAAACCTGAATCTATCAATGTGTGGGAAAAATGAAGAAAAAGCAATTAATTAGTTGGGCTTAATTTTTTTCTGGGATTGGGGAATAGCAGAAAACAAGCCCTGAAGTAGAAAGACATGAACTAGCCCCTGTTCAGTAGCATTTCTAAAATATTTGGGACATTTTACTAACTTGGGGCATAGCTGTGCCCAACTCATGGTTACGCTCCTTCTGGGAGACTTCCTAACTGACAGAAAAGATGCTGACTGGGTGTCGTCTTTCCAAATCACAAACTGTTATCTTTTTTGTTTTTTTGGCTGTGTTGGGTCTTCGCTGTGTGCGGGCTTTCTCCAACTGTGGCGAGCAGGGGGCTACCTTTTGTTGCGGTGCGCGGGCTTCTCATTGTGGTGGCTTCTCGTTGCGGAGCATGGGCTCTAGGCACGCAGTCTTAGTAGTTGTGGCTCATGGGCTCTAGAGCGCAGGCTCAGTAGTTGTGGCGCACAGGCTTAGTTGCTCCATGGCATGTGGGATTTTCCCAGACCAGGGCTCAAACCCGTGTCCTTTCATTGACAGGCGGATTCTCAACCACTGTGCCACCAGGGAAGCCCACAAACTGTTACCTTGCATTTAGATTCATTAAGCGTTGGTTGCCATGAAGCAAGCATATGCAAGAGTTCAAATCTCTTAAAGCTTGAAGTTATAAAAGTAATAGATTACCATTCCCTCAATATCTTGACATGCTAGAGGACAGTGTTTTAAAAGCTGGACTTGTCATGTTCTTCTGGAGACTAAGAAATTAGAGTCCTTGAAGTCAAGCTGACTCTGCTTTTAGCCTCCTAAATGAAAAGGTAGATAGAACAGGTCTTGTTTGCAAACTGAATTCAAGACCTACTTATCTACCAACAGCAGTTATACACTTTCTATTGTCTTACTATAGAAAATAGGAGTAGTGAATTTACAGATGAGTCAGGGTGAAGAAAGACATAGTGAACCCATGAGAATCTTACTCTAATTGATAGGAAGGTGACTAGAAGTTGGAGAAGTTGGTTAGGAAAGTGGAGGAGAGGACCTTTCCTGTAGTACAGTCTTCATAGGGTCCAGGAAGTCTTTTTTTTTAATTAATTAATTAACTTTTGGCTGCGTTGAGTCTTCATTGCTGCATGCAGGCTTTCTCTAGTTGCAGCGAGTGAGGGCTCCTCTTTGTTGTGGTGTATGGGCTTCTCATTGCGGTGGGTTCTCTTGTTGAGGAGCACGGGCTCTAGGTGTGCAAGCTTCAGTAATGGTGGCACACGGGCTCAGTAGTGGCGCACGGGCTCAGTTGCTCCGTGGCACGTGGGATCTTCCCAGACCAGGGCTCGAACCCTTGTCCCCTGCATTGGCAGGCGGATTCTTAACCACTGTGCCGCCAGGGAAGCCCCAGGAAGTCTTCTGGTAGCTAAACCTTGGATAGAGACCAGCCTAGTCTCATTTACAGAATGCCACATCATGGTGAATTGTGCTGGGGGCAGCTGCCATTGTGTGAGCCACGTAAGATTTTAACACATTTTGGAGGATGAGAAGAGCAAATTGATGACCAAGCACATGCTTCAGAAATTACTTTATTGCATGTGTACAAGTGATTGCATATTGTTTGAATCAGCAGGAAGTCAATTATTAAACATACACTTTTCCAAATAAAAGGCAATTTAATTTTACCAGAAACCAGTGTCATTTTGTATCCGAAGTCTGTAACCAGCTTTACAATCTCATCTAATAAAGGTGCCTTAAATTCTGAGTATGTTGAATTATTAAACCCGTGTTACTTTACACCAGGATTCTGTGGTGGTTTTACATATTCTCTTTGCCCTTTGTTAAGGTGGGGAAGCCAAAGATTATGTTAATAACTTGCTCAAGAGTTATAAAGTGATATAGGTAAAGCTAAGAAAAGAACAGATTTTGGTATCTTTTGCCCAGTATGAGGGATTGTGGCTACAATGGTCTGATTTTTTTTTAAAAAATCTTTTTCTGTTTTGTTTTTTAACAGATTTATCAGCAGGTTGCAGGTGAACATGGCCTTGAGGTAAATCCTGCCCCTTATTGAAATTTAGTTCCAGCAGATTGTTCTTGGCATTTTAAGGAACTAGAATATGTTACAAAAAACAAAAGTTTTGTTTTGGTTTTTTTCTAGACTTTTTTTTTCTTGTGGAAGATGAGAAACATGTTTAAAGAAAGGTTCTTTATGCTGAATAATTGTGATGCTTGAAGTTGGTCATCTGCCTTATTTAGATTAAGTGGATTTAAAAAATCAAAGCTATTTCTACACCATTTTTTTCTTGATCAAATAAAATTTTATTAGAACCTTATAGGTGCCTAGTTTTTATCCATGTTATATTACATGTGAAATAAAGCCTATTAGAATCCTGAATTCAAACTTTATCTGTGATGTCCTACTTCCTACTCAGTAGTTTCTTTTTTAGTAGCTGATAACATTTTTGATAATACACACATATATTTTAATTGTTTGTAACTTGAACCATCTCTGTGCTTGCTTTGGTTGTATCTTCCTTATATAAGGGTAGTGATCCAGGTTGGCAGGGCAGAGGGGTGTGTGTGTGTGTTTGTAACGAGCTTTAAGATTTTCAAGTTGAGTTGTGAATTCAAGAATCTGAACTTCTGTTTATACCAATAGGCAGAGTTTTGAGATAGGAGACGAGGTGCTCCTTGTGTCAGACTTTGAGTGTACTGGGAAACATGAAAGTGAAAATCTTTAAAGTGAAAGATTTTTCAGTTAACATAAAACTTTAAGTGATGAGATCAGGGGCATATATGTTTAGAGAAGCATCTACAGGGCACAATACTAAATTGTCCCTGAGAATTGCTTTACAGGTGGAGTCATTTACTCTGCATCTTGACTGGTAAGCATGAAAATGCTGTGTGTGCAGAGCTTTAAGTGGCAACTGGAAACTTGAACTGGAGAACCAGAAATGCAGCCAAGGGAGCTGGGCATCGTGGTCACAAAATGGCATGAGACCAGTGAGGCAGGATGCCCAAAGGTGCTGGCTAGAGACCACCTCTCCTACCAGGGCTCAGCTTTGCACTTGGTAGACTGATGTTTTCTCTTAAAAGATTGTTGTGCATTTGCTATATGTCATACACTGTGATGCATTCTCATGTTTGTCATTAAATCTCCCATCCTATAAGACAAATATTATTTTTCTCTTTGTTTAAAGAGAAACAGAGCTCAGGGAGATAATGTGACTTTTCAGTGGTCGCAGAGTCGCTACAAAATAGCAATCAAACTCAGGTCTTCTGATTTCAAATCTGGTTCTCCTTACATTATAGGACAGTTCCTAGAATCAGTTGCAACTGTTGTCTATTTTTTACCAGACCTTAGCCCCCCTACCCCAAACGTGCACATAGTGAAAGCAACACATTTATTATTATTTATGTGTAGGCTGCTGTGTGACACCAGGAAGCATGTAGTAGTAGGTAATGTTGCATTTTTACCAGTCTTGCCATCTAGCCACAGTTGCCCCTCTCTTCCTTCATGCTGCCCCCCCTCAGGTTTGTCCCTCTCCTGCCATAGGTCTTCTGCTATAGTTTGAACAAGCCCTGCCAGCCCTCACATGGAGAGCAGTGAGAGGCCGAAGAGCAGTGGCTGGATGAAACAAGTATTTGGTGTGCACGTGTTAGCCCTTGGGGTTTGAGTGATGAACATGACAGATACTGTCCTGCCTTCATGGAATTAGGTGTTACAAAGATCATTTCAAAATTAAAGAGCGTAAGTACCATGAAGTAGAGGAGGAGGTTTTTAGAAACAGTGTTCGGTGGGAGAAACCTCACCGGAGTGCCACTGACTACTGGGAAAACAGGAGAGAAGGCTGCTGAGCACGGCACGTGGCTACCCTGGTTCTCTTTGTGGGTGGCCTCCTGCCTTCTTACACCTGTTCTTGGCTGACTAATGAAATGTCACAAGTGCTGGGGCGCCTGGAGCCACTAACACTTATGTATCACTTCCCTCCTTCTCCCCCAAGCTCTGTAGGCCTTGGGGACTCAGATACTTTGCATATACACAGATAGACCGATACAGTTTGACAACCTGAGAGACCTTTGAGTTCATTTAGTCTGAGCCGTCATTTTACAGCCAGAACTGACTAACCTAGCATCACACAGGTGGCAGCACACAGGATCCAAGTCAGGTGAAATGAATGCCCCCACAACAGTCTGGCAGATAAACAACATGAACCATAAGTGATGAGCTGGGTGCATGGTGCTTGAATGCCAAGTTCAGGCAGCTGAGGCGTGAGTGGCTGGGAGAGGGGTAGGTACAGAAAAGAGACAGGAAGCTGGGCATCCGAAGGGTCTAATAGAAAGTGACGCGCTTTGGCATTGAAATGCCATTGTGTACCTTCAGACATCCAGGCTTTTCCAAAGAAAAACAGGGATGCACAAATAGGTGAAGCTGACAACTGAACGTGTACAGATGCTGAGAAATGTCCACGTTGAAAAATGACAATTTTGAATTTTCATAGTCTAATAGAATTCCAATCTTCCTTGGGGAAACCGTTATCCTTATATCTGGAGTCATCTTGTTGTGTAGAAATTCATACTTATGCCTAAAGATTAAACGTTGATATAACAAAGCTTCAGAAATTCTGTAGATGGGCTGTTTACAGAACATTTTCAATTTTCAAATACTCCTATAATTATATCATTTTCTTTTATTAAATGACTATCAAAGTAACAGGCCATTTCTCAAACTATGTATCTCTTTTCTAAAACGTGTCCTAAGAAACTTATATTTCAAAACTCTGTTTTTGAGCAGCCACTTAACCGCAGAAACTTAACATACAGTATCATAAACTCATATTGCATCAAAATTTGTATAGAAATACGTTTAAAAATGTGGATTTCAAGTTTCAGATGTGTAAATCCCTTGTAATAAAGACATTTGAAACAGGAAACCTCATGATCTTTCATGTAATAAATTGGGCCTTTTGGTATAATCTGTGCACAAGTACTCTGAGGCATCCCTTTCCTAAACTTTCAAACTAAGGGGGGCACCTGGGGGCCTGTCACCACTCAGTATTGTATAGCACCAGCACCCTCTCATGAAGGGAGGGTACTTCTTTGTGCTTTGAAAATGGCTGACACCAAAGGCGGCCACAGGAATTTCCTAGCTCTGCCCCCTATGGATGTTTGAAGTTCTGTGTGCCAGCATGCTGGTCCACATGGCTGGGGTGAACGCTTAGAATATGATCCAGATGTGTCGGAACAAGCCAGCCTCTTTCCATCCCAGTTCACCTTGTTTTTTCTTAACTGAGCAGTCAACAGAAACTGAATGAGCCCTTCCCTCTACTTTCCCTCTCACCACCAATAGAGTCTAAGACTATGAACCAAAAAATACGAGTCCTCCACTGTTAAGAGACACACAAATACCACCACCCACCCCCCTTCCCCAGACATCTTTCCAAGGCGGGACTACAAACTTCTGCTCTAGCATGGGGCTTTTCGCCCTTCCTTTTTCACTCTGTCTTGTGTTCCCACCCTTCTGTCTTTTAACCTCACCTCTGCCACTCCACACAGACTCCTCCTCATCCTGTATGCGCCTTCAGTTGTTCCCTGCCCCTTGTTCTTAACCGACTAGGAGAGGAGACTGATTTTTTTAGTCTTACTTCAGGCAGAATATCCAAAAACAGTATGTGGCTCAGTGAACGGGATTTCTTTCATTCCTCAAGCTGGGTCTGAGGTTTAGCAGAGCTGATTTTAGTCTTAATATCTTACAGGAGGAAAGTTGCTCTTCTCACCTTTGCTTAGGCATGACAACATTTAACTAACCACGATGGAGGCTCCTGGGCACAAAACATTGGATGAAACATTAATAGGATTCAGCAAGCCGAGGATCAGAGGCCCCATAGTACCCACGGTACTGGGAAACTGGTGTGGTAAAAATTTTTGCAGTTTTTGAGATGGAGAGTGGTTGCACCCATGGCCTTCTAAGTCCGAAATGTCTACTGGCCTGGGCCTCATGGATTTTCCCAGCTTTATGGAACTACTCCAGTAGAGGATAGAATGCTTAGCGACAGAAGCAAACCGGAATTAACCATAACCATTAAGCCTCTGCCCACATCTACTAAAAAAGATGGAATTGGGGCTTCAAATCAAACTATTCATTTAGTAACAATGAAGTTGAACATAAATGCAAAACCAATCACTTAGTGGTGAAGAATGCTGTCTTTGGAGCCAGACTGCCTGGGTTTGAATCCAAGCTCTGAATCCATGCTGGTTGGATTATTGAACTGCTGTGGGGCATAGCTTTCTTATCTTTAAAATGGGATAATACAATTGTGGGAAGTAAACCAGATAGTATGTGTAAGAGTGTAGAACAGTGCTTAGCGTAGAATAAGTACTCCATGAATTTTAGCTATTTTATTGGAAGTACCCAGAGCTGCTTTCTCTTTCCATCTGGACTTTAGGGAAGGGGGCTGGAAATGAGTCCTGAAATATCTTAGCATATTTTAGAAAACATAACGTGGGCCTTAGTTACTACTAGTGGAAACCTCTTGCTCTGTTCTTTTCAAAGCACCTTTTAATCTTGGGTATCCAGATTTCACCTTACCTTGATGATGCAAATGTGTGCCTCATGCACCAGGAGAGGCGGTTTGCTCCCAGGTCTTCCTGTTTAGGGACATCTTCAAAGGCCACACCCACCGTGTAATCCAAACACTCGTCCACCTCCACCTCCCAGTAATGGCGCCCTCGGACTGGAATTAGGTTTCCCATGACAGCAACACACCTGGTTTTAGAAAGTAGAAGCATCTGTGATTTGGGGTGACCCAAGCCTGGCTGTGCAGGTGAGTGACACCAGCTGCTGGGGTCAGTCAGTAGGTGGTCTAGAAGCGTGGAGGCAGGTGTTTGAACACCCACTTGTAAAGCAGCACGGCCCTAACTATCAAAGCTCACTTGACTGATGCTGAAGATTAGAAGAGGATTATTATACTGCTGGTTATAGGTGAGGAGGAGACAAGCCAATAGAAAAGGTTCTGTTTGCTTTTTACAGTGATTGGACTTTTATAGTAACAAAAAGGTTTGGTTCACTTGTTCATGAAGAAAGATTCTTGGATTGAGGACTTCCCTGGTGGTCCAGAGGTTAAGACTCTGCGCTTCCACTGCAGGGGGTGTGGGTTCGGTACCTGACTGGAGAACTAAGATTCCACATGCCACAAGGCGTGGCAAAAAAAAAAAAAAGAAAGGGACTGAAACCTAACAGAACACAGCACGGTCGATGGAACCGTATGCTTGAGGTTCACGAGCTGGCCAGCACTTGCTTCTGGTCTCCTTGTTCCCCATCTGCCTCTCCCCCTCCCTCCCCAGTTCACACTTTTTTTTTTTTTTTTTTTTTTGCTGTACACGGGCCTCTCACTGTTGTGGCCTCTCCCATTACAGAGCACAGGCTCCGGACGCGCAGGCTCAGTGGCCATGGCTCACGGGCCTAGCCGCTCCGTGGCATGTGGGATCTTCCCGGACCGGGACACGAACCCGTGTCTCCTGCATTAGCAGGCGGATTCCTAACCACTGTGCCAGTAGGGAGGCCCAGGGACTATCTTTGTCTCTTTACCCCCAGCACACAGCACATTGTTTCATGGGTCAACAGATGTACTGCTAACAGGATATTAAAATGGGACTCTAACTCAGCTTGGCTGGAACCCCAAAAGCCAAGACCGGAACAGTAGGTGGTAAGTACTCCCATATTACAATATGAGATGCTGGACCACCTACACAGGACTTTCAAAAGACATGGCCAAAAACTGGTTTTGCAACTTTTAGTGCAACACCAAAGGGTTGAAGCTGAAGATGCTTGAGGCTGTGTCTACCCAGAGAGCTGTCTTATAATCCACACAAAGAGTGAAGTAGCAGTGGCCTGGTCAAAGGTGTGTGTTTTCAGAGGACCACATATGAAGGAGACCCACCATAGAAATGCTGTAGATTAGAGGCTGCCCAACTCATGAATTATTGAAAAAAAGCCAATAAGCTCTTTAAGATTTGATCAGTTGCATTCTGTTTTTTTAACGCAGGTAAGGACCTCATTGCTTCTTAATCCTCTCTGTGCCCCCCAACCCTGGGTTGAGTGGGCAGAGGCAGGAAAGGGTAAAGTTGTGTTCCACTGTACTGTGTGCTGTTCTGCTGTCACACGCTAACACTTACATATAGTAGGTATGTAACACACATGCAGTAAGAAGGCCAGCAGGGAGCGAGTGTCAGAGGAAGTGTCGGCTGCAGGACAGTCCAGGACCCAGGCAGGGAGGCTGGATGCAGTTTTCCATCGGTGGCCCCTCTGGCCCCCCTAAGAGAGTCCTTTCCTTCCTTTTAAGATCCTCCTGACTCTAAGACCAACCCACCGAGAATTCTTTTAATCCTGATTACCAGGAAGCTAAGAGCTGTGTTTAATGTTTAATCTTGGAAACAGAAATTAGCCCTTGAAGTTAAGCTGTGTTCTTTTTTTTTCATCTATCGCTGTGATTTTTCTATTTCAGTAGGGCATATTTGCCCCGTTTTTTTTTTTTAGATTTTTTTTTGATGTGGACCATTTTTAAAGTCTATATTGAATTTGTTACAATATTTTTTCTGTTTTCTTTATTTCTTTTGGTTTTGTTTTGGTCACGAGGCATGTGGGATCTTAGCTCCCCAATCAGGGATCAAACACGCACCCCCTGCATTGTAAAGTGAAGTCTTAACCACTGGACCGCCAGGGAAGTCCCTTGCCCCCTATTTTAAGTTTTCTTTAAGCATTTGGAAAGAAATGAGTTACAAATACATCATTTTGATCTTGAGTACTAAGCTCTGGAGATAGCGCAGATCCAGACAGACAAGGCGCATCTTTGATGGACGGCCCTCTCTCAGGTCATGCACTAGCACGACCACCATTCCCTCCACCAGCTTTGGGCTGGTTTTTCACCAGGGCTTTTGTTAGATAGTATCACAGTGTGGGAGAGAGAGCTCTGGGCCAAGCACTGGGGGACCTGGGTCCTTGCTGCTCTCTCACGGCCTGACGGTGTGACCCTCCAGCCCTGGGAGCCCAGGACTCCACCTCAGAGGCCACAACACGTCTCCTCTGCTGGCCCCAGCCAGACCCCCTACTCCCCTCTCCCCAGCCTCCGCTCCCCACCATCCCCTCCCCCTCACTCATTTCTTGGAGTGAGCCTGAAGCCCCCTTCAAGGCTGCATGTGTCATAATCCAACTTTACCCGAATAACAGCATGTGTTAGGCTGGTTCACAGACTGTTCAGGTGGGTGAGGGGCTGATACAGTACCTAGTAAAGCGGGTGTCGCTGGGGAGTGGCTCCCTGGCGGAGGCTTTCCTCTCACTTCGTACCACTGTAAGCCCATCTTCAGAAACGGTCAGCCAGGGATGGCAGGTGTGCTCGTTCAGGCGAAAGTAGCTGCCTGCGAGGGGAGGAAGCACACAGACACATACACCCCCCAACAGCCAGTCACTCCTCTGC
The DNA here is from genome assembly GCF_949774975.1 of Lagenorhynchus albirostris. Lineage (NCBI taxonomy): Eukaryota > Metazoa > Chordata > Mammalia > Artiodactyla > Delphinidae > Lagenorhynchus > Lagenorhynchus albirostris. The sequence goes on along the minus strand of NC_083095.1, from coordinate 162,620,554 downwards.
TTTCTCCACTTTGCGCTCCGTGCGGGCCGAGGCTTCACCACGCATGGCCGACTCAGCTTCCTGCACGATACACGTGAGCCTGGACTTTGCGTGGTAGTGACCCTCATGCTAATAATGGTGGCGGTTAACATGTGTTGGGGGTTACTGTGAGTCTAGTACTGAGCTAAGCAGTAACTCTTATCTCATTCACTCCTTATGAGTACCCAGGGGTTAGTATTTCCATCTTGTAGAGAAGAAAACTGAGGTGCAGGGTGGTTGAGAAGTCAGCTGGCAGATGACAGAACTCAAATTCGAACCCCAAGCCCCTCTGATTCCAGTGGCTGCGCCCTTAAATAGGAGGCTGTAAATACTTGCTGGTGAACAGGAATTTCTAACCTACTTGCCAAGAGGAATAGCAATTGAGGAAATTCTTAACGATCAATTTGACAAAGGTTAGCAGAATTCCACATTCAACTTTCAATTAGGGCAGCTGGGGAGAAGGAAGGAGATTGTAACCCTCTCCAAGTCATGGTTAAAACAAAGCACATCAAAAATAAAAAAAAGGTACCGAATGGGTTTAATAAGAAATTAGTTTTTTTTAAAATCCTTTGTTTAGGGACATAGTAACTCATTCTCCATCATTGTCTCTTAGTCAAGCTCCTCAGTTCCCATTCTGTCATGTTCATTGCTTCAAATTCTACTTCAGGCCTCGCCATCAAGCTGTTCACTTTTTTTTTTCTTTTTTGGCTGCGTTGGGTCTTGGTTGCTGTGCACGGGCTTTCTCTAGTTGCAACGAGTGGGGGCTACTCTTCATTGTGGTGCGCGGGCTTCTCATTGCGGTGGCTTGTCTTGTTACAGAGCACAGGGTCTAGGCGCGCGGGCTTCAGTAGTTGTGGCTCATGGGCTCTAGAGCGCATGTTCAGTAGTTGTGGTGCACGGGCTTAGTTGCTCCGTGGCATGTGGGATCTTCCCAGATCAGGGATCGAACCTGTGTCCCCTGCATTGGCGGGCAGATTCTTAACCACTGCACCACCAGGGAAGCCCCAAGCTGTCCACATTTATTTCCACAATTCGATGCTCCTGGAAATTTCATTTGCTATCTGAGCGGATGGACCAGGGGGAGGCAGGTTCCCACCTTGCAGCTGACAGGCATGGCCCTTACTGCCTGCTCTCTAGGCCCAAACAAGGATCGTTTTTTTTTTGTTTTTTTTTTTTCTGGTACACGGGCCTCTTACTGCTGTGGCCTCTCCCGTTGCGGAGCACAGGCTCTGGATGCGCAGGCTCAGCGGCCATGGCTCGCAGGCCCAGCCGCTCCGCGGCATGTGGGATCTTCCCGGACCGGGGCATGAACCCATGTCCCCTGCATCGGCAGGCAGACTCTCAACCACTGCGCCACCAGGGAAGCCCAAGGATCGTTTTTTGAACGAATAGATATGTCTTTTGCCGATTCATGTTTATTCAAGTTTTTTGTAAGTACACTCTTAACAAATTATTTGAACAAAGGAATTCAGAGACAATAATAACCAAGGGCTGACTGTACCTTTTGCTCTGTTCTCTTTTATCGAAACAGCCAGAGTTTGACATTTCAAAACACCAAGTCAGCACAAGAAATTAGAAATGCCAATCAACCAAAGGAAAGTTCCATCACAATATAAAAGAAAAACCTGAGTCCCAATCCCAGCCCTAACCCCTACCGCCTTCGGCAGCCACGTAACTTGTTTTTCGCATTTCTGTGGAAGGAACATAAGTGGGGACTAATCGCATACCTTTCCTCCTGGTAGTGGAAATGAGGACAAAATGACCCTACATCCCTCAGTGAAAGATCCCAGCCAAAGGAACGATGTCCCCTGAGCCCTGGGCCCAGCTCCCTCCTTCTGCTTCTTACCTGCCTGTCACCCAGTCTGCAGCTGGCCTGAGCTGGGCTTGCTCTGTGAGGTGTGGGAAGAGCCACCTGGCTTTAGCACACCTTAGCAAAGCTTAGAACCCAGAGCCGTGGCAGTGCTGGGATAGCAGGAGATGCATGGAATGTTTCTAGTGATATCTCTGCTGACTCAGGACTTGAACATGAGATGTGACGATTCCATGACGTGCTGATGGCAAGTGCGGGCAGGGGGTGGGAGCTTGGCGTGGATGTGGGCACCCACTAAGGCATCCAGAGCTACGTTGGGCCTGTGGGTAAGGAGATGTTTGGGCCGATAGCAGGGAGATAATCCATGGCCCATGGCTCTTCCTGGGAATTTCATAAAGACCATGTCCCAGGGGTGGTGTTCAGCCTGTGTGAAATGTGCTTTCTGGGCCACCCAGGTCCAGTGTGACAAGCCTCTAGTCCACCTGAAGGTCATGGAGAAAAACCCTGAGTTCTAATGCTTGCTCAGCCACCCCATTGCTGTATGACTTGGGCCTTCGGTCTCCCCTTCTGTAAAATGGGACCCCAGGGCTTTGATCACCCCTGAGCCCCTTCCCAGCCTGATTTGCCATGTGTTCATATCAGTGAACATTTATCGATTTAACAATGAAGTCATAGCAGCCCTGGGTCTGCTACAAGGGGGTCACTTTGGGCCCAGAGAGTATGCGGCGGGGGTCACAGACCTGTGGTGTGGACTGTAGCAGGCTCGCTCCTTGCGCTGGGGCCCCCCACGTTGAGGGCTCGCACGTAGATGGTGTAGCTCTGCCGGGGCTGTAGCTGCACCAGGCACTCGCAGGTGGGAATGCCCACAACAGACCTGGGCAAGGAGGCAGCTGAAGTCACCCTGGGGCCGGGGCAGCCAGGCCCAAGCACCAGGCCTCCCTTTCAAAGCAGGGATTTTTAATTCCCCCCGCCACCACCCCTGTTCTCTGCCCTCCAGCAGCGGTGCAGGCAGGAGTGTTGACCCCCTCAGTGCTCCCTCCCACTCAGGTCCACTTTCCTCATTTCTTTGTATTCCTTCTGTCTGTGGCTCTCTCCCCTCCAAGCTCCCCACCCCGTGTCCCAGGCACCTTGTCTAGCGCTGCATGGCAGGGGCATGCATGCAGTTGAATCCAATGTGTCTCAGTCTGTCTGGTAGGGCCACAACCTCTCTGAGGGCAGGGGTCAAGTACCACTTACATAAGCACAGCGCTGGGCCCCTAGCAGGCTCTCAGTCTGCGTTTATGAACAAATGATCTGGCTAGAGCTGAAAGGCCCACAGAAGCCCACTGCTATTAACCTCTTTGAGGGCAGCTACCTACTGGGAATAATCCGATTTATGTAAGTGGTACAATACAGGATTACAAGCCCATGGTTGCCACTGTCTGTACTCCTGCAGCTGCCAACCCCATTTCAGTTCAGTAGGAAAGAGAAGCCTTCAGGGTGATGCCCATTTACAGATACAACACCCACACCTGGCGAGGCCGGGATGTCCAGGTCACTCTGAGGCTACAGCTCTGGGCAGAGGGGCACTTTTACATATTCATTCCATAAGTATTTTTTATTTTATTTATTTATTTGGTTACTCTGGGTCTTAGTTGCGGCAGGCGGGCTCCTTAGTTGCAACTCACTGGCTCCTTAGTTGCGGCTCAAGGTCTCCTTAGTTGTGGCATGCAAACTCTGAATTGCAGCATGCAAGTGGGACCTAGTTCCCTGACCAGGGGTCGAACCCTGGCCCCTGCATTGGGAGTGCAGAGTCTTAACCACTGCGCCACCAGGGAAGTCCCTTCATTCAATAAGTATTAACTAAACACCTTAGGTTTCAGAGACTGTATAGGGAGGCCTTAGGGAAAATTAATGTAGTCTCTGCCCTCATAGAACTTACAGTCTAGAAGAGAGGCATTTCTCAAGCCATCACTGGAAGAAACATAAGATGGTAACCATGACAAGTTGACAGTGTACTATAGAAGGTATAGTAGGGGAGAGGTGACTTTTGAGCTGAACTCTGAAGAATGACGAGGAGGTAATTGGATAAAAAGAGAGTAGAAGAGTCTCCTACATAGAAGAAGCATGTGCAAAGGTCCTGTGGCAGGAAGAAGCATGGAAAGTAGGAGGAACTAAAATATGACCAATGTGGTTGGGGCCAGAGAGGGAGGGAGAGCTGGTGTGGTTAACCTGGAGAGACAGGAAGGGGCCAGAGCCTGTGAAGGAATTTTGTCTTTTCTCCAGAGCAACAGGATGCCATGATTAGGTTTATACTAGGAGAGTCAGCACCATCCCAGATCACCTAGGTCACTGACCAGCCTTCTGATGACCCCAATCATAATGGGCTGGTCCCAGGTATCAGGTGCCCTTAAAGTATCAGCACAAGTTGCAAAGGAAATCCAAACCATTCGGGTGGCCAGACCATTGGACTCACTGCCCTGCTTCTGAGGATCCCCAGAAGTAGATCAGCAGCCAAGGTCAGCAGCCCTGATGTTCTTGTGGACATATGGATTCTACCTGGGGCAAATGGGTGGGTGGGATAGATGGCCACGGCCCAAACCCTGAATTTAGCATGGAAGAATCTGTTGACACCAAACCCCTCTCTTCCATTTCTCCAGAGCTGGGTAGGTACACAACAGGGCAGCCCCTGGGACTTGGTGGCTGGTACCGGGCTGCCTGGTTCATTCCCCTTCCACAAGCTTCTGCACTGCCTGGTTGTAACCCAGAGGTACATCCATGTTTCCTCCACTGTACACAGCTGTAGATTCGTAGGATCTGCAGGCCATTGTGGTCACTGAGTACAGCCTTCGTTTATCTGTGAACCCCTCCAGATCTCTGCCAACCAAAGGGGAATGTGAGCCTCCAGACAGCCTTCTACCATGGACATGATGTTCTTTGTACATTGAAATCTAATCTCTTTTACTTCTGCCTCTCACAGTCCTCTCTACTTCTTAAATTCCAGCCAGGTGGGTCTCCTGGTTCCTCCAGTACAGGAAGCTCACGCCTGCCCAGGGGCCAGGTGCTGCCTCCATCCACTGTCTCAGGCCTCAACCCTTCCCACGCATCAGGTCTCAGTTCAGACATCTACTCTTCCAAAGTAAGCCCCCACCTCCACCGCATTCCCTATTTCATTGAGTTTCTTTTCCCTTCATAGCACTGTGTATTTTAAGCATTTGTTTTCTTGGTGTTGGTTTATTTCCCCCCACTCGACTGTTAGCTCTGGAAGGGTGGGGAATTTGTCTGTTTGGTTCACCAACGCCCAGGCGCCACCTATGCGCTCAATACTTGTTGAATGAATGATGGTAAACCTTGGTTGTGCTAAGAAAGCAAACCTGAGGTTTACCATTTATTCACTCATCCATCATTCACCTTCAATGGTAGCATTCCAGCTATTTCTCACAAAATTAAGGTTCCTGTGTGTCACAAATTCTGACCTTCTCTCCGGACTCCACACATATCCTAAGCTGTGTCTCTGTGTCAAGGCCTCTCGTGCCCAGCCAACGCCCCTCATGACTCACTCAGTTACACCCGAGGCTCCCGGCACTTCTGCCTGGGTCAACTCCACCGTGTATGAGTCCACAGGATTCAGGTTCCCAGACTCCCAGCAGATCAGCGCAGCCTCTTCACAGCTCCTTATCTCTTTGCTTTTCATAATGGGGGGACAAGGCGCTAAATGCAGGGGAAAGGGAGAGATGAACAAACCTGTTCACATCCAGCCCTGTGGTCCAGAGCATGGGCAGACATTGCAAGCACTCTCTTCCTACAAGAGATTCAGTGCAATAGAAAGCTATAGACTGAACATTTGTGTCCCCATCCAAATTCATATGTTGAAACCTATTCCCCAATGTGATGGTATCTGGAGTCTTTGAGAAGTGATTAGGTCATGAGGGTCAAAGGGGTTTATTAGACAAGAAAACCCAATGAGCTCCCTTGCCCCTTTCTGCCATGTGAGGACACAGCAAAAAAGACAGTTGACTCTGAACCAGGAAGGGTCCTCACCAGACACTGAATCTGCTGGCACCCTGATCTTGGACTTCCCAGCCTCCAGACCCATGAGAAATAAATTTCTGTTGTTTATGAGCCACCCAATCTGTAGGATTCTGTTATAACAGCCCAAATGGACTGAGACACCAGGGAATCCCTTTCAGATGTTCCTGGAATGGAGGATGGTTGCAAGGTTCAAATGGTACTGTGTCCAAGAGCAGTACTTTTTGATATTTTGAGACCAACTGTGAGAAAATGTCCCTGCCATATCAGGCATATAGATTTGGTGTATTAAATGAAAGAAAAAAATGCAAAGGTATTCCTGCCCTTCCAAGTGAAATCAAGAGCCCTGCCACGTCAAGGAAGCTGTGACTCTTGTGTCCCCTTCAGTGAAGGTCCTGCTACAGAAACAGATGGCCTCCTTACCTGTCATGTACACTGCACACTCACTGGCGGGGCTGAGGCCAGCCCTGTTCTGAGCTGTGACCAAAAATTCATACTGGGTATTTGGCACAAGGTTTGTCACTGAGCAATATGTTTCTTTGACCGTCATCGTAAACTCTGGGGAAAAAATAAAGACAAGTATTCAACCTTAAAATAGGCCAACTGGCTCCAAGTTCATTGCGCTGTAATCTATTTCCCCTGTAATGGATACAGAACTGGCCACCAATTCCTCCCATCTGTGTATGCATGCCCCTCGGCAGCGTGACTCGGCTGATCCTTCCATTGAGAGGGCTGGTCTTTCCCACTAAGCCTTGAAGTTGGGCTTAACCATGTGACTTGCTTTGGCCAACGGGACTATAGCAAACATGGTACAAACAGAGATTTGGGAGGTGCTGGTGCACAGGGGCCTTGTCTTCTTCCTGCCAGGAATGCTTCCACTTCCATGGGAACAACCTTCAGCCAGCCTCCTGGAGGATGAGATCACATGGACAGAGGCCTCAGCCGTTGCAGCTGAGGCCCTAGACATATAAGCAAGGCCATCCTAGCCCATCCAGCCCTACCAAGCTGACCCAGACCAGAAGAACTGTCCAGCCAATTCAGAGAATTATAATAAATCATAAATGCCATTTTATTTTATTTTTAAATTTTATTTATTTATTTTGGCTGTGCCAGGTCTTAGCTGCAGCACACAGGATCTTCACTGTGGTACACGAGCTTCTTAGTTGTGGCATGCAAACTCTTGGATAAATGTCATTTTAAAAATTGAAGTACCTTTGATTTACAATGTTAGTTTCAGGTGTACAACATAATGATTCAATACTTTTATAGATCATACTCCAGTTAAAGTTATTATAAAATGTTGGATATACTCCCTGTGCTGTACAATATAGCCTTGTAGCTTATTTATTTTATACATAGTAGTTTGTACCTCTGAATTTTCTACCCCTGTTCTGCCCCTCCCAACAAATGAATGAATGTAAATATTTGTCATTTTTAGCCAATGTGTTGTGTACATGTGTGTGTTTGGGGGTGTTGTTACACAGCAAAAGCTAACTGATACACGTCCAAACATCCCCAGACTCTTGAAAGGCAGTAATAAGTCATTAATCCACTCTCTGATATCAGTTCCTTTATAACAAAGTGATCCATTAAAGATCTTTATTCATCCCCAGGACAAAGCCCCAACACAATGGCCTCTTCTGCAGAGGGTACTAACAGGGTTGATTTGTGGCAAAAACTGACTGATCAATCAGATCTGACTTTTTGGTCCACAATCTCCCTTTTCAAATCTCCCCTTCCCTCGCCCCCCCCCCCGCCGCAACTCCCTCTTTAGTCCTTATTCTGACCACCCTCACTCTCCCTCATCATTGCTTAAACTTACTTTTCTCAAGGATTCCCCTTCCTTCCAAATCCCTGGGCAGATAAACCATCCTCCCCTTCAGCACATAGAACCCTCCACCTGCACGATCCGGTACAAGGAGAAGAGCTCTGGGCAGGGAGCCTGCGGACTTGATTCTCATCCTGGTTCTGCCGTAACTCACGGTGTCCCCACAGACAGCTCATTTCTCTAGGTCCCAGATTCCTCATCCATAAAATGGAGATCTCTAAATCCCTTTCCAGCAATCTCACTCTGACCCCATGCACACAGAACAGGCCCTCCCAGGCTGGCCCTAATCCCTGATTCCTTCAGATGCTCAACTGGGGCTCCTCTGCTCTCTCTCTCTTTTTTTTTTTTTTTTTTTTTGGCTGCACCATGCGGCTTGTGGGATCTTAGTTCCCTGACCAGGGATCGAACCCATGCCCCCCTGTGTTGGGAGCATGGAGTCTTAACCACTGGACCGCCAGGGAAGTCCCCTCCTCTGCTCTCTTGACTCTCCCTTCTCAATAGGAGACTGGCTTATCTATTATGAGGGGTAGGCAGGTATCTCAGCCCTAACCCCAGGCCTGCCAGCTCCATTTCCCTGGGAAGAGAATGGGCCAAGAGCTGCCCACAGTGGAGGCTGGGGGCCATTCCCAGCAGCTCGCTCCATCTGGGAATGTGGATCAGATCAGGAGCAGCCCTCCCAGGCTGCAGAACCCCCCTCAGCCCCCATGGGGGTCTGCAGAGTAACCCTCCAGATTCTCCCAACACAGGGTTGCTCTGAGGAGAGCCAGCCCGCGCTCACATGCCAGGACCTGCTAGAACCCAGCCAATCCAGCTGGGCCTCTTCAAGGAGGGGTGTCCCCTCCCCTCTTGCACACAGTGCAGCCAGAGACTTATCCCAAGGACAACTCTGACCCGACGGCGGTAGATACAGTCCATATACCTTAGCCTGCCTTGTGATCCTCCCCAGTCAGGCCCCAACTTGCCTTCCTATTCCTTTCTGCCATGCTCACCTGCCTGCATCCCATCCTCTGTGTAGTTCCCAGATCGTGACAGCTCCAAGGAGCCAGTTGTGCAGGTTCATCCCATCTCTACCTTCCCAACCTCCAGGAAGGCAGGGCCCTGGCCTCTGAGAGGCCTTAACTGTTCTGGAGCGTGGTTCTGTTCCTGACAGAGCCTCACCTGCTCGGTCCTTCCCAGGTGAGCTGTCCTGCACTGGCCAGTAGGATAGCTGATAGCTCTCCACGGTGTCATCGGAGTATAAGCTCCAGCACACTCGGACTGAGGAACCTGTGGCTGAGTTGGGGGCCTGTGGGTTTATCACTGGAGCAGAAGGAGCTAGAAAAGGAAAACAGAGAAAAACAAAACAAAGGAGGAGCCTTAAGTAGAGGTATGAATTGGGAATGGCCCCTTTTACAGGACAACCAATCCCTCAATGCATCCTTGGGCTTTGGAGATGGAAGAGGCAGCCCAGAGTGGACAGGGATGGGAAGGCCAAACCCCCCAACCGTGAGCCTGAAGCAACCAGTATGTCCGTTCCTGCTTTGACCAATCCACACAAGCTAGAGGAGGTGGGGTTGGTGACAGCAATTCAGGCTGGGGTATGGTTTGTAAGTCCTGAGCTATCCAAACGTCTCGGCATCCAACAGTTGAGGATTAAGTAAACAGATTAAGATATATAGCCATCAGAGTGATGTTGTAGAATAATTTATCAGTGCGAGAAAATATTCGTCACAATTGTTTTGCTAAAAAAAGAAAGCAGATTACAAAACAATTCCATTTTTATTTTTTAAAAATCTGTATAAAGGAAAAACAAAAATGATATACAAAACATTGTTCAGAATGTTGCTGGGTGTTGGTGAGAAAGGAAAGGTGAGCAATCAGTAAAAGCTAAATTGTAGTATCATTCTTAAAAATAAGTTATCACAATAAGATTTTTAAGAGCTACCTGGCACCATGTGACATGCTGTACATACATTACCTTATTTATTTCCTACCATGTCCCCATGAGTCATGATTATGTCCATTTTACAGACAAGGAAACCAAGGCTCAGAGAGGTTAGGTAAGTTGTCCAGGGTCACACAGCTAGGAAGTAGCAGGGCTGGGATTCTCACCAGCTCCATAGGATTCCAAAGCCCATCTCTTAACCCTATGCTAAAAACAGCCACCTGGGAGGAACATAAATACAACAGTCGAGGAAATAAAATTTGGGATACTTGCTTGGAGTAAATTAGGCTTTCTGGGGCCAGATGTTGGCACCCTGGAGAGTGAGGGTGGGTATTTACCCCAGGAAGGTCAGCCTCTGTTTTCACCCTTACAAGTCATAAAGACAAAACCATGAAGCTTATGCAGCTGGTGGGGGGAAAATGCCTGTTTCTAAATCTTTATGATTTTTTTTTAGCCATCAAAGTTTCTAACTCAAAGCTCAGGGAAACTGGTGTGAAGTATGCACACAAGTGAGATATGCACCTGGGATGGTGTTAATGGAGCCCATAAGCTCCTCCACATCAGAGAAGTCCAAGGTCTGGTCTTCAAATTCAGGCTGCGCCGAGATTTCCACATCTGTTTTTGTTTTCAGGAATTTTCCAAGTCTGTGAGTATAAAAAGACACACTAACGAGAATGGAGGGGCATTCTCCTCGGGGGTCACTAGTGATAAGCAACGAGGGCCTCTTGGATGAACTTTTATTTCCTTATTTTAACATGCTGCGGGCTGCCTGCTGGCATCTGCTTCAGTGACTGACCTACGAGGTCACCCACGGGGATGGGCAGGTTGGTTTACGCCTTTGAGGAGAGGAGAAGGGGTGGGGTCATGTCAGAGGGTAGGGGGCGGGAGGATGTCTACCTATGAGCCCCAGATCCACACCATCTGGAAGATCCTCCGATGCTGACCTGGGAGTTCCCACCCCACATCACCCCAGGCCCCAAAGACATACAGCCCCTCTGGGGCTCCCTCTCCACGTGGTCAAGTGCCCTCAAGTCGATGACCATGGACCAGGGCTCTGGGTCTCCTGCGCATGCTCCTGGCCGTCACAGGGTTTGTAAGTAGCAGAGGCATAATTTGTAACCATGTCTGTCTTTTGCCAAAACTCATGCTCTTAACCCTTATATTATTAAGCTTCAGTGTTCGTGTTGCTTTACAGACATTGTCTGATTTTATTCCCATAAAGCTATCCCTGTTTGTAGGTAAGGAAGGTGGGTCCTAGACTGGTTGGACTTGCCCAAGGTCATGGGGATAGCAGGATCTAAACTCCAGTCTGACTCTATAACGTGCATGCTTTCCGCAGCACACGGTCTGGGCCCTGGCCCAGCTGGGGGATGCTGGGGATGATCTCTGTTCCTCCTGCTGAAAGGAGGGGCTCAGAGAGGAAATCTGACCCTGGGCTTGCAGGCTAGGCCTCATCATATGCTCCCTTCCAGCTCGGAGATTCTAAGATTTGGTACTAGAGGGTCCTTGTGATCCCATACTGTCCTTCCAAAGCCAGTGCTATTTACTCGTAGGGGCAGACACAAAAGCTGAAACTGGGAGCATATAACCAAGTGGAACTGATATCTAGTTGGATATCTAGAGGTAAAAGGAACAGAAAAAGAAAACATGTCAGAACAAAAGTATTACCTGTCAGCCATAGCCACAGCATCCTAAAAAGGAGGAGAAAGAGAAAAAATATTGAATTGAATTTGGGAATAAATTTCTTTTTCAAACTATATAATAATATAAACATATGTTAAAACTTGGAAATGAGTAAAAGAGAAAAATCAGCCATGTCCCAAGCCCTAAGAAAAATGACTCTTATGACACCTGTATAGTTTCTTCCCGTTAACATTATGTGAGCACTTTGCAGGTTACAAATGGTCTTCTGGATCATCAATTTGAAAGACTGTGTAACAGTTCATTGAATAGAAACTCCATCGTTCACTCTACTGTTGGACATTTTGGTTGTTTCCAATTTCTCACCATCATAAATAACAGAGAAGACGTCTTCATATATATCACTTTCTCCACATTCTGGATTATGTCACTAAGTTACAGTGATATTGAGGAACCATTGGTTCAAAAGGTCTGAGTAGTACTGAGGGCTCTGATGGTGTCTGCCCACCTGCTGTCCAGCTTGGGTCACGGCTCCCTGGCTACCCCAAGCACGGCAGGAAGGAGGCGCTGTTGGGCTTGGAGGGACCCCTGTGGCATGGCCAATGTAAAGGCTGTATTTGGTAACTAGGAAGCTCTGGAGGCTGAGGGCCCCTCCCTCACATACTGGACCCCACTGCTGCCCCATATTCCTGTGGGACCTTGTAAAGAAAGGAGACCCCAGCTCTGAGCTTGAAATTCCCACAGTCTGGCTACATGGGGACTTGGGGTCAAATTGAAGTGGATTTCAAGGGTATCAAGAGATGGATTTTTTTTTTTTTTTTTGCATGTCTGAGCTTATGAAGTGAGATGTATAATGGCTGCACTTGTAACTGGGAAACAGGAGGTGCCTTTTTAGCCTGGAGATCTTTCTCCCCAGACCTCCAGGAGGCTGTCTGAGCTGGCCAGAAAAGTTTCAGAGCACTGTTTTTTGTTTGTTTTGTTTTTGTTTGTTTTAATTTTTGGCTGCAGCATGTGGAATCTTAGTTCCCCAACCAGGGATCGAACCCGTGGCCCCTGCATTGGGAGGCGGAGTCTTAACCACTGGACTGCCGGGGAAGTCCCCTCAGAGCACTGTTTTTGCCCCATTTCACGATGAGGGCACAGATCTCTGGGTAACCAGGACAGAGGACAGTGATGAGTCTCTGGTGTTAGCCAAGCAATGGTGGAGGGAAGGGTCAGCTGTGTATGAACCTGCTTAGCCACTCATGGCGAAGCTGTGCAGAGAGACGAAGGATGTATCATCATGGTGATACATCCAGTGGAATCAAATGGATGCTGACCGTGAAAGTTGGTTCCAGCATCTCCAGGCAGAGAGGGGACAATCTAACCTACTCTAATCATACTTGTCATTGCAGTTCATTATTTCACTTCATTACTGACCTTAATGAAATCAACTTTCTCTTCATGACACATCTCCTCTATTGTTTCCATCAGTTCTTTGCAGGTTTCAAGATTTTCTCCACAGCTGACCAGCTGTCCATACAAGGCTTCCAGCTTCTCTTTCTTTTTCTCCCCTAGAGCTTGTATTTTTTCTTCGTATTTTTGAGCAAGTGTTTCCAAGATCTCATTGTAATGTGACTCAAAGTTTTTTTCTTGTCTTCCAAAATTCTCCTGCAAGATATAGTTGATCTCAGCCATCATTTCACTGCATGTATGTTGACTACAGAGTTATTTGGGGCATGAAAATGTATCTATCCAGAGATGTTTTAGTCCCTCCCTGTTGTCTTAACATTGCTTGCCAGGGTGCTGAGGTGGACAAAAGGGTAGCTAGGACCAGGAGTCTCCAGCTAGAACCCCAGCAATAATCTTAACAAGAATTACTGCTTTCTCTGCTGGCCGCATTTTGCAGTCCTCTTCCCCATACCCCACCCACTTCTGTTTTAGCCACCTCCCATCACCATGACAACCGACCAGGAAGATTGCCAGTGATGAGTCAGCCTGCCACTGGAACTTTGGACCTTAACATGGAGATGTCTGCCTTGGGAGAATCCCACCTATCTTTCCCTCCTGAGCTCTCAACATCTCGTAACACTCACCTCCACTCCCTGATGCTTGGACTATACAAACATCAGGATCACCCAGATTCTCATATCAACTAAGAAAAAGGTGCAGGGGAAGGGGAACAAGCCGGGTGGTGCCGCCTAATAGATGAGAAAAGGCAGGAAGGCAGAGAAGGGTTGTGCCAGTACTTAATCCTGGAACGCAGTGGGTAAGAAACATTAATTAAAGCATATCAAATCCTGGTCCCCGTAAATTAGATTGGAAGCCCAGGAGAGCTCTGTGGGTTCTGATTTATCCCATCCTTATTAGATAACAGAGACATTTCCAAAGAAGAGGCTCTTATCAATCATTCAGGGAGTATTTACTGAGCACCTACTGTGTATACATTCTAAGACTTGCTCAGAATGGTGGAAGAGAGGGAAAAGCAGTAGGTGACCCCCACCAGTGTTGAGTGTAAAAGGAAGAGCTTAGAGTCCTCACTGAGGGTGAAGCTGCTCTGACCTGAGAGTGAGCTGGCAGTACAGAGGGTAGGGAGTTCTGTCCTGGCTGTTGTATACTTGCCCCCCTACCACCCACCACCCTATGCTTAGATGTGGAAGGGCTTCTTGTCCCTTCTCTGTGCCTTCCATAGGGAATTAGTGGAATAGCTGCCCTCCCTTTTAAGACTGGGGGTGGGGAGGAAAGTCTAGCTTCACAGGAAGGGGGCCCAGGGCTTAGTTCATTCCTATGAGTTGCTCCTGTTGATACAATCTGAGGCTGCATTAATAGAAGGAGAGCATCCACATGAAGAGAGGGGACACAGGAAGTCCTCTGGTCCTTATGTCTGGGCTACCTCATCTGGATGGCGAGGTTGCATGCTGCTATCACAGCAGTGGACTTCACACCTACTAGGCACACCCAGGGGACCGTGACATGTTTGGTGACAGGCACAGAAACTTATTGATCTTGTGAGAAATAGGTAACAGCTGAGGAACACTTATCAATGACAGGATGGGTGTCTTGCAATGCCTTATCAGACTGGCCCATGAAGGAGTCCTACCTTGTAGTAGGACCGGAGCTATAAAGACACCGAAGACCCAGCCCATGAGAGCTAATAGTTCAGTAGGGAATGCTGCCAGGTAATCATTTCCACAGCTGCATGCCCACTGTGCTACAGGAGGGCAGAAAGAGGGGTGAGGGAAGAGGAGCAGTACTGACACCATATGTTCCAAGAAAACAGATTCCCTAACTCATACCAGACACAGCTGATGGAAGCAATGTGTATCTGACTGGGTCATCAAGCGTGCTCTTACCTCCACCGTGATGAAAACCTCCTCCAAGTGACTTGCAAAATTTTCCATCTCAATAATCTGCTTTTCCAATTTGTACATGTTTTTGTGAATTTCATCCTATCAAACAAAGGATCCCAAGAAGACATTAATGCTATGTTCTCTCTCTCTCTCTCTTTTGTAGAAGGCATTTTAGATTTATTCCCTGCCTACATACTTGAGATTCAAATGCAATATCCAGAGAAACGAGGACTAGGGCGATCTATTTACCTTGGCACTTTCCAGTGCTTTACCGAGCGGGGTCACCTCATGCTCCTTGTGCTCAACAAGAACCTTCCCCGATGCTCTTATTGGAGTTTTGCAAGTGACACAGAAGACATCGGCAGCTTCTTCCTCGTCCTCCTCCTCTGGGATAACGTAGCACTCATACTCCTCACTGGCATGGCCGTGGGTGTACCGATAGGCTTCCCGCAAGTCCCGGCAGTGGCCTGCCGAGCCCCATGCCCCGAAGCCCAGGTCCTCAGCCTTCGCAGCCTCGCCACTAAGTCTCCAGTCTCTCTGCTCCCTCAGTGGCTCTCTCCCCATCATCATATAAGGAGGATACTCTGAAACCTCTATTCTGGGCGTGCTTTTGTCAATAAACTCATCCCCTAATTCGTGATCATCTTCAAGTCCATATAGATGGACAAGTTCATCCACTTCCTCTCCAAGGTCTCTCTGAGCCTTCCCTTGCATGGGCTGTCTTGGCTCATTGGTCATTTCGGCTTGAACTACTTCTCTTCTCATCTGAGTGTCTTCTTCTGGGAAGATCTGCAGTCTGTCTTCAGAGTCATACAGATCCATGTGACGAAAGTGGAAGTCCTTGGAAGCAGCGGGCCTGCCCAGCCCTGGTGCTTCTCCCGCCTCCTCCTCCATCGTAGCTCTGGGCAGCACTTCTGCACAAGCAGGATTCTTCCTGGACAGTTCTTAGTGGATACACTGGATCCTAGAACACAAAACCCCATTTATGAGAAGGTCGTTGCAGTAGATGGTCATTAAATTGGGCTCAACTTATTCACAATTTAAAACAAAAAATCATCTGAGCAGCTCAGTTGTAGTTTCACTTTAAACAATCTGTAAAGAAAGGTTTGCTTTCTACAGGAGGATGGGTTTCCTAAGCTTAAAAGAGACAGGAGAAATTATGAAAAAAAAACGAACACATAAATTGATTTGACTAACAAATGACCTGAAAAAAACTAAAAACCTAACAAATGACCTGAAAAAACCTAAAAATCTCAAAAGGCAAAATAATAGCAAGTGTTTCAGGCAATTATTATTAAACAAATTATATGAATTAATTGGAAAGAAAAATCTCAGTAGGTTACTGAGCAATGAGAATTTACAAAATAATTTCTTTTGCATATATTACCTGTACAAAAACATTTGGAAAATAGTTCATCCTTATGAGTAGCAGAGAACAAATGAGTCGATTCCATTTTGCCTTTTGATACCCAAGGCTGAGTAAGGGTCCAGTGAAGTGAGTACTCTTACATGTTGTTGGTTAGAATATGCACGGCCCCACCTTTCTGGAAAACAAGTGTGACAGCATGGATCAAGAGCTTTAAAAATGCTGGGCTTCCCTGGTGGCACAGTGGGACACGGGTTCGTGCCCCGGTCCGGGAAGATCCCACATGCCGCAAAGCGGCTGGGCCCGTGAGCCATGGCCGCTGACCCTGCGTGTCCGGAGCCTGTGCTCCGCAACGGGAGAGGCCACAGAAGTGAGAGGGCCGCATACCGCAAAAAAAAAAAAAAAATACAGTGGAAAAAATTATTTCTATGTAAAAATGTCCACCAAAACCTTTTTTTATAATAGCCAAAAAAATTGTAAAGCGCTAATGATTAGGAGAATGGTTAAGTAAAGAAGGAAACGTACATCCTGTAGAATATAATGTAGCCTTTAAAATATTAGGGAGAGCAAATGATAGCTTGGAGAAAGACTTACTATATGATACTAAGTAAAATAAACAGAGTACTCATTATGTAGAGACTATGAGGTCCACTATTTTAATGGAGGTACACAAAATCTCGAAAGAAAGAATAATAGTAGCAGTAAACACAATATTAGTAGTAGCTACTACATATTGAGCACTTACTGTATGCTTTTTCTGTGATATAATTGCTTTACAATGGTGTATTAGTTTCTGCTTTATAACAAAGTGAATCAGCTATACATATACATATATCCCCATATCTCCTCCCTCTTGCGTCTCCCTCCCACCCTCCCTATCCCACCCCTCTAGGTGGTCACAAAGCACTGAGCTGATCTCCCTGTGCTATGCGGCTGCTTCCCACTAGCTATCTGTTTTACATTTGGTAGTGTATATATGCCCATGCCACTCTCTCACTTCGTCCCAGCTTACCCTTCCCCCTCCCTGTGTCCTCAAGTCCATTCTCTAAATCTGTGTCTTTATTCTTGTCCTGCCTCTAGGTTCTTCAGAACCTTTTTTTTTTTTTTAGATTCCATAAATATGTGTAAGCATACGGTATTTGTTTTTCTCTTTCTGACTTACTTCACTCTGTATGACAGACTCTAGGTCCATCCACCTCACTACAAATAACTCAATTTCATTTCTTTTTATGGCTGAGTAATATTCCATTGTATATATGTGCCACATCTTCTTTATCCATTCATCTGTCGATGGACACTTAGGTTGCTTCCATGTCCTGACTATTGTAAATAGAGCTGCAGTGAACATTGTGGTACATGACTCTTTTTGAATTATGGTTTTCTCAGGGTATACGCCCAGTAGTGGGATTTCTGGGTCGTATGGTAGTTCTATTTTTAGTTTTAAGGAACCTCCATACTGTTCTCCATAGTAGCTGTATCAATTTACATTCCCACCAACAGTGCAAGAGGGTTCCCTTTTCTCCACACCCTCTCCAGCATTTATTGTTTGTAGATTTTTTGATGATGGCCATTCTGACTGGTGTGAGGTGATGCCTCATTGTAGTTTTGATTTGCATTTCTCTAATGATTAGTGATGTTGAGCATCCTTTCATGTGTTTATTGGCAATCTGTATATGTTCTTTGGAGAAATGTCTATTTAGGTCTTCTGCCCATTTTTGGATTGGGTTGTTTGTTTTTTTGATATTGAGCTGCATGAGCTGCTTGTAAATTTTGGAGATTAATCCTTTGTCAGTTGCTTCATTTGCAAATATTTTCTCCCATTCTGAGGGGTGTCTTTTCATCTTGTTTATGGTTTTCTTTGCTGTGCAAAAGCTTTTAAGTTTCATCAGGTCCCATTTGTTTATTAAGAGAGTAGATCTTAAACGTTCTCACCACACACATAAAAGAAAGGTAATTATGTGAGGTGATGGAGGCTGTAACTAACCTTATTGTGGTAATTATTTTGCAATAAATATGTGCATCACATCATCACATGTATACCTTAATCTTACTTAAAGTTATATGTCAACTATATCTCAATAAAGCTGGGGGTGGGGGAAGAAGAACCCCATTGCATAGAAGTAGTGTCTCACCACGAACATTTGCTTTGAGCTCTAGTACAACATCATGGGGGCAGGGGAGGGGAATGAGATGGAGGGCAATTAGATCTGGAAATAGAAGCTGAGAGGATGGGAGGGTCACACTTCCAGGGGCTTCTTACAGGCCTGCAGCAGCAGCAGGTCTTCCGAGCTTAAGAGCACTTCTGTATTCACTCCTAGCTCCTGGCTGCTCTCTCTGCTCCAGGGGTGTTACAGGTCCCACCTGGTCAGGCCAGAGTCTCAGAAGTCCTGCCCCAGCACGCTGTGGGGCAACACGGAGTGACCTGGGAGTCTGCACTCACACAGAGATCACAGGTGACCCCACCATGTTCAGAGGCTGTGGCGCTGGGCATCATCCTTGACACCGGCCCTGACTGTTCATGGGCCTGGAGGGGTGTGGATTCAGGTGGATTCAAGAGAACAGGACTGGAACTTCCCTGGTGGTCCAATGGTAGAGAATCCACCTTCCAATGCAGGGGATGCGGGTTTGATCCCTGGTCAGGGAACTAAGATCCCACATGCCGCGGAGCACCTAAGTCCACACTCCACAACTACGGAGCTTGCACGCCTCAACTAGGGAGCCCGCATGCAGCAAACTACAGAGCCCACATGCTCTGGAGCCCGCATGCCACAACTAGAGAGAGAAAAGATCCTGCATACCTCAACAAAGATCCTGTGTGCCGCACCTAAGAGCTGATGCAGCCAAAAATAAATTAAATAAATAAATAAATAATAAAATAAATCTTTTTTTTAAAAAAAGAGAGAGAACAGGACTGCTGGATGCTGGTGGTCCAATGAGCAAGACATGATTCCTGGTGGAAAGGAGGCCCCAGACAAGTGAGTAAGTGATTGACCCATCTGGGCTGGTGCACAGCTTCTCAGAGACACCACTTGCCTCTGTCCTGGGACCCCAGGATACCTCCCCCTCTTAAAGCACAGGCTCCGGTCACATGGACCAAAATCACACAGTTTCCCTCTGTGGCTCTAGTATCACACCTGAGTGTCACCTTGTAGGCAGGAATCCTCCTTGAAACCATTTTGTCTCTATGGTCCACTGGCTGTGCACCCCATGGCTCTCCTCAGGAGAGTCCCTGCCTAGTGTAAGCACAGCACCATGCTGCTTTGCCCAGGAGGATGTGGAAAGTCTATATGTCCTGTATTCTGAGGGCTCCACTGCTGGCAAGTCCCAACTCCCCTGGGTATCAGGGAAGTTATCCCCCACCCCTCATATCCTAGCTCTACCTCCCCACACAGCCTGGCCTTCTCCAGTGGACATTGCTGTTCCTTCTGACCTCTCTCAGTATCCTTTCATGTAAGTCCCACACAAGGCCCTGGCTCAGGCTGTTCTTCCTGCTGAGAGCTCCCCGCCCATCCACCATGGGGAGGACCACTGCGTTCCTAATAGCCATTAGTAACCCACTCCCATCAGCACCCAAATCAGAGACCAGGAGCTCATCCTTGACATCCTGAAATCTAACTAATGTCCAATTAATTCTGGTTCTGTCTCCTCAATCTCCAGGTAACATCCCTCTACCCGCTCCCCTTACCTCTCCTTGAGGTCACTTTGGTCTGGATTCAGAAAGTCCTGTGTTTGCATTGTCTCTGCTACTTCCTAGCCGTGTAACCCTGGGAAAATCCTCTCTCTAGGCCTTACTTTCATGAGTCCGTGTAATGGGTTTATTAATAGTTTCTACCTCATAAAGTTGGTATTCAGAGGAAATGACATGTGTGTACAGTGCTCAGCACAGTACATGGCTCAAAGTAAGTCTTCAATAAATGTTAGCTGCTGTTATTGTTGTTACTGTTACTATTATTGTTTTTATTACTAGGACCTCAGCGTCTCCCACCTGGGCTAGGTTAGAAGTCTCCCACCTGGTCACTCATGGAGGGGGAGGGCTGGGGTCAGAAAGGGAAAACCCACAGCGACCAGAGCAGTGTAGAATCACCTGTGGCCACAGTGGGATCATTCTGTCCCTTGAAGACAGCTGAAAATGGGAGAAGGCACCAAAGCAGAGCAGCCTCACATCCAGACACGGGCACTGGCTATGAGATCACCCCTTCTTACAGCAAGAGCTTCCAAGGAACCTGGGCAGAGATGTGAATTCTAAGGATGGAGGGTCCCTTGGAAAGCATATAACTCAATTTCCTGACTCTACGATGGCAAAACTGAGTCCCTGTGAGGAAAAATGGCTCACTGTGGCTGATGTCATTTAACAAGGATTGATCTGGGGCTACTCAGTATCCAGCGCCGTTCTGAGTGCTGGACTCAACCCAGGCAGGTAAAGAGTTGCATCTGGACCCATTTTCCCACAAAACCATACCACCTATGGGCTGAGGAGCAGCCCAGCTAAAAATAACACTTACATTTCCATGTGCTTCCAAAAGGGAGAAAACCAGAATTCTGTGTTAGCAATAAATCATCCTGAGAAACTCTTTCAGCCTGTTGCTGGAATGTGAAACACTAAATCAAAGCGTTAAACAGGCAAGAAGACTGGAAACCACTGAGCACAGATGCTAATAAGAACAAATTCTTCCACGCCAGCATCTGCCCTGTGAATAAACCAACACAAACTGGTCTGGGACCTGGGTAGCAAAGGAGGAGTATTGCAACATACCCCACGGTTGACACTCCCTTTTCCCCTCAACATCCAGACTCTTTCCATGTCTTAACAAAATGTTCACAACTGGGGGAGAAAGGAATATTAACAATAAATTTTCATTTTATAAATGTAAAGCCAAGGCTTAGAGAAATGTAATAAATCAAGTCTATAACGAATATATTAGCTGGGTAGCTTCTACTCTATGCAATTGATCCACAGTTTAAAAAAAAAAAAGACTTTTGCCTAAGTCTTATATGGGAGGTGTGTTCCTGTGCTTTAATTAGAAAAGTCACCCCCCAAAAAGTTTTTTAACCTTTTATGGGTCATGGATATCGCTGAGAATCTACTGAAAGCTGTGACTTCTCTCCCCAAAAGTGAGCCCATAAGGGCACAAACATAATTTTGCTTACAATTTTAGAAGCTCACCAATGTAGCCCCTGGCAATTTCTCAGCCACAGCTAAAGAAACTTGCTTTAAAGTGTTAGCTGTATAGTTTTGCAAGATGGCTCAAATCAGCACAGCCCACACCTGAAAACTTTCTATAGGAGGAGGGGGTATGCATAACAGATGAAAACTGATTACAAAGCTGTTTTTCAGTATTTGAATCAAAGCATAAAATTATCATTTGTCAGCATGCACACGCAGATTCAAATAAAAGGTATTTATCAACCCGATACCATAGCCAAATGGTATCAACATTTAGGGTTCCAAACTGTTCTAACAAATGGACCCCTGTACTAAAAATACCCTAAAGACACACTGCAAGAATCACCAGCCTCTCTCTATCTGCATCTGAGGCTTTCGCGTCCCATACCAACACCACATTCTTGAATCCTTGCTCCAAGAAGGCACAGGCAATGTTCGCACTGTTTATTGCAATGTACACATCTGTCATTTAAGATGATATCTCTTCCCACCTAAAGGAAAGATACTGCTTTGACACTCTGGTACTAAGTTACTGAGCTTCTAATATACAATTTGCATTCGAAGAATGCCTATCCAAAAACTTGCCTGTTAATTTAAGGATCCATAAATTCTTCTTTTAACTCGGAGGCTCTGGATAACTGCTAGAAAACTGCATCCGTGCTCAGCAGGCTTTCCCTCCCTGTGACCTCTGCGTGCCCCGCGGGCTACCCCTGCCTGTTTTAGCCCAGGGTTCTACAAGTGGAGCAGCAAAGGCAAGGGTAACACGAGCTGGCTCCGGCTGCAAATAGCAACAGGCCTTTCATGAGTGAAAGCCCAAATATAGACCTGCCCACTGCTGACTGCTCAAGTGTCACCAGGAGAGGTTACATGCTGTCCCCTGAGTTACTTCATTTACTGTGGGGATTGGAGTCCGGTGGCTCCACCGAGGGCCTGATGTATGGTCATGAATAGAGAGCTGGGGGCTGTCACAGCAAGGGCAGGGGGGTGGCTGCAGGCCACACAGAGAAGGAGGACTTCTGAGAGTCCCCAGGCTGTGCACCTTCCACCTGGCCTGAGGGGCTTTTCCCAGAGTCTTTTGAATAAGCACAAATCTGAAGGTAGTCAAATGCAACTTAATTTTTTTTCTCCCACTATTCCTTGAACGTTTACTCATTTATTCCCCTCTCTGGATAAAAATCGAGCACACCCGTGACTTTCTGCTCCCTCTTAGGTAACACAGAGTCCTGGGGTCGCTTGAAGGCATAGTCTCCATTCAGTAAGGGAATGTACAGTCCAATACGTTAATTAAAAAGTCAAACTTAGAGGACTTCCCTGGTAGTGCAGCGGTTAAGAATCCGCCTGCCAATGCAGGGGACACGGGTTCCAGCCCTGGTCCAGGAAGACCCCACATGCCGCGGAGCAACTGGGCCCATGCACCACAGCTACTGAAGCCTGCGTGCCTAGAGCCCATGCTCTGCAACAAGAGAAGCCACCGCAATGAGAAGCCCGTGCACCGCAACAAAGAGTAGCCTCTGCTCACCGCAACTAGAGAAAGTGCGCACGCACAGCAACAAAGACCCAACGCAGCTGAAAATAAATAAATAAATAAATTTTTTAAAAAGTCAAACTTAGTTTAGCCAGCATCAAAATCTTCTCCCCTCCCCAGCTGAGGCCTCTGTAGCTGGAAGTCTGCCCTGGGAAAGGAGGGGATGAGGTCGGCCTCTTGTTCCCACACCTCCTCCCTTAGCTGCTGGTTTGTTTGCCAGGGGCAGGAGGCGCTAAGGTGATAAGACAGTTCCTATCTGAGTTGGTGCCACAGAGGGTGGGTGCTAGCTTCTGGCTCTCTGGGGCAGACAGGTGCTTAGAGCACTCTCTGTCTCTCTGAGCTTTTGTATATCTCTAGGGTTTACCATGATAAGCCCTTTCCCCTGGAGTTCCCACGACCAGGCTGAGAACCGCTCTATTCCAGGGGGTCCCTTGCACTCCTCCTCCAGGCCCTGGTGGGCCACCTCCAAGATTTCTCAAATGAGGTCTCCTGACCCATGCAGCTGGTTCTCTCAGGCAGGATCTAGGTGACTCCTTGCTGGCTCTGTCGTCCTGCTGGCCCACATCTGGATATTGGGATGTAGGCTCCATCCTTGGTCCTGGCAAACTCTGGGGTGCAGACAATTCCAATGCAGCCACTCCCCCTGGCTCTGCCACCAAAGCAGCCAATCTTTTCTCCTCAGGCCACCATTGGCCCACTTGCAGGAAATACAGCGAGCTACCTGAAGGGTCCCTTTGAAGACCCCACACTGGGCTTGGGGATAGAGGGTGGGGCTTCCAACTCTCCCCATCCAGTCCAACAATAGCTCTCTCCAGAAAAATCGCTCCACCAGTCTCCCTCTCAAATACCCTCTTTTCTTCACTCTGATCCCTTTTTATTTTCTTCCAATGGTGGAGGGCATGAATTGGGTTCTGGACCATTTCCTTGAAAAGTTTGCATGTGGTGATTTGATCTCAGAATTTTACATCTATTGCTTTTTGAAACCTTAATCAAAATTTCATTTTTAAAACACTGTTACTGCCAGTTATCTATACAATAAAAATATTGGAAGCCAAATAAAATATCAAAAGCAAACAATTTGAAAGAATAAATTATGCAAAGATATATGTACAAGAATGTTCACCACAGCATTATCTATATTGGCAGAAAATTGAAATTAATCTATTCCTACCAATATAGAACTCTTTAAATAAATCACAATACTGTCAACTCAGTTTTGGCAAGTATTAAAAATAATGATGTAGATACCTTTTTAAATTAATTAATTAATTTATTTTTGGCTGCGTTGGGTCTTCGTTGCTGTGCGCAGGCTTTCTCTAGTTGTGGTGAGTGGGGGCTACTCTTTGTTGTGGTGCACGGGCTTCTCATTGCAGTGGCTTCTCTTGTTGCAGAGCATGGGCTCTAGACACGTGGGCTTCAGTAGTTGTGGCACACAGGCTTCAGTAATTGTGGCACACAGGCTTCAGTAATTGTGGCTCGCGGGCTGTAGAGAGCAGGCTCAGTAGTTGTGGCGCACAGGCTTAGTTGCTCCGCAGCATGTGGGATCTTCCCAGCCCAGGGCTGGAACCCGTGCCCCCTCTATTGGCAGGCGGAATCTCAACCACTGTGCCACCAGGGAAGCCCAATGCCTTTTTTTTTTTTTTTTTTTTTTGCGGTACGCGGGCCTCTCACTGCTGTGGCCTCTCCCGTTGTGGAGCACAGGCTCCGGACGCGCAGGCTCAGCGGCCATGGCTCACGGGCCCAACCGCTCCACGGCATGTGGGATACTCCCGGACCAGGGCGCAAACCCGTGTCCCCTGCATCGGCAGGCGGACTCTCAACCACTGCGCCACCAAGGAAGCCCCAATGCCTATATTTTTAATGTGGAAAATGTCCACAATATATTTGTAAGTAGAAAGAGTATGCAAAATATTATTACAATATAATTATATATATATACACGTATATATACACACACACACAAAATGAAAGCAGGGTTTATCTTTTTTGAGTTATTTTATTTATAGCTTTGATTCGTCCATTTTATAATAATTATATATACCTTTTATTACTTTTTAAAATTATTTTTTATTGTAAAATAATATATAATACTTGGCTGAGAAAAAAGCAAATACTACAAAAGAACCATAAAGTAAATGTAAACCAGTCATGCATCCTGGTAACAACAATTATTAGGTTTGGTGTATACTTTTCCACATTTTTTCTAAGAATATATACATTTATTCCCCTTTCACAAGAAATAAAATTTTCTTTTATAATTAGAAAGCCTGCTATTTTCATTTTGAAAAAGCAAATAATTTAGAAAGACTAATAGAAATAAGATTATAAAACAAAACCAGTAAAGACATACTGTAAAGAATATTCAAAGATATTAAAATAGACTATTAAAGAATTATAAGAAATCATATTAGATAAAATGATATATTAAAAAACAGTTTGAGGAAAAATAAATCACTTCAGCTAGAAGGTTAGCTCTCCAGGAGGACTGGGTGACAGCCAGAGTAGCTATTGGGAATCCAAGAACCCATAGCCCCACCTCTCCTCGACATTAAAGGGAGGGACCTTCAGATAGAGGAACCTTTAGACCTTCAAGCTACATTCCACAGAGGCTGCTAGATGCCTTGGGATTATCTTGGGGGGGGGGTAGAGATGCCCCTAACCAAAGCTTCAGCCTGGCCCTGGTTTTTTTCTTTTGGGGGGGCGAGGGGGGTTGTTGTTGTTTTACCTTGGGCAATAATAGCAAGTACAAATCTGATTCCTGGCGTTCCCAGCTCAAAAACTTCAAAAGCCCTTTCACTAGTTCCTGAATCAAGCCCTCACAAACCGTGTTTTGATGAAGGTTCCTTCCCCGCTCCCTGGGCTTCTCGCTCCTCCCCCTCGGTCCTCCAACCCCACTACCCCTCTAGCAGTGCTCTCACAGGACGGGAGCTGACATGTACTGTATTTCTGTCTACACTGTACATTTCCTGGGTAGAGCCCTGTGCTGTCTTATACCCTGTTGTATGAACAGGTTCAGCTCCAACCCACACTCCATCCCTACCTGCAAACTACACCTCCTGATCTCCGTAAACAGGTCTTCAATAGCCAGGTGGTCTGAAGTGTCTAATTGCCTAAGTGTCTGTGTATCTTTTTTTTTTAACATCTTTATTGGGGTATAATTGCTTTACAATGGTGTGTTAGTTTCTGCTTTATAACAAAGTGAATCAGTCATACATAAACATGTCTGTGTATCTTAAGAAACGTTTCTTTTCTGGGTCTCAGTTTCCTTATCTCTAAAATGACGTGTTAGAACACCGATTATATTTAAACATGTTGGTTGGGAGCTGGGATGCTTTGAAGGCGGAGGGACTGTACGTTTTTTGTATGCCCCCTCCGCGCCTAGCCTCCCAAAACAGGCACACAGCAAACATTCCATAAAAGCTTGTTGAATTGATACCAATAAGCTTGTGGCTTCTACCCAGTAATAGAAGACCAAGTCAGCTAGCTGGGTTTGCGTTCTCAAGAGGTTCACAGTTTAGTGTAGGAGGCTAAGACAATAACTCGTTCATTTAACAAATATTTTTTTCAACGTCAGTGTGTACACAGGTGGAAAAGGTGAGGCAAGAGTGATCATTCCGGGCTCCAGACGAGGTTGCGACATTGATTGATTCGGAGCGGCGACCTTCTGACCTTTTCATTGGTTGTCGCGAACTCTCCCTTCTATCACCCAACCAATCCCGGAAGCGTGCTGGAAGCCTCACAGGCCGCGGGCAGCCAATCAAAAGTGCCGAGGGTTGCGGCAGCTGGGGTGCTGACGCCGATTTCAGTTCAGCGAAAAATGACGCGGTCCGGACAGTCCAGTGGCTGGGGGTGCAGGGAGACCAGGCTCCGGCGAGCCGAGCTCTCCGGGCGCTGACCGCCGGCGGTCATGGAGGACGAGCAACCCGACAGCTTGGAGGGCTGGGTGCCGGTCCGCGAGGACCTCTTCGCCGAGCCCGAGCGGCACCAGCTGCGCTTCCTCGTGGCCTGGAACGACGTGGAGGGCAAGTTCGCTGTGACTTGTCACGACCGCACGGCGCAGCGGCGGCGGCGTAAGGGGAGCCAGCCCGGGCCCGAGCTGGTGTCCGAGCCCGTGTCTGAGGCCGCCGCGCCCCCGCCCAGCTGGGCAGGCCTGCTCTCGGCCGCCGGGCTCCGCGGCGCGCACCAGCAGCTGGCGGCGCTGTGGCCGCCGCTGGAGCGCTGCTTCCCGCGGCTGCCGCCGGAACTGGACGCGGGCGGTGGCGGGGCCTGGGGCCTGGGGCTCGGGCTGTGGACGCTGGTATGGCCGGCGCGCACGGACCTCGGCGAGGCGGCGCTGCAGGAGCTGTGCGGGCAGCTGGAGCGCTACCTGGGCCAGGCGGCCGACGCCTGCGGCGGCGCCGCGGTGCGCGACGCGCTCTTCCCCGCCGAGGGATGCGCGGCCGACTGCGAGAGCCTGCGCGAGTTCCGGGAGCGGGTCCTGCGCGCGCGGCGGGACGAGGCGGGGGCGCGGCTGCGCCAGGTACGCGCCCGCCGGGCCGTCGCCCGGTCCTTCTGCCTCTCGGTTGAGCCTCGGGCCCTTTTCCAGGTTGGGACGAGTGCGAGAGGGGGGTCCTTCCGCAGACCAGCGCGGGGAAGGAGCAGGTTAACAGCGTGATGCGCGGAAGGGCTAGCAGCCTCGCAGGTGCTCTTCACCTGTCGGGGAGCATCGAGGGGAATTCCGCGGAAGCCCCGTGGGGCCTATAGCGAGAGGACTAAGTTAAATCAAAGTTTAATCGCAGTTAGGAGCCAGGGTAGGCCCTTAAACCTTTCCCCTGAAGATGCTGGTGGAGCTGGCTGTTTTGACAGGAAGTGCCAGAGAATACTGAAAGCAAAACTAGAAATATCCCATCCGTGTAGGAGATGACAACACAGACTGAAGGTAAACACTGACAGGTTCTGTGTATGAGGGAAGACCGATAATGGAGACAAAATGTTTTAGAGGATGAAGGTGCTTCTAGGACACAGGTTTTTTAGGTGATAAAGACTCGGTCAAGTGGACAGCCGACAGGATGTGAGCTGTCTTCATCAGTGTGGAACAGCAGCAAGATGAGTGCAATTTTAAGCTTGAAAGAGGTAATTAGCGAGATGGAACAATTCATTTTTTGAGTGGTAAGCTTACAGAACTGAAGGGGATTCACAAATTCACCAAAGGGTTTAAGATATATGGCTCATATATCCACAACCAGCTGACTCTCCTGAGTCAAGATTTAGTGCTCTATCCCACACCCTGACATGCCTCTTGCTCGCCTTTTTCTCATTATACGCTGTACTTAATCTGAATGATTTTTCTCTGCCTTCATTTGAGGAGGGGGAGGTGTAAGAGAACAATCCAGCCACATTTCAAAATCTTAATTATATCCTCTCAAGCTAAATATAGAATGAACTTTTTTTTTTTTTTTTTTTTTTTTTGCGGTACGCGGGCGTCTCACTGCTGTGGCCTCTCTCGTTGCGGAGCGCAGGCTCCGGATGCGCAGCCTCAGCGGCCATGGCTCACGGGCCTATCCGCTCCCCGGCATGTGGGATCCTCCCGGACCGGGGCACGAACCCGTGTTCTCTGCATCGGCAGGCGGACTCTCAACCACTGCGCCACCAGGGAAGCCCCTAATTTCACTTTTAATGTGAGGAAACCACAGAGCAGTTTCAGGCCAGTCAACTTTATCTTTTTTAAATTTATTTTTGACTGTGTTGGGTCTTTGTTGCTGCACGCGGGCTTTCTCTAGTTACCGCGAGCCGGGGCCGCTCTTTGCAGCGGTGCGAGGGCTTCTCACTGCAGTGGCCTCTCGTTGCAGAGCACAGGCTCTAGGGGCCCAGGCTTCAGGAGTTGTGGCTTGCGGGCTCTAGAGCACAGGCTCAGTAGTTGTGGCACACGGGCTTGGTTGCTCCGTGGCATGTGGGATCTTCCAGGACCAGGGCTCGAACCTGTGTCCCCTGCATTGGCAGGCAGATTCTTACCACCAGGGAAGCCCAACTTTATCATTTTGAATCAGAAAGACTTTTATTTTTTAGACACCAGTTTCTGACAGAAGTGGTTTTTCCTTAAACTAACATATGTTACTATTGTAAAAGTTATACGTTACCCAAGTTGAAGTTCATTCAGAGGTACTATGGCACCAGTATAGTTCATACTGTTAGGCTAGCTGTTGACACTTGTGTGGTTCACCTGTTTACGTGTAACAGGTGGGCAGAGGAGGGCTTAAATATAAAATATACTGCATCCATGGAAGTGTATGTGATCATCTTAATACTCAGCTCATATTTAGAACAGGAAAGCAATTGATTCTAGAATTAGACCAGTTGCCAATATTGCTAGTGTATATAAAGTGAAGCTGAATGGTTTGAATTCTGAATAGTCTAAGCAATAAGACTGAAAAGTATCAGTTGTCTTAAGTTTACTTTTTTGTGTGTTTTAATATTTTTCAGGGAAACTTTTTTTAATCCTATTATTATCACCTGGATAAAATGTCAGCTGAACATAGATCACTTTATCCTTAAGTGGAGGGAAGGAAATAGAAGAATTTAAGGTTATTGTCTGGGGAAAAAAAGTCTATACTATTACTTGATTTTATTTTTCTTCTCCTGGGGGGTAAGGTAATTTCTTACCAAATGAGTTTATCTAGATTATAAATGCTCAGTTTATTTTCTGTCCTGCCTCAGAAGAAGCACTCTGCAGAGGCTAGAGCCACATTTGTGATGCTAACTGAATCTGCTGGGGGTTTGGTGGCAATATTAACCTGGGGGAATTAAGAGAGTTGGCATGCTGGAGAAGTAGTTGGAGGCATTTCTGTGTCCTTATGAGCTTTTAAAAAAGGAGTACATCCTCACAAAACCTTTATGGT
This sequence comes from Lagenorhynchus albirostris, assembly GCF_949774975.1. Classification (NCBI taxonomy): domain Eukaryota; kingdom Metazoa; phylum Chordata; class Mammalia; order Artiodactyla; family Delphinidae; genus Lagenorhynchus; species Lagenorhynchus albirostris. Next base: position 162,591,066 of record NC_083095.1, on the reverse strand, counting down.
CGGAAAAGTGATGAAATATATCCTCAGTCTACCCCCTATTTGATGCCTTTTTCTGGTCCTTTTCTCTGAGTACTTAGAGAAAACATAGTTAAGATAAAATTTTCAACTCTGCATCCTCCTCCACCTCCCACTTATTATTATAAAAGTCCCCAGGGCTTCCCTGGTAAGTCCCCAGTTACTAAACAGTCTTCAAAAGCACAGTGCTGAATGATTGATTATAGTAATAATAATCTACTGTGGATATACCATGATTTATTTAGCCATTCTTACTGGGCACTTTGGTTGGAGAACAATAGCATTTTCATGTTTAATCAGTATTTTTTTTTTTTTTTTTTTTGCGGTACGCGGGCCTCTCACTGCTGTGGCCTCTCCTGTTGTGGAGCACAGGCTCTGGACGCGCAGGCTCAGTGGCCATGGCTCACGGGCCCAGCCGCTCCGCGGCATGTGGGATCCTCCGGACCGGGACACGAACCCACGTCCCCTGCATCGGCAGGCGGACTCTCAACCACTGCGCCACCAGGGAAGCCCTTAATCAGTATTTTAAATTGACGCATTAAAGTTTAGAACATTCAGGTTTCTTTAGCTTTGTTGGTTTGGTATGATCTTATAAATACTGTCCACACGTGAGCTTTATTTACATTTTGCCTTCTAGGTGCTTCAAGGGCATGAAAAAGCCAACACCATGGTAGCATTAATGAAAGTGTATCGAGAGGAAGATGAAGCATACCAGGAATTAGTTACTGCTGCAACCATGTTCTTCCAGTATTTACTGCAGCCATTCAGGGATATGCGAGAACTTGCAACTTCATGTAAGCTTGCTATTTTGGTACGTTTTCTTTATATTTTTACTTTATGAGATTTATTCTTTATCGTATACTATTTCTTCAGTTGCATTTAAGATTCAATCTGTGTTTCCACTTCGGGTTTACTCTATATTTAGTTATATTGTAGATATATTGAATTTATTATTTTTTAAATTGATTTCAGATGAAGACATTTTACATCGGTCGTCTTAATACATTAAGATTTCTGCAGATTTTCAAGGGTTACACACTTTCTTTGCTGATGACTTTTTTTTTTAATTTTAATTTTAATTTTTTGGCTGCATTGGGTCTTCATTGCTGCACGCAGGCTTTCTGTAGTTGCAGCGAGCGGGGGCTACTCTTCATTGCGGTGTGCGGGCTTCTTATTGCGATGGCTTCTCTTATTGCGGAGCACCGGCTGTAGGCACGCGGCCTTCAGTAGTTGTGGCGCATGGGCTCAGTAGTTGTGGCTCGTGAGCTCTAGAGTGCGGGCTCAGTAGTTGTGGCGCATGGGCTTGGTTGCTCCGTGGCATGTGGGATCTTCCTGGACCAGGGATCGAACCTGTGTCCCCTGCACTTGGCAGGTGGATTCTTAACCACTGTGCCACCAGGGAAGTGATGACTTGTTTTTGATGTGTTGCTTATTTACTTTAGCTTATTTTCAGCCTCTAAGGACACATGCAGACTTCTGAGAAATAGGATGAAAATTTAAATAGCAAGGCCCTGGATTGTAATTCAGTAAATTAAACTTTAGTAAATGCTGTCATTGCTCTTATTTCATTGAGCCATGGAACACTAGTTAGAATAAGCATTATCATTCCAGTGTTATAAATGAATCTGGAACCAAGGTGGGTGGGGAGGTTCAGTAGCTTTCTCTGGTTCTAAACCAGCTGGAATCAGAAGACAGCAGAGATCTCTTGATCTCTGCCCCCTGCACTGGGCCATCCTTCCACACATGCACTCATGGCCACTGCCGGGCTACCATAAAAATGGTATCATGTTTAGATGAAACTCATGCCAGCCTAACCTGTGGAGAAAGTTGTTCTGTTCATTATTTTGCAAATCTATTATTTGGATTGTCTTTACTTCCTGTGTATATTTTTTCTTTCTCTAAATAACAGCTGTACTGAGATATAATTCACAGACCATATAATTCACCTATTTAAAGTGTACAATTCAGTGGTTTTTAGTATATTCAGAGTTTTGCAACCACCAGCACTAATTCCAGAACATTTTCATCTCCCTGAAAAGAAACTCCATATGCATTCCCCATTCCCCCCCAACTCCAGGCAACCACCCATCTGCTTTCTGCCTCTAAATCTCCCTGTTCTTGACATTTCATATCGTATGGAATGATTTGTGTCTGGCTCCTTTCATGTAGCATCAGGTTTTCAAGTTCCATCCATGTTGTAGTGTGTATTAGAACTTCATTTTTTTCATTGCCAAATAATGTTCATTATATGCACATAGCACATTTACATATCCATTTAGCAATTGATGGACATTTGTAACTTTCCACTTTTGGGCTATTATGAATGTTGCTATGAATATTTGTGTACAGGTTTCTATGTGGACATATGTATTCATTTTTCTTGGATATATGGATATGCTGGACCCTACAGTAACTCTGTTTAACCTTTTGAAGAACTGCCAGACTATTTTCCATAAATGCACCATTTTACACTCCTACCAGCAGTAAATGAGGGTTCCGATTTGACCACATCATCGTCAACACTTGTTATTGTCTGTCTTTTTGATTATAACCATCCTAGTAGATGTGAAGTGGTATCTCATTGTGGTTTTAATTTACATTTCCCTGATGGCTAACCTGGGTATATTTCTTATGTCACTAAATTATGCTTGGTAGAAGAATTGGATACTAGATGACGTAGTATATGTCACGATCATTCATGTTTTAGGTTACTGTATTACTTTTGCCCTTCAGAAAAGAATCTCACTATTGAAAAGCTTCCTGCCATGTCCCTAAAAGAAACCACAGCAACAGCTAACACTTGAGTGTCATGTACCAGGCTTTTGCTGAGTGCTTAACAATACAGATCTCATTCAAACAATCGAGTATCATTATTAATAGAGAAACATAACTTGACAGCATTCCCTTACAGAAAAAGTTATTTGAGTAATACAAAGTAAAAGTAGGGTTTTTTCCCTTTATACTTCAGAGTATCCCTTTGTCATCCAAAGGATGCACCACTTAGAGCCTTATTCATACTCAGTAAGGAACTGATGAATGAGTGAAGTTTAATTGACTATGTAGTAGTAATAAAAGTAGCTGAAATAATCCGTGTGACCAATTTCCTTTCGATTTCCTAATGGCTCTACGTTACTATTCCCTTTTACTAATACAACTTTCCCTTCTTTCTATAGAAGTCCTTGGATGAGGATGGTCTGGGTCCTAAAAGGATAGTTGCCCTGCAGAAGGAAGCCCAAGAATGGACCAGACGGGCTGAAGAAGCTATAGTCTCGATTCAAGATATTACAGTGAATTATTTTGAAAAAACAGTAGAAGCATTAGCAGGTAATAATTTAAAATGCTATACTAAGATACATGTAATTTTCATTTTATTCGGAGAACATTTGAGTGCCTCTTAAGCACCAGGTTCTGTATTTTTTAGGTACTGGGGATTCAATATAAGGAAAAGCGTAAACAGCCACTGTACAGTCAGGTGAAGGGAGAAAAACCTTAATTATATTAATTGTATATTCATTCAAACACATGGAAAATGGCAGTGGCAACAAGCCACATGAAGAAGAGAAACATGGGGCTCTGAGAGCTTAGGAGAGAGAAATTAGGCCCAATCAGAGTGGCCAATGAAGGCCTCTGAGAAGTGGCACTTGCCCTGATATCTGAAGGGTAAATGGAAGTGGAGAAAGCAAAACAGTGAGGGAAGAGTGTTCCAGGCAGGGGTAGCATTTGCAAAGGCCCTCTGGTTTTTGGGAGCTTGACAAGTCTGAGGAACTTGGGAAGTATGCCAAGTGTGAGGAAGCCATGGGCTGGAGCACAGTCCAGGCACACCTCATGTCATAGCTCACTTCACTGCACCGCACTCTACTGCACTTCACAGATGTTACGTTTTGTACAGACTGAAGGTCTGTGACAGTCCTGCACTGAGCAAGTCTGTTGTAAAATAGCAAGTGCTGTTTTCCCAACAGCAGTTGCTCACTTCATGTCTCTGTCACGTTTTGGTAATTCTCCTAATATCTCAAACTTTTTCATTATTATTATATTTTTTATGGTGATCTGTGATTAGTGATCTTTGATGTTATTATTCCAAAAAGATTACAACTCACTGAAGGCTTAGATGATGGTTAGCATATTTTAGTAATAAAGTATTTTTAAATTAAGGTATGTATGTGATCTCAGATGGCCTCAGCCTGCAGCAGCTTGACGCAGGATTTCGGTTCCCCGGCCAGAGATTGAGATCAGGCCGTGGCAGTGAGGACGCTGAATCCTAGCCACAAGACCACCAGGGACCAGTGGCCAGTGACAAAGCCCTGGCCTTGTCAGCTGTGTAGAAATGAATTTCCACATAGAGACAGAAAGTAGTGAAGCAAGTAAAGTGTTTATTAGAAGGAAAAAGAGGACAGTGACTGTGGATAGACACACGGGTGGGCTCAGAGAGAGTCGCACCCTCGTGGTAGTCTGAATCACTTTTACGGGGCATTTCTTCCTTTGACCAATCATCTTGCTTTGCCTGGTTCTGAGTCTGTATTTGGTATATCTCAGGATCCTCCCGTGTGTGTGCGCATCTCTTAGCCAAGATGGATTCTAGAGGCCTAGGGTAGGTTGACATCACTTACTGTGAGGTGGCGCCCCCTCCCTTTTTGACCTCCAAGGAGCCTTTCTGTGCATGTGTAGTCAGGAAGTTCTCCTTGACTTTGAGAATGAGGAATATGTGGTCTTTTATCTCTTATCTGGTAAGGGCCCAGACTCCTCCATCATCCTGCTTTTTTTTCAAAAAATTTTTTAATTTTTGGCTGCGTTGGGCCTTTGTTGCTATGCACGGGCTTTCTCTAGTTGCAGCGAACGGGGGCTACTCTTAGTTGTGGTGCACAGGCTTCTCATTGCAGTGGCTTCTCTTGTTGCGGAGCATGGGCTCTAGGCATGTGGGCTTCAGTAGTTGTGGCGCACGGGCTTAGTTGCTCCGTGGCATGTGGGATCTTCTTGGACCAGGAATCGAACCCGTGTCCCCTGCATTGGCAGGTGGATTCTTAACCACTGTGCCACCAGGGAAGTCCCCATTATCCTGCTTTTATGGAGTTTCTGCTATTACAGAGTTTCTGTCCACAGGGGAGAAACTGTGTAGTCTGGGGCCCGTCTATCTCCTGCCTCAAGTATACATTGTTTTTTTAGACATAATGCTACTGTACACTTAATAAACCACAGTACAGTGTAAACATAACTTTTATACGCAATGGGAAACCAAGAAATTCATGTGAATTACTTTATTGTGATATTCGCTTTATTGTGGTGGTCTGGAACTGAACCTGCATTATCTCTGAGGTATGCCTGAATGGAGAATGTGGTGTGAGATAATGCCAGCAAGACAGGCAGGGATGAGACCATATGATCTTGTGGGCTGGGTGAAGGACTTTGATCTTAAATCATTGTTGATAGTAGACCCAAATAGCAACAACTTATTGTCTGTCAGTTTGTTGAACTATAGTACATTTATAAAATGGAATGCCATGTAGCAGTAAGCATGATTCTCTATAACTATTTTTATGAATAGCAAGAGTTCCCTGATATATTAAGTGAAATAAAAAAGATATAAAGCAGAATGATGATCCTGTGGGGGGGTTTTTTGTTTGTTTGTTTTGGTCAAACTATATCTTCCTGTCTGTCTAGCTAAACATAGAAATAGTCTAGAAGTATATGCACCAAAATATAAGCAGCAATTGCTTTAAGTAAGTGAGATTCATGATTTATTATTTTCTTTTTTTAAATGAAGTTATCTAAAATTTTATACCAATAACCATGCATTATTTTTATGACAATAAAAATTCACTAAAATACAAGAATTTTTCTTTTAAAAGGGATGTTTTGCAGGTAACATGGGAGGCAATAAACAAAGAATTAGTTCAGGATAAATTTTTCTGTTTTTAATGAGTTGTAATTATGTTTTATTTTATTAATTACAATACAACAGGAATGCAGAAACAAATGGCACAGGATGAGAAGAGATTTGGCCAGGCTGCCTGGGCCACAGCAACTCCCAGGTTAGAAAAACTCAAGCTGATGTTAGCTCGGGAGACTCTGCAACTCATGAGAGCCAAAGAGTTGTGTTTCAGTCACAAAAGAGCTGAAATTCAGGGAAAGGTGAGACAAAGATAAGTGAAACTTTCTTTTAAAAATATACTTTTATTTTAGGTAGAATCTTTCTTTCCAGGCATTGTGAAAGAGCTTCCTTTCTTTGCTTATTCCAACACCATCTTCCAGTAGATAAGAATTTGCAGACTGTGGAAGGTTGGCTGTGAAGTTTCCCTTTGGTCAAAATGTTTGTGAAATATTATTTTTTTTTAATTGTTTATTTATTTATTTGTTTTTGGCTTTGTTGGGTCTTCATTGGTGCGTGCAGGCTTTTTCTAGTGGTGGTGAGCGGGGGCTACTCTTCCTTGCGGTGCGCTGGCTTCTCATTGCGGTGGCTTCTCTTGTTGCGGAGCACAAGCTCTAGGCATGTGGGCTCAGTAGTTGTGGCTCACAGGCTCTAGAGCGCAGGCTCAGCAGTTGTGGGGCATCGGCTTATGCTCCACGGCATGTGGGATCTTCCTGGACCAGGGATCGAGCCTGTGTCCCCTGCACTGGCAGGCGTATTCTTAACCACTGCGCCACCAAGGAGGTCCCTGTTTGTGAAATATTATATTGTAGGATTCACTTGACGATAACATCAAACTCAGTACTGATGTAGTACTTTAAAATCAATCAAGTACTCAGTAGTTTAAAATCAATCAAGCCGTGTTTTCAGCACAATTTTAGAATAATCAAAGAGGTGCTTTATCCTAGAAGCATAGTCACTTAATTTTTTTCCTGTAACATTATGACTTTAAAGCAGAAAACATTTGTAAATACCTCATTGCCGTTTATTTTTCTCAAAACCTAAATGTTTTCATATATTTCAGGGATGAGATAAAGTATTTGTGACAAACATTGAAGAAGGCATTTTTATCCCATTAAATGAAATGGAAAAGTGTTTCTTCTCTATTTGCTTTTTTTATATTTGATATTGAGCAAGGAATAGAAAATAACTTGAATGCTTGTAAAGTTTGCCTTTAATGTACTAATTATTTTAACTTGCTCTTATTTTTTTCATGAAAACAAGATAGAAGATCTTCCAGAACAAGAAAAAAAAATAAATGTTGTAGACGAATTAGAAATACAATATTATGAAGTTCAGTTAGAACTATACGAGGTTAAATTTGAGATATTAAAATATGAAGAAATACTGCTTGTTACACAGTTGGACTCTATTAAAAGACTTATAAAAGGTAAAACATATATTTAAATGTATATATGCTTAAATTACACATTCAAGGAAATACAGATTATATTATCAATTATTGTATATTGTCTAATATATCTGAAATTTTCTAACAAAGTTTCCCTTTAGTACTTTATTATTCAAATAATATATTCATTGGTAAACACACAGCAAAACAAAGGGAAACTATTATTACCCCAGTTAAATCGTTTAGAGATACTTAGGCTCTATAGCTTTGTAGCCTTTTTTGTATGCTGATGTTTATAAATCTTTCAATTTCTTAAACCAGAACTATGTATCCTGTTCAGTAACCTCTTTTTCACTTAATACATAATAATCATTCTTCCATTTCAGTAAGTAATAAAACCATCAAAAATTTTAATGGCTGCATAGTATTCCATTGTATAGACATGCAGGATTTCCAGTTTTTCACTGTTGTGAACAGCATTGTAGTGAAGAACCTTCCTTTACACGTCTTTGTGTATACAACAGATTATTTCCTTGGAATAAATTTCTAAAGATGGAATCAGGTCAAGGACAATGCATGTTTTACATTTTGACACATACTTGTTAAAAAAAAACTACAAGAATCATTTGATATGCATTTTTCTGCACCGCTATTATTTTCTAAATTTCTAAATTTCATTCTACATAATGGCCCTCTAGACAGGTTGTACAAAATGATGCTCCCATCAGCTGATTATAAAAATAGCTTTTTCCCCATACTTATTCATTTAAATTCTCACCTACTTGAGAGCAAAAAATGGCATCTTCTAATTTTCATTTATTTAATCACAAGTGATGTTGAACGCAATTTTGTATGTTTACTGGCCATTTGTATTTCATTTATTCATGGCCTATTCATGGCCTTTGACCATTTTTCTTTGGAACATTCCCTTTCTATATTAGAGATGTTATTCTATTATCTGTCATATGTTGCAAATAATTTCTCTGTCATTTGCTTTTTCTTGCCTTGTAGGAATATTTAATTATTATGAAGTCACCTCTATCAGTCTTCTGCTTTGGTGTTATACCTCCTTATCCCAAAATTATATCAGTATTTACTTATGTTTTATTTCAGTATTCTTATGATTTTGTTTTTAAAAACATTTGGCTCTTTAATCCAGGTGAAATTTATTTTGATGTGGGGTAGGAATCTAACTTTTCCCCCCAAATTGTTAGCAGTCCCAATCACTAGTTTTTAAAAATATTTTCCCCTGTTGCTTTGCTTTGAGTTTTACCTGTCTCATATCCAGAATTATCATATTTGTTTTGATCTATTTATGAATTGTTATTTTCTTTCACTGATTTGTGAGTGGCTTCTGGTGCCAGTACCATGCTGTTTCTATTATTGTACCTTGGAGGTACATTTTAGTATCAGGTAAAGCAAGTACTTCCCTCATTACTCTACTTTTCCAAAAATTTTCTGACTTTTCTCACTCCTTTATTCTTCCAGATGAACTTTAGAATCATTTTGGCAAGTTCAAAACAAAAAAACCCCAAAAACTCGGAATTTTTATTGGGATTGCACTTAACATTAGAGATAATTTGGGGAGAATTGTCATCTTTTCAATTTTGAATCTTCCCATCCAAGAACATGGTATGTCTCTCCATTTACTTAAGTCTTTTTTTCCCTAAAGTTCCTCCAAGTTTAGTTATTTTCTTCATATAGATCCTGAACATTTAATTTAATCCTAGATATTCAAAAAACTTTACAGTAGCTTCACGTTATAAGCATTTTACATATTTAGGAAAAACTTCTATTAGAAAAAAGTTAATCTGGAAGGATGCATGCCAAACTGTCCATGTTTTCCTCTGGGAATAAGATGCCAAAGAGTTGGTGAAGGAAGAGGGAAATTTCACTTTTTATTTTGTGTACTTCTGTAGGGCTTGAATTTGTTACAGTTAGCATGTATTTTTAAAAAATCAATATGTAATTAAGATTAAATATCATTAAGGCACCTTAATGATATACTGCTGGTGGAATGTAAGTTGCCTTTCTGGAGGAGGGTGATTTGACAAGAGTCATCAAGAGCCTTAAATATTCATCTGCTAAGGAAGTAATAAAAAATGTACACAAAGATTTATATTCAGATGTTCATCACAGTGAAATTGATAATAATAGAACACTGGAATATTCTAACAACAGAGAGTGCTTAAATTTGAGAATACTGTGTTGCCATTAAAATTATATTTCCATCACATGGAAAAGTTTCTCTAAGAATTCTGTTTATTGATATGTGTAGCTATATAAGTTGTGTGTGTGTGTATGTGTGTACACATAGATATACATATACATAAATGTTAATCATAATTACAAGGATATTTAACTTTCCTTACATTAGAAAAAGTATGCATTATTTTTAATAATAAGACATATTTTTAAGAAATCATTAATATGTTTCTAGATAAACAGGATGAAGTTATCTATTATGATCCGTGTGAAAATCCAGAGGAACTTAAAGTCATGGATCATGTAATGGGGCTGCAGGATGATAAGAATCTGGAGGTGAAGGAACTCAGCCGGCAGTGCCAGCAGCTGGAATCTAAACGGGGCAGGATCTGTGCCAGAAGAGCCCGTCTCAGGAACAGAAAGGTGGGAGTGCCCAGGGCAGCTTTCTTTTCTTACCCCTTCTAAGGGTCTCTTCTTTTATGAAAGATAAAGAGTTATTGAAAATAAGGCTTTTTATCAATGATTAATTTTGTGTGTGTTTATGTAGCTATCAGTGGATACAATTAAAATACATTTAAAATGTTTTTCTTAAGATTCTTTTTCCTTTTGGATTTAAGCTTTTGCCATCATCTTTAGATTTTAATTAAGTCTTTCAACAACTATTTATTGAATGCCTATTACTTACACAGGTATTTTAAAAACCACAATAGGTAGAAACTTCTAATCAGCTATAATAAATGCTAAAATTAATTTTATTGTGAACTGTTGATTATAAAATATCAGTCAGATAATATTCAGCTCATTTCAATCCTTATATGCGGTGAGTGATTTTGTTCTTAATTTTTAAACACTCCGTGATTACATAAAAAGGTAACATACTAAGAATGGCTAAGCATAATTGAGATGTAGTTCTTAATATAATTTTTCAGGTTTTGTAGGTTGGATGTGTTACGTAGGTATATTTGGAGATATCACTTAGAACATTATGGGGAAATGTGTTTAAAATAATTGCATTGAAACAGATCCTTAGGACACATCCCACTTAGGAATGTGGGACTGCCTGTATGTCCTCTCATTTCCACTTGTTTGGAGGATTTGCTTTTTCATCTCTCAAAGCACTAAATCCCAGCCGTGGCCCTCCTACCAGGAAGGAGGGATTCCCGTAAGCAGCCCACTGCCCCGTATCACGTGACCGAGGAGAAGGCAGAAGCAATGAGCCACACCATAACTCCTATTAATAAATGCTTTATACTGCAGCCCCAATGCAGTGCTTTTTTCTTTTAACCTTTTATGCTATAGCCCATGGTAATATTAAAAACCATGTGGCGTTCAATTTATAACCAAGTGAAAAACAGATCTATGAAATTATATTATTCCCCCAGGATCAATGCAAAGAAAATCATCGACTCAGATTGCAGCAGGCTGAAGAAAGCATAAAATATTTTCATCAGCATCATAGCGTTCAGAGGGTGAGTGGTTGAAGAAAAATGTTTTATATTTGCATAACATGACACACGGGCTTAAGTTTGTGCAAAGTGGAGCTCCGCTGCCCCGTCAGCCTTGATCGTGAGGGGACAGCGCTGTCTGGCCCTGCAGCGTGGGGGGCAGACGTGGGGGCCAGAGGAGGCAATAAGGTCAGGTGACAGTCCCTCTCTTTCTCAGAACTTCTGAGAAGTTTACAAGTATGTGTTTGTTTAAATACAGAAAAGAGACCAGAAAAAAGAGGAGGAGCAAAAGAAAAAAGAATGGATAAACCAAGAGCGCCAAAAAACACTCCAACGATTGAGAGCATTTAAAGAGGTGAGTTCTAGAAATAATCACTTCGCCTGCATCGTCTGGAGAAATAAACGAAGATCACCCATCCTAGGAGAAAAGTATAAAGTATTAGGAACAGAAATTTGGGACATAAAATGTTTCCCAAATGCCATTATTTGTAGTCTATAAATAAAAATCAAAAATATTAGAAATATCATGATGTTTTTGACCTTGCCGCACACTAGGGTTCCTGCTCTGCCCCCTGACCAGGTGGTGTGACTCTGCTCACCATGGTGTCAGCTGGCAGGGAAAACTGAAAATAGTTAAATTGCCCTTAGATTTAGCTGTTTCCTCATTTGTAATAAAGAAGTCTTTAAAATTTGGTCAAGGAAACATTGTGATGTAAGTATAATTTTGCGCCCTATTAAAAGTGAATAGGTTTAAAAAAAAAAAGTAAATACTTACTTTAAAGTAACATTAAATTCGTTGAATGTAGAACATAAACCTGTTCTCATCACACACCTGCAACACACACCTTCATAATGACCCAAAAGAGAATACCACCCACTCCCAGACATAATTCTGGGATGAGGTACTGAAGGTGCACTGTGTGATACCAACAAGATACCTTTCCCCTTGGGCATCCATACATTTGTTCTCTATTTCTGCTTTGTCTGTGTCTCTATTTCTGCTTTGCAAATAAAGTCAACTATGCCATTTGTCTAGATTTCACATATATGCGTTCATCAGAACTTCTTTAATTCACATTTTTAAATTATAAAATTTGCTCTAAACATAAAAATTAGAGAAACATCCATAATTCCTGTTTTAACTGTCACTTTGAGGTCCACCCTGCTGGTATTTTTCATACCTCTGTTTTTTACCTGGTTATACATTTAACACCAGATCATCTGCATTTTTTAAGGATGTTTTGGACTTTGCACTACTTATGATTTTTCATGGCTGCCTAATACTTTAAATTCACCATAATTTTTTCCAGCTATCGTTGATACTAAGTTTCTGATTTTTCATACTAAAGATATGATGAATGTTTTCATCTGTATATATCCTTTCATATCTTTATTACAGAGAAAGTATTCTATGAAAGGATATAAATGCTTATTCCTTAATAGATTTAGTAGCAAGGGTGGCGGTACATGGTGAGAAGGAGCCTCTCTGTGAATTAGAATAATCCACGCACAGAAATGCTTCAGTGTTCACTTACAGAAAGCTTCAGCATTTTGACGGTTTGCGTCTGTAGCAAGTTTCTCACGGCAGTTTTTCATTTTCAGAGATGTCCAGGTCGCTCTGTCCTGAAGAGCTCTCGCTCGCACCCTGTGGCTGCACACCTGCCGAGTGGACCTCCCCGGCAGACGTCCCCGCCGACTTCTCAGATGACGGCGGTGATCCATCCGTCCTCTAGGAAAACCAGAAGCGCTCCCTTAGCCGAAGTTAGTAACGTGAGAACCCCTGAGCATGAAGACTGTGCTAGAAACATCCCTGTTCAGACGTTTGTTCCAGTTGGTGCCCATACACACTGCAGATCAAGTGAGGAGTTGTCACTGCCGCCACCTCCGCCACCGCCACCGCCACCGCCACCACCACCACCACCGCCCCTCCCTGCTCCGCCCTTTTCTTCTCAATCTGCAAATCATCGGAATTTACACTTCAGGACTTCAGCGAAAGATGATCAGCCGCTTCCTCTAGTGTGCGAATCGCCCGCTGAGAGCCCGTGTGGTTCCTCAGACAGTCTTAGCTGCCCAGGTAATCTGCCGAAGTGTCCCTGCTCACCAGGGGTGGTTAGGTGGTTGGAGCGTTCTAGCTTTAGGAGCCTTCATCTTCAAATCAAAATCTTTTTTATTTATATATTTATTTTTGGCTGTATTGGGTCTTCGTTTCTGTATGAGGGCTTTCTCTAGTTGTGGCAAGCGGGGGCCACTCTTCATCGCGATGCGCGGGCCTCTCACTGTCGCGGCCTCTCTTGTTGGGGAGCACAGGCTCCGGACGCGCAGGCTCAGTAGTCGTGGCTCACGGGCCCAGTTGCTCCGCGGCATGTGGGATCTTCCCAGACCATGGCTCGAACCCGTATCCCCTGCATTGGCAGGCAGACTCTCAACCACTGCGCCACCGGGGAAGCCCCAAAATCTTTTTTAGAACTCTCTACGATCTTAAAATATTTCAGTCTTTTTTTGCCTTATCACTCTTTTATTGCAAAGTTAGCATAGGCTAAATCTGAGTTTGATAAATGCGACGGGAAATCTTCCTAAAATGAAGCGGTCAGAAAAATAGTAGACCACTTTTTTGCATTTGCAAGTATAGCACAGTGAATACACTGGAATATTTCTGTCTAATGAGGGCTATCGTTCTACTCGTTATTCTAATTATGATTTAGACATTGACTATGGAGGAGACGGGCTGAAATCTGCCCAGACTCAGAGCCCACTGCTCTGGAGTGTGTTTGTGTTTAAATTCTATCAAAATGCTGTGTACATTTGTTTTACAGATTATGCCTGAGTACCTATGCCTAGAGCATACAAGGGGACTGTGCTAGGTGATGTGAATTATACAAACAGAACAGTTCCAAACTGTGGTTCTGGTTAATGCGTACTCTGGTTATTCTGAGTTCAAGGTTTCTTTGCACCTGGAGCCGGGTACAAAGGAAAATGTGCACGCTCTTAGGTAGAGACCGGAGGCCCATTTCCATGGGGTCTGTGGCAACATCGTGTAAATGAAAGCGAGAGCTCACGTGCCTGGGCCTAGACGAGAGATGGGACGTGGCAGGGCTTTGTCGGGGGGAGCCCTGTTGCCGGCCTGGTGTAGCCCACGGTGTAGGAAGCCCTGATCAGCTCACACACACTGCCTCAGTTCACTGGAAAGAATAATAAAATGCCCTCGATGGTGAAACTTTGTCTTATTACTCCTAGAAGGGAAATGTAATAACAAGTTATATGTTAAAATCCAAAGTGTCCTGTTAGCCACGGCATGGCCTTTCAGTTCTGAACTAGAAATGACTGTTCACCTTGAAGCCTCATATAGAAGATCCCTAGATGAGTGGCTACAGTCATGCCCCAGTCTCCAGCAGGTGGTAAAAGATTTTACCTCCGCAGGGGTCTCAAGGTGCCAGAGTGAAAAATAGCTTCTCTTCACCAAGGCCTTGAAACTCTGATCTAATCTGTGTTTTGACAGCATTTCACACCCTCAAAAGTAGAGCACGTAGGTTACGTCAGGATAATATGGGTGGAATTAAACACACTATATACAGAGAAATGTGCCAGTGCCACCCACTCTGGGTGCATTGAGCTACTGATTAAAGGTTTGCTTTAAGCCTTTTCATGTGTAGAAACCTACTCGCTTCATTATCACAGAACGAGTCATCACTGACTAATATCCGAGACTGAAGTTGGAGAAATACAGTGGGGTACGTTAAAAAAAATTCTTAAGTGGGAAGGGAAATGGAGGAGATACAATTTTAGAGCTGTCAGTGCACATTGGGTTGGATTACTTTAATACCCCAGGAATTCATAACTATCTTCAGGGTTACACAAAAGGATGATAACACCTGTGTCTTGAGAAACAGAAGGTATGTTGACTTTTGACTGTGCCTGGGAGTTGCTATGGATTTGAAGAAGTACTGGAAAATAAGTGGTCAAGGTAAAATATTAGCAATTAGACTATCCTGGATTCAGAAAGGGAGCTGATGGTCGACCTCTCTAGTAGATAATCAAAGCATTTGTTTAATGGAATGATGATGATTTGTTTACGTCATCGCATTAACTGATGGGTGACGTAACCCTGTTAACCAGTACAAAACTGTCTCGGCATCTCAGGGAGAAAGGGTATGATTTCGTGACTCCTTGCTCTGTTTACTCAATTTCAGGGTCGATGGATGAAGTGCTGGCCTCCTTAAGGCATAACAGGGCCCCTCTCCAGAAGGCGCAAGCGCCCACTTTGTCCCCTCCCCGTGCCTCAGTCAATGAGCACATTCTGGCTGCCATAAGGCAAGGGGTCAAACTGAAGAAAGTTCACCCTGACCTTGGCCCGAGCCCCAGCAATAAACCCACCAGCGACCTGGAGAGAAGCATCAAGGCGGCGCTCCAGAGAATTAAGAGAGTATCTGCTGACTCGGAGGACGACGATCGTGATGAGCAGAACCCCGGCGAGTGGGACCGTTAGCCTCTTCGCCAAGGCCCAAGGCTCGTTCTGGAAAAGGATGTGCATGGGGTGCTGGTAGACTGGCCACATAACACCCCGAAAGATCAGCAGGGCTGGGTGTGTGACGTTGCAGCTTTATTTAACGCTGCAGCTCTTAAAGTCAGAGAAGGAAGGAGAGACGTGGTGCCTTTCACGCATCTAAGAGCGCACGGTGAGCACTGCTGGCATAAGAAAATGGTAGTTATTGTTCACCACGGATAATCTAGAATCATTCCCTTATTCTGAAAAACGTTTACACTGCTATGGTAAACAGCACTACTGACCGTTCCTCCCGAGTGTGTGTAGTGGTTTCCTGGGATTGAAAGGTTTGAATGTGAACATTATCTTAACAATAATCCGAATAAGTTGCTTATAAGCAGGAATTATTTTAAATATTTTAAAGGAAATGTATTTCATGTATCAGGCAGTATATAAACTCATAATAAAGAACTATTTATAATGCATCAGTGTCACTCATGAGGAAATAAAACATAATATCTTAACACAGCCATCCCTCCCTTGGCTGGGTTTAGCTGAAATCTTATTGAAAACATTAAACGGGACTTCCCTGGTGGCACAGCAGTTAAGAATCCGCCTGCCAACGCAGGGGACACGGGTTCGAGCCCTGGTCCAGGAAGATCCCACATGCCACGGAGCAACTAAGCCCGTGCATCACAACTACTGAGCCTGCGCTCTAGAGCCCACGAACCACAACTACTGAAGCCCGCGCACCCTAGGGCCTGCGTACCACAATTACTGAGCCCGTGAGCTGCAACTACTGAAGCCCGTGCGCCTAGAGCCCGTGCTCTGCAACAAGACAAGCCACTGCAGTGAGAAGCCTGTGCACCGCAACAAACAGTAGCCCCTGCTCGCCTGAACTAGAGAAAGCCCTCGTGCAGCAACGAAGACCCAACTCAACCAAAAACAACAACAACAACAACAAAATCCCCAAAACGTTAAACATTTATTTAAGCAACTACTAAGGGTGGGGGAAGAGTGTTGTCTCCCTCAGGCACTCATGCTGGAATCATTTCTCCTCCTTGCTTTGTGTTAAAATTAGGAAAGGGGAAGAGACCCATACAAGGCAGTCTCCTCATTTCTCAAATTGTCCAAAGCATCCCCACTAATGTCATCACCCTCACTCTTGCCATGGTAATCCTGGGTTACAAAGAACAAGATGAATCGACCCTCCTTTTCCAAAGAAAAGTTATAGACCAAAACCCTTCCTACTTAGAGTTTCTTCTTAGCTAACTCCAAGGGGCCTCAGCTGGCATAGCTGGGAGGGGTCTGGGTCCTTCAGCAGCTGCAGCCTGGACCTCCGTGCATGGCTGGAGATCCTTCAGTGTGGCCACTGCCAGGTCACCCGTGGCTCCGTCAGGTGTCCTACTTTCCCTGACCTGAAGTGCTGCAGACCCAGATCCAGCTCCTGTACACGAAGGTGCCTCACTCTGCTCCCGGGGCCCAGGCCTTGGTGCCCTGACCCGGCATTAGCCTCTGTTCCCACTGTTCCCTTTCCTTTTTGCAGGTTCCCGGTGTGTGTGTGTGTGTGTGTGTCGGGGGCGGTGCTGCAGCACGGGGGACAGTCCCTGCTGGCTACTTGCCGGGCCTCAGTCGCAAATCCCAGCGGCAGGCCAAGTGGCAGCCTCCCAGGCCTCTTTCTCCACCATAGACAGGCCAAGCTCAGCACAAAAAGTTTCTCTAGAAAGAATCTGGTATTTTTAAAAATGGCAACATCAGAGCTCTGCTGGACTTTCTTATGCTTATTATGCAATTTGGTATTTTTATTTTAATTTTTGTAATTTCAGTATTTTGAGACACCAGTGAGCTTACTCAGACTTGGATAATTCTCAGAATTTGCTTTCTAAGGCCTGCCAAAGATGAGAAGACTCAAAAAAAAAAAAAGATCCTTTTCCAGAGAGTTCTCCAATTGAAACCCCTCGCCCAACTGTCTGACGTGCACCCAAACTTCTCTGGAATCCTCTCTCCCTCATTTCTCCATTTCCCCCCTTCTTCCAGCCAAGGCTTAAGTCCAGACTCTGGCCTCAGGGGATCCAGAGCCGAGGGGAGGGTCAAGTATTGTCTGCTATCGTCCAGCTTCAAACCTGTGCAGTCCACCCGCTAAAGTGCCGTCAATCCATCCCCACCTCCCCCCTCGACGTCCCGCTCCACTCTCCAGCCTGCCCCTCAGAAACCTGGCTGCTGCCCCTCCGCCCCTTCCCCACCACAGGTTTTACTCCAGCAATACCAAGCAGGCTGCCCTCAAATGGCCCTGCTCTCCTAAGCCTCAGCGCTCGGGGCATCCCAGCCCTCTGCCACCCGTCCGGCAAATCCACACCCACTTCTCAGTCTCAACTCCATCGCGTCCTCCTCTCCAAAGTCTTCCCGGGCCCTCCCCCACTCTAGGACCACTGCCCCTTGTCCTGGACACCAGTCACAACGCCTCCCCCAACCCACAGCCCTGGCTACAAGGGCAGCCCACTTTGCCCACGTTTTAGAGCCTGAGTTGGGCCCTCTGGCTAAAGCTGATGCTAGGACAGCCAATCCATAAGTGGAAGCCTCCTCTGGCTTGTCCCGGAGTGAAAAACCATGAGCCGGGCTGACCAGACTGACTGACTCATTTGTGCATTCATTCCCTCTCCCGCATTTGAATTGGGGAATCAAGCAGGTAGTAGCAGGAGCCAGAATCAAGAGGTTTTTGATGAATGGCCACCCGTCATGTGAAACCATGTAGCCGAGTGAATTTTTACAGTAAGTCCCCTACATACGAACCTTCAAGTTGCAAACTTTCAAAGATGGGAACATGCGTTCGCAGGTCCAATCATGTAAGTTAGTTCACGTGTCTGGCGTACATTTTCATGCACATGCATCTACTACAAGTGGTTGTGCTTTTGTGTACTTTACCGTACAGTACTATTTTTGTGTGTGTGTATTTGTTTTTTATGTATTACTTGTGTGAAAAGTATTATAAACCCATTACAGTACGGTACAATATAGCCGATTGTGTTAGTTGGGTACCTAGGCTAACTTTGCCGGACTTAACGAACAAATTGGTCTTAGGAACGCACTCTCGGAACGGAACTCGTTTGCATGTCGGGGACTCACTGTACAGCAGAGTTTCTCAACTCTTAGATATGTAAACTCATGGGAGGAGCGTATCGGGTTTCTATTGCTGCCAGAACTAACTACCACAATTATAGGGGCTTAAAACAACACAAATTTATTATCTTACCGTTCCATAGGTCCGAAGTCCTACATGGGTCTCACGGGGCTAGTATCAAGGTGTCAACAAGGCTGTGTTCCTTTTTGAAGCTCTAGGGGAGAAGCTAGAAGCTTTTCCAGTTTCTAGAGGCTGCCTGCATTCCTTGACTTGTGGCCCCTTCATTGATCTTCAAAGCCAGCAACATGGTATCTCTTTGACTCTTCTTCCATCACCATCTCTTTCTGACCCCAGCCAGGAAAGGTCCTCTGCTTTTAAGAACTCATGTGATTAGATTGGGCCCCCCCCCCAGATAATCCAGGAAACTCTCCCCATCTGAAGGTCCATCTGCAAGGTCCCTTCTCGCAGGTAAGGTAACACATTCATAGGTTCTGGGGATTAGGATGTGGACCTCTTGGGGAGCCATCATCTTGTTGTCTAGCACAAGGAGCTTCTAGAATGCATACTGCAAGGCCTGGCCTGCAAAAATGCTAATCCAGGAGGTTTTTCTGGGAAACCCAAGATAGCTCTGAAGCAGCTGGTCTGCAGACCATCCTTAGAAAAACACGAATATATACAAGTCAGACAGGAAATGAGGGGGCTGTGAAAGGGAAGAGTGAGGCAGGCATACTTAGAGTCATTGCAGGTTCCTTCCAAGACGAAAAGCCTTGGAGCTGGATGTCTCACAAAGTCTTCAGAGTGGCCCAGGGTCACCCCAGCTCTGGAGAAGCAGGATGTACCCTGACTCCTGTTCTTGAACACCTGTGAGAGCCCTGCTTGAGGGGAAGTCTCACAAATCCTCCCATCAGCTGAGTTCCATTTGCACCTGCAATGTATCACCTCACGGTTCCACTGGAATGCAATAGATTTGTGGAAAATATGTGTGTCTTTTCACCTTTGTGTTCCCAGGGCCTGGGGCATAAAGGTGCTCAAGAAATATTTGTTAAATGAATACACGAATTAATGATTTAAGAGCTGTACGTGCGTAGGGAGGGTGGGAGGGAGATGCAAGAGGAAGGAGATACGGGGACATATGTATATGTATAGCTGATTCACTTTGTTATAAAGCAGAAACTAACATACCATTATAAAGCAATTATACTCCAATAAAGATGTTAAAAAAAAAAAAGCTGTAAGTGTGAAAAGAGCTCTCTAAGAAGCATGAGAAGTCCCCATGGAGTGGCTGATTTTAATCTGGAGGGCCTAGGCCTTTGAGCTGGGTCTAAGAAGAGAAATGGGGTTGGAAACGGGAAAGGATTCCCGGCAGCGGGAAGAGCAAGAACTAGAGCACAGAGAGGATGCACCAGCAAGGCCTGGGCAGGACCAGGGAAGGTGGTTAGTGTGACCTCATGGGGGGAGGATGGAGAGAGGGGGCTAGAACCTGATGACTCAAGCTTTAGGAAGAGGCCTCTGGCAGCTTTACCTAAAAGGCACCAGACGATGGAGGAGATCCTGGAGTGAGGGGATCAGGAACAGGATAGGGACTGTCTGGTGAGAGAAGCAGTGATGGAGTGAAGAGACTGGGATAACCAGAGGAAGAAGCATAATATGGTGACTCATTGTGCAGGTAGCAAGGGCAAGGACACAGATGGTGCCAACACCTGGAGGGGGGAGATGCCACGGTCAGGGATCAGGAGGTGGATAGGGGGCAGCACTGGACAGAGGGAAACTGACTCCAGGAGGCTGGGACAAGGCGGAGTGGGGAAGCCTTGGAACTGCCAGGGGAGAATGTCACAGGAAGGTGGCCCAGGCCGGATCCTTGGAGACCCCGACACTACAGGGCAGGAGGAGGAGGGGAAGGAAAAGGAGTAGTCAGGAGCAAGACAAGAATTGGGAAGGAAAGCTTCATTCACGGGACGATTACTGCAAAAGAGCGAGGTCAACTTTCCCAAGCGCCCTGGAGAAGGGAAGCCTAGGACCCGATTGGTGTAAGGAGGCCCCTCTGGGAGGTGGTTGATGTGGGGATCTGGGCCGGAGCCCCTCCCCGCCCCCTGCAAGTGAGGTGCAAGGGCCTGCAAAGCAAGCGGGCATGGGTGCCCACAGAATCACTTCCGCTCACTAGCGTGCTCTCTTGTGCAAACACGCACTGGTTCATCTAGCAGTCCCTCTAAGTTAAATCACCCTCCACCCGAAACCTTTGCTGCCAGACATGGGATGGCTGCGTGGAGAGAGGGCCTCGGACAGCCTCATGGAGATTTCTGCAGCACAGGAACCTGTGAGGAATTCTTGTGACACAGCGGTAGTGGAGTGAGAGGGCAGGAACAGGGGACATCTCAACAGACATAGACCCCCTGACCCCCACCACCCTGGGAATATGCAAGCCCTCAGCCTTTGAAAACTCACGTCTGGAGAAAAGGGAGTCCTGGGATTGACTGAGATCCAACTGCATGAGCCTGGTAGAACGAGGGCCCAAAACAGAAACTTACTTGAATGAAGGGAAAACAGAGAAGGTGGTATATCTTTCACTCCTGAGCTGTGAGTTGAGATTCACACCTCCTCCACGTGTTGGGGAAAAGTTGGTTCGCTGCCGGGCACAGACTTTGCCATGTGAATAATCTGCTTGAATAGCTCTGGAAAAATCTTTTCCGGTAGAATGGGTCTCCGAGATTCGCTTTTCCCCCAACAGCCAGGAACATAAGCATATACCCTCTGCTGCCTTCTGCTCAGAAGGCCAGCCCTGCAGAAGAAAAGTGCCTCTTGGGTTAAGAAAAGCTTCAATATTGACCCCATCGAGGCAGAAGGTGACCAGCTGGAGGGCAGGTGACCCCTAACCATACCAAGCACGGGGCTGCCCTGAAGCAGACACTGGAAATGTTGGCAAACCACCCCAAACCCTAATTCTGTTCCAAAGGCTTACGTGCCTTAACCCACACTGCCTTCCTTGCTTTGACTCAGGAAGTCACCCTAGAGAACATCAACCTACCCTTGGGGAGATCCAGAGTTTCCAAAATATCTTAAGACACAAAGGGCTTCTGAAAGATTTTTGTTGACTTAAAAACAGACACAAACATTTTACTGAACTATGTATTTCTACATAAACAACTCTGTTACAACAAAATCAGGTAAAATCCACAAAGGTAGACAAGTCTTTAAAGGAAAATATTTTTTCCCTTAAGTATAAAAAGATAATTTGCCAAATAACGTCATACGGAAACACATAAAGCAAGAACTGTTAGAAACACAAGAGAAATAGACAGAAATACAATAGTAGTCTGAACACACTTTCCTTAGTCTTTAACAAATCAGGTAAGCAAAAATTAAAGGTCCATAAGCTTATAATTAATAAGGTCAAATTAATACATACAGATTTAATTTTGTTCCCTTCCAAGAATATATCTTCTTTTCCAGTTTCCTGGGAATATTGATTAAAATTAACAATTTATTAAGTCCCAAGAAAACATCAATAAAATCCAAAATGCAGAAATTGTACAGGCCATACCCTCTTTGACAACACTTGTAACAAATGTTAATAAC
Source organism: Lagenorhynchus albirostris (assembly GCF_949774975.1). NCBI lineage: Eukaryota > Metazoa > Chordata > Mammalia > Artiodactyla > Delphinidae > Lagenorhynchus > Lagenorhynchus albirostris. The sequence goes on along the minus strand of NC_083095.1, from coordinate 162,568,977 downwards.
AACAACAAAAAGTATCAAACTATCTAGAAATGTAAAAGTTAATTTCAAATAACTCAAGTAAAAAAAAAAGTCAAATATGAAATTACAAGTTATTTATAACTTAGAACACCATAGCTAAAAATTTAACAGAAATGGATAAAGAAATATTCAGAAGAAAAGTCATGTAGCCTTATGAGCGCTAGTAACTATATCTACTATTAAACAGGAAAGAGCTAAAATGGCATTCAACTTGAGAAGGTGAAAAAATAATAAAATAAAGGAAGGAAATTAATAAGAACAAAAACAAACCAAAAAAAATCATAAAATGGTAAAACAGTAAATTAAGATTTGAAGTCCCAGAATAAAAAGGGAAAGCACAGACACAGAACGTTATGAATAAGAAAAGAAAATACGACAGCTCCAGGCTAGCAAATTTGAAAATCTTAACAGAATCATTACTTTGGAAGTTTAAGTTGCCAAAAACTTACAGAAAAGGAAGAAAGTTTAAAGAGACTAATGAGCATGGAAAAACATTGAAAAAATTGTCAAAGAATTATTTCCTAAAAAGGCACTAGACTTAGACAGATTTATACATGTTATAAAAACTTCAAGGAGCAAAAAATTCTAAATATTATTTAAACTGTTCAAGGGCATAGAAAAAAAGAGATAGAGCTTCCCAAGTTCTTTTTTTTTTTTTTAAAGAAGTTAACACAAACCCAACACCAATACCTGATAAAGACAGCAGAAAAAAAAATTATATAACTATCCACCTAAAATTTTGAAAAATTCCAAAATAATAAGAGCAAACCAAATCCAGAGTAATTTTCTTATTTTAAAGCTCTTACTATTATTATACAAGTAATATGAGAGCCATGTAGAAAAATCAGAAAATACAGATAAGAACAAAAAATAAAAGTCTACCATAAACCAACCCATCATAAATAACCACTGTTAACATTGAGTGGAGACATATATTGAAAGAATAATATACCATGACTAAATCAGATTTTTCTAGAAATGCAGACAGGGTCTGACATTAGCAAATCTATTTAAATGATTCATATTAAGTTATGATAAAGAAAAACTGGGCTTCCCTGATGGCGCAGTGGTTGAGAGTCCGCCTGCCGATGCAGGGGACACGGGTTCGTGCCCCAATCCGGGAAGATCCCACAGGCCCGCGTACCGCAAAAAAAAAAAAGAAAAACCATTTGACCATCTTGACAGATGTGAAAAAAAAAGGCATTTAATAAAATTCCAACAACCATTACTGATAAAACTTTCAGCAAACTAGAAAGAGGAGGGCATAACTTTAATATATAAATTCAAATATTAAGAATATCTCATACTAAGAGTCAAATTTGTACTTTTGGAGGAACACTAGAGGTATTCTCACCAAGTAAAAAATATATATAAAGAAGAATGTACAATACCGGCACAACTTATATAGGTGTTATTTACCATTGTTCAAAAAGTGCTGGTCAGTGTGATAAGGAAGTGAAATAAGATTATTAAAAATATGGAGGTAAAGTTATCATCACTACTCAGAACTATTAACTACATGAAAAAGGCAAAAGAATTAACAATAACAACAACAAAACTATTAAAACGAAAGGAACTTCAGTAATTGGCTAGCTACAAAATAAACAAATAACCAATTGCCAAGTTAAACAAACTAGTAAACCACCACAGAACTCTCTATGCAGAGTTAAGAAGAATGAGGTAGATTGATATGGTACCAACAGGAAATGTCCAAGATCTATTGCCAAGTGAAAAATACAAGCAGCAGAAGGGTTCTATCATATGGTCAAAATGATAAAACATACTTTAGGAAAAGAAGATTTGAGGACTATGTGTCAACTGTTGACTGTTTATCTTGGGGGCAGAGGGATTTTAATTATGGGGGACTTTCAGTTTCCATATTATGTTTTTTCATAATGCTACCATTTACACAGCTTTTGTTTAATATTTTAAATTTAAAAAATCAATGGATTTAATTTTCATTAAAAAAAAAGTAGTCATGTACCTTTATACTAACAATAAGCAGTTGGAAAATATAATGGACAAAAGAGCTCATTTACCACAGTAACCACAACTACAAAAAATTACCTGTACTAGAGAAAATATACTAAGGAACATAATACTTTATAAATTTACTGAAATGAAAGGTTAAATATTATGAAGATGTTAATTGTCTCTATAGTTACCTATAAATTTTACACAATCCAATTTCCAACTCTTCTAAATGCTACAAAATGATTCCGAATTTCTTTTGGAACTGTCAATATACAAAAAGTACTAGGACATTTTTGAAGACGTTTAATTAATGGCGACATTTAGTCTAAATCTGAGATGATCAAACTATGTGGTACCAGTGCCAGAATGTACACAATAGAAAGTTCAGAAGTACGCTTAAAGAAATATAAGGACTGAGGGCTTCCCTGGTGGCGCAGTGGTTAAGAATCCTCCTGCCAATGCGGGGGACACGGGTTCAAGCCCTGGCCTGGGAAGATCCCACATGCCACAGAGCAACTAAGCCCGTGCGCCACAACTACTGAGCCTGCGCTCTAGAGCCCGCGAGCCACAACTACTGAGGCCCATGCGCCTAGAGCCCGTGCTCCACAACAAGAGAAGCCACTGCAATGAGAAGCCCGTGCACCGCAAGGAAGAGTAGCCCCTGCTCGCCGCAACTAGAGAAAGCCTGCGTGCAGCAACGCAGCCAAAAATAAATAAAATAAATAATTTTTAAAAAAAAGAAAGAAAAGAAAATGCTTTCTAAAAAAAAAAAAAGAGGGGCTTCCCTGGTGGCGCAGTGGTTGAGAGTCCGCCTGCCGATGCAGGGGACATGGGTTCGTGCCCTGGTCTGGGAAGATCCCACATGCCGCAGAGCGGCTGGGCCCGTGAGCCATGGCCGCTGAGCCTGCGCGTCCGGAGCCTGTGCTCCGCAACGGGAAAGGCCACAACAGTTAGAGGCCCGCGTACTGCAAAAAAAAAAAAAAGAAATATAAGGATTGGATATATAGTGAAAATGGGATTTTGTATCAGTAGAGAGAGGATAGATTTCCCAGTAAGTGATGTTGGGGTAATTTAAAAAATAAATTCCACACGGATCATAGATTTAATTGCTTAAACAAAACAATAAAAGTACAAGAATAAAATACCGGTGAAAATTAATACAACCTTGGAATCAGAATTCCAAAGATCTTCAAAAGCATGACAGCAAAGGCAGCAACCATAAAGGAAAAGATAGATTAGACTAAAAAAAATTTTTTTTCAATCTAAGCCATATATTGAGCTTTTTTAAAAATAAATGATTTATTTCTGGCTGTGCTGGGTCTTCATTGCTGTGTGCGGGCTTTCTCTAGTTGCAGTGAGCAGGGGTTACTCTTCCTTGTAGTGTGTAGGCTTCTCATTGTGGTGGCTTCTCTTGTTGTGGAGCATGGGCTCTAGGTGTGCGGGCTTCAGTAGTTGTGGCACACAGGCTCAGTAGTTGTGGCGCACAGGCTTAGCTGCCCCACAGCACGTGGGATCTTCCCAGACCAGGGCTGGAACCTGTGTCCCCTGCATTGGCAGGCGGATTCTTAACCACTGCGCCACCAGGGAAGCCCCAAATACATGCAACTTTTAAAAAATAATATTTATAGGGAGAAAAAAACTTCTTAGAAATCAATGAGACACACAAACACCTTGTGAGAAAATTGGCCAGAGAAGACGAATAGGTAAATGACAAAAGAATATAGTCTAATAAATATGTTGGTTAGGAGGGTCACACTGTCATCAAAAAAATGCATATCAAAACTAGCCCCCCCAGTCCCCATGGGAACACCACTGTGAAAGAGGGGAATCGGACATTCTCACACATTGCTGGTGAGAGCATAATTTGGTATCATCTTTCTGGAAGGCAATTTGAGGCAAGATATATTAAAAGTCCCCAACATGTGCATACCTTTTTGTTAGTCAGGATATGTTATGCTGCAGTAACAAAATAACCCTGACATCCCAATAGTGTAACACTTAAAGTTTATTCTTTCTTCACAGTACAAATCCACACAAGTGGGGAGGGGGGTGTCATGACGGGAGAAGGGGAGCTCTCCACACAGTCACTCAGGGACCCAGGCTGACAAAGGCTCCAGCTGACATAGGCTCCAGCACTGGGACATCACCACCTCTGGGGCAAGGCAACAGAAAGACTGGAGACCTGCATGGGGGCATCTCACAGTCTCAGCCTGGACGTTGCACATGTCACTTCTGCTCACACTTTATTGGCCAGCATTAGCACCAGGGCCCTGAGTGACTATAGGAGCTGGTAAGTGGCATCTCCTGTGTGCCCAGGAGGGAGAGGAGGAGACGGAGCAGTGCTTGTAGCACCCATTACACTTTTGAGCCAGCAAGTCCAATTTTAGCAAGTTATCCTAAGTAAATATTCTGAAACGTACATGAAGGTGTTAGAAGAAAGGATTTCCGTCATATCCTTGAGTACAACAGTATAAAACTGGAAACAAGTACCCAAGGTACAACCTACATAGATGTTAAAAATGATGCTGTTACATATTTACTGACATAGAAATATATTTACAATATAGTGTTAAAAGGGAAAAAAGCAAGTTATAAAACAGTATATGTATAATATGATTGTATCTCATGAAAACAGTAATAAAACAGCTATAGATGCATAGAAAAGAAGTCTGAAAAGATATATACCAAAATGTTAACAGTGGTTATAATCAGATGGTGTAATAACAGGTGATTTTTTTCATTTCTTCTTAGAAAAGTATATATTATTTATGTACCAAAAAGGCATTTGAAAAGGGAAAAGAAACAAAAAAACAGTATTCTTGGGAGAGTCCATTTATCCACCTCATGCTAATCGTTAAATTCTTACCTTTGATGCAAGAAGTGCCTAACTGTCTGTCACACCATAAGACATTGCTACAACAATTTATTTAAAGTCAGGATTTTATATTAAAAGTGGTCCATAGGGTAAGAACAGTGACACATTCCCCACAGCTGCATATCATTGGACCTGTCAGTCATCCGCCAAAATGTCCCACAGTCTGGACTCCACCGTGGTTTCTCTGGGCTCCTGGCAGGTGCGCCCGGGGTCTGTGTGGCCTGGGGGTGGGGGCACTCTTCACAAGGCTCTGCATTCGTCAAAGAGAGTAGGGCACTGTACAATTCCGCTCAAAACAAAAGACCCACAAGCTCTTCTCAAAGACGGATTCCAGAACATATAACATCACCGCCAGGATTATTAAAGACTCCTCTTAGCTATACATATATTTTTTAATTGAAAACCCTTCCTTGTCGTTTCTCCTGCTTCCCCCTGCTGCTTCCTCCCCCAATACACATACACACACACACACACACACACACACACACACACACACACATACACACACTCACACACACTCCAAAAGTTCACTAGACCATATCATCTGGCTGCCAAAGTCTTACCATAATCACCTTCTTCCTGGCTGGTGTTTAAAGAGGAACTGGAAAAACCCATATTCTTGAGATAGGTGTATGAAAAAGACACGTAAAACAACACACATTTCTATACAGGATTCTCTCTCCATGCCGTCACCCCCACCATCCCAAGAATATATATTTATTTGGGGGAAACTATGTATGCAGAAATTGGAATTCTTTTAAACCATGCATGTCATTTAAGAATATATATGGATGTTGATTTGCAGGCTTCTAGTTTAAATCACCAGTGCTTCAAAATCCAGTGATCTTTCGAGTGAATAAAAGAACCCATAGCTTTTAGATGGACACATGGCACAAAGGGCCACTTTCAGCAATGAGCAGAATGCAGCGGCCGGCTCTGTCTTAAAGGGCAACCTCTGTCAAGCGCCTCTGCTAAGTCCCATCCCGGCTGCCTGCCTTCTAAGGGCACAGCTGGCCACACCTGACGTCCCTGGCACTCCCTGCGGTTGGCTTTGGCTCTCACCCAAAGTTGCCCCCGATTTCTATTGAAAAGCAGTCTTGCCTATAGAAAAGGAGTCCTTTTACAACAGGCCGATGGTGACGCCTCTGAGTAGCACTATATCCCGCACCCTTTATTTGATGTTTTATGTCAAATGTAGTAAATACTGGCCAGGCATTAGCCAACCACCATCCAGGCTGTGCCCGTAGGCCGCCCAAGTCTAGAGATGTCTATGATGAGACTGCAGGATGGAGACCAACTACCCGCTGTGGACATTCCTCCCGGGGCCCGTCAGGTGCCACTCAACCTGCTCTAACCACTGGCTGGTCTGCTCCCTCCCCAGTGCTGGCTCCTGTCTGGGAAGGGGCTGGGCAGTGATGGGCAATCCCCCCACACCCCACCTGCCCCGCCATCACTCTGTTTACTGCTCTGCCATTTGGGGGCCTCCTGCTTGTTTTGAACAAACTGCTTTGCCTCCACGAAAGCCATCAACAAAGAACCCAAAATGTGTCTCATCGCTCTGGCCTCTCAAAGCACCAACATCATTTTAACCAACAATCTCTTGGAAAGATCCCTACGAAAGCAGAATCATTCAAAAGTGGAACTTACTGCTGTAATGAATGTAAATGTAATTCTGATTCATTCATTTATAAGTTGTCATTTGCTGGGGACATATGTTAAAACAGTATAACTGCAATGTGCTCTTATCAGGACACAAGAGAGTTTTTTTTTTCTTGGCACCCAAAGGTCACTAAAGGGAGAAGAGAGCATGACTCGCAGAAAGACACTGGACCAGGGTTCAGGAGACCCAGATGCAGCCCGCGCTGCTGCTCACTAGCTGGGTGACTCAGGGTGAGTCACCTGTCTCTGCTTCCGCTGCAAAATGGGGAATGATCTCTGCCCCGTTCTCTCACCCAGCTGAGGTCTAAAGTGACGGCATGCAGGGGAGCGTGGAAGGGAGGGTAGTGTACAAGTTCTGGGTCTCATGTGGACGCTGGCTCTCTTTCAAGGCCTGACCACACTGTCCCAGCCTGTCCCTCAGGTGGTTTTCTATTCCCGAGGCACTAGGAAGACTTTATCTCCCCTTGCCGCTCTCAACTGTATCATGCATCCAGTGGGTCTTTACTTGGAATGAAAATTGTTTTTAAGGATCATTATGGTTAAAGGATTCCAAATTTTCCGTTGCTTTTTTTAGGCCCCAGGTTTCACAGATGCAGAGGAAAAAAAAAAAAGCTAATTGAGGTTCAGGCAGCCAGTCTTGGAGATGTCAAATCAGGAGACATCACTTGGAAACAAAGACGCAGTCCTAGCTCTAAATCCTCCAGCAGCACGACTGGGATGGGGTGTTTGTGAGGCAAGGGTTATGCCCTGCCTGCACTTGGCTTCAGATCACGCCAACCAAAGGGCATCAGTGCTGAGACTGGAGCTGGACGTCCTAACAAATAAGGGCTTGGCTCAAGGGAAACTGGGATGAATTCAGCAGGTCATTCTCCTTCTATCCCGAGGCTGTTAGACAGGGCTAGCCTCTCCACAGACTGTCTAGGTTGTCCCCAGGCCTTTTTTTTTTTTTTTAAAGAAAGTAAATGAAGAAAGCTTAAGACCTTTAGAGAAAAGCAGAAGGAACTGAAAGTCCAGGGCTTTTGTAAAGGTGTGCTTTCCCTGCTGAGCCCAACTTAGCTTCTCCTTTAGAGGAGCCCCTACTGCTCTTAGCTCCGGGGCTGATGGTGTAAAGCTGGCTGGGGCCACATAGCGTGGGGCTCTCAGCTCCTCACCTACTGCCTACAAGCGCTCACCAAACTCTTCCACGGTTGGTGAGCGGGGGTCATGGGTCTCAACTGCACAGGGACACAGCAGCCCACCGTGCTAATGGCTCTACTGCTGCCACTAGTTTCTCCAGTCACTGCCCGGAATGTGCAAGTAGCTTTGACAACTCTATCCTCCGATGAATACGTCACCTGAGCATGTCCAGTCAGTCAAGACAGCTCCTTCTGGATGAATAAGCTGCCGCATAGACAGGGGTGGTGGGCATCAGAAGACCCAAGCGGAGGTTTCAGAATCCCAGTGTCTGCTGCTCCTGGGCAGGTGGACTGGCCTAGCCTGAGAAGAATCCTCTTGAGCCCCTGCTGGGCCACAAGGCCAACTCACGGCCAGCCCAGCTCTCTGATCTCCAGGTCAGTAGAGCTGCTACCGCTGTCCTGAGAGCCATCTGGAGCTCCAGGGAAAGGGCAGGGCCAGCAGCGCCCAGTCACAAATCAGCAGGAGGGCTGACCACGCTTTCCATTTCCATCTGCCACCAGCCCAGTGAACTCCACCTGAGCTGCCCCACTCAGCCTGCGGGTCTCCCCTACATGTCCTGGTGCATTCCTCATCCTAAATAAGACCTCCCTGCTCAGGGAGATGGTCTCAGCTACACGAAAGAGAGCAGCAGGACTTGTAAAGTCACCCTGGGGCCCGGGTCACATCCGTGTGTACCCTACCCACCTCCTCAGGCTATTTTATTGTTTATCTGAACAATTCAGCAGGGAGCAATTCTAATGCGTGAGAAAATCCTTCTAGAGGGGGAAGTTCTCTTAGTGGTCCTCAAAGCAGGTAAGGGGGCGGCAAAGCCTCCCCCTCCTTCAAAGGGATTTAGAAATGCCGACGGCCAGGGATTCAGACCATCTTGCCATGCGTGGGGCAAATGAAATGTCCACTGGCCCCACTGAGAAACTCAGTAAGAGAGAAGAGGTCCATGGCTCTGGTCCCTTCCTTAGCCGGAACAGGAGGAGGCAGACCTGGGCAGAACTCCTCTAAGGCCAAGGCTCAGCCACTTTGAGCCCACTCCTTCCCTCACGGGCCTGTGTGATTTCTTTTTCAATTGTCTAAACCCAACAGAGGATCCCACCCTAGATCCCAAGCCCTGGGCAGCCCCTATACCAGGGTCAGTCAGTGGTCCTAGAATCCCTAGGCCACAGGCCTCACTCCTGGAAAGGAAGGGTGATCTCAGTGTCAGAGGCCCCCAGGGGCAGAGCACCATGGATGGGCTGCTGGGAGGTGGGGGCCTCAGACCAGCTCCTGCTGCTTCCACTGCCACCCTCCTGGCCCCAGGGCCACCTGAGCCAACCCACGAGTCTGTCCACAAAGTCACATACATGCCTGATAACGACCCAGTGCACCAGGACGGTGGACTGTCCAACAGGGGCTTGATGGGGGATGTGATGAAAACACTAAATTCTGTTTATACGTTTAAATGAACAAATATTTATTAAGCACCTACTTTGTGCCAGGCACTGTGCTAGGCACCCTCGCTGCATGCTGTCCCCACAGCACAGTAACCTGCTCAGAAATTAAAACCAAGAAAAGGAACATTGTCGCAACCCTACAAACTGGGGGCGGGTGGAAGTGGGCGGAGTGGATGCAGGCGATTCCCCTGCCAGAAAACGCCTCCACCAGAAGTGCGTTTTCTCTCTTGGGACAAGTCTCTACTCAGTGGTTGCTTTAAAGCATCTCTGTATATACTGAGAGGAAAACTGCTATCACCACGCCCCACACATTGGTGCCTGGTGAACATTCGAATACTCTGAACGCTACTCAAAAAAACAGGAGTTGGAAAGGGTATTCATACTTGAATTAGAAAATACTTTTCCAGTTCATATGGTTGCAACAGCCCTTAAGAAAGTTATAAACATCCCTGCCCTGACTGCGTAAATGTTTAAGGTAGACCTAGTTCTGGATTCCTGAGTCAGAATCGTCCAGTTGTCCATGACCTCGCAAGGCCAGAGAAGCAAGGGGAGGTTTCTATTCTGGAGAGGAGAGCGTGGACGGCACCCCTGGTTTGGAAACGTGACAAACCGCGCCTGCATTTACAGAAGCCACGCGAACGGGAGGATGTCCTAGTGCTACTCTGTGTCACACACACCCTGGGGACTCACGCGCAGCCCTAGTTGTCGGCGCCCAGCTTGGAGAGGCCCCGGCGGAAGTTGTGCAGGTCATCGATCTTCCCGTCCAGCACCTCCAAGAAGCTCTTCAGCTCCACCTTCAGGTGGCGCTGGCGGTACTTGCTCTCCTCCATGTCCGTCTTCAGGGAGCGCACTTTGTCTTCCAGGTTCTGATTGTCTCTCTCTGCCGCCTGAAGCAAAGCGAGAGAGAAAGAAGGGTCTGGGGACAGAGCGGGAGGAGCCCCGCTGAGACCTGAGACAGCCAGACTGTCCGTCCCCCTCGGGCGGGCCTGCCTCCCTGGAGGTGTTAACTGTCCTGCCCCCACCCCCCCTGGCATCAGGTGTGTGCCCCTCCTTCCAGCTGTTCTCTGGCAGAGGTACCAACGGCCAGCATCTCGCCTTGATACGATGCCCCCACAGAGAACACAGAACTCAGCATCCTGCCCAAGGAAGCCTGGTGCTAAGTGATGCTTTCACAAAGTGCCCAGCAGAGGAAGCCTGAAATCCCAGCACATGGGGTTTTCAGCCCCAAGCCCAGTGTGGTCAGCAGAGGCCCCCTTTGGGTTCCATTCTGGGAGAGAGTGAGAAATAGCACAAATGGAAGAGTGACTTGTTTCTCCCGGTTCCACTGAGAAGGCGAGGTCTCCTTGGCCCCAGGCCAGCCTCTGGCCGTCAGCGAGGGAGGACTGGCCGTGCCAGACGCAGGGACAGTAGGTCTGTGCTCTGTCCGTCCCGTGGTGTTGCCATGGAGACGTTGAAGCTCCCAATGGCGGGACCGCTGTGAGTCCAAATAAGAGCTTTCATCTTATGGGCATAAAATGAGAATTTTTGAATGGGTGTACAAGAACCAGTTACTAATACCAAGGTTGTATACCTGAACAAAGAGCTCTCGAAGTGAGGAGAACCTCGGAGGTGAAGGAGGACCTGAAAATCCTCCTTCAGAAATGCAGCAGGTGGATCAGAAATCTGAAGCCAGCAGGGTGGGGGGGAGGGGGGGGGCTGTCCAAGGTCATGTCCAAGGTCACTGGCTGGGGAGGTGCAATAGCCCCTGGATCTTAGGCTCTCAGCCCTCCTTTCTGTCCCCTGCTTCGCACCCTTCTGTGGTTCTGTAGGAACTTCTGTGGGCAGGAAACAGTCACCTACACTACGGTTATGCACAGGACACCTTCGTATAAGTGGAGAAAACAGAAGACAAACACTGCTGAGTCTGCACCCGGGAGGAAAGCTGGCATCTGGCATGTAGTTACGCTGGCTTTCTAGGAATACAAAGTCTCTTTTCTTTACCAAGCCAGGCGTGAAAGGGAGACGCCTCGGAGAAATGGGTAACACAGTGGATGCCTTCTCATCTGAGCCCAGGTGAACGTACTCCCCGCCCTTACCTCTAACTTCTCAGAGACGTATTCACACTCTGACATGAGCTGAGGTATGATTTCACTTTGTTTTCGGAGGTCTGTCAACTCCTACAGGAGACAGAAATTGGAAAAAGAATGTGAAAGCAAGTCAGATAAAATGTATTCTTGAAAATCCCCAACTCGTGCATACAATAATGGAAGCAGCTTTTGGAACCTGTGTTGTCTGCGTAAATAATAATGGCGATGATGTTATACTTAACACACGAGGTAATTCTAAAGGCTGAGTATGTTCCATGAATTAATGCATGAAGGCTGAACACCACCATGAAAAGAGAAGTATGATTCCTGTTTCGTAGATGGGGAAACCGAGGCTGAGAGAGGACTGGTAACTTGCCCATGGTCTCCACCCTCTGTATACAGTAAGTCCCCTATATATGAACCTTCAAGTTGTGAACTTTCAAAGATGCAAATGTGCGTTCACATGTCCAGTCATGTAAGTCAGTTCACGTGTCTGGTGTACATCGTCACGTGTGTGCATCCTTGACAAGTGGTTGTGCGTTTGTGTACTTTACTGTACAGTACTGTAGAGAGTACAGTACTACAGTGTCTTTATTTCATGCCCAGGATGTCCGGAAGCAAGCGTAGAAGCAGCAGTGATGTAGCTGGTACTACTGTACTTTTCAAAGTACTGTACTGCAAGGTTAAAAACGTTTCCTTTGGTTTCTGTGTCTGTTTTTTATGTATTATTTGTGTGAAAAGTATGATAAACCTATTACAGTACAGTAGGATACAGCCGATTGTGTTAGTTGCATACCTAGGCTAACTCTGTTGGACTTACGAACAAACTGGACTTAGGCAAGTGCACTCTAGGAGTGGAACTCGTTCGTGGGTAGGGGACTTGCTGTACTTAGCTGTCCCGTCCCCCAGAAAATAAATGACTGTGTGACAGGGGGTTCTCGCTGCATTAATTTGACGGCAGAACGCAACTTCTGATAAAAGACCACCTATGAAAGTTTCCGAGTGCTTTTGCAAATGTTCAGCTCCCTCTTGGACCTGAGCGACTGACTATAGAATAAGTACAACAAGGAGGCTGCAGAGGGTAACGGTCAGGCCTTTGCTCTGGACTATCTGTGCCCTGGTGTAGCTTTTGGCTCTGTCTCTGTGCTGAGATCCGGGCAGCTGCCAGGGCCGGTCACATGCCCCACAGCTGCCTGCCGTGTCCTTGGGTGGAGATCACCCGCCAAGGCCCAGGGGACGCCAAGCAGCACCGCTCGGAGCCCCACGACCCACCGTCTCCTTTTCTCGGAGTTCCAACTCCAGCTCCTCAATTCTTCTCTTCAACTGGGTATTCTTCTCCTTCTCTCTGTTTATCTCGCTGCACTGCTCTTCCAGCTCGCCAATCTTTAATGAATATCACATGTTAAAGCAGGGATGCCAGTTTACTGTCATCATTAAACAAAAGGTCACCACAGCTCTTTTAAAGTAAACCATAAATTAACCCACTTATAAATTTTTCCTCGTGGCTACAAACAAACTCCATGGGGCTCCCCCTGGGCTGTTTGCTCCTGTGGGCACAGGATGCCCTCATTTAACACCAACAAAGCCACAGAAGTCACAAAACCTGGCTTCAGTATGCTCTGGGCCTCTGGTTTTCTCTCACAGTCACAGGACGGTAGCTTTAGGTTTGCTTTAAGGATCTGTCACAAGTCGGGGCCAGACGTCCCATGAATCTATCTGCTTCTTCGCAGAATGACCGTCACATCATTTTAATCATGCCCTGAATGATTCTGTTGCTTTTCAAGGGGTTAAGCGAGCAGGGTAGAGAACCGAGCAACTCTGTGGGACAGTGGCTACCAACTGGGACTCAATGACATTTCAAACGTTTTAAATCAAGATGACCTTTCCCCACTGATGCACGCAGAAGGGGCCTGGCCCGTGGGCCTCTTCCTGGAGAGATGACAAGTGCAGGCTGAGGTACATCCCCAGAGTGCATCTTTCTCTCCTTCCCAAGCCTGACACCTCTGACACTGGGCATTTCCCAGGGGCCAAAGCATGGGTGCAGAGTGGACAGCAGGGGTGTAACCAGCAAGTAACACAAGAGCACCGTGTTGATGGGGTTCCCCACAAGCAGGCAGCGGCAGTCCTCAGGGTGCAGGGCACTAGGTGGTCAACATGAGGACAGTTCTTAGAGGTGACCTGCACCAGCCCTCAGGATCTGAACCTCCAGCCACAGGAGCTGCCGGAGATCCCACCAACGTCCACATCCCGCCCTGGGAATCAAGTTCCCAGTGCTTCCCGCCCAGGGAAGCTGACGCTCCGCACAGGGAGTAGGTTCCACTGCACGCACTTCCTCCACGCCCCACCCCCCCGACCCCGCACGGCTCTTTGGTTCTTACACTCAGACGCGAAGTGAGAAACTCAGCTCTGCCCTTGGAAAAAGAAACAAAGGGCAATCAATCCCTCTGCCAAGCAGATGAGCCCAGCCTCAGAAGGGAAGGTGCGGAGTCAGCACTTGGCCTGCGCCCCTCACCATCAGCACTTTATGAAAAAACGACACGAGGCAGTTTCACATGCCACCTGCTCCGAAGTAAGACGTGAAGTAGGGGAGTGGTTTCCAGGGGCTCCACTCAGAACGGGTGGGCGGGTTATAAACGGGGGCAAGGGGAGCGAGTACCAATCTCAATGTGACCCGTACCCTGAAATCCTGCATTTACGGAGCAGACTGTGTTCACCGACTGTGGGATAAAAGTGCTGACCAGCAAAACAGCACAGCAACCCCAGGACCTCACCTGGGAACCCTAAAACAACCGCATCAACTCAGCCCAACAGCAGAGCATGAGCGACTAATTACAGGGAAGGGCGTGGGTGAATTCTGAAAAAAACTGAAAAGCCCCCATGTCAGGGTAGGAGGGTAGAGGGCACACGAGGCCCGTCCGCATCCGCCCACCTCACACGTCAAGGGCCGTATTCCTTTCCTTGCTGCCTATCTCACATTTTTAGAAAGAGCAGTTTGCAGGGAAGCAGGGTTTCTGAGCAATCACGCCTCACCATCTCCTGAATCTATTTTCTTCACTCACCCTTTGGATCCCTTTTCTCTACCGAAGATCACGGAACCACAGAAAATGCCAGAGGGAGGCCACCCACGAAAGGCCAACCCACAGCTCGCATCAGAGGGTGATCTTTGCGAGAGACAAAGCTGCAATCTCCCATTGATTTCTCTTCTCCTTTGCGATTGCAATTTTAAAACTTGGTTCAGGAAAGGTAATCAGTCAGTTCTGTACATAGTAGCGTTCCCACTAAGGCAGGCAGGGAGGCGGAGGGGAGGACAAAGGGAGAAGCAGCGGGTCTTCCTCCTGCCCCTGGGACATGGGACCGAAGGCCAAGCGGGAGGCAGTGGGGAGAGGAAGGTCACGGCCACCCCGGCCCTCCCCACCTTGTTCCGGAGCCGGTCATTCTCGTCGTGGCAGAGGGAGAACTGCCTCTTCCACTGCTCCACGCTGGCCGACGAGTCCTGTAGTGCCGTGGTCAGCCGGGCGTTGCTCTCCCGCAGGGTCTGCAGCTCGATCTCCCATTTCTTCACGTTGGCAGCGCTGCAGGGCGGGGGCCAGGCGGTGACCGGGAGTGTGGGCACCGTCCACCCGGCTGCCCTGTGGAGGGGGCACCCGGCCACCCCCTCAGCCCATGCCTCGGGGCCACACCCTCTCCCGCCGGTGGCCTGGCAGCGAGAACCACGTGCTGAGTGGGCCTGGCACCTCCCTTTAGTGGGAACATGCTGCCTTGTTGGGTGATTTTCTCAAGGCATCACTTTAGAAGAGAACAGAATTCTCAGAGAAGGAAGAGATGTAACTTAGAATGAACTCAGCCCTAAAAAAGAATGAAATCATGCCATGTGCAGCAACATGGATGCAACGAGAGATTATCATACTAAGGGAAGTAAGTCAGACAGAGACAAATGCCAGATGATATCACTCTTGTGTGGAGCCTAAAATATGACACAAATGAACTAATCTATGAAGCAGAAACAGGCTCACAAACATGAGAACAGGCTTGTGGCTGCCAAGGGGGAAGGGGCTGAGGGAGAGATGGATTGGGAGTTTGGGGTTAGTAGATGCAACCTATTATATACAGAATGGATAAACAACAAGGTCCTACTGTATGGCACATGGAACTATATTCAACGTCCTGGGATAAACCATAATGGAAAAGAATATAAAAAAGAATTATATAAATATATATATATATGTATAACTGAGTCACTTTGCTGTACAGCAGAAATTAACGCAACATTGTGAATCAACTCTACTTCAATTAAAAAAAAAAAGAAACTAAGAATGAAGCCACAGACTGTGGTAGAGACCCCTTCCCCGTCTGCTCCCTACTGACCCCTGGCCGCAGGACGGTTCTCTCCTGCCCCATGTCCGTTCCTTCCTGAAATGAACCTCAGGGATGTAGGTTCTGAAGTGCTGGGGTGGACCCCGGGCCCTCTGACACTCTCATGAAAGCGGCGGACACTTTCAACAAGCTCCTGACACCCCCTCTCTGGAGCCCAACAACCCCAGGTTTAAACGAACAGCCTGGGTCCAGATTTGAGAGCTGAGGACTTGAGGA
Organism: Lagenorhynchus albirostris; assembly: GCF_949774975.1. NCBI lineage: Eukaryota > Metazoa > Chordata > Mammalia > Artiodactyla > Delphinidae > Lagenorhynchus > Lagenorhynchus albirostris. The sequence continues at coordinate 162,553,195 of NC_083095.1, read as the reverse complement.
CAGAGGAGACAGGGGCTGGGAGTCCCCTGAGGGCAGAACTGGGGTTCCAACCGCAGGATGTGTGAGGGAGCCCTGGCCGACCCTAGGTCCCCTCAGGTCCGAGGGACGCGTCCACATTATCACCAAACCACATGATAATCCTCTGTGATCAGTGAAGTTTGAAAAAACAAACTGGAATCAGGTTGCCCTCAGTTGCCGGTCCCATTCAACGCTGCTTTTGTTTCCTGTTTTGGAGACCAGTGTTCACTGCAGCACTGTTTACAATAGCCAGGACATGGAAGCAACCTACATGTCCATCAACAGAGGAATGGATAAAGATGTGGTACATACAGACAATGGAATATTAGCCATTAAAAGGAACAACACTGGATCATTTGTAGAGACGAGGATGGACCTTGAGACTGTCATACAGAGTGAAATAAGTCAGAACGAGAAAAACAAATATCACATAATATCGCTTATATGTGGAATCTAGAAAAATGGTAGAGATGAACTTATTTGCAAAGCAGAAATAGAGACAGACGTAGAGAACAAACATATGGTTATCAAGGGGGTGAGGGTGGCGGGGTGGGATGAATTGGGAGGTTGGGACTGACACATATACACTATTATGTATAAAATAGATAACTAATGAAAACCTGCTGTATAGCACAGGGAACACTACTCAGTGCTGTATGGTGACCTAAATGGGAAGGAAATCTAAAAAAGAGGAGATATATGTATAGTTGATTCACTGTGCTGTACAGCAGAAACTAACACAACATTGTAAAGCAACTAAACTCCAATAAAAATTAATTAACAAAAAAAAAACCACCTCAGACTTAGCCACTCTGAAAAAAAAAAAATAAGAAAGTTTTTGGCTTCTAATCAATACTGCCTGGCTAAGGAGAGTTGTGTCTCTAAAGGCTTCTTTTTTTTTCTTTTAATTTTTTAAAAAGTAAATACAACTGTATTTTAATAATCTGCATTATCTTTCATCCACCTCAAGGTCCTAGAACTGTGATTGGAAAATAGATACTTTTGGTTTCAAACACCACAGACTGAAAACATAGCAAAATATTATTATGTGATTAACTTCAGAGTTAATGATTGAGCTGATTTCTGGGAAATGGCTTCACACCCATTCCTGTAATTCACTCGTCCATTCAACTGGGATTTAAAAACATTTATTTTTAGGGGTGGAATGTTTTCATCCAGGCAGCCCACTGTGACTCAACCAAAAATAGTCTTCAAGATCACCTGATGAGTAAAAGAGGCTGGCCACAGTTCTGTCCTTTGACGTATCTGACAAAACCCAGGGTCCAAAGAAGGGGGCTGAATCTAAGGGTCCTATGTTCTTTCTGAAATGCCTTAATTCCTGTCAGATCACAGGAATTAAGCTCCACGCACTGGTCAGGCTGGCTGGGTTGCAGAGGTGGGTGCCTCTGGGAAGATTTACCAGCCATGTGACCTTGGGCAAGGACTCACTGTACCACCTGGGACTCAGTTTCCTTACCTGTAAAATGGGGGAATTAATATGATAGAGTTCTTAAACGGGGCAGGTCTGAGGAAAGCAGCTTGTCAGCCACAGAGAGGCTGGGGGAAGCCGGCCGAGTCCCCTGCCAGGTGAGCAGAATGACCCCCAAAGACAGCAGTTCTGAAGGTGCTCATGGGGCCAGCCTTACACCGTGAGACCCAGCCTAGCCTTTGGGAAACAGGCCACATTCTCAAGATATGAAAACACAAGCGCAGGGCTTCCCTGGTGGCACAGTGGTTGAGAGTCCGCCTGCAGCTGCAGGGGACATGGGTTCGTGCCCCGGTCCGGGAAGATCTCACATGCCGCGGAGCGGCTGGGCCCGTGAGCCATGGCCGCTGAGCCTGCGCGTCCGGAGCCTGTACTCCGCAACGGGAGAGGCCACAACAGTGAGAGGCCCGCGTACCGCAAAAAACAAACAAACAAACAAACAAAAAACAAGGAAAACACAAGCATAGCTAGTATAGTCATTAAAAGTTAAAATCTTGTTGATATCGTCATGGGGGTTGTGTTAAATTTGTAGATCAATTTAAGGGAAATTGATACTTTTTAAAATATTGAGGCTTCCTACCACTTCCCAATAGACTTTTTCTATTTGTTGAATTATTCATGTATGGCCCTCAAAATCATTTGAGTTTTCTTCACAAAGATCCTGTACATTTCTTAAGTTTATCCCCATGTATTTTATGGTTCTAGTTCATATTGTAAAGGAAATCTCTTCTTCAAATATATAGTCTACGTGATGTTTGTTTGTATATAGAAAAGCTACTGATTTTTGTGAGATTTTATTTTATTTTCAAGATAGTTTCTTAGGTTTTAATGTTTTTCAGTGTTATCATATATGAATAAATGATAAATTTGGCTTCTCAAAAACCAAAACAGGGACTTCCCTGGTTGTCCCGTGGTTAAGACTCCATACTCCCAATGTAGGGTGCACGGGTTTGACCCCTGGTTGGGGAACTAAGATCCCTTATGCCGCATGGCACGGGCCACCCCCCCCAAAAAAATGAAACGTAAGCACTGGGACAGGGACTTCCCTGGTGGTCCAGTGGTTAGGACTCCATGCTTCCATTGCAGGGGACCCGGGTTCCATCCTTGGCTGGGGAATTAAGATCTCACAAGTCTCGTGGCATGGCAAAAAAAAAAAAAAGCACAGGGACACCTCTCTCTTTCTCACACACACACATAGATGCTGATGTGCACAGAGAACAACCATGAAGGCAGCTGGTCTTCCTTTGGCCAGGAGTCAAGACCGGACGCTCTGAGCAGGACCCAGTCTCCTTTCCCAACTTCCTGAAACCCTGCCCAGTAGGAAAGGCTGCAGGGAAGTGATGACCTGGGAGACAACAGCACCTGGATTTGAACATGCTCACCTCTGTGTCAGAGCGATCTTCAGCTTGTTGTTCTCAGACTTGAGGTGTGTGTTGGCAGGACCCGCTGAAGATGCCTTTTCATCGTCCGTTCCGTTGATGCTGGATGCCTGAGTGGAAGATGGGGTTTCACACCCAGATTCCTGGCCAGACTGAATCACTTGCACACCTTATCGCTTGTCCTCACAGCGGAAGCAAATCAGGCATGATGAGGAACTGTGTGGTTATGAGTGTGGGAGAACCAACGCATCCAACCAGAACGCAGCAAAGACTGACAAGTCCACAGACTAATAACAAGACTATCCGTGGAGACTCCACTTGGAGTCCAGACAGTCTGTGCATTTTACCCACAAGACAGCACACAGGGCCGTTACGCAGAACCTTTTCACTCAAACTTTACAGGTAAACCTAACAAGCCCGGATACCTGATCTCCTTAAATAACACAGGACAGAAACCACAGATTAAAAGAGGGGGAGAGTTTTAGGAACTTCCCTGGCGGTCCAGTGGTTAAGACGCCATGCTTCCAATGCAGGGGGTGCAGGTTCAATCCCTTGTTGGGGAACAAAGACCCCACATGCTGCAGGGCATGGCCAAAAGAAAAAAAAAAGAAAAAGAAAGGGGGGAGGAGGGTTTTATAATAAGAAACAGTGAATGAGTTAAGAGAAAAAGTATAAGAAGCTGAGATGACTTAAAAATCCCGGGGCTACAGAGAGATGAACACACTCATTTGAAAAAAAAACACCAGGAATCAGATATGGGTGTCTGCGACTAGTTAGCAATGTTATGAATATTCTGAAATGTTTGCTGTAATAAGCCATTCTACATGGAGGTGAAACCTCATCTGGTCTTGGATAAGATCTTAGAAAGATTTTATTTCGCCTCCAAGAAGAATAAAGGCAAAGGAAAGACAAGAAGGGAATGACGTATGACTAAATTTCTACATCGCAAAAAAGTGCGTAAGCTATATCAGAATGTAAGCAACGACGTGGGGGAAATATTTTCAATGCATACTAAAAACAAAAACGCTAATACTATTCCTATACTAAAAAACCCCTAGAGTCCTCAACTTTTAGAGTGACGCTCTGAAATATTTATGAATGAAATGATGTCTGGGACTGGCTTTAAAATAAAGACGGAGGGAGAGGGGGGTGTAGATGAAACCATTGGTCATAGAGTCCTAATTGTTAAAGCTGACCTGTGGGTCCATGGGGGTTCATTTACCCAGTTCTGCCTAGTTTTGTATATATTCAAAACTAGCCATGTTAAAAATAAAGTTCTTGGAAATGAACACAAAAAAGCGGAAAGGACATGCAATTGACATTTACAGAAGAAGAAATACATAGAATTAATAAACAAAAAAATTTAATCTCACTAGTAAAGAAATACAAAATTTAAAAAGCCAATAAAGTACATTTTTCTTCTGTCAAATCAACAAAGCTTTGTTGGGGAGGGAACGGGAGGGAAAAACGCTCTCATTCACTGCTGGTGGGAGTCACAATTGTACATTTCTGTAGGGATGTTTGCAGTGTGTGTCAAAAGCTCTCAAAACCTCCTACTGGGCTTCTCTGGTGGCGCAGTGGCTGAGAGTCCGCCTGCCGATGCAGGGGACACGGGTTCGTGCCCCGGTCCGGGAAGATCCCACATGCCGTGGAGCGGCTGGGCCCGTGATCCATGGCCGCTGAACTTGTGCGTCCGGAGCCTGTGCTCCGCAACAGGAGAGGCCACAACAGTGAGAGGCCCGCGTACCGCAAAAAAAAAAAAAAAAAAAAAAAAGTCCTACCCCTTGCTGGGAAAATTGGACAGCCACATGTAAAAGAATGAAATTAGAACACTCCCTAACACCACACACAAAAATAAACTCCAAATGGATTAAAGACCTACCTGTAAGACCAGTCACTATAATACTCTTAGAGGAAAACATAGGAAGAACACTCTGTGACATAAATCACAGCAAGATCTTTTTTGATCCACCTCCTGCAGTAATGGAAATAAAAACAAAAATAAACAAATGGGACCTAGTGAAACTTAAAAGCTTTTGAAAAGCAAAGGAAACTACAATACAAGACAAAAAGACAACCCTCAGAATGGGAGAAAATATTTGAAAACGAATCAATGGACAAAGGATTAATCTCCAAAATATATAAACAGCTCAGGCAGCTCAATATTAAAAAAACAAACAACCCAATCAAAAAATGGGCAGAAGACCTAAATAGACATTTCTCCAAAGAAGACATACAGATGGCCAAGAAGCACATGAAAAGCTGCTCAACGTCACTAATTATTAGAGAAATGCAAATCAAAACTACAATGAGGTATCACCTCACACCAGTTAGAATGGGAATCAATCAGAAAAGCTACAAACAACAAATGCCGGAGACAAATGTGGAGAAAAGGGAAGCCTCTTGCACTGTTGGTGGGAATGTAAATTGATACAGCCACTATGGAGAACAGTATGGAGGTTCCTTAAAAAACTAAAAATAGAATTATCATATGACCCAGCAATCCCAGTACTGGGCATATACCCGGAGAAAACCATAATTCAAAAAGACACATGCAACCCAGTGTTTACTGCAGCACTATTTACAGTAGCCAGGTCATGAAAGCAACCTAAATGCCCATCGACAGATGAATGGATAAAGAAGATGTGGTACATATATACAATGGAATATTACTCAGCCATAAAAAGGAACGAAATTGGGTCATTTGTAGAGACGTGGATGGATCTAGAGACTGTCATACATAGTGAAGTAAGTCAGAAAGAGAAAAACAAATATTGTATATTAATGCATATATATGGAACCTAGAACAACGGTACAGATGAACCAGTTTTCAGGGCAGAAATAGAGACACAGATGTGGAGAACAAACGTATGGACACCAATGGGGGATAGTGGCGGGGGTGGTGGTGGTGGGATGAATTGGGAGATTGGGATTGACATGTATACACTAATATGTATAGAAGGGATAACTAACAAGAACCTGCTGTATAAAAAATAAATAAAATAAAATCCAAAAAAAAAATTGTTGACCAGAAAAAAAGTCCTACCCTTAACCCAATACTTCCACTTCAAGAATTTATCCTGCAGAAACCATCAAATGCACAAAAGGTGTGCAAGAATGCTTAGCATGGTGTTATTTATATTAATGAAAAATAAGAAACAACATCGATGTCCCAAATTATAGGAGGTTAATGGAATAAGTTGTGATGCAAACACTGGAATACTATCTAGCCATTAAAATAGTTTTGAAAAGGGATATTTGAAAACACAAGGAAAGGATCATAACAAATACGTTTTTTAAAAAAAGATTAAAAAGAATAACACCAAGATATACTGCAAAGCTATATTAGGAAGAAACACACCAAAACGTTAACAAAATATCTTTGGTAACTCTTACTGTATAATAACCTTAGCATTCCAAAAACAAAAACACAGAGAAAGTCCTTAGACTATGGACCATTTCAAGTGCCCAATTTTACAGATCCTCAGCGATTACTCAGTACAATAATTAGTATACTAAATTAACAGTATCATTTAGATGTCATTAAAGATTATTTACAAAGATTCAGGAAAGTTCCTGCCCACTTGAAGTCTAATACACATTCATTTCCATAAATCCGTAGGGGCATCTTTTACAGGATTCAGCTTCAGCTATTGCTGACGGCCAAGTCTAGGGTGTTGATCTTGACCGCTCAGGATGCCCATGTCTCCTGTTCTCTTTCCACAAGCTGCCCCGACATCCATCCATGGCTGGCCTGGCCTGGCCATTCTCCACCCCACAGCCTCCTCTCCGATCTTCCTGCCCTCAGCTCCTCCCTGACTTCCTCACCACCCGCATGCAACCTTCATGTCAATTCCTGATCAGTAGCTATAAAACATCTCCAATGTCTTCCCATTATCCAACAATAAATAATTAAGAATGGTCCACTAATGAAGAATTCCAGGTCCTCCACAGTACCTCCAAGTATATCTCTGTTCCTCCCACTGTGCATCTCACCCTCGGGCAGGCAGAACCCTGGCTGCCTTGCATTTACATCATGCTTATCCCTAATCCCAGACCCCAGCTCCTACGACTCGTCAGGCCTCCCTTTCCCTGTCTCTCTACACATAACTCTGTCACTAGGTCAAGGTTTCCACCTACCACTACACACCCCAATCTAGATGTCAGGAAGGCAGGTATTTTTATTTCAGGTTAAAATAGGTCCCTTTTAGTCAATTATCACACTTTTAAGTAGACAGATAACTCAGTTCCTGGCAAAGCCACATTTACGTTGGCTAAACCAGAGCTGTTGGAATACCACCTCCCACCTGACTTTGTTATAACAGGGAGACAGACGAGGACTCTCTGGCATCGATCAAGTTTTCTCTGTCATGGGCACAGGTACCTGCATTTGTCCATGAGCATCCTTCATGCAGACCTCACCTCCCAACACAGAAAGAAAACACTTCACCTTGGCATTTTTTTTTTTTTTTTTTTTTTTTGCGGTACACGGGCCTCTCACTGTTGTGGCCTCTCCCGTTGCGGAGCACAGGCTCCAGACGCGCAGGCTCAGAGGCCATGCCTAACGGGCCCAGCCGCTCCGCGGCATGTGGGATCTTCCCGGACCGGGGCACGAACCTGTGTCCCCTGCATCGGCAGGTGGACTCTCAACCACTGCGCCACCAGGGAAGACCATTGACATTGGTTTTTAAACCGTGACCAGAGGACATCCCAGACCAGGGACATGCATTAACTCTAATCTCATCAAACGTTTTCCAACCAAAATATATCACCACATCCTGAAAAGTTCAAGAGTCTCTTACATGTCACATTCATCTCACTGTGAGCAGTCTAATAGTTGAAAAAGTTTTCAAAATGCCCTACTGTGAAAATTTCTTATTTCTTGTCAAAAGTGACAAGGAACAGAGTCTCAATCACTGATCACAGTCATTCATCTTATGGACAAATTACTTACTTGGGAATGATTGCTCGAGGTCTCGATTTTCTCCTGAGATTTGTCTCTGGCTAGTCTGGCAGCTTCTTTCACCTCCTGGAATTTCTCTGCAAACTGAACGTGAAGAAGAATTATTAGGGATTTCCTTAACCTTACACATGGCTGATATTCAGAACCTACCTTTATTATTTTGCATTCCTTTTAAGCCAATAAATCCTGTATAAATCCAGAAGAAGGATTTTATTTGAGATTAAAAAGAAATGAATATAATGAATGCTTTTTCCAAAAAAACCCACTATTGGCCAAGGTCAGATCTGAACGAATTTCTAAGATACTGAAGCTAGATTTGATGGCGAAATATTAAAAACACATACCTCTGGCTAACAGCACCTAATACAAATGCAACAAAAGAAATTTAGCTATAGTGCAAAAGGAATCCACGAGAAACTTCATAATCCCTATTGAAAGATCCAAGAACTCTTACAAGTCAATGTCATGAAACACAAAAACATCCAAAAAGTTGAAAAGGAACAGTCCTAGATTTTTTTTTTTTTCAGTGCGCGGGCCTCACACTATTGTGGCCTCTCCCTGTTGTGGCCTCTCCCGTTGCGGAGCACAGGCTCCGGACGCGCAGGCTCAGCGGCCATGGCTCATGGGCCCAGCCGCTCCGCGGCATGTGGGATCCTCCCGGACCAGGGCACGAACCCGTGTCCCCTGCATCGGCAGGCGGACTCTCAACCACTGCGCCACCAGGGAAGCCCAGTCCTAGATTTTAAAAGCGTAAGATATAAAATAGCAAAATGCAACGTGCAGCCTAGGACTGAGTCCTCTTTTGAACAGACCAAGTAGAAGACTTCTGGGCAACAAGGAGGGAAATGTGAGCATGGACTGGATAAGGTGACACCAAGGAGTTACTTTATTTATTTATTTATTTATGGCCGCTTTGGGTTTTCGTTGCTGCACACGGGCTTTCTCTAGCTGCGGCGAGCGGGGGCTACTCTTCATTGCAGTGCACCGGCTTCTCATTGCAATGGCTTCTGTTGCTGCGGAGCACGGGCTCTAGGCACATGGGCTTCAGTAGTTGTGGCACATGGGCTCAGTAGTTGTGGCCTGCGGGCCCTAGAGCACGCAGGCTTCAGTAGTTACAGCACTCAGGCTCGGTAGTTGTGGCTCGCGGGCTCTAGAGCGCAGGCTCAGTAGTTGTGGCGCACGGGCTTCATTGCTCCACAGCATGTGCGAGCTTCCCGGACCAGGACTCCAACCCATGTCCCCCACATTGGCAGGTGGATTCTTAACCACTGCGCCACCAGGGAAGTCCAGGAGTTATTATTAATTTTGTTAGAAGTGCTGATGATGTTGTGGTTGTTGGGGAATGTGATTCTTTAGAGATCAACACTGAAGTATTTAGGCGTGAAATGTCTCGATGTCTGTAATTTACTTCAAAGTACTTCAGCAGCAATAAAAACAGATGAAGCAATGTGGCACAGTGTTCACTGTTAAATCTACGTGATGCGCATATGGGTGCCCATTATACTATGCTCTCTGCTTTCAAAAATGTTTTAATGTTTTCTTAAAAGAAAAAAATTCTTAAAATCCCAGGGCAATCATATCAATCACTGCTTTATAGTCACTGACAAGGCAACTGATTTTAATCAGCCAATACGTTGTTTGAACAGAGAACATTCTATGATAGCTAATGCTGACATCACACAGCAAGAGAGAGCCAAATGTCGCTGAAAAACGAAAAACAGCTGGCCAAGTGGCAAGGCCACCAACAATTCTGTGGCTTTTGCTGAGAACTCTATTTCTGAGCACAGGCCGCCCTCTGAGTGCTTCACAAAGCTAACAACGATGGTCTGCTTTGGGAAACCTTGCCGGGTGATAGCCGTTGGTCCACCAAGCACCCAGTAGAGGCAGAGAAGGTCAGTGTGGCAACGCTGGCCTGTGTTGCTCCCACAGGCCTGTAAATAAAGCCATAGCTACAGGGCTTCATTTAACCAACCTAGAGCTGTCAGAGAAAAATCACATTACCTGCTGCTTAAAAGACGTGAGGTCTAGCAAGGATGGACAGAGCACCCGCCTTCCTTTTAGGGGCCCCGTAAGTAAAAACATCATGTCGTGAACTCCTTGACGGCGGGGTCCACGCTTTTCCTCTTTGCACCCTCCCCTGACACCTGGCAGAGAGCAGGCACAAATAAGTTTGTTCAGTGAATGAACAGGCTCTGGGTTCTAGATTTGCACACCTACGCCCACTTGAAAAAAAAAATCATGTCAAAGTACAGGCCAAACCTAAGGACTTAAGAAGGTACTGTGGTGAGTGTCTTGGGAGTATTCTGCCCCATCTTTCTGCTTCCTAAGCTTAACTGATTGGATCAACCTAGGAACTAGATAGAGTATCACTTGGAATATGAACGTTATCCCGGAAGAGATTTTGTGCAGGCACTATAAATGCCTTTCAACCTTATTAAGACATTAAAAGATGCAACTTTTAAAAGGTATGATATTAAATGTTTTTGTGCCCCACTATCAACTAAAAGTCAAACGTGATTTGAAGAAAACGGTAATGCATGTGGTTCTCAGTAGACACACCTGCTAATGGAGTCTCCCCATGCTGTGCTTAGGAAGGTGGGGCTGGCTGTCTCCCACAAGCATCTCAATTCACCAGGCTCCCAGACCAAAAGCATTGTTCTTTACAGACGGTCCTTGTGCCTGTCAGGGTCTCTTTCTCTCAGGGTCTTATTCGAAGTTGCTTGTAAACTAGATTGGACATGTCATCAGCCAGGGTCATGCTTATTCAGTCAACAAACATGGTCTGAGCACCATTCACACCTTCAGCAAACAAAAATTTTCACCATGAGCTGGGCCATGCCCTAGGTTAGGTGCTGGGGTGTGAACGCTGTGTAAGTATCAGATAGAGGGCGAGACTTGGGTAGCAGGAGATAGTGGCAAAGAAGTCAGCAAATAAAGCCCTGCCGGGCTTTGACAGAACAAGTTGCCTCTGGATGGAGCTTGGGGGCCTCCATTCTGTCTGTCTCCTCCTACCTGACCCTGAACATCTGGGATGACCCTCAGCTCAACTCTTGGAGACTCAGCCCAGAGCACAAACCTTCAGTTCCAATGGGCCCTTCTCTCTTTGTCCCCTGACACCCATCATGGTGACCCCTCCAGGTGTCCCACAGTTTTGTCTTGGGTGGGCCTACTTAGTACCCTCTTCCCCTAGACCCTCAGCATAGGCACGTCTACAAGGTAAGGAGTTTAATGGCTTCTTAACACACATTCTCTTGTTTGCTCCTCTCCATCCTCTGTAGGACAGGAATTCTTTTTTTTCTTAATATTTTATTTATTTATTTGGTTGTGCCGGGTCTTAGTTGTGGCAGGCAGGCTCCTTAGTTGCGGCAGGCAGGCTCCTTAGTTGTGGCATGCTCACTCTTAGTTGTGGCACGCATGTGGGATCTAGTTCCCTGACCAGGGATCGAACACTGCATTGGGAGTGCAGAGTCTTAACCACTGTGCCACCAGGGAAGTCCCTAGGATGGGAATTCTAATGTATAGTTTCCTGAAAAGAAAATGGAGTCTTAGAGAGGTTAAAATTTGCCCATGGTCACATGGCTAGTAAATAATAAACCTGAACTTGAGCCCAGATCTGATTTCCCCACAATCATCCACACATCCAGTTACTTTCGGGTGTTTATAAGAATGCCAAGAGTCTTGTCCACAGCAGTTGCTAAACACTTATTGATTGGATTTTCCATTTGCAAAGAGATGCCCTTACCTTAAAATAGAATTGTACTCACTTCCTCTTTAAAAGAAAATTCTAAAAGCTTTAAGTCCAAAACAGGCCATGGGAACCTTTAAGGCAAAGACAAGGCCTGAGGATTAGAATAGCAGATACAGAATGAGGGGCCCGGGCGACAAGTTCTGATTTTACAGCTCTCCTCAGCTTCACTATTTAGCTGTTCTTTTTCTCAGTTACAAAAGAGGGGCAAGGAACAACTGTCACATATACGTCAAAACACACATCCTTACAGGACCTCAAGGTGACAGTGCTACTACACAGGCAGACCTCACTTTATCACATTTCACAGATACCGTGTTTTTTACAAATTGAAGGCTGGTGGCAACCCTGCATCAAGCAAGTCTATCGGTACCATTTTTCCAACAGTATTTGCTCACTTCGTGTCTCTGTCACTAATTCTCACAATGTTTCAAACTTTCATGGTGATCTGCCATCAGTGATCTTTGCTGTTACTAAAAGTCAGTGACGCCTCAGATAATGGTTAGCAATCATTAGCCACAACGTATTTTTTAAATTTAGGTATGTACATTGTTATTTTAGACATAATGCTAGTGCACACTTAATGGACTACAGTATAGTGTAAACATAACTTTTACATGCACTGCGAAGCCAAAAAATTTGTGTGACTTGCTTTATTGCAAGATTTGCTTTATTGCGGTGGTCTGGAACCAAATTCACAATATCTCCAAGGCACGCCTGTGAACAGTAACAGCCTAGAACATCTCAAAAAAGGGGAAAAAAGGACATGTATTCTCGACTCCCAGGAATGAGATAAGACACTCGGTTAGAATGTACAGTCTTACTATGCACTCACAGCTACCTGAGGTCTTCTTACTACTGTCAGTATACAAATGGGGCACAGATGGGTTTCGAAACTGGCCAAGTTCACACTGGGACTGAACACAGGCCATCTGAAGCCAGTGCTGGACACTCCGGGGCCCTATGATTTACCTGCTTAACTGCTACCTTAGCTAAGATGCCCAACTGTGACACTTAACAGCCTTTCAAACGCAGGCAAATGAACTGCTCTGCACCTTGGTTTCTTTATCTATGAAATGTGGATACTAATACACGGATCACTGGAGGATGAGAGATGGGGCTTTGCTGGGTGTACGATAGGGGTTCAACAGAGAGAAGCACAGCTTCTCTGGCCTTGACTGGACTTAATACCATGAACTTTAGTAAAAGAATGCCACAAAAGGGTGAATTCGTTCATTCAAAAGTATTAACTAGTTATCTCTATGTGCTAGGGACTGTGCTGGGTACACTGAAATACCCAAGAAAGACTTGGTTACTGTCCTCAAAGGAATTCTGAGTCTGTAGGGGATTTTGTTTTATATTCAAATGGGTGAGAATAAAAAGAATTTTTATCAGAAAATAAGCTTAAAATGTAATGAAGTAGGATAAGCTCTATCAGATACATTTTAGGTAAATAATCATTTAAAAAGAGGTGGCCTTATGGGAATAGGCCCTACCATTTATATAAAAATTAGCTATGACAAAGGAAGAATCATAAATTAATGGAGAAAATTATTCAAAAAATATGATTGAGATAATTTTGGTAAACTGAGGGGAAATGAATTTAAATCCTTAGGCGAACCAGTAGCATGATAAATCAACGATGGTTAAAGGGGTAAGTTTTTTTTTTTAAATCTGGATGCAAGCAGAGTTGAACATTCATCAGACTTCTGCTTGAGGGGTGAGAGGGTAATTTTCTAAACTTGTAAGAAACAAAAGAAAATCACAAAAGTGACAGACTTGACTGCCTAACAATTGAAAGCTTTTGAATATAAAAAGAAAAAAAAAAAAAACTAAATCAGAAGGGAAACAACAGCCTGGGGGAAATATCTATAGCTAGGCCAGTACAACAGAAAAAGGGCCATTATCTTTAGTATAGAAAGGGTTTGTACAAATTGAAAAGGAAAATATGAAAACCCCAATAGATAAATGGCAAAATTCAGGAATAAAAAATACAACAAGTAGGGCTTCCCTGGTGGCGCAGTGGTTGAGAGTCCACCTGCCGATGCAGGGGACACGGGTTCATGCCCCGGTCCGGGAAGATCCCACATGCCGCGGAGCGGCTGGGCCCGTGAGCCATGGCCGCTGAGCCTGTGCATCCGGAGCCTGTGCTCCGCAAAGGGAGAGGCCACAACAGTGAGAGGCCCACGTACCGCAAAAAATAAAAAAATAAAAAAATAAAACAAGTAAATAATTTATAGAGAAGATCGTTCAGCCTTGCTGGAAATGCAAAGCAAAATACTGAAGCACCATTCTTTGCCTGCTGAATTAGCAAACGCTAAAAACAATTATAATATCCTGTGCTGGCAAAGGTATTCCTGGCAGCATTGTGACTGGTACAGCCCCACCGAGAAGCAATTTGGAAATATGTATTGTAAGAAAAATATTTTTCTTACGAGAAAAAAATGTTCCTACCCACTGACCTAGTGAGATCACTTTTGGGAAACTATTCTTCAAAAATAATTGGGAATATGAAAAAAAAAAAGGCCTTCAATATAAAGATGTTAATCCTAGCATTAACTATAATCATGAAAAACTGGAAGCAATCCAGGGCGCCCTGGGAGAAGGATGGGAGGTTTCCACTCACAGCCTCCAACTGTTGGAATGAAAGCAGTCCTCACTGAGGGAGGTGCCAAGATGACCGTCCTTTGGTGAAGAAGCCCCTCTCTCCAAGTCTTAAGCTTTCTCATATTTCCCCCCTTATTATAAAAAAAGCACACATGCTTGTACATTTAGTAAGTATAATTTAGGAAAAAATATCTTTTTAAAACCTATAGTCCCATCACCCAGAGATAAGCACTAACCATATAAACTTTCGATTTTTTCCTATCTGTATACATGCATCCACTACACATATTTGTTAAAAAATAGAATATTGTACATCTGCTTTTATAGCTACTTTTGATATTAACAATATGACAATACTTCCATGCACTTATATGATCGTCTATTACATTACTTGAATTGCTGCACAATATCATCCTGAAGGATATACTGGAGTTTATTTAGTTAATTTCCTATGGCTGGACACTTAGGCTGGTGTTTTTGTCTTTTTGTTTTTGCTATTATAAATGATGCTGCAAGGAAAATTCTTGTAGCTAATTCTCTGGATGCAGTTACAATTATTTCCTTAGAATAGATTCCTGTAAATAAAACTCATGGATCAAAGGACATTCAAACCACAAATGTTTCTTAATATATGCCAAATTCTCATGTCTTTACTTATTAGGATCATTTTCTATAGTTTTTAAATGTGTGGTAATAATTTTGTAATCAAAATCATCATCATCATATATTATGATAGAAAATGAAAGACTATTGTTTTATTTCATTTGTGGCTTTTTTGGCCTGGGTCTTTGAAGACCCTAGGGCAGACGCTACCTATTTGCTTATTCAAAATCCATTTCTTTTCCCTTAGCTTAACAGAATCTCAATTTGTCTAGAGCAGGCCATTTCCTAGGTGGTAGAGAATGAGAATTGATCTAAGCTGACCATGGCAAGACATTTGTCTGCCTCTATTTTTTTTTCCTGAAGGTGGGTGTGGGAGGGTGAACTAGGGACCCAAGACTGATAACAGTATCCCAAAAAGAAATCTGCCAAGGGAGTTTACAGGGAGAGTTGTGGTACCACCCTCTTGCCACGAATGCAGATGTGATGGATAGAGCTTAAGAAGCCATTTTATCATCATGAGGAAAAGGACAGTCAAAGAAACAAAACACACAGAGCCCTACACCCGATATCACGGAGCCACTGCACTAATGCTGGCAACTGCCTGCCTTAGGACTTCTCTTTTGTATGAAAAGCATAAGCCCTCTTTGTTACTTGCAGCCAAAAACATTCTAACTAAAACATATCAAAAGAATGATCAATATCCCCCACTGAAAGAACAATTAGCCTTTTAAATCACAAAGGTAGGAGACAGAGCAATGCTCTCACAACTACACTGAGTTAATGAAGTGAGCATCAGAACACAAATCTGAATTTGAAATGACATAACTGAAAAGAGTCAAAAGCAAATGCCACGTATGGGTCAGGGTTTAGATGGACCAATCACAGAGCACTAGCAAGTCCACCCTGGATCACTCCGCTTCGTGGCAGAATGCGTTTCCTTCTGCCTGCAATGAATGAGATGGAGACAAACATCTCAAGGTCATATGCCAGAAATCATCTACACTTTAACAACTGGTTCATTCTTACACTTGGTTCTCCTTCCTTTGATCTCTTCAGAAGCCCTTCCTTTTGTCAGAACACGTAAGTCCCTTTTCAACATTCTTCAGTAGGCTGAGGCGTTATGCCCTCTTCAGCGGGTGGACAGAGTCCCAGCTTACCTCTGGGAAAATGTAGCTCCTGTCATTTTGGAAAGCCTATGTAAAGAGCAGAAAGTGTCCCTGTAATACTTTCTGGATTTTGGTGTGAAGTGGTCCTTATAAAGGGAGCAGTAAAGACAAAGGTATCTATCTATTTTCCTCCTGGGGGGAAAAAGAGAAGTGTTCTTAAATGAAAACACCCACACTGGGGTCCCTTTTTCTAGCCTAGCTATAGGGTTTGATGACCAATTCCCCTTTCAGGTCTGTGGGTGGCTGCTCTGTGAAGTCCAGAACATTCAGCCACAGCTGTCCTCTCAGCAACACACCTCGGGAACCCGTTAGGCCCAAGTTCCTCTGTGCTAATTGCCACTTGTCGAGAGTGCCACCCTCACATCATGGTAATTTATCAGTGTGTGGTTAATAGCTCCCTTCAAAGGGAAGGGGACAAGTTGATTTGAAACATTCTGAACAAAGGAGACATCTGAGGGCTTCTTTGGTACGGCTTTGTGACAATGGCAGGTCACAGTCGCAAAGCGGGACTCCAATGCCGCTGGAGGAGGCCGGGTAACTCGGGAAGACAGGGCACTCCCCTTTAATGATAGGACATCTTCCGTCTGGGAAAAATTAGGAGTGGCCACACCTGGAAGCACGTGCAGCCCAAGGTCTCTTCAGTTCTCAGGGGCACAAAGAATGGAACTTTAACAACTGGTTCTCATTTTTGTGCTGAGTTCTCCCTCCTTTCAACTCTTTTCATTGATATGTTACCCCTTTATCCTTCCTAGCTACTTTGAGTCCCCCAAAGATGGAAGAAATTGTTCCAGGCAGCTGAGCGTAACCCTCAAACCATCCCAGGCTTCCGTGAAGAACTCTAGCCCTGCGTGGGATGAGGGGCCATTGAGCCAAGGTGGGCCCAGCCAGGACCCTGTCGCTGACAGAAGCCCCCCATCTGACCCTGCCCAGCAGTCTGAGGCTTCCAGGCCTATCAGTCTGGATAGGAGACACTTGGCAGGGGAGGCATGGCTCCCACCACCCCTCTTCTCCCCACCAGGAACTTCTTCAGAGGGAAAAGGCAGGCAATCCCCAAGAGCCGCTTCAGACAGAGGCTCTGCTTAATTATTCTTTCAACAACTCACCATCATACTTGCTTCCACCTTATAGAAATTCACTCCGATCCTCACAGCACCTATTCCTCTTCCTCATTTCAAACAATGGCGTCACATCATCCACCCATCCCCACCCCAGTCTTTGCCTCCCACGTCGGCTCACCGAGTGCCACCCGTTTAGCTCCTCAGTATTTCTTAAATCTCTCCAACTCGTACACAAGCCCTCATCATCTCTGATCTGGACTAACACAAGCGAATCTGTCCTGATGCCAGAAAAAAAATCCACCTAAAATGAAAATCTGATCATTTTTTTTCTTGGCTTAAAATCTTTCACAGGCCATAGGATAAAGTCCAGAAACTCTGGCATGACACAGAAGGCCTTCCAACAGCTGGCCTCTATCAGCCTTCCCCACCCCCAACGCCTGGGCACCCTGTTAACAGTGAACCGTTTGCAGCTTCCCTCACACAGTGTCAGGATTTTGCTTGTGCTCCTCCCGTCGTCGGGAGGATGATGGAAAAGGGAAATCCTCCCTGTGGCACGACGTGGAACATCTCATTGTCCGGTGTGCACAGGAGAGGTGACCTGGAGTTGGAGTCTACACTGAACCCTGGGGAAATGGTAAAGGGCCTAGCTGCATGGGAGGGATTGGGAAGAAATCAAGCTGGAGGGGTAGTGACAAAGAGATCTGGGAAATGGCTACAACAATGGTCCCAAATCGAACCAGAGCCTGGAGATATTCACGTTCCCCATGAATGCTTGCAATGGACTGAAAGTCTGTGTCTCCCTCAAATTCATATGTGGCAATCCTAACCCTCAGTGGGATGGGCTAGGAGGTGGAGCCTTTGGGAGGTGACTGGGTCATAAGGATGGAGCCCTCATGGCTGGGAATAATGCCCTTATAAAAGAGACCGTAGGGCTTCCCTGGTGGCGCAGTGGTTGAAAGTCCGCCTGCCGATGCAGGGGACGCGGGTTCGTGCCCCGGTCCGGGGAGATCCCACATGCCGCGGAGCGGCTGGGCCCGTGAGCCATGGCCGCTGAGCCTGCGCGTCCGGAGCCTGTGCTCTGCAACGGGAGAGGCCACAACAGTGAGAGGCCTGCGTACCGCAAAAAAAAAAAAAAAGAGAGACCGCAGAGAGCATTCTTGCCCTCTTTTCATCATGTGAAAATACAATGAAAAGCTGACAGTCTGCAACTTGGAAGAGCGCCTTCACCTGACTTGACCATGCTAGCTCCCTGATCTCAGGACTCCAGCCTCCAGCACTATGAGAGGCTGTCCACAGCAAAGGAATCCATAAACAAGACAAAAAGACAACCCTGAGAATGGGAGAAAACATTTGCAAACGAAGCAACTGACAAAGGATTAATCTCCAAAATATACAAACAGCTCATGCAGCTTAATATCAAAAAAAAAAAAAAAAGGGCAGAAAATGTAAACAGACATTTCTCCAGAGAAGACATACTGATGGCCAAGAGGCACATGAAAAGATGCTCAACATCACTAATTATCAGAGAAATGAAAATCAATTCTACAGTGACGTATCACCTCACACCGGTCACAATGGCCATCATCAAAAAATCTAGAAACAATAAATGCTGGAGAGGGTGTGGAGAAAAGGGAACACTCTTGCACTGTTGGTGGAAATGCAAATTGATACAGCCACTATGGAGAACAGCATGGAGGTTCCTTAAAAAACTAAAAATAGAATTACCATATGACCCAGCAATCCCACTACTGGGCATATACCCTGAGAAAACCATAATTCAAAAAGACACATGCACCCTAATGTTCATTGCAGCACTATTTACAATAGCCAGGACATGGAAGTGACCTAAATGTCCATCAACAGAGGAATGGATAAAGAAGATGTGGTACATATATACAATGCAACATTACTCAGCCATGAAAAGGAACGAAATTGGGTCATTTGTAGAGACGTGGATGGACCTAGAGACTGTCATACAGAGTGAAGTAAGAAAGAGAAATACAAATATCATATATTAACGCATATACATGGAAACTGGAAAAATGGTATAGATGATCTTATACCATTTTTACGCAAAGCAGAAACCGAGGCACAGATGTAGAGAACAAATATAAGGATACTGAGGCGGAAAGCGGGGTGGGAGGAACTGAGAGATTGGGATTGACATATATACACTATTGATACTATGTATAAAATAGATAACTAGTGAGGACCTACTGTATAGCACAGGGAACTCTACTCAGTGCTCTGTGGTAACCTAAATGGGAAGGAAATCCAAAAAAGAGGGGATATATGTATATGTATAGCTGATTCACTTTGCTGTACAGTAGAAACTAACACAACATTGTAAGGCAACTATACTTCAACAAAAATTAATTATAAAAAAAAAAAAGAACCGTGAGAGGCTGTTGTTTAAATACCCAGTCTATGGTATTTTGTTATAATAGCCTGAACAGACCAAGACAACGCTCTTCTGAAGCCTCCACCCTCCAGCAAAAAGAATCCTTAGAACTAGGGGCAGGAAGGCTGCTCTATGGGTACCCAGTCATTCTCTTCCCCAGGCAGCCTGGCCCTTGCTCAAAAGGCTTAGGGACACACTGGCCTTGGTGCCGGGGAGAGAATGTGGCGTGGCCTTGACAATGCCTACGCCTGTCATGGCCACCCTGACCTCTGGCCCCGTTGAGTATCAACTGCCAACAGCAGTGACCCACCCTGAGGCCCTGATTCTGCATCACACTCCTAAGTGACCAGCCAGCTCCCTGGTGGAAAGCTGATTACGCAGGGCCCTTCCTCCAGAGCACACAGTAATTTACCTTCACCAGGACAGACGTATACTACGAACTGTCATGCCTCCCGGCCCCCCGACCCACAAACTTACTTAATGCCTTCTGTACCACACAGCACCACCTCCAACCAACCAACCAACTTCTCTGCAAATGAAATGAAGCAAGGTCTACTCGCCACGGGATTCTTGATCCTCCCACAAACCTTATCAGCAGAAGCAGCAGGCCTTCCAGAACTCTGCTGTGCTGCCCGCTAGAACACCACATCTGGCAGAGTTGTGGGACTTCTCCTCAGAGCCGCAGTCCAGGGACTGAGGGATCAGGGATGGAGATGACATCTCCCATGTTTATACCTCGCGAGCTACCCTTAAGATTCCTGCTTCCTGCCCCACGTTGCTGAGCCCTGGCGATCTGGAGATTCTAGTACCCAGGAAAGGATGCTTAGGAGTGGGTGGCATAAGAGGATGTGTGGCGTGCCACCAGGCCATTTTGGGTTTCTTGGGCTTCTAGGGAACAGCATCCTCATAGGTGGGGATGCAGAGGAGGACAGACTGTGGGGTACCCTTCCTTAGGGGGCTTGTTTGTGGCTGGGTCTGTGGGCTGGAGGCCTCCTTAGAAACGTGCGTGTGTCTGTATGTGGTGTACAAACACACATGCACACACAGTGGACAAATGAAAGATGCATTTAGCAAGTTCCTGCCAGGGTGGCTGCCTGATTCATCCTGATCCCCCTGTGAAAACAGTCCTTAGTGTACACAGGGAACCCAAGCAACCAAGTCTGTACTAAGCAGCTCTGTCAATTCCCCAGGCGTCCGGAATTCTGTAAGGCCCTCTGGGGACGGGACCACAGCTCTGCATCCTTGGTGCCCAGCATGCTGTTGGCACAGCAGGAGCTCAATAAACACCCGCCCAGCAGTCAGTGGGACGGTCAAGGCAATGGTCTAGAACTCCTTTAGCCAAGATTCCCAAAGCCAGCCTGGCTCCAGCCCTTCCTGGATTTTCAACTCTCTCTTGGATTCCTTGAGATACTCTGATAGTCTTCCAGTAAGTTCTTGTGTCACATAAACTAGGCAGTCTTGCTTTTTGTTTTTGTTTTGTTTTTTTGGCTGCATTGAGACACGAGGGATCTTAGTTCCCCGACCAGGGATTGAACCCGGGTCCCCTGCAGTGGAAGCGCGGAGTCCTAACCACTGGACCGCCAGGCAAGTCCCTAGTCAGTCTTGCTTTTAACCAGTGCATTTTCAACACCTACACAGGACTCTCCACCATCCTAAAAGGAAGCCTATTCTCCTAAAACAAGCTTCTGGCCCCTTCCATCGGCCAGGTGAGGCCTCTCAGAGGTGGTCAGTTTGTTTCCTCGGTCCTTGGGCTTCTCCAAGTCTGTGGTCAGTCATGCTCTGCTCCTTAACACCTTTTTAACTATCCACAGAGCGTGTCCCAGACCCCTTGGAAAGCAAAGCAAAGCTATAAACGCTCTCCCTAGAAAAAAAGCAACACACACACAAAACACTGTGTGACATTTTAAGGGTTGTGGGGGCTCCAAGTTAAGAACTTATGATCCTGTGACATATAAGAAATATATATCTTGTCTTCCTCCATGGTTCCTGGCTTACAGCTCCTGAGCACTAAGAGCAATGCAAGCATCTTTTGTCACAGTATTTGGTCTCTTGTCCTCAGTTCTGAGTTCAGAGCCATAAAGGTGAAATGGGTATCTTATTATTCATAACAAGCTCCTTTCTGTCAAAACTGGGTTTATGTCAATGAGGTGACTTTTGTTTGCAAAGGACCTAAGGATGGGGGGGCTGGTTTCCAGGGGAACCAATCATGAATAGAGGGGAGGGGAGAGGGCTGGAGGCTGAATCAATCACCAGTGGTCAGTGATGGAATCAATCATGCCTAATTAATAAAGCCTCCATAAAACCCTAAAAGGATGGGTTTGGAGAGCTTCCGGGTGGGTGAACATGTAGAGATTTGGGGAGAGTGGCAAACTTCAGCAGGGGCGTGGAAGCTCCGTCCTTTCCCCATACCTTGCCCTAGGTCTCTTCCACCCAGCTGTTCCTGAGTTATACCCCTTTATAATAAACTGGCAACCTAGTAAGTAAAATGTTTCTCTGAGTTCTATAAACAGCTCTAGCAAATTAATTGAACCTTAGGAGGGGGTCACTGGAACCTCTGATCTATAGCTGGTTAGTCAGAAGCACAGGTGACACCCTGGGCTTACAACTGAAGTCTGAAGTTGGGGAGATCCTGCAGGACTGAGCCCTTCACCTGTGAGATTGGATGATTCCTCCAGGCAGGCAGTGTCAGAATCGAGTTGCATCGCAGGACACCCATCCGGGGTCTGAGAAGTGCTTGGTGCTTCGGGGTACCCCTCCCGCCCCCCACATGCATGTTGGAAATTGGGAGCAGAAACCTTTTAAAACTCTTACTGAGCGTGAGTCACCTTACTCCCCCTCTCTGAGGGCTCCAACCAGAGTCAGTGACACTGATGGCTGTCAGACACACCCTGGGTGCAGGGGCCGGGCGGACACCTGGGGAAGGAACAACTGGCAAGGCTGCGTCCTGAGGCTACACCTCAGGCTGTGAAGCAGCATTGTCAGAGATGTTTTCCTTCTCTAAACAACATCTCCATTTTCAAGGAAACTGATGTTTCTAAAAGGTCATCTGGTTTGGCAGCCCTGCAGCGCCAGAGGGGAGAAAACTGAAGGCCAGAGAGGAATCTGCTCAACCAGTAGAAGCAGCACCGGATCCCTCAGCAAGCAATTACCTACTGAATGAGAAGAGCATTGGACGCGGCACCCACGGCGCTGCGGGAAGGACCACATTACCTTTGTCAGCTGCTGCTCCGAGGAAAACCCCAAACCAAACACCGTGTTGGCTCTGCTGTCGGCCCACTGCCCAAATTTCTGCGATGTTTTGGTGAAAGTCATGTTGGGTGTGATTGTGCTGTTTATGATCACCTGCAGTGAAACAGCCCAAAGAGTCGACATTTAAACACTGAATTAGACACCAAAGTAACTCCTTAAAAACGCCTCTGTTGGCAAAGCTAGTAGGTAAAGCCTGCAATCCCACTGTTATATCTGGTCCTGAGTTCGTCCTCTCCTGGCACATCCCACGCTGAGTCATATACACACAACCATGATAACAGGCAATTGCAGAGACTTAAAAACAGACAGTCAGCCTAAAATAAGAGCTCACAGGTTATCAGTGGGAGAAAGTCTCTCCTAGGTAGAGAACAGTTTCCAAAACTGCTACTTCTTTCCCCAAAGCTGTCGCACATCCGATTGCCCTTAATGGCCAGCCATGTCACACATCCTCTGAAGAGCCATGCTGTCTACCTTTTTAAGTGCCTGGAGCCCCCGGGGTCCAGCTCAAACCATTTAAAATTTCCATGAGCAATGGGGGCTTGCTGCTTCCCCACAGGAAGGAAAAGGTACACTCTAATTGGGATAATTTGTGGAGGGTTAATTTACAGACTAATTAGACAGGTGTGAGCTGGGTGTATGGACAGTGCAGGGGCCTGGTGCTAGCTGCTGCCACCTCTCCTTGGCTTTAAAGGATGAGGGGGTGAAGAGGCTATGGGATGTGGAAGGAGAGAGTCATGGAGCACAGGCTCCCTTAACGAGAGAGGAGACCTTCTGTTGAGGGACACACCAGCACATGGTGACCTCACAAGAGGGGGAGCCAGTGGGACAAATGCCCTCGCCTCTGCCGTTCTGACTTCCCGCCACTGGCCAAACCCAACCAGAAGCCAGAGGCCCCACAAGCCCACTTATGTCCTCTGCGGGTCAGCCCCTCAGGGACCAGAGCAGGGTGAAGAAGAGTAGAGGATGAACGTGGAGGTAAAAGGATGATATCCAGCACACAGTACATTCATTCATTCAACAAACACTCACTGAACATTCACCATATGCCTGGTATTCTGCTAACCAAAGACACAAAGAGGAAGGAGTCAAGATTCCTGGTCTTCAAGTTGCAGGTAGTCACGAAGAGGGTAGAGACATGTAAGTAATCACTAAACAATTGATCAGTGTTATAAAGTATCAATAACAAGCTCACTCGGCAGAAATCCTTGGCAGCCTGAATACTAAATACTAAATTACTGAAGACTAAAAAACTACTTAGATCAGCTCTTAAGCCTTACAACAAGCCTAGGAGGTATGACTACCACCTTCACTTCACAGGAGAAACTGAGTTGGCAAGTAGCAAAGCCTAGAGGTAAAACCCAGATTGTCTGACTCAAAGTCCTGTATTCTGAACTTCTGTATGACGTGCTTCTCCTGTTCTTGCCCCAGCTATGAAGCACTGATGCCTTCACTGCACTCCAGGTTGCTTTTCCTCCCTGTGCTAGTTCCTCTAATTCTCAAGACTGTGTGAGCTAAGACACTTTTATCACATGTTTTTCAGATAACTGAATGCAACAGTTAGTAAAGAGCTCTGCCTGCTGTCACCGGACACTATCAAGAAATGGAGGCAGGGCTTCCCTGGTGGCACAGTGGTTGAGAGTCCACCTGCCGATGCAGGGGACACGGGTTCGTGCCCCGGTCCGGGAAGATCCCACATGCCGTGGAGCGGCTGGGCCCGTGAGCAATGTCCGCTGAGCCTGCGCGTCCGGAGCCTGTGCTCCGCAATGGGAGAGGCCACACAGTGAGAGGCCCGCGTACCAAAAAAAAAAAAAAAAGCAGCAAGACGGACAGCTGGGGCAATCAAGCCATTAAAAAGTGGTCAATCCCAGGACCCTCTTCTTTCACTTCCCACTAACATGGAAACTCTGTCCTGTGCTACCCTTGGCTCAGCCCACCAACACCAAGTCCTCCTGAGAAGTTGGGCAGATCGAAGCTTCTAAGGACACATTCCTTCTGTGAGTGTTCCTCTTGGGTTCTGGCTAACTGCACTTGCACTGGAATCCACCTTATTGCCTGTTTCTCTCTGAGGCTCTGACTCATTTCTGACTTTCACCCTCCTCAAGCATGCAAGAAGAAGTGAAAGGAAGTGGACACACAGGACCTTTTGTCTACTCTGGGTCTGCTACGGTTGAGTGCCCAGCGCGGTTGTGTGAATGGGAGGGATATTCTGGGGGTGGGGGTGAGGAGATGGGACCTGAGGGAGGCTTAGTTCTGGGCAGGTGAATGGAACCCGCTCTTGTGAGACTGGAGAGAATGAGGTAGGTTGAGTTTGACGGACATAAGCTACAAGCTCAATGTCACTAGGAATGTGGAAACTGCATTACCATTACTACTATATACTCACCAAATTCAAAATATGTCTGATGATACCAAGGGTGGGGGTGAGGATGTGGGGCAATGGGTGCTCTCACATATGGGCAAAATCACTTTGAAAACTAATGTGGCTTTCTCTGACAAAGTTTAAAATGCACATTCCCTACCACCCAGCAATTCCACCCCTAAGTATATATCCGAGAGAAACCTTTGCATAGGTACACAAGGAGAAATACACAAGGATGTTCACAGTAGCAGTGTTTGCAAACATAAATGTCCACCACCAGCAGAACGGATAAATTATGGTCCTATTCATACAACGAAATACTACCTAGAAGTGAAAGTTAACCAAAGCTATAGGTATCAGCACGGATGACGACAAAAACTTAAGTTAAAAAAAAGTCACAAAAGAAGACATACAGTGTAGGTCTCCGTATGATTCTATTTACGTAAAAATCAAAAACAGGCATAACTAAATAATATATTTAGGGCAAGGGTCAACAATTATAGCCCTCAGGCCAAATCCTGCCTGTTTTTGTAAATAAAGTTTTATTGGTACACAGCTTCACCCATTCATGTACATATTGGCCTCTGGCCATTTCCTTGCTATTGATACAAAAGAAAAGTTGAAGAGCTGTGAAAGAGATTGTACAGCTCATAAGAAAATTACTGTCAGGCCCTTTAGAGAAAAAGTTTGCCAACCTCTGGCTTAGGGATATATACACAAGTGGCAAAAGTATAAAGAAAGGCAAGGGAATGTTTAACACGAATTTCAAGAAAGTGGTAACCTCTTGCAGGGTGGACGGCAGGTGCCTCTATTAGGGAGAGGTCCAGAAAGGGACTTCTGAAGGACTAGTAAAGGACAGACTTCCTCAGTTGGGTGTTGGGTACATGAGTATTTGCTTTGTTATCAGACATTAAATGGCACAGATAAACAGTTAAAAATAAAAAACATGCAAAGCTATAATAAAGCTGTCTGGGAGACGAATCCCCCGTGTGAGCAGAAGCTTGTGAAAAGGGAAGGCGGTGCCCTGTGCATGGGGACACTGGAAAACTGTGCTGGGGGCAGAGGAAGTGGCTGGACCTGTGGTTTCTGGCCTCAGGTAAGCGGGGGGAGGCTCAGCAGACTCTGGGGTTACAGGAGTGGAGGATGTCACCCAGCAAGAGGGGACAGAGTTTCAAGGGAAGAGGCCTGGGTAGAAAATGACTTTAGAAGCACGAAGGCAGGGCCTGAGGAGTGAAGGCATACAGAAGGGACAGTCAGGAGGGAACAAGGAAGAATGAGGCCTTGGGTGTGGAGAGGAAGGGCACGCGTGGGTGTTCGATGAAGCAGACGGACTCAGCAGGACCCAGAACTGGTGCCTCCCTGGGGACTTGGGAAGGCCGGGTGGGGGGGGGGCAGGGGAGCACCCTTAGAAAGTGAAGCTCAGAAGGATGAAGGGGCTGCTTTAAAGCACAATCTTTAATATGGGCTCCCGACCCTTATGCCCACCCCCTTCCTCTTTTTTGTGAATTCTCTCTGAAACGTTCATGGAGAAAAAAGAAAAAGAGACTCCCCAGTAAAAGACTCAGTTCCTGCAGATCACTGGAACCCACTTCTCACACAATGCACAGAGCACATGCAACCAAGAGGTACCTGGAAGAAGCAAAAAGCTAAGCTCCTCCAGTCCCTAGTGCAGCTCCGGCTTCAGAGGAAGCTGGAGGCAGGCCCCCTGGTTCCTATTCAGGGCAAGTCCCCAAATCCACGGAGATGGAAGTCAGAATGCAGAAGAGGCTGGGGATGTTACAGCAATTAAAAGACTTGTTGCCTGCTTCCAGAAAAGGTATTAATAGATGCTTTTATTCTTGTTTTTTAAAACCATAGTCAGGGAAGAAGAGAAACCGACATTCATCGAAAATCCTACTGTGTGCTGAGAACCTTCCATATGTCTGCTCCTTTAACAGAAGGTGCTCTGTATTTATCCAAAAGGGGAAACTAAGGACTTCGGTGGAGGTCCAGTGGTTAGGACTTCACCTTCCAATGCAGGGGGTGTGGGTTTTATCCCTGGCTGGGGAGGTAAGATCCCACGTGTCTCATGGCCAAGAAACCAAAACATAAAACAGAAACGATACTGTAACAAATTCAATAAAGACTTTAAAAATGGTCCACATCAATGAAGTGAGAGAGTGGCATGACATTTACACACCACCAAACAAATGTAAAATAGATAGCTAGTGGGAAGCAGCTGCATAGCACGGGGAGACCAGCTGGGTGCTTTGGGACCACCCAGAGGGGTGGGATAGGGAGGGTGGGAGGGAGACGCAAGAGGGAGGATATATGCGGATATATGTATATGTATAGCTGATTCACTTTGTTATACAGCAGAAACTAACACACCATTGTAAAGCAATTATACTCCAATTAAGATGTTAAGAAAAAAAGTCCACATCAAAAAACAAAAACCAAACAATGACCAAAAAAAAAAAAAGAGGAAACTATACTGATGGGTGGAGGAGGGGACCCTGACTGTGTTCTTGAAAGCAATTTCACATTCCCAGACAAAACACCAAACAAGTCAGAGTTTCAGAGGCTTATATCCTCCAAACCGTTGTGATTAGGCAGAACACAGAGGGTGCTGCTAAATATCTGTAGAATGGATGACCTCTAAAGTCTCTTCCAAGATAGGCTTCTGTGATCCTATAAATAACTGAGAACCCAGGGCAGGGGAGCCATCCAGAGCACCCGGGAGAAGCACCTGCTCCAGGCAGGTCTTGTCCACAGGTGCAGGCAATTCCTCACGAGGATGGCAATGATTAACTCAGTCTGTAAAGAGTGCCAACAGCACAATGAAATCAAGTGCTGCGACGGCTCAATTCACAAATGCTCTGGAAATGGAGTTGGCTGTTCCGCACAAAAACTCACCATCAGTCACACGGCCGTTGGTTGCGGCTGTCGGTGACGTGATGGCTCCCATCAGCGCTCTGGGAAGCTGGGAGACCCCTCATGTGGCTCCCACCTGTCCATGCACAGGGCTGACCCTGGGTGACATTCTGAGGTTTTGGTCCTGGTTCCCTCTTGGCGGTGATCCTACTCTTGCCCACTGTCCCGCTGCGGACACGGCACACCTCCTGCAGGCCTGGAGAGGATGTGGCCAGGCCTGACCTCGTCACCCACCCATGTCTATGGCGTGGCCCACTCTAGCTTGATGCTGAGACTCCAAAGATGGGCCAGGCCCGTTCCTCGAAGAGCACAGTCTCCTGGTAGCCGCCCCCCCGCCACAGACATGGATCCACAGAACCTCCGGGCAATGCTGGAGCTACGCACCACAGTATTCCCACCCACGTATGTCTTGAGCAGCAGCTGCGACTGACACATGAAATACTTTCCTTGGAAGAAGGAAGAAAAGGTCTGCACACAGATTTTTCCTACGATGAGCAGCACCAAAGGCGCTCAGGGGAAGATGAGGGCTTCCCCGCATCCTTCCCCAAGTAGAGCACGACCAACGCTCGGACGGGGCAGAGGAGCTTGCCATGCCCGGTGTGGAACGACAGCTGCTAAAGCTGCTGGCTGCGCCTCCTCCCTTCACGGGGGGCCCATGTTCTGTGGGCTGCCCGCGGTGGACTCAGCGGCTGAGTCCACTGTGGTCTTTGCTCGCAACCACCTCCAAGTCCCTTCCACACCAGCAACCTGTTCCTGAAGCACATCTACTCCTTCATTTGGGAGGGGCAGAGCAGGCTCCCCCTTCCAGACCGCAGCAGCCTCCCGCCTTGGGAGGGACAGCTGGCCCAGAAGCACCAAGCAGAAGACGTGACATGGCCAGGCCAGGAGAGAGAGGCAGGACCGGGGGTCCTAGAACTGCCCAAGGTCAGAGGTGTAGCCAAGACACCACCCCAAAGGCTAAAAGCATCTGACCATCTGTCATCTTAGTTCCTTTAACATTTGGAATCGAAGGCCTAAAACAAAGTGGGGTTGTCCCAACGTGGTGGAAGGCAAGGATGAGGATCCAGAGGCAGGGGTGGGATGCAGAGGGGCAGCGGACAAGGGCCCTGGGACAGCGCGGCACTGGCATCAGGTCAGCGGACGGCGCCCTACTCCAGCCCCTAGGGAGGAAGGAGATCCATCTGGATTATTGGGGCAGGGCAGAAGCTGGGGCTGGGGGGATCAGGAACTCAGCCGTGGGTGGGGAGCAGGAAGGTGCAGAAGACCGGGCAGTGTCAAGAGTTGCTACCACTCTGGGGAAATCACCGCCCGGGGGTCCTTCTCCATGTCTCACCTGACCTGTGGAGCGGCTGGAGGCACAGGATCTGACCGAGACCCGGCCTGTTGGTTTTGCACATTGTTGCTGAGCAGCTCCAGGCAAGGTCCAGCTGAGCTGAGGAGGCCTGGGGACCACTGTCTGGTATTCTGTGCTCCAGTTCTCAGGGCGGAACAGTTGCCACCCACCCGCGGCCCCAAGTGCCAGGCACAGGGACTAAACCACTAAGGCTGGTCCCTACCCACTCCCCTGGGCCTTATGCTCTGTCACAGGACACTCCCTTTCGCTGAACAAGGCCCCGTCACAGTGCCTGTGCCCCGCTAGTAAGGCAGGAACTCTGGGTGGGCTCCTGGAATGCCAGGTGGTGTGGCGCTTAGGAGGCGTGGCCAGAGGGCCGCAGGCTCCATTGCTGGATTCCAGTGGCACCCCACAGCCTAGGTTCCCAATTCCCACTTTTTAAGTGACTCCATAACTTGATGGATCCCCCGCACTGAGCCGGAACTAGCTCTATTCTTCAGCCGGCGGATAGCCCACCCTCCTCCATCCACCTGATTTCTCAGAGCTAGCTCGTTTGGCTCGGACCCCACCACTGTCACAGATTTCAGGAGCTGCAGACCCGTACAACACAGTGGCTGACACATTGACAAATTACTCAAAGCCCAGCTAATAGGACTAAAGCGCTTCCTCTAAGGAAGTGCATTTTATCTGTATTTAAATACAGATAAAATGCACTTTATCTGTATTTAAGCCCACTCTGTCCTGGGATAACTCAACTGACAGAAGTGCAAACCCATCTCAAGGGATGGCGGATGAACTCACAGAACCTACAGATAAAAGAAAGCAAGTCAGTTTGATTCACCACTGCTAGCAGAACATCCTGGCAAGGGGTGAGAAGATTCCAGCTCAAAAGCACAGAGAAGGAAAGTGGTAATACAAGCGCCAGATCACCATGTCTCCCAGAAGAAAAGAAATAATAAAGGCATCTCTCAGATAGTCAATCCTCAAACACAAGGTGCCTATCTACTATGCGCCAGGCACTTCTACCCTTCCTGAGCGCTCATCAGAACCCTGGTCAGCGGAGGCTTCCCACGCCTCCTGCTCTGTGGTTGTGGGGTTGTGGAGGGAGAAGCCCACAGCCAGGCCCCATTCTACTACCCAGCCCTGACCCAACTCCCCAGGAACGCTGACCTAGGGGCAGATTGCAGGCGAGAGGAGGCCAGTCAGAAGGCTACTGCAACAGTCTGAGCAAGACTGTACCAGGACAAGAGTTATGGCCTTGAAACAAAGCATTAGGTATAAACGTGACACACTTCAAAGGCAGATTCATTCTACCAACTAAAAAGGGAATGACTGTGCTTTTCCATTTCCTTCTTTCTTTCCTCCCTTCCTCCCTCCCTCCCTTCCTTCCTCCCTCCCTTCCTTCCTTCCAGCAACAAGTGACTGGGAAGTGAAAATGGAGAGGTGGTTTAGAGGGCAAATAGGGGAATTCAGCTTCAGATACACTGAATTTCAGGTGAGAGCAGATTATCCATGTAAAAATGTCCATCAGGATGAACACAGATTAAAGACAGAAAAGAAACTATAAAGCATCAAGTCTACTTTTTTTTTCTTTTGTAAACTTGGTGATACGTCTACTGACAATCCTTCTTTATTCTGCTCCCATCATAATGTGGCAAAAATATTGAGGAAGACAGCAGAATAATGAAAACACCAGGAAAAAAATTATCTCAAGAAATACTCCAAAACCATTTAATAAAATTCAACTCCCATGCCTAATAACACCAAAACCAGACTAGTTACAATACCCAATGCTGTCGGGGGTGCAACAAACTGGCATTCTCATACATGCTGGAAGACAGAACTCTTCGGAAAGCCATTTGGTAATAACCATCAAGAGCCATAAGGCGTTAATATCTTGACCTATAACATTACTTCCATAAATCTATCCTAAGGAAATATCCGAAAAGCAATAGGCATGATGACCAAATGAGGTTATCTGTTTCATGAAGATGCTCATTATCTATAATAGTAAAAAACTGGAAGCCACTTCAGTAGCTAACCATAAGGGGAGAGATTAAGGACATTATAGGTCCTTGGTGGAATTATTAAAATAGCATTAAAATGCTAGTTATGAAGACAGCGTGCTAACAGGGAATTTTTTTTTAATTGGCCATAATTTTAAATGAAAAAAGAAAAAAGCGGGATCTGTGATTATAAAGACATGATAACAATAACATCTCTGTTAAGGTGGCGGGTTTTGGGGTGCACCCTTTTCCCTCCACTTTTCAAATGTATCCTATTGCTTTTGATGAAAATAAGTGACTTCAAGTGAGCCGGCGAGATGGTACCTTGGCTCCATCCACACTGATGATCCGATAGCTGTTCCTTGTGACATCGTAGAAATAGGAGACTGTGACGGCCTGCTTGCTCGCAGGCACCCAGTTTTTCTTGGTGTTGGGGTCGATCTGGAAAACGTGGGCTCGGGTGGTGAAGATGGGCTGTTCTCTGCAAGAGGAGAGATGGGCGAATGAGTTGATGGAACTTTATGTATAATTTATGATTTCTAAGCCACCTAAGATTTTAATCATTTATGGAGAAAGATACATAAGCCTGAGAACAATTAAAATAAAAAAAGGGAAGAGAGGAGAAAAAAAGAGACACCAGCGGAGTAGTTACTGAAACCCAACACCCTGAGGTTGCGGGGCAATTGGCCTAATGAGAAGTTTGCTTAAAAGGCAACTCCCAATCCAAGAACATGGTATATCTCTCCATCTATTTGTATCATCTTTAATTTCTTTCATCAGTGTCTTATAATTTTCTGCATACAGGTCTTTTGTCTCCTTAGGTAGGTTTATTCCTAGATATTTTATTCTTTTTGTTGCGATGGTAAATGGGAGTGTTTTCTTAATTTCACTTTCAGATTTTTCATCATTAGTGTATAGGAATGCCAGAGATTTCTGTGCATTAATTTTGTAGCCTGCTACTTTACCAAATTCATTGATTAACTCTAGTAGTTTTCTGGTAGCATCTTTAGGATTCTCTATGTATAGTATCATGTCATCAGCAAACAGTGACAGCTTTACTTCTTCTTTTCCGATTTGGATTCCTTTTACCATAATTCAAAAAGAGTCATGTACCAAAATGTTCATTGCAGCTCTATTTACAATAGCCAGGACATGGAAGCAACCTAAGTGTCTACTGACAGATGAATGGATAAAGAAGATGTGGCACATATATACAATGGAATACTACTCAGTCATAAAAAGAAACGAAAAAAAAAAAAAAGAAACGAAATTGAGTTATTTGTACTGAGGTGGATGGACCTAGAGTCTGTCATACAGAGTGAAGTAAGTCAGAAAGAGAAAAACAAATACCATATGCTAACACATACATATGGAATCTAAGGGAAAAAAAAGGTCATGAAGAACCTAGGGGTAAGACGGGAATAAAGACACAGACCTACTAGAGAATGGACTTGAGGCTATGGGGAGGGGGAAGGGTGAGCTGTGACAAAGTGAGAGAGTGGCATGGACATATATACACTACCAAATGTAAAACACATAGCTAGTGGGAAGCAGCCGCATAGCACAGGGAGATCAGCTTGGTGGTTTGTGACCACCTAGAGGGGTGGGATAGGGAGGGTGGGAGGGAGGGAGACGCAAGAGGGAAGAGATATGGGAACATATGTATATGTATAACTGATTCACTTTGTTATAAAGCAGAAACTAACACATCATTGTAAAGCAATTATAATCCAATAAAGATGTTAAGAAAAAAAGAAGGCAACTCCCGGTGTGGTGTTTTTGCATCTCCGTCAAGTGTCCTATTCTTTTTCTGACATCCTGTTGGCATTTTTAGGATTTTGCAACAAATTCACTGGGGAGCGGGGAGGATTACGCAACAGTTTTAGGATTTTGCAAACCATTCGTGACTTCATATTATATTTCTACTAAATACTTCTCAGATTTGCAGCATTTTATGAATGATGCATTCATTTATAACTGACCGAGCCTTAAAGTTTTATGTTTCCAACTTATAAATCTTTGGGTTTTATGTAATGTTCATCAAATCTCTCTTTTGTTATTCTTGCCTCTGTATTGTTGTTGCTTTTTCACTCACATGCCTGTAAATTCTTCATGCGATTATTAACCGAATTAGCACAGTATCTATGTTTCTTTCTGTTGAGTGAGGAATTAATTAGATCTTGACAATAAGCACTAATAAGGCAGGTGGATAAAAACTGTAATGGATTTCACTGCATTTCATATTTTAAGGTATCTACTTCACAGAGTAACACAAAATAAATCATAGACTCATTACAAAATATAATTTTTTTTAATATAATTATTTTTGAAGAAAGGGTCTTCAGGCAAACTGGCTCGAAAATCCTTTTAAGTGGTCCAAAATAAGACAAAATGGGTGGGGGGAAGCCAGCAGGATGTGAAAATAATCCCATCATTCATAAAATACTATAGATTTAATAAGCACTTATTAGAGGTATAAAATTAAATCAAAATCAGAAAAATTAAATTTTTTTAATCCTCATAATGTCAAAGAGATGACATAAGAGGACACCCAAGCGGAAACAAAAAATAAAATCAAAAGGAAAAGTGAATTTTAAGTGTTCCCGTCTCTCGATGGAGTAGTTTTAGGTAAAGCTGTCTTTCAACCCATCCTGGCTATAGAAGGCTCATTAAAGAGAGAAACTTTTTCCTAGCAAAGCAAATTACTATTTATTTGAGCCTCATGCAAGGAATACTGAATAACACCATGAATACTGGCATTAACCATCAATTGTGGATGTAGATAAACGCGGAAACTTTTTCATGACTATTTCTCTGAATCAATAAAAGCCCAGGGCATGCTCTTCCTGCTACCTCAATGCAGCTGTTTCTAGAATCCAGCCTTCCAGACGGACACAGCCCAGCATTCCTAGCCCCCTGAAGCTTCCCTTCTAGGTCCCAGGAGCTGGGCAAGCGCCTCTGGGGTGTGGATCACTAAGCCGTTTGTCTTCCCTCAACAGTGACCAAGTTCACCCACCCACTCAATTCTAAATCAACACCCTTCCAGCCGCAGGGTAACAGCTGTAGAAACAAAAGGAATATTCTCACTGTAATTTCCTGCATCTGTTGTCGAGAGGGGCCAGCCCGTGGGGGAACATGTGTGCCTGCGAATACCAGCCCTCCTAATCAATCCACGTGGGGAAGCCTGACATCTGCATCCCCCAGCTGTGCTACTGCAGCCCTGGCACCATGTTTTGCTAATCATCCAAGTACAGCACCATAAAAGAAAGCACTTGCTCACATGGAATTCTTCTGCATATTTAAGAGGAGGGAGCAATTGAAAGGGCAGGAATACAGAAGAGGTTTTTAAAAGAACCGAATTATGCAATGTGTACAAATATTGAATCATTACGTAGTGCACTTGAAACAAAATAATGTTAATATGTCAATTATACCTCAATTTAAAAAAAAGAATTGAATTATGCTAAAATCTCTGCCTCTCTTTTACAGAGCACTACGAGCTGGGCAGGGACCCATGGTCACCCAGGAGCCCTCCCAGGGGAAGCAGCCAGACTTTCGGTTCTTCCCTTGTGTCCTCCACACCGGGGAAGAGGGACTGGGTCTACGTTTTAGGACCTTTAGACCAGTGTTTCCTCAACCTCTGAGAGGAATTAGCTGGGGCATTTAGTAAAAATACAAATTCCTGGGCCCCAATCTATCCCGGCAGGAACCTGGCTGTCCAGGGATGGGGCCTGGGTAGCTCTATTTTTAACAAGAGCTACAGGTGATTTTTATCCTCTAGGAATCTGGGGAGATACTCACATTAGACATTATCAGACACTCTAGAAATAATGGAAGAAGTCACCCCTACAGCTGTCATCTCTCCTCCAGAATGACGGAAACGACTCCAAGACATCCTTCCACAGCGTGAAGGGGACAACAGAGGGACAGAGAACAGGATCTTTGGGTGCAAAGGCTGGGGGGAAGGGCATGGAGAGGCAGAGGTGCTCTGGTCAGGACAGACAGCAGCCTGTGGTGGTCAAGCAGCGACCTTCTGAAAGTGCTCTGTGTGCCTGAGGCCTACGGGAGCGAGGGAGTGAGGAAAGCAAGGCGGAGAGGGACGGTGGGGGAGGGACAGGGAGACAAGAGAAGCTGGTAGAGATTTCTGACCACGGATAAGCCAAAGCCACAAGTCATCTGCCTGGCATGATTCAGGTCAAGGTGAGCATGTAGACAAGAAGGACCCCATCTCCAAATCTGTCCGCTCAGCTCTGGGGATGGAGTGACGCCATGGCGGGACCCCAACCAGAAATGCAAGGACGTTGGGAGACACGGTTGGCTCAGCTGGCCATACCCTCAGTGGCTGCAGCCCTGGTCCCGTGGTCAGGCCTCTGCGGGGAAGTGGCTGCTCCAGCGTGGAGACAGCACAGTGACCCAGGAAGGGAGACCCACAGACCCCATGCTGAGGGTGGGCACTATGGGAAGAGCCACAGCCCTTCTGCGGTCAAAGACCTGCGATCCTCAGGCCTGGGGACCTGGAGGCCAGCTTGGCACAGCTTTGGGTCCAGAAAACTACCCACAGTACTGGGATTTCCATGTGAATAACCAAGTCCTTGGCCACTGGAGAGTTCTATTTTATTCTTCTAAAATTCAAAAATCGAATGGTATTTAAAGAAAAAGAAAAAAAGGGGGGGGGATGGAAAGAAAAGCCAGTTAATATTTAGCTGATATTTAGTTTAAAGCCAACTAATATTTACTGAGTATTTACCATCTGCCAGGCTTCACATATGAGCTCTCATTTAAGATCCCAATGATCCTATGGGGATCCAGGTGGGGAAACGGGGCTCAGAGAGGCCAAGGACCTTGGCCTTGGGTTACACAGTTAGTAAGTGGCAGATCTGAGCTTTGAAGTCAGTTCTAAGTGACACAGACAACCCCCCCCCCTTAGCCATTATACTCTCTTCCTAAAATAATACCTGTCTGTAGTAGGCAGTTCTGATGTGACTCCTGGGATCCCCTGTGTAATCCCCTCCCTGTGAGCATGGGTGGGACCTGTGACTTGCTTTTAACCAACAGAATATGGTGAAGGTGACAGGAGGTCACTTTGAGCAAGTGACAGAGGACTGTGACTTCTGTCTTGCTAGCAGACTCCCTTGACTGACTCTCTTGCTGGCTTTGCTGAAGCAAGTTGCCATTTTGGGGAGGACCATCCCACAGCAACTCCAGCCAGAGAGGGTGACCTTCAGCCAGAGAAAAACGGAGGCCCTTAGTCCAATATCCTTGAGGAACTGAAATTCTGCCAACAACTGCTTAGAAGCTTATCTGTCCACACTCGAGCCTTCAGATGAGACCCCACTCCTGGCTGACACCTTGATGACACCTCCTAAGAGACCCTGAAGCAGAGGACCTAGCTAAGCCATTCCCAGACTTCTGACTCATAGAAATGTGTTTTTTTGTTTGTTTTTGTTTTTCTGTGAGTAGGAATCAGGTCTCCTATTTTTTTAATTAACAGTTTTTCAATAGATAATATGTGAACATGGTACAAAATTTCTATGACACCAAAGGGCATACAGTGAAAGGCACAACTCTCTCCTGTCTCTATGCCTTCAGTTCTCTCCAGAGGAAACACTTATGTAGTTTTTGAATATATCTTTCTAGATGTACTTTATAAATATCTACTGGCACTTATCAGAAGTGCTTGAAGTAACCTACCTTTGTCTCTGAAATTTTGGCCTTCAGCCTGCTTTCAAACCCATTGCCTATAAATTCCCTTTCAGGTCATAACCACTCTGCTTTCAAAACCAGGTAAAGGCAATGCAGATATATTTTATCCTTTTTTTTTATTGCCAAAAGGGGTTATAATGATGAGAGCAGACCCACATATTTTGATTTAGACTACAGCCCTCTAACCCGTTAATTCTTTGCTTCAACAATTGTCCAGGATATACACAGAAATGTGTTTTGTTTTAAGCTACTAAATTTGTAGCACTTGATTACACAATGATAGGTAACTAACATATTGACCTTCACAGAAAATTTACTGCACCCCAAGCAGACTGTATATGTTCTCAGAGGGTTAAAACCCTCTGGACAGAGCTGTGAGTGGGCAGCACTCTCCACGTAGAAAACTGAAGGTCACAGGGTGATTTCAGGCAACGTGGACAGCAAATCTTTACATCTTTATGAGCAAAATCAGAGAACAAACCTCACCACAAAATACAGAAAAGCAGACCCCAACTCTGAAAGAGCACCTTGCCCTACCTGAGAAACTAAAAGAGCTGGAACTAGGACACAGAAGTCAGTTCCTGGAAGTGTGCAAATCAGTATAAATAGAAAAATTCAAGAGAAGCAGAACTTTCCAAGCCAAGAGGGCACCTTTCCTTCCCAGCAGGGAAAAGCTGAAGAGAGTGTGTATCAGAGAACAGAAATTACCTTCATACCCAATTTTATTCTCCTTTCTTTGGTGTTTGATGCTTAGGGAGTATATTTCAAATATACTCCCATTCCTTCTTCAGTGCTTTAAATAGAAAGCAGATGTTTCCGGATGGCAGAACGTTTCTTTAGGCAGACAATAACAACCTACCGTTCCCTTGCATAGTCTTTTTAGAGCTGAATAAACACCAATTGTTGCTCACTGAACACATTTTGGAACCTGACAGTAATTGTCCCCAAGAATAATTAGACACTGTGAAACAGACATATGCCTGGAATATGAAAAACACTCGGCAGACAGACCACTCCCCCTTTGAACGATTTCTGGCTCCATGTGAAATGATTCTGCAAAGAACTGGCATGACTACTTTTTGCAGAAAAAATAAAATAAAAATGATAGTTTAATTTATGATAATCCCTCACTTGCAAGGTTCACCAGGCTTTTCCTGACAGGAACCTGTAAAACCTCATGATTCTTATTATTCCTGCTTCTACCTGCTTTGAATTAAAACAAACCGTTCAGACATTACCTTACAGACATTTAGACATGTTTCAGAGTCTCAGAGGATGCCCTAATGAGCTTACCTGGCTTGACTCTTGAATCCTTCCACACACCATGCATACAGCACAAGAGAAAGGAGCAGCCCCAAGCTCGATGGGCGTGGCACTGCCCACCCGGCTTCAAAGACCTTCCCTGGCTCTATGCCCCACAGGACCAGCTCCAAGTGCATCAGAATGATCCACAGACCCCTGAGCACCTGTCCCTGTCCCCTCACCACACAGGCTCTGCTGCTTTTCTGCTAGCACTTCCAAAGCACCTGCATTTTCACATGACCATGCACACGCCCTTCACTGGGGCTAAAATATCCTTCCCCCCTGACTCGCCAGAAAGGCTCCCACTAGTCCTTTGAGTTCTACCATAGCATCTTTTCTTCTTTTTTTTTTTAAACTTGGGCAAGGTAGTTATCTTTCTCTCTCTCTCTCTCTCTTTTTTTTTTAATATTTATTTATTTGGCTGTGCCAGTTCTTAGTTGCAGCACGTGGGACCTTCACTGCCTCAGGCGGGATCTTTAGTTGCAGCCTGCTTGATCTTTTAGTTGCGGCATGTGGGATCTAGTTCCCTGACCAGGGATCAAACCCAGGCCCCCTGCATTGGGACCACGGAGTCTTAGCCACTGGACCACCAGGGAAGTCCCCTACCATAGCATCTTGAGACGTCTAATTTGTGCTCTCAGGATGCAGGCCCTGGACTGAGCACCTGTCACGAGGGAACAGAAGCATGGGCTCATCAGGCTGTCAGCCCTCATTCTAGATGCTCAACAGGCCCCTAGTTGGCAGGGTCAAATCCCTGAGCCTAGGAAAAAGATCTGGGGGAAAAAGGAGATAAAGGACAAAAGGTTTAGCACAATTCTTTCATGCAAAGAATCTACCAAACTCACAAGTATATTGTAGTTCTACTTTCACACAAAAGCCCCATAATAAAGTTACCATTATTTGCAGATAATAGTATCACACATCTAGAACACCAAAGAAAATCAATTGAAAAAGTGAATAGGAATAATGAAATCCAGTAAGGTGACTAGGTACAAAATTACTAACAAAAAAAATAACATCAATAGCCTTTCTATATATACAAACAACCAGAGAGACAATATAATAGATTTTAAAAGATCCCATCTAGAGTAGCAGCCAAAAAGATACAATTTCTAGGAATCAATTTAAAAAGTAAGCAAGATCTGCACAGAAAAAGTAAAGATAACTTCTCAGGCATACAAAAGAAAACTTTAATAAATAAGACATCCTGTTCTTAAATGAGAAAAGTAATATACGCAGATGTCAATTACCCCTAAATACATACATACATTTAACAAAATACAAATATCAACAGAATTATTTTTAGAGCTAGACAGGGTTATTCATGTGGAAAACTCAACATGAGAGGACAGCCAAGAAAATTCTGAAGATGAAGAGCAATGAGGAGGTTTAGCCATAATGTAGGCAGATATTGAAATGTATTATTATAAAGTTACAGCAAATGAAATGAAGAGCTATGAGCAAAGAAATAGACAGACTAATGGAACAGACAGAATCTAGAAGCAGAAGTCCAAGGAATTAAGTATATGATGTAGGCAGTATTACCCATCAGTGGGGACACAGAAACCATTCCATAAACCCTGTTAGAACAATGGACCAGCAACTCCCTGGGGAAAACCTGCACCTGCTGGACCTTAGCCAGAAGTCCATCTCCTTGTCTGGTCTGAGCCCCTTGAAGGGGGTCACAGCAGACCCATTCTATTGAAGTGATTTCCATCTGCCCCAAAACTGCCCAGATTAACAGAGCTGATAAGTGAGAGATATCACATAAGTCACATTTGTCACAAATCTTCGTACTCCACTGACTAGGGATTCCCTTTTTGGGTCACATTTACATCACGGAACAGAATGAGGAAAGTACCCCTGATGAACACTGACAGGCTTTCTTGATGACACTACCTTTATCATAGAGGGCTTGACAGTTTTTCAGGAGCTCTCAACCCACGTTCTCCTGCGGGTTTCCTGTGATGTGGGTTTGCATAAGTTCTGGGACTGGTTCACAGGCTGAGGGCTGCCCCAGAGGGCCCATGAGGTCCATTGCCATGTGCTTTGGAAAAGGGTCCGTACTCTTCAAAAGGGGTGGTGGGCCCAGAGCAGTGGGTGAGGATCCCAGTGGTCGGGGAGGGGGGAGGCAGAATTTCAGAAAAGCAAATCTGTGATGGAAGGCAAGTATTTGTATGGGGTGGGTGAGGGGCTTCTCTGAGGATGCAGGATAGGTAAACATATGATGGGAAGATGAGACCAAGGACGGGATCAAGGAAGAAAATAACACTCACCAGCAACACTGCAAGACCATCTCGTGTTCAAACAGCACCCTTCTACTCCTGCACAGAAATTCCTCCCCCTCCTCCAAACGTCCCCCTCTACCCCGGGCCCAGAGTCCAGCAAATCTGGGTTTAGCAGGTGAGGGGAAAATGACTCTGCAGACATGAGAGGTATATTCAGAGACTGGCAAGTATTATTTGTGGCTACAGGAGTGGGTGGCAAGAGATGAGGCCTGGGGAATTCCCATGGCTAAGACTCCATGCTCCCAATGCAGGGGTCCCAGGTTTGATCCCTGGTCGGGGAACCAGATACCACATGCACGACGCAACTAAGAGTCTGCATGTCGCAACTGAAAGATCCTGCATGCCGCAACAAAGACCCGGTGCAGCCTAAATAAATAAATAGGTTTAAAAGAAGAGATGAGGCCTGAGGGTGGGCTGAAGCCAGATAGCCATGGATTCTGAAAGACACACTAAGGAAATTGGTCTTTATCTTGGGGGCCACCGTCTCCAACTGTGCTCAGTGGAAAATTTATGTCAAAGCTATTTTCTCTTCCAAATACAGTCTAAGAAATATATATGTAGGAAAAATGTTAAATGCACTTGGGTAGTTGTTCTCATAATTATGGGATATCATCATTAAGAGATTGTGTTCTCTACTCAAGACTGCTGGGTCACAGGTGATGCACCAATGCCCGTCTTTTGAGTTGCACATGGGCATGTCACCTGCACTTACAAACCAGCCACCGAATCAACAGGCACCTTCTATGCATGATATTTCATCTACGGAAGGTATCCTAGGATTTCAACATACATTTGTGATTTTACTCTATATGTGGTCTATTGAACATTTATACTAAAAAAGGTAATTCCACCTGAATCTATGGTGATAAATGGGAGTTTTAAAACAAAAAGCAGAGTTTTATGATTCACCTGCTAGGAACACCAAAAGCCAAGAACCAGAAAACATCCAAGTGATGATTTCTAAAAAGTCAGGTGGCAAGCGGCCAAGTCATAACGATTAACGATTCCTGGGACAGCTAATTCAAGAGAGTGCAAAATACTGCCGAAGGAGCAGTTTGCGTTCTTCCTTTTGCTGTAACACATCTGTGCACATAGATTTTCCTGTTACACTGCAATGCAAACAAAATATAGAAGACTTTATCCTGCGTCTGCGATGAGGGTATGACTTGGCAACATCATTCCTAATTAAGCAGATATGATTTTCTTATAAGACTGGAAAAATAACGTTCTCAATTTTAAATGTTGAGGGCTTTTGTATTCATCTACAGTAAACATAAAATGGGGGGAATGGGGAGTGACTGGTAACAGGTTCTGGGTTTCCTTGAGGAGGGAAAAATGTTCTAAAATTAGACTGTGTTGATGATTGTACAAGCTCTGAATATAGTAAAAAGAAATCAATGAATTGTATATTTTATATAAGTAAACTGTACGGTGCATGAGTTTTATCTCAGTAAAGCTGGTTTTTTTTAAAGATCAAGTGTAGAAAAGGATAAGAGGGAAAAAGACCCAAGTTTTCTGGCTTGGGCAGTTGAGAGGAAACATGAGTCATGATGAGCGGACCTTGCCTGTGGACCATCTGGAAGAGATGTTAGAAAGCAAATGGGGGACTTCCCCGGTGGTCCAGCGGTTAAGATTCCACGCTGCCAATGCAGGGGGCCTGGGTTCGATCCCTGGTCAGGGAACTAGATCCTGCATGCCGCAACTAAAGATCCCGAGTGCCACAACTAAGACCCGGCGCAGCCAAATAAATGAATAATTTTTTTTTTTTTTAAAAAGAAGGCAAATGGGACCCCTTTTCAGGGTGACTCTTCAAGGTTAGAAGACTAGACTGGGGAACCCACTGCAGCAGCTGAGCAGAAATCACAGGTGGATGAAACCACGCAGGGTGAGTACACAGGCAGAGAGGAGGAGAGGGACAACCCAGCTGGGGGACACCCAGGACAGGGGTAGGAAGAGGACCCACCCTTAGAGATGAAGGACAGGGGTCAGGAAAGCAGCAGGGGAGCCAGGAAAGAGCAGGGGAGCTCAAGAGTCCTCAGGGTCATTCAGGCTGACAGAGCTTTCCAAAAATCCAGTTGGCTTCGTATCATATTGGAAGCCACCATGTAGCCCAACCTTTATCGGGAAAGGAAAACAAAGTGATGGACATATGAAATATATACCAAAACGACTTAACAGTCCTTATTTCGCGTCAGGAATATAACAGGGTTTGGGTTTGATTCTAGTTCCTTTCTTGGCTCTTTTTACCTGTCAGAGACAAAGCTGAAGAAGAGGAGGGAGGCTCCACAAAATCGTGCTGCTTCTCTTTGTTGAGAGTAAGCGGGGGGCGTGGTGGTGGGATGGCGGGGACCTCCCTGGTGGCGCAGTAGTTAAGAATCCACCTGCCAATGCGGAGGACATGGGTTCGAGCCCTGATCCGGGAAGATCCCACATGTCACAGAGCAACTAAGCCCGTGCACCACAACTACTGAGCCTGCGCTCTAGAGCCCGCGAGCCACAACTAATGAAGCTCACATGCCTAGAGCCCATGCTCTGCAACAAGAGAAGCCACCGCAATGAGAAGCCCGAGCACCGTAATGAAGAGTAGCCCCCGCTCGCCACAACTAGAGAAAGCCTGTGCACAGCAACCAAGACCCAACGCAGCCAAAAATTAAATAATAAATAAACTTATAAATAAATTTATTTAAAAAAAAAAAGAGTAACGGGGAGACTAGTTCAGACTGTGGAACAGTACATGTTCCCTAGGGGGACCTGATCATCTGTGTAACCTTGGCCAAGTCCCTTCCCTCAACATTAACAGAACCACCTCAAGGGACTGTTTAGATTAAATGTGATAATATATGCAAAGTGCTTTCTTTCTTTCCTTTTTTTTTTTTTTTTTTTTTTAACGTTTTGGCCACACTGCACAGCATGTGGGATCTTAGTTCCCTGACCAGGGATTGAACCCATGCCCCCCCGGCATTGGAAGCACCGAGTCTTAACCACTGGACCGACCGCCAGGGAGGTCCTGCAAAGTGCTTTTTTGTTAGTAATAGCAGCCAGTTAAAGGAATATTAGGATAATATATTAATTACACGCGTGAGACATCACTGCAGGGAAGACAATCCCCTTTTCTACCTTAGACAGCTCAATATGCCCAAAGAGACCTAGCTCTCTCTCCCTGTTATCATCAGCAAATTAAACAAAAGAGAATCTTCAAAAAGAATAAC
Source organism: Lagenorhynchus albirostris (assembly GCF_949774975.1). NCBI lineage: Eukaryota > Metazoa > Chordata > Mammalia > Artiodactyla > Delphinidae > Lagenorhynchus > Lagenorhynchus albirostris. The sequence goes on along the minus strand of NC_083095.1, from coordinate 162,509,407 downwards.
TGTGCACTTTCACAATTAAAAAAAAAATTTTATAGCTTAAAAAATTTAGAAGTCTGGGATTTATTCTTTCCTTTACTGGCAAATTAGTACTAACTATGGCAAACTGGTTTTGTGGTTCATTTTTGTCTTTTGGGTTCCTGGGTAGCAGCAAGGGGGATCCTAGTACCAGTTCTAGAAACCAACTGCGGTTAAGCATATAGCTTACCACTCTGAATTTGGGTTCAGGGGGAAAAAGCTCTTTTTGTTTTCCTAGGAACCACTCGTGTAAAATTAGAATCGCATGGTGTGAAGAGGCTGGTAACTTGCCAAGTCAATGGCAAAAGGTGTAAAATACAAAACCAAAGGTGCAGACATACCTCAGAAAAGCACTTCTGATGTATTCATTTACACTATCAGTTGGTCTCTCAGGCTAATAGATATTTTATGTGTGTATTATAATACACAATTTTCTACAATAATAGGCGGCAAGTATAGAGTCACCAGATTTGGTGCGCACGCACGCACACACAGACACACACATACATATACGCAAATACAGAACTGGCGAAATTTAAATTTCATGGATAATTTTAACATTATTTTCATTGCGCTATAATTCAGATATCATAAAACTCACCCTTTTAAAGTGTACAGTTCAGTGGTTTTCAGTTTACTTACAGCATTGTACAGCCATCACCACTATTTAATTTCAGAGCATTTTCATCACCCCCAAAACCCCATTCATACTCATTAGCAGTCACTCCATTCTCCCCACCTCCAGCCCCAGGCAACCCCTGATCTACCTTCTGTCTCCATGGGTTTGCCTGTTCTGGACATTTCATATACATGGAATCACAGTATGTGGCTTTCTGTGTCTGGCTTTTTTCACTGAGCACCATGTTTTCAAGGTTCATCCCTCATGTAGCATATATCAGTACTTCATTCCTTTTTATGGCTGAATATTAATACATTGTATGGATACACTACATTTTGTCTCTCCATTCATTAGTCGATGGACACTTGTACTGTTTCCACCTTTTGGCTATTATCAATAATGCTGCTACGAATATCTGTGTACTAGATTTATGTGGCCATGTGTTTTCTTGGCTCTTGGGTTTATACCTAGGAGTGAAAGAGTCATATGGTAACTCTATGCTTAACTTTCTGAGGAACTGCCAGGCTTATTTCCAAAGAGGCTACACCATTTTGCATACCCACCAGCACTGTCTGAGAATTCCAACGTGCCTGCATCCTTTCCAGAACTTGTTATTGTCTGTCTTTTTTATTACAGCCCTCCCAGTGGGCATGAAGTAGAGGCTAACAGATACCTAACACATCTCTAGCCGGACAATGGTGTACTTGATGAAGGTGACCTACACCCTAGGTAGACAGACAGAATGTGTGCCCACTCTGGGCCTCCACTGTCTTACTTGGGTCATTGCTGTCCCAGGGAGGAACCCACCTCACACTAGGCTGCCTATTTCAGGGTCTCTTATGAACAGGAGAATTTTTTTAATGCTTTTAGAAATATTGAAAACACAGAAAACAGAGGTTTCGAGAGAGGCAAGGAAGGAGTTCAGTAAATACCGAAGCAAAGGGTTTTCAGGTAAGGCAACCTTGGGAGATACAAGCAAAGCTGTAGACTGTGGGCAGGTCATATCTCAAAGACTAGGAAGATGTTCTCCTGGGCTCTGCCATTCTCCCCTTGTCTGGAGTGGCCTGGACAGAGTTGAAACTCAGCATCCCTGCGGGCTGGGGAGAGGTGGTTATGGAAGTCCCCAGTGCCTCAAGAGCATGTCTACTGTTCTTGCTTTGCTTCCAAGCTACTCTGACCACCTCACAGAGGCTTGAGCTACAAGAAGAGAGCTCTGGATCCTTCCAGAACTTCTCTTGTGCAGCTGGAAGCCCCTTGGCTGCTTCCGGACAATGGTGCCTGCTGGTAGAGACTGAGAGTCTGACTGAGAGTCTACCTACAGCCCAGAGCCTTCCTGCCCCCTTGTCTTGGCCACTGTCTTTGCTTCTGTGCCCAACAGCAGCTCTCTCTCAGGCTACCTTCTTTAAAAAGCTGCAGAAGCCACTGCTTAGAAGAGTAAACTACGACAGGCAGACGGTAGGTTACACAGTCAAGCTCTACATGCCTTAGGGAACGGTTCTTGTCCCAGTCCCCCTGCCTGAATCCTTTTCTCTAGACTCTCAGGTCCAGGTTCCCTGCATGGCAGAGTCCCTCAGCCTGAGGAGCCTCAGGTGCCATCTCTTCTGGTCATTTATTCAAAAAGTGTGCTGGGACTGTGGAAAACAGTTGGCAGTTCCTCAAAAAGTTCAACACAGAATTACCGTATGATCCAGCTATTCCATTTCTAGGTATATACCCCCAAAGAACTGAAATCCGGGGCTCAAACAGACACTCGTACACTAATCTTCATAGCTGCGTTATTCACAATGGCCGAAAGGTAGAAACAACCCAAATGTCCACCGACAGATGAATGGATAAACAAAATGGGTTACATACATATAATGGAATATACTATTCAGACATAAAAAGGAATGAAATTTTGACATATACCACAACACAGATGAACCCTGAAAATATGCCGCTAAATGAAATAAGCCAGACACAAAAGGACAAATACTATATGATCCCACTTACATGAATCAAACAGCCGAATGCATAGAGACCGAGAGTAGAATGATGATTACCAGGGGTTGGGGGCCGGAGAGAATGGGGCGTTACTGCTTAACAAGTACAGAGCCTCTGTTTGGGACGATGAAGAAGGTCTGGAGAGGGGCAGCAGCAGCAGGCTCACGACACTGTGAACGTTCTACATGCGACTGAATTGCAAACACACTTAGAAGTGGTTAAAATGCTAAACTTTGGGATTTCCCTGGCAGCCCAGTGGTTAAGACTCCGAGCTTCCACCACAGGGGGCGAGGGTCGGGGAGCTAAGATCCCACAGGCTGCGTGGTGCGGCCAAAAATAAATAAATGTTTTTTAATGCTAAACTTTACGTTATGTATATTTTCCAACAACAGTGGCAGAGTGTGCTGGGATGGAGCAGGCCTCAGGAGGACGGGGCAGGGAAGAGCAACCCTGAAGAACAACAGCTCAAAGGCAGCAGAGGGAAAACTGCGAACAGTGCGCATTGAAAGGGCAGGTGGAGCAGAGGTGGGCAAGCTGGGCAAGCTGGGCAAGCGGGAGGGAAGCCAGGGAAGACGGCCAACACCAAGCCCGGGAGCTCAAAGCTTCAAGGAGGGAGCTGTCCAGAGCCTCTAGCGGCTCCGAGGATGCTGAAGACTGCAGAGAGCACAGAGACACAAAAGTGTCCACAGCACTTGACAGCAAGTTGCACCTTCTCAGTAAAAAAGAACTGTGAGCTAAAACAGTGAGAGGTTTTTCAGCATCAAACTGCAAAGACTAAAAAAACAAAAACAAAAACAAAAACCACTTGCCTGCTGAAAAAGTTCTGGAGATGGATGGCAGTGATGATTGTACAACAATGTGAAAGCACTTAATGCCAGTGAAGTGCACACTTAAAAATGGTCAGGGACTTCCCTGGTGGTCCAGTGGTTAAGCCTTCACCTTCCAATGCGAGGGCGTGCAGGTTCAATCCCTGGTCGGGGAGCTAAGATCCCACATGCCTCACGGCCAAAAAACCAAAATAAAAAAAATAAAATTTAAAAAAAGGTGGTACATCATATATTGTGTACATTTTACCACAATAAAAAAAAAACATTAAAAAAAAAATCCAGCCTGCTAGAGTGGAACGCATCTGTCTCTTTTACACTACTAATGGGGTATGACCAGGAGAGCTCTCTGGGAGGCAATTTATTGAATCAGTAATAAATTGATTAAAACTGCATTCTCCTGGGACTTCCCTGGCGGTCCAGTGATTAAGACTCCGCGCTTCCACTGCAGGCAGCATGGGTTCAATCCCTGGTGGGAGAACTAAGATCCCACATGCTGCATGAGGCCAAAAAAAAATGCGTTCTCCTGAAGCCAACGACTCCACTTTTTTTTTTTTAACTTCTTTATTGGAGTATAATTGCTTTACAATGGTGTGTTAGTTTCTGCTGTATAACAAAGTGAATCAGCTATACATATACATACATCCCCATATCCCCTCCCTCTTGCGTGTCCCTCCCACCCTCCCTATCCCACCTCTCTAGGTGGACACAAAGCACCGAGCTGATCTCCCTGTGCTATGCGGCTGCTTCCCACTAGCTATCTATTTTACATTTGGTAGTGTATGTATGTCCATGCCACTCTCTCACTTCGTCCCAGCTTACCCTCCCCCCTCCCCGGGTCCTCAAGTCCATTCTCTACGTCTGCATCTTTATTCCTGTCCTGCCCCTAGGTTCTTCAGAACCATTTTTTTTAGGTTCCATATATGTGTGTTAGCATACGGTATTTGTTCTTCTCTTTCTGACTTACTTCACTCTGTATGACAGACTCTAGGTCCATCCACCTCCCTACAAATAACTCAATTTCGAACAACTCCACTTCTAGGAACCTATTCAAGGGCAATAAATGAGGACGTGCAAAGGTATGAGGGCAAAAGGACAGTCACTGAAGAGCTGTTTATTACACACACCTCCCCCGACACACACACAATCCTTGTAAATAACCTAAATGCTCCAAAGTGAGGGATTGTTTAAATCAAGTGTAATATACCCATGCAAGACATACCCCTCAGCCTTTAAAACTTGCAGTGCTTACTAACATGGAAAGATGTTCTTTTTTCCTTTACCCATCATGATTTATTCTTTACTTCATTAAATTATCATTCAATGATTTACATCCAGAAGTTACTGAATAAGGAGGCCAACAGGGGTTGCTGAGTACAGTCTGTGTCCCCTTTCCTTCTGAACAGAACAGCTAGGACTTGAAGGGCTTCAGTGTCCCTCAAAATCTCTTCTTCAAAGAAAACAAAACAAACAAACAAACAAGAACTCATAGGTTCCAGAGTTCCAACAAAAGCTCGCCAACACTAGGACTATAGATGTTACTAAGGACATATAATATTAAAATGAAAAGAGCTTACAAAAAAGCATCCTACTAAGATCTCATTCTTATAAATATGCATACTAATAAACATATATATTAACTTAGCAAATATCTACTCCACAGCTCCATAGGAGAGCTGTGCTGACCATTGGGAATTCCCCAGAACAAGACCACCACGGCCTCTGCCTCAGAATCCAGGGAGCTCTGGAGCTACCTGTGTGTGCATGAGGAAGACCAGGGAACGGTGACGACAGAGCTGGGGTTTTCTCTGGCAAAGGGAGAAATGAGGGTTATTGAATGCACGTGAGGTGAAGACAGTGAGCCTTGCTACAACCTGAAATTATGTCTGGGCAAGAGAGAGGCCGGTGTCGCTCGCTTCCCAACTGAGAGGTCAAGTGTAGAACCACCTGGACCAAATAAGACAGGTGTGAGAGGACCCCAAACACCACGGTTGACAGAGGGAGAGGGGTAGGTGCTCTGAAGAAATGTATACAGGGACTTCCCGGGCGGTCCAGTGGTTAAGACTCCATGCTTCCACCACGGGTTCAGTCCCTGGTCAGGACACTGAGATCCCCCATGCCGCGCAGCCAAAAAAAAAAAAAAGAAAAGAAAAGAAAAAAAAGCACGGTGCCAAGAGTTAACATTATATTGTATACTTACCATTTTGCAAAGATCTTCTGTTAAGTGTTCTTATGTCACACACACATATAATAAGCAAGAAGGGCAGGAGGAAGCTTTTGGAGGGAATGGATTTGTTTATGGCATAGACTGTGGTGATAGTTTCGCAGGTGTGTTCTTATCTCCAAACTCATTAAGTTGTGTACATCAAATATGTACAGCTTTTTGTATGCCATTTATACCTCAGTAAACTGTTCTTTCTTTAAAAGTTTAGCTAGCAAGGGAACAGAAATGACAGAAGCTGGAGAGGGACTTGGCCCCAACAGAACTGAGACCCCAGGTGCCCTCTGAGTGTGCAGGAGCTGGGCTGGACATCTCCAAGCCACGGACTGCCCTAGAAAGAGCCAGAACCCTCGTTTTCAGTGGTTGTTTGGGCTTGTTTCTAACTCACAGTTAATCCACTGGTTTCCAACCTACTGACCAAGAAGTGGCCATTCATTATTCGTATCTTCCCTGTGGACCCCACTGATTGAAAGATTTTGACCTTCCAGGCAGTATTTATGAAAGAATAATTTGTTTTCTCACTTCTTTATGACTGAAGTCATGTATAACTCCCAAATAGCTTTCTAATCAGCAGGATTTCACCAAGGTGGCCTCAAGAACTGATAGGATTCCAGCCAAAAAGGAAGGTACGTTAGTTACCTGCCCAAGCAGCCTAAAGCAGAACAACTGCCCTTTGTCTTGGGGAAATAATAAAATAGCCTGGACACTGGTTCCTACCCTCCCAGGCCCCTGGGTGGGAACTGCTGGACAGCCATTTCCTTTGCACCCAAGGACACTGCACATGACGCCAAAGACACACGGGAAGGCGCAAGCAGAGAGGACCTGCCCCCGTGGGGACAGCAACAAGTCCCAGCACCACGTAAGGCAGAAGTGACATGTTTAGCGGTTAACATGATGAGGCTGAAACACTGTATGTCTTAAGAGAAGGAAGCCTAGTAAATAAAAATAAATCCCTTGTTCTAGAGCCACCGTGAGTTTACTCTGACATGCAGAAACAATGCACCTCTCTCCAGCCTTTTATTTGCTGCAGTCCCATGCACACAGTTGGTCCAAAATATTTGCTGAACTAAATGATTTGTCTTCGATGTAATGTGGAAATTATATCGGATGTGCCCAACGAAGCAAAAATTCCTTTCTATTATTACCCACAATGTCAAGGGCAAATGTGTAAACAGCTCATCTGGCCCAAGAGTTCAGGTGTGAGGGCCCCAAAGCAGGCCTCCTTCAGTTCCGGAGAGCGTCCCTGGGACAGCTGGCGAGGCCAGAGCTCTACAGGACTGGACCCTACACTCCATGGAGCGGCTCAGAGTCAAGAGTTGTGGAGAACACCCGGGCAGTGGATTCCCAAGGACACCCGGGGCCAAGAGCAGGCAGGGCTACTGGAGCCCTGCATCCTCCAAGCATCCAGGCCCAGACCTCTATCTACACTCCTAAAAGCCCTTCAAAAATCTAACACTTGGCCCTAGGGACAGAGAGATGAATGAGACGCTGTCCCAGACAGCACATACTGGCAGTGACACCGAGTGAGTACTGGGTGAAGAAATCCAGCACCTAAGGGTGCAGACCTGAGGGCTCAGGTACAGCAGTCAGAGGTCTTTGCCAGGGATCCTCGATCTGGTTGGGACAGTGCCCAAAAGCCATGGGACAGGGCATCACAGGGCTCAGATTCCCCTCCCACTGGGGGCTCATTTCCAGGTTCTACTTGAATATCAGGCCCCACCTTAGCAGGGGTGCTGGGTGATCCACAGGGGCTTACTTGCTTGTTCCCAAGTTCTTCTCCATGGAGCTTTTCCAGACGCTCACTTCCACAGCTTCAAGAACCATCTCCTCGTGATGATGCCGAGATGGCTGCCTACAGCCCAGGTGTCTCTCCTGAACGTGGCGCCCACACCTCACCTCCCTGCAGCCCTATTTCAGGCGCTCCCACCTTCGGCTCTGTCAGCACGGCAGAATCCTGAGGAGTCTCATGCCAGCACACAGCAGGAACATCTCTGGCCTCTGTCCGCTCCCCTGCAGCTCAGGCCCTTAACCTTCTTCCTAGCAGCGTCCTCAAATGGGCCACAGGTGTGCTGAGCCAGGAGTCTGCACGGCACAGAACTCGGAGGGCATCCATCCATGGCGGTGTGGCTCATAAAAGCTCTGCACACTGACTCTGTCAACTGCCTGGCAGAAAGCAGGCGTCTGGAAGGTGTCTTGAGAAAGAAGTGGCTTTTTTCTCATTTGTACAAAGATGTCATGGCGTTGGGAGGAAGGAGCTTGTTGACAAGGGGATCTCCTCAACCCTCGGGTGCACAGCAGAGCCGGGGACGACTGGAGTGCCCGGGCTGGTCACTTCTGACCATGAGCAGTCTCGTCCGTTTACCCATGAGCTGTACAAATATTTTCCGTGTGTCCATGATGTTAAGAAGATTGGGCAACTCTGGCCTCGCTTACAACCACAGCCTCTCTCTGTTCCTGGATCCTTTCTGTCGGCATCTAAACAAGCTCAGGTTTCTCCCGTTTGCACCACCTGTAAGGCCGCGTGCCTGCCCCACCCAACACCCCCTTCTGCCCACAGGCCACTGCTCCGGGAAGCAGCACCAGGCTGTTCACCAGGAAAGGATCCAGGAGGACCAAGGCCCAGTAATGGGGACAGTCTAGGTGGGCCACGAAACCACCTCCGTCCAGAATCCCGCCATCACTCTTCCACCTGGGGCGCCTCAGGTGCATGATTACACATGACTAGTCTCACAATTCAGTTCTTCAACTCTCCCCACTAAGAGGTTTCATGGGTCAAACTGACCTCAGACTCCAGCATTAGTTACAACAACAACAAAAAAAAGTCAAAGAGTCAACCAGGAATTAAATGGAATGTCCAGGAAGAGTTCAGTTAATACATTACCACAGTAAAGCACTATATCACCATTTAAAAAGAGAACATTATTATGACTATATAAATATTGTTCCCTGCAGAGCCAAGAAATGTGCCAGGAATTCTAGTTCCTTCTGTACAGTTCCAATGTCAAGAGCCAAGTGCTCCTCCAAGGGAAAAGTTCCCAGCATCCAGGTCAAAGAGAAGCTTCTCCTCTCCAGCTCTCTCCCCGCTGTTCAAAGCAGGTGGTGGTGGTATCTTAGTGCGTTTCACATTTGGATCACAACAGGCTTGCGGTCATTTTTCTTTTTGGTGGCATTTTTCTATTGCCTTCTTTTTCCTATTGAGAAAAGAAACACAGCCCATCTTCCTATAACCCTTGTGGTCTTCCAGCTTCTTGTTCATTCTGAACATTTCCTGGAATCCATTCCAGTCTCTGTCCTGGAGATATTATTCTTGGAGCTGACGACTTCCAGTTCTAATTTGGACTGGGTGCTTCTGAGGCCCACTCACAGCCGTCTGTCTGGAAGTTCTTTTCTTCAGGCTCCCAGAAGCTACCAATTCTCTTTCTGCCCCCAACTGCCTCCTTCATAGGCTTCACCCTTGTTTGGCTGGTGTAGACCCTCAGAATGAGTGGGAGGTAAACGTTTAAGTCCTTGCAGACCTGTAACTGCCTCCACTCTTCCCCCCTGACACTGGATGAATTGGGCTAGGTGTATTTGCTTCCCAGGGCTACAAATGACCACCAACTGGGTGGCTTAAAACAACAGGATTATTCTCTCACAGTGTGGAAGCCAGAAGTCCGAAATCAGTTTCACTGGGCTAAAACCAAGGTGTCAGGAAGGTCAAGCTCCCTCCAAAGGCTTGAGGGGAGAATCCGACTCCTGGCCTTTGCTAGCTTCTAGGGTTGCATTCCTTGACCTCTCCCTCCATCTTCAAATCTCTCTCTGCTGAGGTCTTCATGTCCCCATCTCTCTTCTGTATCTGTGTATAGTAAAATCTCCTTAGGTCTCTCCCTCATAAGGACACGTGTGATTGCATCAGGGCCCACCAGGATAATCCGCCATAATCTCCTCATCTCAAGATCCTCCCCTTAATCACATCCACAGACCCTTTTTTACCTTATAAGGTAACACGTACAGGTTCCAGAGATTAGGGCCTGATATTTATAGGGGACATTTTTCAGTCTACTCTGCAGGATATAAAAATTTTTTCCAATGGTTACAAAATTATTTTCCCTCAGTGTCTTGAAGGCCTGGCTTTACTATTGATTGTCTTTCATCCATGTTACCTGATTAGACGTTTATTTTGCTGCCTCTTCCTCTCTCTGATTCCTCAGCGTGAGAGCACTCCTCGTTCCCTCCCCAGCTAATCTAACTGAGTAGGTACCATGGCTTCAAACACCATCCATTGACCCCAGATCCACGCCGGACGAAGGAAGGCTTTGTTCTAGAAGGCCAGCACCCACACCCCCAGCCTTGCCTCTGCCAACGAAGTTCACCTGTCCTCATTTTCCCCTGAGACCTTCCATTAAAGTCCCAGCTTTCAGCATCACGTCTCATTTCTGCCCTGGGATGGACCTGCAGGCTTAGTTGAGAGGCTCTCTGGGGTTCTTGGGCAGGGCAGACTGGCCCGCTCCACTCGGGCCCACTGGGCTCTGGGGCTTCTCTGCTACATGTCTGATGTGGCCATACCTCCACCTGCTTTCTATCGTCCAGAAATTTGTTGCAATCTCTCAGCTGCTGCTAATCCCCTCCCATTCACTTTGCTGTCATAGGATTATATTTTTAATAATCTCTTTATTATCATTTTAATGGGTTCTGGGGAGGAAGGGTAGACAGAGGCACATGCGCTGAATCCTTCCTCTTGGACTCTAAGTTAATCTCATTACCTTTTCAGTTATAACTTGCATATGCCGCAAAGATAACAGACGTTCTATTCTAAGCCCCTTGTCCATGGGCTCCCATTGGTGGGAAGTGGGAGTGGGGACGGCAGGTTTCGGGTTCACATCCCAGCTTGTCACCTCCCACCCACCTCCGACGCACACAGACCCTCCTTGTCTGAGCACTGCCCCTCCTGACACAGATCTGCCAGTGCGAGTTATGAGACTGGCAGACTGCATGCAGGTTTCCTCTTTCCAGGATTTTTTTTTAAAAAGCAGATTACTTCTGTGGCCTTCCCTATAAGGCCGGAATACAGGCACTGGGACATGAAATGAAGAGAAGGGACAGTGTTAAATGGGGAACATCTTTTGCAGGTTCCATTAGCCCAAGAGAACCTTTTCACTCAAAAGCGAAGCCTGCATGACACATCCCTGCCTCACCAAGGCTCAAGTTTAAAAATAAACACGGGCATTTGAAGGAGCACAAAAATAATTCGTGCCCGAGGCTCCGCAGAACCGCATGGCACCAGGTGTATGCTGACCCCGCAGGAGCTGAGACAGGCCACGTTCAATAGAAAGTCAGCCCTTGTGGACCTCAAACGAGCGATACACGAGTAAAGGGAGCCTTTTTGTGCTGGATTCCCTTGTACTACAGAGCGTCAACTGCACCCCATTCAGATCAACCACGGGCGTCTGCTCTGTCTAGCTATTCATACAAGGGCTGTGAAGGCAGCCCCCCAGCCCCGGAGCCCAAATCCAAGACCTCACCCAGCCTTTGTCTCCTCTTCCCTATCAACCCCTGCACCAATGTACAGGATTAACAAAACAGAAGTTCCTCTCACCCATACCTGTGCCTTCAGAGGAGCTGTGCCTTCCCCCTGGAATGCCCCCTTGTTCACGGCCACCCCCCAGTTAGCCCACCCCCACTGGTCAGGATCCTACCATCTTTCAAGACAAAGTGCAATTTGGTCACCTCTTCCATCAGGGGCACCTGGGTCCACCACCAGACTGGATTCTCTCTCTGGAGCCCAGCTTTCTGTGTCTCCTCTGTGGCCCTCATATTATTCTGACTTGTCTTTGGGTAGCTATGGGTGTGCTGTACCCCCCAAATTGGACTGTAAGCCCCCTTGGGCAGGAATCAGGTCTTCATTTCCAGAGCCCCTGCAGCACCTTGATAGAGGAAGTGTTTGAAGTTGTGGCCAGAGCTTTGAGTGAACCCAAGTCACAGAGGGCCCAGAGGGACTAGTCGCTGGCTGGTGTGACCCCTGTGAAATTCCACGGGGCAAACAAGCAGACCTTTGTTTGGAAGCAGTGGGAACCCCTCTCTACAGCAGAACTGCTAGGTAATGTTTTCCTTCCAGGCACACATACACACAAGCACACATACACACGTGCATGCACACAGACACACACAGAGGCATGCAGAGATATATTGACCCTCTCAGCTCCAGGCCGCAACAGGACAGCTGGAGGCCCAGCTTACGGCTTCCACCAGCAACTCCTCCCTTTACCCCAGGTGCTGCACAAATGACCTTTCCCAATGCACTCTGCCTGGCCTGAAAGCACAGCTCTACCGGGGTGAGCTTAAGGGCCAGGACTACATTTTATGTGCCATGTCACAGCCAGAGCCTGGCACCCAGAAGACATGTCTTAACAAAGTGGTGAGAGAATTCCCTGGCAGTCCAGGGGTTAATATTCGGCACTCCCACTGCCGTGGCCCAGGGTCCATCCTGGTCGGGGAACTAAGATCCTGCAGGCCGCATGGCGCAGCCCAAAAACAAAACAAAACAAAAAAAACAAGGGGGTGAGACAGAAGGGTGCAGAGAGAGAACAAAAGGGTCCGAGCAAACAGGCAGTCAAGTTCCATTTATACTTCGTTAGGTTTGGAAGGAAATGTACACAGCATTGGTAGGTCTTCAGTAGACAGAAATAAGTGACTATTAGAAGAATGACATGTTTTCCTATCCCACTGTGCTCTGGTTATGATGAATCAGATGGGGGCTATTTATCATACTGGATCTTCTACAGGTTTTTCTCCCTTTTGGAAAAGGTCTGACACTCGACTTTTAGCAGACCCAGGCAGCTAGCAGGTGTCCAGACAGTTGGGGCCTACGTGTGCCCAGAACAGCCCGTGCTCCTTCCCATATACCAAGGACACACTGCCCGTCCCCTCCAAAGGCCCAGATGGCCTGTGTGTAGACTTCTCCCCACTTCCTTTTTATCTCCTCCAAGCGCTCTGCATCAAGCTTCCATCCTCAGATTCACGGGTTTCCACGCACACTCACATTTGCAGCGCAATTCGTGTGCCTCTCCTAAGGCATCTGGTCTTTAAATAGGAAATGCCTTTCCACGTCCTAGAGCAATGCTGAGACCCACTCACCAGATCTCGGCAGTACCTCGGAAAAGGTATTTCCTAGAGGTCCTGGCATGTATTGATCACCTGTTGGTGTCTGGCATCGTGCTGGGCACTGACATACATAGCTCACCTCATTTTCCCAACAACCTTGAGAATCAGTGCCTGTGTCTTCATTTTACAGAGGAAAACAGGGGGAAAAGATTAAGTAATGCACCCAAGGGCACACAAAGTTGTCAGGCGGGAGTCACCTGGGTCACCTAAACCCAACACACCCCTCAGGCTCCCTTCCCACTTGTGCCATGAGGCCCCACACCTGTGTTCCCTGACCCTCCTCCCCAGGCTGCCTCCCCTGCCACCATGTTCAGGCAGAAGCCCTCCTGAGGACCTCAGCGGATCTCTGGGCAAACAGGTTCATCCTTATCCATCTCTTACCAAGGCTGTCATCCCAGGCCTTAAGGAATGATCCAGAAATCCAAATCCTGCTCACCAGCAGCAACCCCACAGTCCTTCCCAAAGTCTCCACAGTCAGGAGAAAACCCAGAAAATACCTCCTGAGTCCCCCAAACCTTCAGGTTCCTGGCCAAAGGCTCACAACTCCTAAAGGTGCCCCTGGGGCCTGTCTGGACCATGTTGATGAACCACCCACCAGGCAGTAAGATGGAGCAGCAGGCAGCAGCGGGCCCACCTGGTGCTTCAACAGCTGGCCTCCCGGGTGGCCACAGAGAATGTCCATCTGGCCCACCTGGGTCTCTATGCAGCCACCAGTCACCCAAACAGGTCTCTTCCCACTGCAGCACTAAACAACTAACTCAGGAAACCCCCTTGTCTCTCCAGCTCCTGTCCACACTCACCCCTGATCTGTGAGCCAGGCCTCCTCCTGACCATTCCAGAGTTCGTGCTCCCTACTGACCTTTCTGGACCACATCTACCCACCCACCACCCTCTCAAACAGCACTTCCTCTGGAAAGCTAAGATTCTGCACTCGATTTCTTTTTTTTTTTTTAAAGGTTTTTTTTTTTTTATGTGGACCGTTTTTAAAGTCCTTATTGAATTTGTTACAACACTTTTTCTTTTTTTTTTTATGTTTTGGTTTTTTGGCCACGCGGCATGTGGGATCTTAGCTCCCCAACCAGGGATGGAACCCACATTCTCAGCGCTGCAAGGCGAAGTCTTAACCACTCCAGGGAAGTCCCGACACCCAATTTCAATGTGTGGGTTTCCCCCCACACCACCAAGCAACTGTCTGAGACACCAGCTGGGTGTCCTACAATCCAACTCAATTCTGACACCATCCACCCGCAGAGAGGGTCAGATCCCACAGGTTACAGGTTCAGTCCCACAAGACCCCCTCCCGCCCCCACTTCGTATGTCAATCACAAGTCCAGTTACCACCTGCACTTCTCACCAGCTGGCGACAGATTCAAGGTCTCAACAGTTTGATTCATTTGCTAGAGCAGTTCACAGAATTCAGAGAAACATTTTACTCACTAGATCACTGGTTTATTATGAAAGGATATAACTCAGGAACAGCCAGATGGAAGAGACACATAGAGCAAGGTATAGAAAAAGGACTCAGAACGTCCCTGCGCTCTCTGAGCGCCACTCGCCCCAAATGCCCACGTGTTCACGAACCTGGAAGCTCCCTGAACCCTCCCCTTTCGGGTTTTTATGGAGGTTTCGTTACAGAGGCGTGACTGATGACATCACTGGCGATCGATTCAACCTCCAGTCCCTCTCCCCTCCCCAGAGGTGGGGGAGCGTGGCTGAAAGTTCCAACCCTCTAATCATGTGGTTGGGTCCCCCATCCTCAGGTGCTTTCCCAGTCACCTCATTAACATAACAAGACACCTGTAAGGCTCTCTTCACAGGAAATTCCAAGGGTTTGAGGAGCTCTGTGCCAGGAACAAGACGAAGATCAAATACATATTTATTATAAATTATCACAGAAGCCTTCCCCAGCCTCTCCCTTCCAGGCCAGACACCCCTACCATCTGCCCTCGCGACACCCTGTACCTCTCCTGCAGAGCACAGCTGGATGACCAGGCTCCTCTCTACCTCTTCTTTCCTCCCTCAAAGTCCCAGGTCTTCAATCTCTTGTCATCAGACTCTGTCATCCTCTACCCCTCACTGCTGCTGTCAACCACCAACCCCGTGTCAGTCCCCCTCGTTTCTGGATGATATCAGGATCACAGGCCCTCTCTCTCCCGATTCTCAGTCATTTCGACCCACACATACATGATCCTTCCAACTGGCCTCCTAACTGCTTGAACCCCCCTCAGCCTCTCCAACTCCCTGTCAAAACCTGTCATTTATCAATAACTCCAAACCCGTCTATAATCTTCATTCCATGCGTCCCACCCTCTGCAACTGGCACCCACTCACCCACCGTGCCCGGTTCCTACTCCCAGTCACCTTTACCTGCTCTATTGCTCATGGCATTTGTCACCTCCAATATGCCATAAAATTTACTTCTTTGTTACAGTTTGGTTTATCGTGTGTCTCGTTCAAATGTAAGTGTCACAAAGGCAGGGATTCTTATCTGGTTCACCACGTGCAGCACCTGGTATACGAGATACTCAACAAACACTTGTTGAATGAATGACTTTTACTTTTGTAATTATTCAATCTCCATCTCCCCTGCTATACGGTAAGCTCTACAAGGACAGAGGTCAAATCCATCTAGGTCACCCCTGGAAGTACTCAGTAAATACTACGTAACTGAGGGAACGGAGGAGCAAAGTTCATACTCAAGAACTGCATTGCTGGGCTAAACCCGCTGCTCGCAAGGGTAACTTCCACCCAGACTGCTTGGATGCAGCTCTGTTCCCACTGGCTGCCACCTGCATACAGGTGACCTAGATAAAGCTGTTGATTCTGATAAACCCAAGCATGAAGCATCAGAAGCCCATAGGCACGGAGATCTGAGCATAAACAGTGCTTCCTGCTGCTGCCATGCAAACATTTGATCCCATGGATGTGGGGGAAATTCGTTTTACCTGTTACCAAGAAGAGTTTCAGAGGCTACCTGAAAAAGTTCATTCTAAAAACGGATTACCTAGAAGACGCTCAACCATGAACTTCCTCCCAGCAAAAGACACTTAACGAGATCCTATCTAGGTTTCAGATCATAATTTCAGTCTGTGACTTCCCCTTCAAGCTGCACTCATGACTCACTAGGTTAGTTTAGCCATTCGTGGGTAAGGGATTTGCTCTAGGAAGAAAACATACAAAGAAACCAAACGATTTTTGTAAGATGCACAAACAGAACCAAATGTCACTACTTCAGACTTAGTCTGACCTCTCACCTAGGATGGAGGAGCTTGAAAAGCACTCCCATTTGTGGAGATAAAGTGCTGACAGGGAAACCAGTCCTGAAAATCACATCCCTCAAGCACCTTCCAGCTCCGGTTCCTGACAGGCAGCTCCTTCTATTACAGCCAGGAGAGGCCCAGCTACAGCAAAGCTGCCAGGACACTTGGGGGGAAAAAAAGTTCTCGTGCATCTTTCAGACAAACAATGCAGGCAATCAGCTAAAGCTTGAACCCCTGGCAAGTGTGGGCGAGATCCTGATTCACAGCCAGAAAGCAGGTGAGAGCAATGTGGGCTTTGGCGAGCTTACCACCCTGCTCTGCGTCAAGATTAATGTCGATATAACTCATCCGACATAGACCCAGCCTAACAGGTTTACTTACTGGGGACTCAGATGCCTACTACGTGATCTGAACATTGTCTTAATAGATGTGATTGCAACATACAACTCAAGAAGACCGAAGAATTAAGTCATTCTGAGAACCTCGACTGAAATCTGAGAAAAAGGACCAGGGAGAAACTGGAAGAGAGAAGGATGAGAAAAGGAATGGGTTCGGTAGATTCAGGGCAAAATCTGTAGAAAACTCAGCTGCATTCCGGTGGTGATGACTTCCCCACGAGAATACACCTCTTGCAAAGGATCTCCTTCATCCCTCTCCAGAGGAGGAGAAGAGGAAACACAAGAAGAAGCGCCTGGTGCAGAGCCCCAATTCCTATTTCATGGATGTGAAATGCCCAGGACGCTATAAAATCACCACCGTCTTTAGCCGTGCACAGTTTTGTGCGTTGGCTGCTCTACTGTCCTCTGCCAGCCTACAGGAGGAAAAGCAAGGCTTACAGGAGGATGCTCCTTCAGACAGAGGCAGCACTAAAAGCACCCTGAATCAAGATGAATGGGAAACCACCCCAATAAACACATTTTGGATTAAAAAAAAAAAAGGAAGGAAAGAAAAAGAAAACTCAGCTGCATGAACAGCCATGGGTTCACATCAGACTAAATACCTGTTTATTACCCCTGCCCTTTGGAAGGTGTGCTCACAGAGCTTCCTTAAACACATCTCTTTTCTTTTAAACCTCAAGTGGTACTTTTGAAACAAAGATTGTTTTTGTCATGGAACTGTAAAAGTCTCAGAGTAATACAACGTATATAACCACCAGCCCACTCAGAGTCCTGGCTGTGTGACGTTAAACAAGTAACGTAACCTCTCTGAGCTCATTTCCTTATCCATAAAACATGAAGCTTAAATGAAATAACGCCTATAGATAATCAACAAATATTACTTCCCTTCCTCCTGGCAGAACTCAATCTTCTACAGAATCCAAGTAAGACACCACAATGACCGTCTGGCATGACCTACGTCTGTCCAGCAGACCATTCTGTGGCCTCACAGATAAAGAACCTGTGTAATTACAGAACAGGAAGAAAGCTGGGAAATAATCGGCCAGTTCTGAGATGCCACCATGGCTCCTGAGGGGAGGGTCATCCGCCAGAAGATAAAGTAGCCTTCTCTCCCCTGCAGAGTCTCCAGAAATCTCCACCAAGTACATATAGAAACCAGTGCCAACACTACAGTGGTTGGGAGGATGCAGATGTGGCCCGAGGACACGGTCATCTCACGTGTGCAGTCACGTGGCAGTGAAGGGACAAATAAGACCAACTAAGAATTCACGGGGCTGATACAAACAGCTGATGGATGCAGCCTCTCAGGGGAAAACTTGCATTATATCACATGACACCTTCATCCGCTTTCGTGACATTTCCAGGGCTGTGCCAATTTCGCCGGGTGCTTGCAAGGCAGCTGTTTGAAGCTGCATCCCTTTCTCTATGAGGAGAACCTCCTTGGGCACCCAACCAAGCTCTCCCCCTGAGAGGCTCCCAGAGGTACAGTATGACCAGGCCTGGGCCACACAGCCATGCTTGGTGTACTCTACTTAATTATGTAAGGAATGAGGCATTGTTTCCTTTGTGGGCAAAGCTTTCAGAATATTTAAAATTCACGGGAGAAGCCAAGGAGTGGGGTTTTTTTAGCTCCCTCCCTTGAAGTAAGGGATATGGCTTTCAATCAGGTTGCGGGATTCCAATTCCAATTTTCCAGAATATTCCATCCTTGGTGAAACATGCCTGCTTTAAAAAAAAAAAAACAGGGATTCCCTGGTGGCGCAGTGATTGAGAGTCCGCCTGCTGATGCAGGGGATACGGGTTCGTGCCCCGGTCCGGGAAGATCCCACATGCCACAGAGCGGCTAGGCCCGTGAGCCATGGCCGCTGAGCCTGCGCGTCCGGAGCCTGTGCTCCGCAACGGAAGAGGCCACAACAGTGAGAGGCCCGCGTACAGCAAAAAAAAAAAAAAAAAAAAAAAAAAAACAGAGAAGAAAAAACAGGGAGGAAGCCCTGACAAAGGCCAAACTCGATTAATCATCAGTTTTGTCCCATGGGAGTCACTTTCAAATTTAGCAGATCAGATTCTGTTGGTGCCAAAGTCAGGTAGGAGCCCAACTATTGCTTGGGAACACGCTGGTTGCAGGGAGGTACAGGGCCCCCCTAAGACAGGAAGCACTGCTCAACCCCAGGTCCAACTCAGTGCTCGTCTCACCCAACTCCACATCCTGGAAGAGATGCCACAGGCCATCTAGGTGGGCACCTGAGGGCCCACAAAGGTGGGCTCACAGCCCCGGATAAGACATGGGGAGGGGCTAGGCACACCCCATGGCAATGCCCAAGGAACACGTCCCCACACCTCAGAGGGGTCACCTGAGGCCCCAGGATGGGTGGAGGGCCCACTCCCTAAAAGGACAGTTAATGCACTGTCTCCAAAAAGGCAGGCACGTTTCCAGGGGGCCTCTGCACCCCAGAGCCGCACACCTGAGCATGTGCAGAGGGTTCATCTCTCCCAGCGAAGCTCGGCCCACAACACGGTCTTCCCGAGGACAGGAAAACCTGGCAGTGCCCAGAGCTGTGTGCCCCTCAGAACAGGAAGGTCTGGACAAAGCTTCTGCAGCCATCACAGGCCACCTCCTTCTGTCCCTGCCCTGTGTATATACCCAACCTGTAACAGGTGCCCTCAGGCTCCCTCAGACACCCACCTGGCTGCCTGTGCCTCCCTCCCACTGGCCGGAGTTCCCCCAGACGTGTCCACAAGAGCAAATCCCCCTCCTCCAAATGGCAGTGCTCACCTACATGGAAACAGCTCTCTCCTCCCCCTACCTCTTGGCCCACATTCTCCCCTCTCTAAGCTGAACATGCCCAAATCCTTTAAACAAGTGGTTCTAATCTCTTTTTGAGTCAAGGACCCCTTAGAATATCTGATTAAAAAGCTATGGCAGGGCTTCCCTGGTGGCGCAGTGGTTGAGAGTCCACCTGCCGATGCAGGGGACACGGGTTCGTGCCCCGGTCCGGGAAGATCCCACATGCCGCGGAGCGGCTGGGCCCGTGAGCCATGGCCGCTGAGCCTGCACGTCCGGAGCCTGTGCTCCATAACAGGAGAGGCCGCAATAGTGAGAGGCCCGTGTACCAAAAAAAAAAAAAAAAACTATGGCAAAAACCCACAAAAAACTATGGCCATCCTCCCTAGAAAAGCACATGCACATACACAATGCTCATACAGTTTGTGGGGAGGGGTGTTCACAGACCCCTGAACTGCATACAGGGACTTCATTTTAAGAAAACTTCCTTCAAATCATCCTCAGGAAACATGTGTCCAGACCCCTCCTGCTCTGCTCTCCCTTCTAAATTGGATGAACTCTGACACCCAGAACCAAATACAACATTCTAGATGCAGAGTGAAGCAGACCCATCACCTCTATTATAGCTATTTTCATACTTCGACTGAGGTCTTCAAAGTTTTAGCCAGCCTTCGAGACAACCACACCACCTGGGCGGACTCACATGGAACTCACCATCAACTCAAAATCCCCAAGTCTTTCACATGCTCGGGAAGATCTGCCCCACTTCCCACCCCTTTACCTCGGGGAGAGCTAGGAGGCCACACCCTCTGAGTCACCCAGCATCATCCAGGCTCTCGGTCCTCCCTGCTCTGTTCATCCCCAAATCGGAGCCAGTCCTTCGCTCCTCCCTACACTCTCAAATCCTCTGTGGCCTCACTGAAGTCCTTGAAATCAGCGGGCACCAGCTGTCCAGCCAGAATATTCCCTTCACCTTCATGCCTTAACTGACACTAGGCTGGTCCCTGAGGATAGCACTCCGCACACCACGCACAGCCAGTCTGCTCCTCTCGCCTCCCACAAAAGCAGAACACAAGGGGAGACGGGCGACTGGTGTCCTTGTGGCCCCCCCCAGCACGTGGCTCTCTCTGAGCGCTTGAAGGCGAGGCCATTCCAGCCACCTGCCTCCCCTCCCCACCCTCACCAGCCTCCAGGTGTTTCCGGTCATTGATCCGGTCATTGATTAGGGGCTTCAGCTCCGAGCCCAGCTGCTTCTTCCAGCCACCTCCTGTCACCACACGGATAGCCCCCAGCACCCTGGACTCAGCCCCTTGACCTCCGCCAGTCCAATGCCTTCTTCCCCATGCCCTTCAGTGACTTCCCTTCCTTCCCTGAATGGCCCCTACCCTTCCCACGGGCTATCACTGTTCCCAACCCCGTGGGAATACCCTGCCACTCAGCCTGATGCGTCCTGCCATCCGCTTCCCATGCCCACATCCAAGCAACCGGGCAACATCACAAAATTGGGTGGACATGTTTCACTTTAAAGGCATGTTCTCGGACCTCAAACTGTCACTCTGCAATGGCCCACAAAGCCTGAGTTTCTCTGGGAGGCTTACCACCTGC
The DNA here is from genome assembly GCF_949774975.1 of Lagenorhynchus albirostris. Lineage (NCBI taxonomy): Eukaryota > Metazoa > Chordata > Mammalia > Artiodactyla > Delphinidae > Lagenorhynchus > Lagenorhynchus albirostris. Next base: position 162,488,560 of record NC_083095.1, on the reverse strand, counting down.
TCCCAATTTCACACCTTTTTCTTCTTCTCAAACTTCCCACACCCAGTCCTCCACCCTTTTTTTTCAATTAATTAATTAATTTGTTTATTTATTTTTGGCTGCGTTGGGTCTTCGTTGCTGCGCGTGGGCTTTCTCTAGTTGTGGCGAGCAGGGGCTACTCATTGCAGTGGCTTCTCTTGTTGCAGAGCACGGGCTCTAGGCGCGCAGGCTTCAGTAGTTGTGGCGTGGGCTCTAGAGTGCAGGCTCAGTAGCTGTGGCGCACGGGCTTAGTTGTTCCGCGGGAGGTGGGATCTTCCCAGACCAGGGCTCGAACCCACATCCCCTGCATTGGCAGGCGGATTCTTAGCCACTGCGCCACCAGGGAAGCCCCTCCACCCTTTCTGTGAGCTGATGACCTTGTCTCAAACATCATGGAGAAAACAGGAGGCTTGGACTGGAACTCATGCATCTTCCACCCCACCCAGACCTGCCTCTATCTGCTCCCACTGTGGCCTCCTTCCCTCCTTTCCAGGAGAGGGTGCCTCCCTCTCCCCACTCCAAGGGACAATTCTTCCCCTGATGCCCTGAGCCCCATGCCTGTCATCTTCTCAAGGCCTGGGCTCCTCTGTCACCTCGCTTATCTTGGGCAGCATTCCTGCATGCTGGAGTTCTCCTATCTTAAATACCTTCCCCCTTTACCCACAGCCTCTCATGTTGTCTCATTCCTCTGCTCCCTAAACAGTCAACTTCTTGAAAAAGTGGTCCACGCATCCCCTACGCAACCCCTGTTCCAGCCTCCCATTCAACTTTCAGCCCACCTGGTGTCCGGCCCCACCTCGTCGCTGACTGGTTTGAGGTCAGGGCCACCAGCGGCCACCATGGCACCCAGTCCCAGGCCACTTCTCAGCAGCGCTTGACACTGATGCCCAAGCCCTCCTCCTGGAGGCACGGCCCCAGTTCCTCCTCCCTCCCCGGGCGTTCCTCCTCTGTCTTCCTTGCTGGCTCCTCCTCTTCTACTGGCTCCTCGACAGTGGGTGTTCCTGAGCCCTCTCCCCCTCTGCCTACCCTCCCGATCCATCGTGACCTCACGCAATCTACCTCCAGTCTGACCTCCGCTGAGCCCAAGCTGCGTACAATCCACTGCCTTCTGCCCAGCTCCACTCACAACCTCTGGCTCAACATGATGCAGTTACTTGACCTTCTCACCCACTCCACACCTAACCTGCTCCTCCGGTAGGCCTCCCTACACCTACTGTTTGCTTAACCCCCAAACCAAATGGGTCCTCTTTATTTCCTCCCTCTCCCTTAACCTTAGCCCATATCCAATCCCTCTGAAAGTTCTCCAAACCATCTGTGGAATCTGCCCACTTCACTCCCTCCCCTCTGCAACCTGAGGCTCAGCCAGCATCCTCTTTGAACTGGAACCCAGGAACCCGATCACTTCTTCTTGCTCAGGGCTCATCCTCTTCATTCCATTCTCCACAGAGCACCAGAAAAGTCTTCTTAAAAATTAGGAAGGGCCGTGTCGCAGGTCTGTTAAAACCCTTCAGTCTTGGACTTCCCTGGCGGTAAGGTGGTTGTGATTCCGTGCTTCCAATACAGGGGGTGCAGATTCGATCCCTGATCAGGGAACTAAGATCCCACACACCACGCAGCACGGCCAAAAATAAATTTTTAAAAAAACCTTCAGTCTTATCCAATCTCACGGTATCTCAAATAAAAACCATAGTCCAGGGCTTCCCTGGTGGCGCAGTGGTTGAGAGTCCGCCTGCCGATGCAGGGGATGCGGGTTCGTGCCCCGGTCCGGGAAGATCCCACATGCCGCGGAGCGGCTGGGCCCGTGAGCCATGGCCGCTGAGCCTGCGCGTCGGGAGCCTGTGCTCCGCAACGGGAGAGGCCACAACAGTGAGAAGCCCGCGTACCGCAAAAACAAACAAACAAACAAACACCATAGTCCATGCCACAGCCTATGAGGTCCTGTCCACCTTCATTCCTTCCTACTTCTCTCCAACCTCAGACTGGGCACCCTCCCCTCACTGCTGCCAGCCAGCCCCACAGGTCTGATTTCAATTTCTCAAGCATTCTGGGCAGCTCCTTCCCACACTGGGTCTTTACACCTGCTCCTCCACCTAGAATGGTCTGCTCCTGTTCTTCACGTGATGTAGCAGCTTAAATGTCACCTCTTCAGAGGCAGCTCATAAACATACATTCTAAAGTCAGTCTCAGCCCTTGCTTCTCTCTCATGGCACTGAGCATGACTTGCAGTTACTTTATTTGTGGATGCTTTTAAGAGGTTTTGTTGTTGTTGTTGTTGGGGGGAGGCGAGGGCTGGGAGTGGGCAGAGACAGGCGGAATCTGTCTCCCTCACTAGAATGTAAATTCCATGGGAATAAGAGGAACCATGTCTGATTTAAATCATTAAATGTTAAAATGATAATATTTTGGATGTATTTGTTTAAAATACATTAAAATTTATTTCACCTGTTTCTTTCGCTTTTTTTTAAATGGACCATAGAACATGTAACATTACATATGTGGCCTTCATATTTCTATTGGACTGTGCTGGTCTGGTTCGCAAGGACTGGGGGGAAGCAGATTATGAGATTATGTTGATATAACATTGTAGTATAGGGACTTCCCTGGCGGTCCAGTAGTTAAGACTCTGTGCTTCCAATGCAGGGGGTGCAGGTGCGATTCCCTGGTCAGGGAACTAAGATCCCGCGTGCCACAAAACAAAACAAAACATGCCACAAACAAACAAAAAAACCCATTGTCTTATAATCAAATGTTTTATGTGATAAACAATATAGAGGGGCATGGGCCAAGTATTCAGGTACACAGAAGACGGGTAGGTCAGGCTAGGTTAGAGCAGGCTGGAAACGCCAAACTAAAGAAGACGAAGTCATGAATCATTGCTACTTAGCTGGGCGCCCTGTGAATTGACCCACAGTCTAGATATTCTTGTCTGCGTAAGACTCAGTGCTCCCATGCCCTCCCTTCCCCTTCTCATACTTAGAGAATCAGACTCATCAAAAGAAATGAGGTTTTGTTATGGTCTGGTTTTTCTTACCATCTCAGCTTTGGGCCACTGCAAGACTCAGAGTGAGGTCAAGGAGACAGCGCTGTGCAGAAGCCCTCAGTCCATCTTCCATGGGACACACCCTACATCAGATGGTGGGGGAGAGGGCACAGATAAGCCATCCCCACCCTGCCTCTGCCCTCAGGTGTCGAGCTGACCCTGCGGGTCACCACATTAATGTTCATTCCCTCCAAGAGATTATCTGCTCCCCTGGAGCAAGGAAATCCACTTCTCACAGAGGTTAATAAACTTACAGATCTCATTACTCAAAGAGGTCATGCTGGCAAGAACTTTAATGCATTTTTTAGAAAAGGTCTGGAAGAATTATTAACAACAGAACAGTGACTGGCTACCCAGAGAAGCGAAAGCAAAAGAGGGACTGATGGGGATGAAGCAGGCTCTCCCCTCCTCCTACGCAGCATCCCCGACAGCTGCGGAGAGCAAAGCACCTGGAATCCAACCAGGGTGGCCGTCTCTGACTGCCCATCATCTGGGTCTGGGACTGCTTGCCTCTGCTCCTGCCCCCAGGTCGCTTGGATGTTGGCAAGTAGTCTAGCTGTGGCAACTGGCACCTTTGCAAACTCACATTCCTGAATCTCCAACTAGTCCCTCAGGTTGCTCACAAATCTGTATTGGCCCCAGCTAACTCCCTGCCCCACCCCCAACAACCAGCTGTACCAAACCATTTCCTCTGTTCCCAAACTACCGCCTGGTTCTCAGATCAATTCCTTAGCTCACACTGAGAAGGAAAAGCCAGTTGGGACTTCCCTGGTGACACAGTGGTTAAGAATCCGCCTGCCAAGGCAGGGGACATGGGTTTGAGCCCTGGTCCGGGAAGATCCCACATGCCGCGGAGCAACTAAGCCCGTGCGCCACAGCTACTGAGCCCATGTGCCGCAACTACTGAGGCCCGCATGCTCTAGGGCCTGTGTGCTGCAACTACTGAGCCCACATGCCACAACTACTGAAGCCCGCGTGCCTAGAGCCCATGCTCCGCAACAAGAGAAGCCACCACAGTGAGAAGTCCGCACACCGCAACGAAGAGTAGCCCCTATTCGCCGCAACTAGAGAAAGCCCACGCGCAGCAACAAAGACCCAACACAGCCAAAAATAAATAAAATGAAAAAAACCAGTCGACCCAGCTCCCTCATTCCCCTTTCCACCACAGCCTCAAAATGCCTCCATACCTGTACCTTGCCTGGTCTCTAAGGATGACCCTCCCAGCCGAAAGCTCTTGTTCTAGTTCCCGCCTGCCTCCAACCTCACTGCCTCTCATCTTTCTCTAATGCCTTCAACCTCCTCCTTTCCCTTCCCCCTCAGACTTGCAACATGCTCAATTATGAAATAAAAACCAGCCTTCCTTCTACCCTGACTCATCCTCAAACTCACCTTCATCTCCAGCCAGACTTCTCTATTCCCCTACCACATGCTCACTCCTTAAATCACTGCAGATGGATTTATGCCTTCACACTAGGCTGAAGCTGCTCTTAAAATCCATCAGTGCCCTAACACTCCCACCCTCACAGTGTATTTAGCAGCATGCACCTTGGGTCCCCACCCAGCTTTCTGAGGTCTTCACTCCTGTTGAGTACACCTCCCTTTTCAGCCTCCTCTTCCCTGGCTTCCGCGACACCTCTCTCCTCCAGCCTTCCTCCAATGTCATCACCTCTAAGACTCACCCACTGGCTTCTTTTCCTTCTCTTCAACTGTCATCCTTTCCCAGAGTTCCATCTTCACCTTCTTGACCCACTCTCTCCTTGGCTGATCAAATCCATCTCAGAGGTGATGGCTCTCAAATCTGTACCTCTGATTCTATCCTAATTGCTGTACCTCTGATTCTATCCTAATTGCTAAGTGCATTGCTAAGTGCTAGGGCTGAATTTCTACTGACAGAGGCCACTCCATATGACACACCACAAGTGGAAATTTACCATAATCACCCCAGACTAAACCCTCATCAATTCCCTTCCCAAAACTGCACCTCCTCTTGTGTTCCCAATCTTGGTTAATGGTACCACCATCATACCGTACCACTCATACCGTACCACTCAGCCATACCGTCTAGAAATATCCGAATTGCTGGCAACTCTGCCTCTCCCTTTCTCTCATTCCAACAATCAAGAGCCGTGTGTCCACCTCCCACCTGACTCTCAGGGCGTCTCTGGCCTCCAGAAAGTGCATCTCAAGAACATGGATTCTGCTTCTCAAACAGGCTTGAACTTGGTTTCCAACTCTGCCACTTCCTGGCTAGGAGCTTGAACAGATTACTGATTTCTCAAGTCCAGTGTCTCCAACTATGAAAGTGAGGGTTGTTGTGAGAATTAAATGAGATATTATATAGACACACTCTGCATGGTAACTCCAACCCACTAAGTTCTCATTAAATAATAGTTTAATTTGTGTCCTAACTTAGCGACTCTATAGGAAAGACGTTCAAGCTTTCTACCTCTCACCTCCAGCAAGGTGTCTTACATATATTTTTCTATTTTATTGTATTATGTTCATTCCTAGAAGCCGCCTCAGATCTGGAACAGAACAGGGCAAGGTTACGTTACATAAGTCTGTGCCATATCTTCTTTCTGCTCTCAACATTTCTTGCCTGACTGTGGCTAGTTCCTATGAGGTCTCTTTCCTCTAATCTCTTAACTTTCTATGCAACCCTTCATTACCATCTCTGGAATAATTTTCCTAACGCAAGTAACATTCTTCTCTTCAAAACGGAAAGTGTTCCCTCATTATGTATAGACTGAAGTCCAATTCCATGGGATACAGCATGTTTCTGCCTCCTACCCCAAGTCACCTCTTCCTCTCTGAGCCCACTGCCTGCCACTGCCCTGGGGGTCAGGCCTCATTCTCTGGTACCAAGACTAACTGCTCCCCCCACCTCCAGCCTCACCCATGACTGGCTCCCTGCCACCCACAGGATGAAGTCCCAACCACTTGGCACAAAGGCCTTTCCTTCATGTCTATACCTTCCTGACCCCTTCTCCACACTCAGCATGTACTTCACATTCTTTCTCACCTCCCTGCCCACTACTAACAGCTAACACACATCACAATGTGTATTTCATTTAATCCTCACAACCACACTATGACGTTGGTACTATTATCATTCCCATTTCACAGATGAGGAAACTGAAGGTCAAAGAAGGTCAGTATCTTGCTCCAAGTCATACAGCCAGCGAATGGCCAAGCCAGGCCTGAGTACAAGGTTTCTGTTCTTGACCTCCATACTCCACTGCCTCCTATGGGAAGCTCTCTCCATCTAAATGCTTCGCCTTGTCCTGCCTTTCTGTCTGCCTGGGAAACTCCTACTCGTCCTTCAAGACTCAGTTCCAAGGTCATCTCCTTCAAGAAGCCTTCTCTAACTTCTTGCAGAGTTAAGCATTTCATCCTTGTTCATATTTCAATACAAGGGCTAATCTCACTGCCCTAATTAGCTGCCCACCATCCATCTGCCTCAGGAGGGCAGGGACCCTGTTCTAACAACCTCTGTCCTCCTGGAGCCTGGCCCAGAGAGGGTGCTCAAGAGCTAGGGGATGGTCATTGGTCAAAGAGTCAAGAAAGCTACAGGATTGGCTTCTCTGGTGGCACAGTGGTTAAGAATCCGCCTGCAAATGCAGGGGACACAGGGTCGAGCCCTGGTCGGGGAGATCCCACACGCCGCAGAGCAACTAAGCCTGTGTGCCACAACTACTGAGCCTGTGCTCTAGAGCCAGAAAGCCACAACTACTGAAGCCCGTGTGCCTAGAGCCCGTGCTCGGCAACAAGAGAAGCCACTGCAATGAGAAGCTCATGCACTGCAACGAAGAGTAGCCCCCACTCGCTGCAACTATAGAAAGCCCGCTCACAGCTACAAAGACCCAATGCAGCCAAAAATAAAATTAATTAATTAAAAAAAATTTTTTTAATTATAAAAAAGAAAGCTACAGGAGCTGATGAACAGATGAAGGGTGATGAGAAAGGAGTTCAGATCCATATAAGTGGGTGGGAATCAGAGATATGAGCCTCTGAAACCAACTACTGTCTAGTCCACATGGCCCCTGGTCCCATATCCCTCCCACGTTAGTCCACTAGGTAATGTTTGGTTGATGTCCACCTCCCCACTAGACTGCAAGCATCATGGGACCATGAATGGTCATCATTGTGTTTGTTCCCAGCACCTACAACAGTGCCTGACACAAGGTAGATGGCCACGATTCCTTGAAAGAATAAGAGAATGAATATACAATGAAGGGTTCCCTAACCAGCAACACAAATCCCTAGTCTGATGCCCACAACGGGGAGAGCTCCTTGGGTTTTTTGTCCACACTTGCACCTCCCCATGAAAGCAACTGGTTGGTAGACTGGCTTTCTTGTTGGGATGGGTGGGTCAGCTTCCTAACCTTCCGTGTCCACGGACTGGTAACATTCCTCCACCCGCACGACTGGAGAGGCTTTAGTGATACGAACGAGAGCTTCAGAAGGCAAACCGCATATTCTCCGGGTCACCCAGTGACAGGGAACCAACCTTGGCAGTACTCAGGACTGGCCAGCAGCTGAGGACTCAGGGGAGCGCCCAAGAGGATTAAAGATGAAGAATGGACCATTCCCAACCATGTACTCCATAGGGTACCTCAGGAGTACCTTGAGGAGTACACCTGCCAACCTCCTACCCAAAACGGAAATGATCATGATGATCACGGTGAATTTGGCCACCACTGATGAAATATTTATGTGTGAGACGTTGTGCTAAGCGCTTTACACACATTTTTCTCATTAATCGTCTCAGTCCTTTAACAGCTGAAGACAGTGAAGCTTAGAGAGATAAAATGACTTGTCCAAGCTCACACAGCCAACCAGGGGGGCTGGGGTCTGTACTGAGCCCCCCTGACAGGTGGCCTTCCATGACAATGGACTCATCTTGCTGAGATAGCCAGTTTTTTTGTTTTCTTGTTTTTTTGCGGTACGCGGGCCTCTCACTGTTGTGGCCTCTCCCGTTGAGCAGCACAGGCTCCGGACGCGCAGACTCGGCGGCCATGGCTCACGGGCCCAGCCCCTCTGCGGCATGTGGGATCCTCCCGGACCGGGGCACGAACCCGTGTCCCCTGCATCGGCAGGCGGACTCTCAACCACTGCACCACCAGGGAAGCCCGAGACAGCCAGTTTCATCTTCAGTCCGCTCGGAGGGGTTAGAGCTCATCCTCAGGCCCATGACCTGAAATCAGCCTTGATGCCGCCTCCACCGAGACCTCCTTTTCCTGCCCTTTGGAGCCTCCCGAAACAGGCTCCATTCCTCTTCCCCAGGAGGACCTTTTCTCCATCACCCCACGCCCCCCCAGGACAAACAACTCTCCTGTTCTCCATTTATCTCAACAACCCCAATTAAAAGTTTTCCCAATTAAAAGTCCCAAAAGGGATCTAATGCCTGGGCAGCAGGGTCTACAATATTCCTCATTAATTGGATCCCTGTGGACAACCCCTACCCCAAAACCCACAGACAAGATTTCCCCCAGAGCACAAAGGGAGGAAGGAGGACAAAGGGCTGGCTGGGCAGGTCTGCCCCTCACTGGTGATCTGGACCAAGATCTCCCCAGGACAAGGCAACAAAAAAGGGACCGTCAGAGCCCCCCTGGTAGCTGGGCCTCAGCCTCAACTCGGCTGGGAGGCACCTGGGTACCAAAGGGTCTCTTACTACACAGCTCTCAAGCTAACTGCTTTGGCTGGTGGCGATGCCTTATCCTAAGCTTTTCTCCATGGGGTGAGGGGGCGCCACAGTCCCCAATTCCTCAGAAGAAGAAGAAGAAGACAATCAACCAGGCTTGTGAATAAAACTGTTTAAATAGAAAAAAAATCTCTAGTCGTTGACAAATGTCTAAATGTGTTCCCCACACGTGTATTTTTATTCTAACAAGCTAATTTGAAATATAATTTAAATAAATTCTACCAGAATGATACCATATGACTAACAGCACCCGGCGGCAGAACTTCTGGAGGCTTCATCGTACATTCAGCAGAGGTTTCCAACCTGACACTGTTCCCACACAACGCACACCCGCTATAGGACACCGGCTCCTGCTGCCAGCGCGTGCCTCCAAGCCTATAAATACGACTTGGGGGCAGCCTGCGTGAGCAATACCTGGAAGTGCAGACACAGAACACACGGGGCTTGGGGACCAGCGTCTCCAAACCCATGCGAATTTAGAAAGAAGCTCTTTGCCTCAATTCCTCTCGAGGCTGCTTTTTGCTTAATGTATCTTCATGCTAGAAAAAAACCAAAGTCTAACCCTCAAGACCCACAAGGTCAGGACTTGTTACACCTGAGAGTTCGAATACTCTGAAAAATGCTTTTTCTCCATTGTAAATCTGTTTGGGGGCTGCTGTTCACTTTCGTCTGACAAAGGTGAAGGAAGTTTTTCTTTTCAAAGGGAAAAGGAGCTCCCAGCCCCACTCCATATGCCAAAAGGAAGTCTTTCTCCAAAGGTTTTAGACGCCAATGCTGGCTGAGTAACATGTCACAGGATTTACCCAGGTGTTTTTCTTTAATTGCCTGACAACTGAAGCAGGGACTGTACCCGTCCCTCCTGTATGTGTGTCCCTGCCAATCCCCTCGCCAAGGGAAGCCTCTCTGCAGGAGGGGCCTGATGCCCACCAGACAAAGGGCTTTGCAGCAGAAGGGGTGCTCAGGGGTGGGCACGGGTGCTTTCTGCTTGTAGAGCGCCTTCTCCTCCAGGTCTTAAAGCAGAATTACTCTGCCCTGATATTTCCAAACAAGCAGAAACAGTTTGAGCAGCTGGGTCCTGGTCCACCAACACCCTTAGCAACAACGACGAATCCTTGGTGTTCTTACCAAGATTCACTAAGGAGCAGTGACTCACTCAAAATTACACAGTCACTGCAAATTACCCAACGTTAATTGTGATCCTGGTTTCCTCTACCATTTCTTTCCTTCAGCAATTCATTTAAAGCAAACAACTGCTTTAAAAGATTATCAAAATGTCGTTTTTATTTTTTAAATTATACCCTGCCTTGTTCTAGAAAGGACTTAAGCAGGTTTGCAAGGATGTATAAAATTCAGCAAAATGACAAATCAGAAGTAGTTTTGGATTTAAATGATGATGTATATTTATAGTGATTGGCGTGGAAAGATGTCCATTCAAGGTATTTTAAGTTGAAAAACTTATGTTACAAAACAGATGTATGATATGATTCCATTTGGATAAAAATATACTTGTTTTATGTAGACATAGATCTAGACACGGAGACATATATATTCCAATACATGGAAAAGTCTGCAAAGACAGACATACGATTGCTGATGGAGGTTATCCCTGCAATGTGGGATGACAAGTAATTTTCACTTCCTCCTTTATGCTGTTATTTTTTAGTAGGAACATGTAACATTTTTATAATTAGAAAAAAGCAAAGCTATTTACATTTTGTTAAAAAAAAAGCGGTAGATGAAAAAGGGTGAAGGTAAAACAAGGGCAGGGCCATACAACTGAATGAGGAATAAAGGTAAAGGATGAGGTCTGATAAATTTGCTAAGGGGGACCGCACATCTGTCTCTTAAGTTCCCCAGAAGCCATTACAGAAAAGAAACCTAGTAATTTACACAAATCATTGAGTCCAGCGGACAAAAACAAACCACCTGCTCTGCTCTGGGTCCTCCTTCAGGGGACTGTGCACAGGCAGCAAACGTGCCCTCAATTCCATTCTAAAACCTTCAAGGCCAGGTGTTTCAGGACTGTTTCCAACAAGAATGATGGCATCTTCCCAAAGTGAAAGTCAACCCAAAGTGAGGATTCATTTATTCCTATTCACTCATTCGTTCAGTACATATTTACTTAGTGTCTACCCCATGCCAAGTACTGTGTATTTTTCCATCTCTGACACTCAGGGTGACGCTAAGGGCTTCTAAATGATGAGGGTGATCCTACATGCTAATGTTCTCCCTAAGCATCTCCCCATAGCGTACTGGGGCATCTTTCCTAAGTTCCCCAGATAGTTCCTCTGACACCCTATGGATTACAATAGTTTGTTGAAACTCACACATAAAGCTGGTACTTGTATATGTGGCTTATCTCCTCTTCCTCAAAACTCCACAAGGGCAGGAACTAACTAGTAGGTTTGCTCATCCCGGATCCCCAGTAGACTCTCCAACTGCCTTACAGACGAAGAGACTGAGCGAACCTCAAAAAGCTTAAAAAACCCACAACAAGGGACTTCCCTGGTGGTCCAGGGGTTAGGACTCTGCATTCCACTGCCGTGGGCCTGGTCGGGGAACTAAGATCCCAAAGCCGCGCTGTGCAGCCCAAAATAAATTAAAAAACAAAACAAAACAAAAAACCCCACAACAGGACCAAGAGAAGACAAGTTTCCTCAATATATCTGAGAGACTGTTATCTATTTTAGTCAACACAAACCCCAAAGAAAAGTCTGTAATTTGTAGGAACTATGTAATTAGGTGTGATTCAGAGGGAGTGGAAAATGAAAGGAGAAGGAATGGTCATCAGAAGAAAGCTAATCGGTATAGATTACCAAAAGAAGGCCCACGGTGTTAGATAACCAAGATGGTTACATCGCAACGTAATCTTGGCTGAACAAAACAAATGAGTGTAAACTGAAGCCAAACAGAAATACAGTAGATCTTGTTTGTAAACACTGACAAAATCATCCACAAGCCACGACAGCAGACAAGCTGGCTTTTCTGTTAGCCTTCTGCAGGCGGGTAAAAAGGTAATTTACAACCCCAGTGATCGGGTGAGAGCCGACAGCCTGAAAATGAACCCAAGTCACAATAAAAGCTAAATGGCTTGCTCTAGCATTAAAAGAAAACTGCATCCAAATGTGATTTCTTTCTCTCTTGGCCCTTGCAACTCTCAATTTAGTGTGCTATATAAAAGGTAATCCACAGCTTCCAGGCCATAATCCAAGCAAGGCTGCCCACCACATTCAAGCATTAACTCAACCAAAAAATTTATTGGGGACCTATTAGGTGCTAGACACTGTGCTAGCTGTTGGGATTCACTGGTGAAAAACAGAAGACCCTGTCCTCTAGGGATGCTACTGGGGAAGGCAGATGATAAACAAGGGGGTAAAACTCAAAAGACAGCAGGTGTGCTGTGGTGAGCAATTGTGGGAACAAAGTGTGGCTACTGTCAGCATTTAACAGGGGTGGTCAGGAAAGTTCCCTGAGCAGGAGATCCTGATGCCAAAATGCCAAGGATGAGAAGGAGGAAGGTATTTGCAGAGTCAGGGCAAGAACATTCCAGGAAGAGGGAAGAGCAAGTTCAAAGACCTCCCAGGCAGGGCAAGAAAAGAAAGGAGGCCAGTGTTAGCAGAAGGCAGTGAGGGATGCCCAGAGTGACTGGGATGGCGGGGCACAAGCCAGCTGCCTGTCGGCTGGAGGGTGCTTAAGGAAAAGAGTGATGTGACCTGATTGAAAAGCCGATCACTCGGGCTCCCATGTGGAGAATGGACTGGAGACACCCCAGAGTGGAAGCTGGGGGGACTGTTAGGAAGTTAGTCCAGGAAGGAGGCTACAGTGGCCAGGACTGGAGTAGGAGCTATGATTCTAGGGAGAGGAGAATGCACCCCAGATAATATCCCAGAAGCAGAACCCCTGGGACCCACTGACAGCCTGGATGTCAGGGGTAAGGGAGAGAAGAATCAAGGACGACTCTTGCAAATGGGTGGACGGTGGGGCCATGGACTGGGATGGGGAAGAAAGAGGGAAGGAGAGATCTGGAAGGAATATCAAGAGCTCCATGCGTGGACAAGAGCAGGAAGCCCTGAGAAAGGGCTGTGTTAGAAATACAAACATGGGAGTCACCAGCATATAGAGAGTATTTAAAGCCATGGGGGGACTTCTCTGGTGGCACAGTGGTTAAGAATCCACCTGCCAATGCAGGGGACACGGGTTCGCGCCCCGGTCCGGAAGGATCTCACGTGCCGCGGAGCGGCTGGGCCCGTGGGCCATGGCCACTGAGCCTGCGCGTCCGGAGCCTGTGCTCCGCAACGGGAGAGGCCACAACAGTGAGAGGCCTGCGTACCGCAAAATAAATAAATAAAAATTTAAAAACTTAAAAAATTTTAAAAAGCCATGGGGGGTGGGGGTGGGATAGGATAACATTACCTAGGAAGAGAGTGTTGACAGCAAGAAGGAAGCAGGACAAGTTCCTAAACAACCCACCCCATCACACTGAGGTCAGACAGAGGAGCAACCAGCAGCGAGACTGAAGAGGAGCTGTCAGGAAGGGAAGGGGAAACCCAGGAGAGCGTGGTGGGAAGGAGGAGGGAGTGGCCATGGTGAAGGAAGGCTGCTGAGAAGGGCAGGAAGACAATGACAAGGTCATCAGTGACCGAACAGTTCTGGTGAAGAGGTGGGGACAGAAGCCAGACTGTAGACTGTGAAGGGCTAACAAATGGTAGGTGAAGGAAATGGATGGAGACAGTGGGTTTGGACATCTCTTTTGAGATGTTTTCAGGTGAAGGGGAGCAAAGAGGTGGAACAGAAGAAGGACAGGGATGTAAAACGAGAGATGCTAAAGCTGTGCTGTCCGATATGGTGGCCACTAGCCGCTTGTGGCTATTTAAACTTGAATTAAAAATTCAGGTCCTCGGTCGCACTAGCCACATTTCAAGTGCCCCAGAGCCATATGTGGCTGGTGGCAGCGGTACTGGACCACGCAGATACAGAATGTTTCCATCAGTGTGGAAAGTTCTACTGGACAGCACTGAACTAAAACATGTTTGTGCACTGATGGGAAAGACCCTGGAGAGAGAGGAAGGTGAGAGAACAAGAAATGTTCCCTGACAAGGTGAAAGGGGATGGGATGAATGGTCCGCCAGGAGGGGTGAGCCTCTGGTAGGACAACAGGTGGGAAGGAAAACACAGGAGCAGCTGCACACGGGACTGCAGGCGTGGCAGGAAGATGAGGCTTTTCCTTGGACTGTGGCTCTATTTGGTCAATGAAAAGGGATGCAAGGTGTGCATGGGGAGGAGAGAGAGGTCTGAGAAGGGGAGAAGGTATGAAGCAGCTTCCTTGGGGAGTGAGAACACAAACTTACTGGGGAAACCACACACTTAATGCAAAATACTTCTCAGAAGAGAAGCGGGAAATAGCAGTGAACATCTGAATGAGGAAAAGCATCTTAAGTGGGGAAGAGATAAACTCAGGGTTTTTTTGTTTTTTTCCCTTAAATCTTGGTCATGTCTAGACAGTAGAGCCATGACAAAGCTGTAGGATCACAGCAAGACTTTCTACTGGCTGCCCTTTCTTGGTTCATCCCCCTCCATCCTACTCAACTCTCGGAAAGGATGACATTGGTTCTATTTTCGGTTAAAATGGCTCCCTCCACCCTCCTCTGTCTGTACTGCTTACCCAGCCCTTAGCTCCATCTCAACTTACAGCCATGGTTTGTACGTTCAAATAAATTATAGAAGAGGTGGATATATTAAAATGGCAGAAGTAGGTAGGAGTTACAAATCAACCGTTACCTACAAGAAGTGAGTAATAGATATTTATCAGATGATGTTAAAATTACATGAAAGGCATATTCAATGTTTAAACAAAATCTCCAAGCTACTCCTCCCTGCTTCTCTACAAACAAAAATTATTTTCTGACATTTTCTTTAAGCTTTTATGAGTAAACGTTTTCATTTCCACAGAACTATTTGTTCTCAACCACAGAACTTAAATATTTGTTTTTGATCATGCAAGTGTGTTGGGTTGGTTTTGTGTTGGCTGGGGGGAGGGGGGAGAGAGAGTGTTAAAATTACCCAGATCCCTTTTATCTTCCATCTTGAGACCTACATCTGCGAACTCCTTCTTCCCATACTTTTTTTTTTTAAAGTATGAAATCTGAGAGCCTCAAAGCTTCCCACTGCACAAAGAGCAGCCCTTTCATCGCTGACCAAGAGGTCACTGGCAATGTTACAGAAAAACTGCTTCCCAGCCAGGGTGCCTCTGGTAGAATCACTCACACCTTCTGCATGTGTGAAACCTGGATCCGCACCAATGTCTTAAGCAAATCTCCTGGCCCCTCTCTGTCCCCCCTGACCTGCCCATGTTGGTCTGGAGTTCTCACACTTCCCTTCTCAAAATTCCTCTTGACCTCCCTCTGTTTCCTCCAAACACTTTACAGACCACACAGATAAAATTCACTTGGTAGAATTACTCCAGAAACTTACCTGGAGTAAAGTAAGGAGTAAGGTGCTACAAAGCCACTGACCCATGAGAGCTGGGTCAGGCCACCAGGACAATCCTTCCCCTTTCCACTCCTCACCAATCCCATACAGGAAAGCAAGCTCTCTAGACCCACCCAGCAGCAGTCTTTGGGTCTTGAGAAGCTGTTTGAAGGCCGCTAAACTTAGCAGCAGGGGACACAGAGACTCAGGAACTCTGGCTCACTTACCCACCCCCCACTCCCAAGCCCACAGGCAGGCTGTGGCTTCCCCTCTGCCGATGCGCTCAGCGTCCTTCTACAAACACTTATCAGCTGCCTGCCCAACCTGGGAGAAATCACCCCACCACTCAGGCCTCAGTTTCCTTATCTGTACAATGGGAATAGCAACCGTTCCCTGAGTGTGCACAGCACATCATCAATATGGGCTCACATCGGGTAAGCAGATGTAAGGAGTTAATTTTGTGATTAGCACAGCGGCTGCCTGACTCACAGCGCCTACTGCTCAGAGAGACGCCAAGGAGAAATCAATTCTGCTTTTTAAATTACTTTATATACTCAGAAGCATTAGTCACTTCGACAGAGTACTTCAACTTCTCTCCTGAGCATCAACTCAGTTGTTTCAAAGACTGAAGCCTTATCTACACATCCTCAGTCATCTCAAAGCAGACTCAAAGTCCACTATTACTACACTGGGGATTATTATTATCTGGTGTGTTCCCTTTCCAGGAAAACTTCGATTTTCATTTTGTTTGTAATAAACCCAATCGTGCAGAAAGACTAACTGCTTCTTAGACTCCAAAACACAGGCCCTGGAGTTGATCGCGCCCGGAGCGAGGGGACCACGGAATGGCCGAAGCACGGAGGCCGGCCAGGGTGCCTGTCCCCGCCCGGTGCCCCCGCGCCCGTGCCCGGGCTGCCTGGGAGGGGAAAGGCCACGGGCGCGGAGCTGAAAGTCCGCGCCCAGGCCGGGGTGCCCCTGGCCGGTGTCCGCGCGCCGGGCCGGAGGGCGCGGAGTCAGGCGGCCTCAGGCTCTCAGGAGCCGACTGCTCGCTGGCTCCAGGGTCCCGGCGCGGGGTGTAGGGGCGCGCTCGCTCTCGGGGCTCCGAGCCCGGGAGACGCGAGCCGCGGCCCCGCAGCCCCTCTGGGGTTGCGCGCGGGGCGCGCGCGGCGCGCGCGCGGCGCGGTCTCACTCACCCCATCTCCGGCGCTGCTCCGGCTGCCGCTCCGACGGGGCCTCTCGTGTTCGCTCTCCGCCCGCTCTGCAGCCGCTCCCCGCGCGGCACATGCGGCAGCCCGTGCGCGCCCGGCTCAGCCCCGGCGCCGCTCCATTCCGCGGGGCTGCGCGCCTGCCGCCGCTGCCGCCGCCGCCGCCGCCGCCACCAGGCGCGGGCGGGCGGGCGGGGTCTTGGCCGCCGGGGGCTGGGCTGCTGCGCTCGGGCGGTATCCGCCCCGCCCCGCTCCCGCCGCCCGGCTCCTTACGTAACCTCTTGGCCCCCGGGGCCGGCGCCCAGCCGAGGGGCTGGGAGCGCGGCCGTGAGTGCGGCGTCCTCCCGGCGCCGCCCCGCGGTCTCCACCCCCCTCCTGAGCACACCCCCTTACCTTTGAGATTCGGCATTGGCTCGCCCCCGCCCCACGCCCACCCGGGGGCTTGGCGCAGTGCCGCGAGCAAGCATCCAGCCTGCGGGGATTCAGAGGCCCGCTCGCAGCTGGAGGGGACTTGGGGCGACCCTTAGTTTGCAGATGCTGGAACGAGGCCCCAGGAGTGGAAGTGATTTGCCCAAGGTCACACATTCAGATCTGAGCTCAAGGTCTTCAGAATCTGTGATGGGCACGGCTGTGTCCCTCCTTATAGCCCCCTTTCATCTTGCCGCCCACCGCCAGGTGGGTGGCTCAGGGTACCCCCACCATGAAATTCTGGAAGCCAGCAGGGCAGGGAGGATCCTACACCCGCAGCAGGTGTTCTGGGCTCTTCCCTGGGTAAAGATGGGATGGGGGCTTAATCAACTTGGCTTAGAGCAAGGGAAATGGAGATGGCAAAAGTGGAGCTTAAAGAAGGGCAGTCTTAATCTCCTTTCCACGTATCAGGTCCGGATCCCCTACTAAAGGCCGACACTGGGACTAACCTAATCTTCATCCCCCCTCTGGGCCTTTCGCAGGATCATTTTCTGCTGAGAACATACTGCCCACATGAGCCTGGGCAGGATTTTTTTTACTCAGGACAGTAAAAAAGTCAAGGAACAAGCATATAGAGGAGGGCCAACACCCCAACCCTACCCTCATGTCTCCTGGGACCACAACTTCACCTGCTAACCCTCAGGGTCTTCTCATGTGGCTAGCGACTCCCTGTGAGTAATTTTCTCAATTACAAATCAGATCATACCACTCTTCTTAAAATGCTCCAGTGGTTTCCTTCCCACTGTCCTTGGGATGAAGACAAGATACTGAACATGGCTGTAAGGCCCTGCCGCATTGTAACCCCATTGCCCTCTCCAGCTTTTTCTCCTCTTATTTTCTCCCCTTGCTTTCTGCACTCCAGCCAACTGGCCATCCTCCCTTCAGCCCATGCCATTCTGTCAGTCTGGGAAGATTTTGTCCTCTCTTGTCTCTGACACCCCAGCCCCTTTGCCTAGTCCATTCCTACTCATTTTCAGATCTCAGTTAAACTGTCACTTCCTTGTGGAACACTTTACCTAATGCCCCAGACAAGACTGTGAACTCCTGTACTTTTTCTTCATTGAAATTATTGTTTGTAATTTATATTTGTGAAATTATTTAGTATGTCTCCCAGGCACATCTGCACACTCTATGAAGCCATATCTTTTTGCCCATCATTGTCTCTCCAGTGCCTCAAACTGTACCTGAAAGTCCTCTATAAATATTTGTTGAGGGCTTCCCTGGTGGTGCAGTGGTTGAGAGTCCGCCTGCCGATGCAGGGGACACGGGTTCGTGCCCCGGTCCGGGAAGATCCCACATGCCGCGGAGCGGCTAGGCCCGTGAGCCATGGCCGCTGAACCTGTGCGTCCGGAGCCTGTGCTCCACAACAGGAGAGGCCACAACAGTGAGAGGCCCGCGTACCACACACACACACACACACACACACACAAATATATATATATATATTTGTTGAATGAATGAATTAGCAAATAGGTTGGGCCACAGATACACAGAATTGGCCAGGGTCTGTAAGCACAGGTAAGTCTGTTTAGAGCCAGGACTAGATAAGCATTTGGTCCTGGAGGAAACTTATCACAAGCTGAATTCCAAAGGCCAGGTGAAGCTGGTTAGGGGTGCGGGTTTCTGGCAGTGTCAAAGGGAGAAGTCAGCAGAAGGGGGATGAATGGCAGAAGCAGGATCGGCTGGAATAGAAGTACCAGAAGATAGATTCACAGTGCATTGGGCCAAGTAGTATCCCAAACCCTGAATGGGAGTTTCCTTTCTCTCCACTGATGGAAAGGGCACACCCAAGTTACCTTGGGAAGATGTAGTGAGGTGAAACAGGTGGGGCTGGTGAATCACTTGGGCTGCTTCACACAGTCAGCGGAAAGCAGGGCAATGCTAGAGGTGTGAGCCCAGGTGAGGTTAAATCCTCCATGATTAAAGTGGCTGTCACTCTGGGCAAAGGCTTCCCTACGGGCAGAGAAAAGGGTGGATCAGACAAGATTTGGAAGTGGATGCCCCTCTTTTCCTCCAATCTCGGGCTGCTGTTCCCGTAGGGAGCGGCCTCCTCTCCTTCAACCCCAACTCCAGGCCTAGGACGGGTCCTGCCTCTCAGGAGCTTTCCCAGACACCCAGAGCCTTGTCTAAGCTTCAGGTTCTTGTCAGTAGTATTCCACTATCTTGGAATCTTCCCTAGAGAGAGGCCACTTAATTTCCCTATCAGTACCTCCTCCCTCCATTGAAGCCAATACAGTCACCCTTTTTCTGTGGAAAATCTCCCATCAACGTGGTCTTCGTGGCCCCAGTTGTCAAGGGAAATGATTGGTGAAGTCTCTCCTATCAAGAGGCCCGCAGTCAAGGGGATGCCATGCTGGCTGGAGGCTGAGGCGAGGCCGAAGAGACTCTTTTAAGGGCAAGAGATTTGAGGATCCTTTTAGGTTGAGCAAAGAAGAGCCAGTGAGCGGGGACAAGACTGAAGATGTGAGAAGGAAGGGGAGGTCCTGGGGAAACCGGGAGAGGATGGGGTCCAGGCCCAGGCGGAGGCGTTGGCCTTGGAGGGGGGAGAAGGGTCCACAGGGGAAGGTGAGAGAGGTGGAGGGAACACTTGCCTGGTGGGCTCCTTTTTCTAACGGAAGCAAGGACACCTACTGAACGTGCATGAGAGAGAGGAGGTGGGGTAGAAGCCAACTTTGAAACAACAGCCTTGGGAAAATAAAAACCGGCATTTGGATAGACCCAGAGTTGGGAATGAGCAGGGCAGAGATGTCCCCAGAAGTCTGAGAGGCCAGACCTTGACCAGCACAACCTCAGGGACCTGGAGTTCCTGCCACTGTGTGTGGGCAGCAGAGGCTCCAGAGTCTGATGGCCCGGCATGAGTAGCCGGTCTGAGGGACATTCTGCGCTCTAACCGGGGCAGATGGAAGAACCGTGGATGGCTCACCAGAGAGCTATACAAGCCTGTGAAACTACGGAAACAGGGAGCGGCTCCACCTGTACTGTTCCTCTGTATTGCCAGCAAATCTCCCAAGCACCCCGGGCAGATAAGCACTGTGCACCCTCTGTGCCTAGGAGGGTAACATTCCACATCTCTGCTTCTTGTATCTCAAAAGTTAGCTCCTGGAGAAATGGCTGAGTGTCGTCTGGGGCAAGGAAAATACAAGACCAATATAAAGCATCTTGTAGTACCAGAAAGTAAGGAGGTACTCAAAAAACCGAAGGGATGGCAGTATGTTTTGGGGTTTTTTTAACATCTTTATTGGGTATAATTGCTTTCCAATGGTATGTTAGTTTCAGCTTCACAACAAAATGAATCAGTTATATATACACATATGTTCCCATATCTCTTCCCGCTTGCGTCTCCCTCCCTCCCACCCTCCCTATCCCACCCCTCTAGGTGGTCACAAAGCACTGAGCTGATCTCCCTGTGCTATGCGGCTGCTCCCCACTAGCTAAGGGATGGCGGTACATGGAAGGGATACAGGAGCTAACTGAAAGAGCTCCCAATGGCCAAAGCTGGAACAATTTGAGCAACACAATCAATGAGTGAAGTAAGTCAGAAAGAGAAAGACAAATACCGTATGCTAACACATATATATGGAATTTAAGAAAAAAAAATGTCATGAAGAACCTAGGGGTAAGATGGGAATAAAGACACAGACCTACTAGAGAATGGACTTGAGGATATGGGGAGGGGGAAGGGTAAGCTGTGACAAAGCGAGAGAGTGGCATGGACATATATACACTACCAAACGTAAGGTAGATAGCTAGTGGGAAGCAGCCGCATAGCACAGGGAGATCAGCTCGCTGCTTTGTGACCACCTGGAGGGGTGGGATAGGGAGGGTGGGAGGGAGGGAGATGCAAGAGGGAAGAGATATGGGAACATATGTATATGTATAGCTGATTCACTTTGTTATAAAGCAGAAACTAACACACCATTGTAAAGCAATTATACTCCAATAAAGATGTAAAAAAAAATCAATAACGTTGTACAGGATTATAATGCAAAATATAAAATAAATACATATGAGTCCATACTAATGTAAATCATTAAATAAGTGGGGAAGAGACACATCTTCCCTACAGAAGAATCTCAAATAATACGTGTAGATACTCGCCCCTCCAGGAGGTAACGTTTAACACTCCCCTCCTCCACCTCCTTGAGAGTAGGCTGGTCTTAATGTCCTAATGTTTTGCTTCTAAAGAATAGAGAATGGAAAGGGAAAAACAGTAACTTTACAGTGGAGAAACCTGGCAGGCACTACCTTAACCAAGTGATCGAGGTTAACATCACCAGTGAGAAACCATGTTGGTATCACATACCCTCTGATAGGATGTGATGAGAAGTATATTTCACCTGTATGTTATTTTCTCCCTAAGCCCATAACCCAGTCTAATCATGATAAACACAGCAGACAAATCCACATCAAGGGACATTCTACAAACTACCTGATCAGTACTCCTCCAAACTGTCAAGGTCATGATAAGCAAGGAAAGACTGAGAAACTGTCACAGACCAGAGGAGACTAAGGTGACATGATGATTTACTAAATACTGTATTAGATCCTGGAAGAGAGAGAAGAAAAATCTGTGAAATCCAAATAAAGTCTAGAGTTTAGTTAATAGTAATGTACCAGTGTTGGTTCCTCCCTTATGAGACATGTTCCGTGGTAATGTAAGATGTTAACAATGGTGGTCGGCGGCGGGGACTTCCCTGGTGGTCCAGTGGTTAAGACTCCGTGCTTCCACTGAAGGGAGTGCGGGTCTGATCCCTGATCGGGGAAGTCCTGTATGCTGCTTGGTGCGGCCAAAAAGAAAAGAAAAAAAAAAAGACTGAAAATTAATAAACTAAATTTGTTTGAGGATTCTGAAACTGTATGGAAACAGCTCATGCACTTCCTGACTGGTAACATTTTGCCAACCTGTGTCCAAAGCTCTTCATAGCTTCAGCATTTCTCTGAAGGGCACCTGAGGGTCAGAGAAGACTATGGACCATCTCGTTAAGATGCCAGCCCCAGCCCCTCTGTTTCCAATCTGACTGAGGGCCTGCTCTTGGAGAGATGAGCTCTAAATGGCTTCCAACATCCCAACTGTCCTCTACTCTTTTCATCCAGGGCTCTCCTAAGTCTATCTGTCCTAGATGCCTCTGAGGATTCTGAAAGCATTCATTCATTCATTCAACCTTAACTTAGCACCAATTCTGACATAGATTGAGGACCAATCTATGTCCTCAAACAACCTAATAAGCAAAATATAATGTAACCAAGGTATGAATGAAGTCCCATGAGATATTGACTTCATCTGGGGAAGGCTTCAGAAAGGGGACATCTCAGTGGGATCTTAAAGGATGTATGGGAGAGAAGGCCAATAAGCTAAGGTATGGGGGCATTAAAGGGTATGATTCATACAGGGAATGATAGGGAATATCCACGTGTTTAGCTCAATAGTGTGTGGTAGGAAGTGACCAGGCATGAGAGGTAAGTTGGTACCACATTGTGAAAGACCTCAGGGGCATGTTAAGGAGTTTGGACTTGATGCTGAGGGCCACAGGGAGCGAGTGAAAATTCTGAAGTAGGAGGCTGGTGTGATCAGATTAGCATCTTATATTCTCTAGCAGCAGTAGGGAGAATGGTCCAGAGAGGCAAAGGCTGGAGTCAAGAGAAATTTGTTAGGAGGATCTAAGTGAGGTTTCAGCCAAGGCCAGAAAAGGAGAGGAAGTGTCTTTTTTTTTTATAATTAACTTTTATTGGAGTATAATCGCTTTACAATGTTGTGTTAGTTTCTACTGTACAGCAAAGTGAATCAGCCACACATATACATACATCCCCTCTTTTTTGGATTTCCTTCCGATTTAGGTCACCACAGAAGAAGAGGAAGTGTCTTGATCAGCCTCCCATAAGGGATGGGAGCCTGAATGAGGAGGGAGGAACCAGCGACCTCCTGCGATGCAGGGCCCTGGGAAGCTGCAGCTCCTGGGCAGAGGGGTCAATCATCAAACAACCCAACGGCTTTGAGGAGAGGCTGGGCCTCACTGGCTGCCTCCCCACAGAATTTAACTACAAGAGGCAAAAATAGAAATGACCCTATGGGCAGTCTAGTGCCCCCCAGGGACATCCAGGTCATGCTGCTCTACTGCCCTGAGGTAACTCACTGATTATCGCTTTACTGCTCCTTTGGGATGTGTCAACAGGTGAGCCTCCTCCACTAGACAGTCGAGGGCAGGGTCCCTCCCTGGGCTTTCCTTGCTCTGTTTGGGCTCATCCTCAGACAAGCTCTCTTCTTGGCTCTGGTCTCACATTCATATGTAGCAAGAAATGAGCAAACCCCCAAACCAAAGTCCCAGAATTGAGTTGCACTATGCCTGACTGGCCTGACTTGGGGCACAGGCCCATCCCTGAGCCAATCGCTGTGGCCAGAGGATGAAACACCCTTATTGGCTTAGTCTGGGCCACATGTATGTAGCCCTGGAGTGAGCTTCTCACAGAAGGCCATGGACTGGAGTAGGAATGAAACAGACAGCCAAAGGAAGACCAAGGGTTGGGAAAATCAAAGTAAATGGACACAGGATGGTGCCCCCAAATAATAGATGCCCACTCTAAGCATGTGGTTATATTTGTTTCCCAGTGCCAGGTACAGAATAGATGGATGAATTGTTGGATGAAAAATAGTCAAGGATGTAGCAGAGTCATTCCAAGTTAAGCTGCTATCCCTGGAGAAAAACTTGAAAGGGCCAGGCTGCAAAGCTGGAGAGGGGGCGTAATTCTGAGACCCCAAGGCAGAGAGAGTGGAAATAGATGTTTTAAACCGGTCATTCACAGCCTTGGCTGGGGATTAAAATCACCTAGAGAGCCGTGACAAAATGCCAGTGGCAGGGCCCCACCTCCAGAGAGAATGATTTAATTGGTTTGGTGGGTACCCATGCATCAGTAATCGTCCCCAGGTGGTTCCAATGTGCAGCCAAGGTTGCCAGCCACGGCTCTAAGCCTCATAGTGCCCCCAAAAGAAGTGGATGTGAGACCCAGAGCCCCAGGAGCTCGGGAACTGGTAGGAACAAAAAGGAACACACTCTCCCTAGCTTGTTGGCTAGGCGTTCTTGAGACTTAGGGCTCCGGAGGGGAACTAAGAAACCCAAGAAATCTGTGGAGCCAAGGAAGTTCTGTACCTCCTTTGAGCACAGGGCAGAAGGAATCAATTCTAAAGCTTGCTAGATCTCTCTGAGAGGGGCTGGAGCTGTATGGATGAATTGCCTCTGATTGACACCAGCAGCAGAACAGAGAGGTACCTGTTTGTATCTGGAATAGCTGGGATGGGGCAGGCTTGGACAGGTGAGGTGAGATTCCAGAGTCATGTCTGAGGTAGACACAAGACTGAGGATGAATGAAGAAAATGGTGGAGTCATGTGTGGCACTGAGGTTTCCAACTCGAGGTGTTGTCCACATAATGACATGTCTCAAGGATACATGGAATCCTGGAGGGAGAGGGGCAGCAGCGAATCAGAGAGGAGAGATGACGAGTGCAATTTGGGACATGCTGAGATGCAGGATACTGAGGAACAAGCAAGCGGAGATGTCCAGTAGGCAGTTAGATATGGCAGGCATAGAGCCGGGATGGGAGACTTGGGAGCCATTAGCAAGACAATATCTGAACACAGGGAGAGCGTGTCATGGGAGCAGAGGTGGGATGCAGGAAGGCATAGGGGAGGAAAGGGAGCCTGTGAGGGTGAAAGAGTGGCCATTAGCAGCGCCCCCGGAGGGGGCGGGGGGTGCCATTCTGTTCTAGATGTGGATCCACCCCCTTTTAGCTGGATTTAGCTGAATCAAATATCTTCTCTTTTAAAAAATGTCATAACTCTTCACCAGAAAACTAAGAGCAAAACGAAGACAAACAAAAAGCAAATACGGAATAGAAACAAGTGGGTTTTCAATTCATTTCAATGTAGCAAATATTTACTGAACGCCTACTACGTGCCAGGCCTGCCCCAGATGCCTCGAATGGCATGCTGAGATTATCAGACACAGCCCCACTCCCAACCTCTTCCCCAGCCCCATCTGGGAGGCCACAGTGGCTCCGGTTCGTAGCATCTTTGCCTCCAATAAAGCTCAGCTCATCCGCCAGTTGTTCTAAGTGAGGTCCCCCTACAAATCTGGGGTCCTCCTCATAAATAACACCTTTTAGGAAAGCCACCTGTTTCATATCAGCTTCCCAGCAGGTTTTTGGCTCTGTTCCACAAATCCCTTGACCATGCTGGGCTCCCCAGTAAGAGCCGGCTTCTGCTCCCAAACCCACCTCCAGCTCTTTCCCAGCTCCTGCACAGGGCAGAGATACATGGTCGGGCAGTGGGCCCAGAAATGAGTACACCTTTTCTGGCCCTTTCTAACCGTCTCTCCAACAGCTCACCCCTCAGGGGTCTCCAGGAGTTTCCTTTCAGTAACTTCACAGTAATAATACCAGAATACTTAGCAGAAAGTCACTTTGAATCAAGACAATACCTCTCTACTCACTCAAAGCAAGGGGCTGGTTGATCCCTCATAGTCACCAGCCACCTGCAGAGACTTCTCCTTTCACCATTTTCCCTGCGATTCCTTATCACCTCATTCCTCCAGCAAACACTTCCCAAGCCCAGGTTGGTCAGTAGTGTGAGGGCTGCCTTTCTGACAGACCCTCCCCTTTAGAAACTTGCTTTGTATTGGATCTGATCTATTGTTCTCCTTGCACACGCCATCTCTTTCATTGTTATAATTCTCCAATCTACGGGTTCTTTACCTCCTTCAAAACTAGCACAAAGGCTGTTTCAGTGTTTGGTCTACTTTACTCAAGTATCCCTTTAAATTCATGCACTCCATTACATTTGCTGGTTTATCACTTTGTAAATGTTTTCCTCAGTTGATTTTAGGGTGTATTGTTGCCTGAAAAGTTTTTTCCCTCAATTGGGGTAAAACATACATAACATAAAATTTACCATTTTCATAATTTTTTATTGAAGTACAGTTGATTTACAATATTATGTTAGTTTCAGGTGTACAGCAAAGTGATTCGGTGAGATACACACACACACATATACATATATATTCTTTTTAAAATTGTTTTCCATTATAGATTATTACAAGATATTGAATATAGCTCCCTGTGCTATACAGTAAATCCTTGTTGTTTATCTATTTTACATATGGTAATGTGTATCTGTTAATCCCATACTCCTGATTTATCCCCCCCGCTTTGGTAACCATAAGTTTGTTTTCTATGTCTATGAGTCTGTTTGTTTTGTAAATAAGTTCATTTGTACTATTTTTTAGATTCCATATATATGCAATATCATATAATATTTGTCTTTGTCTGACTTACATCACTTAGTATGATAATCTCTAGGTTCATCCATTCTGCTGCAAATGGCATTATTTCACTCTTTTTATGGCTGAGTAATATTCCATTGTATTATATATATACCACATCTTCTTTATCCATTCCTCTGTCAATGGACACTAGGTTGCTTCCATGTCTTGGCTATTGTAAATAGTACTGCTATGAACACTGGGGAGCATGTATCTTTTCAAATTAGAGTTTTCATCTTCTCTGGATATATGCCCAGAAGTGGGATTGCTGGATCATATGGTAATTCTATTTTTATAGTTTTTTAAGGAATGTGCATACTGTTTTCCATAGTGGCTACACCAATTTACATTCCCACCAGCAGTGTAGGAGGGTCCCCTTTTCTCCATACCCTTTCCAGAATTTATTATTTGTAGACTTTTTGATGATAGCCATTCTGACCAGTGTTAGGTGATACCTCATTGTAGCATTTTCATAATTTTTAAGTGGAATTATGTGGATTCACATTGTTGTGCAAATATCACCACCATCCATCTCCAGCACTTTTTCTTTATCCCAAATCCAAACATGTCCCAGAAAGTTGAGACATGGTTAATTTACTTTTTATTCCTAGTTCTGCACATAGTATGTGTTCCAAAAATACTCTTGGCTAATTAGAGATAATATAAAAGAGGAGGTTTAATATAAAAGGCACCAAATGGGCACCAATAGCCCACCAAACCACCTCTTCTAAAATTAATTCTTATTAAAACAAGAGGGGGAATGATAACCCAAGAAAAGGGAGAAAACATATAAACTTATTCTAGCTGGGGCCCAACAACAGGCTATGACCTGGCCTCAGCCAGAGGGGCTAGAAGTCCAAAGTCCCTGAAGAAGATGAGAATGAGAAGGATAAGATCCTTGTCATCTCTTCTGAGAGAACACAAGACCCTTGTGGAATCCCAAGTCAGGCCAAAAAATTAATTGACAGTGTAGGGGCAGAAAGCTTTTCCCTTCTTCCCTTCTAGGTTCTTTGGCTGGTCTAATATTTAAATTGACACACAACAGATGAACAGGAGAAAAACAATTTTCATATGTATGGGAGCCCCAAAGATATGAGACCCAAAGACAGTCAGGCCGTTGAGGCTTCCATGCCATCCTGAGCTAAGGAGAAGCGGGTGGGGGTCAGGGGCTTCAAAGGGAAGACAAATCACAGGAAGATGAGAGGGGCAGATGTTCAGTAAACAGATGTTTGCTGTGCCTTGCAGATAAGTCTTCCTGATATAAAAAGTTAACTTTGGTATTAGCTATCTTCCTGGTACATGCCCTCTATTTAAATTCTTTTAGTCAGGTAAGGGAAGGTAAACAGCTTTTTCTGAGTCTGTTGGGTCTTGATTGTCTTCAGTTCAAAATAAGGGGCTTCCCTAGTGGCGCAGTGGTTGAGAATCTGCCTGCCAATGCAGGGGATACGGGTTCGAGCCCTGGTCTGGGAAGATCCCACATGCCACTGAGCAACTGGGCCTGTGAGCCACAACTACTGAGCCTGCACGTCTGGAGCCTGTGCTCCGCAACGAGAGAGGCCGCGACAGTGAGAGCCCTGCACACTGCGATGAAGAGTGGCCCCCGCTTGCCACAACTAGAGAAAGCCCTCGCACAGAAACGAAGACCCAACACAGCAAAAATAAATAAATTTATTTATTTTAAAAAAATAATAATAATTCTCATGCCAAAGTGGCATATTTTGGGGTGGCATATTCTGTTCCTCCTCAACAGGAAAAGAAAAAGCACTTTGAGGAATGGACTGAGTCCATTACTACTGAGCAAGATCCCTTGAACAACTACAGCAGTGTTTCCCAAACTCATCACACAGATCACTCAGAGCATTTATTAAACAGACCAATTTAGTATTTCTGGGGTGGGGTATGGAAATCTGCATATTTAATAAGTGCCTGGAGTTATTCTTTATTTTTTTAAAATAAATTTTATTTATTAATTTATTTATTTTTGGCTGTGTTGGGTCTTTGTTGCTGTGTGCAGGCTTTCTCTAGTTGCGGCGAGCGGGGGCTACTCTTTCATTGCGGTGCGCGGGCTTCTCTTGCAGTGGCTCCTCTTGTTGCGGAGCACGGGCTCTAGGCGCGTGGGCTTCAGTAGTTGCAGCACGCGGGCTCAGTAGTTGTGGCACACGGGCTTAGTTGATCTGCGGCATGTGGGATCTTCCCAGACCAGGGCTCGAACCCGTGACTCCTGCATTGGCAGGCGGATTCTTAACCACTGTGCCACCAGGGAAGCCCTGGAGTGATTCTTATGAAAGACAAATTTGGGAAAGAATGAACTAGAGTGTTCCATCAGCAAAGGGGGTCCAACCTAGCTGCCTGGGGCTGTGTAGGTAAAGGCTCCCAACCAGACTTACTTCATGCTTCCGGAAGCTACTCAGACTACTTTCCCAAACTCTTGCAGGTCCAGTGGGCCCCAAGACTCCCGTGGGCCTGCTGCCCCTGCAGACTTGACCCTTCCTCCGCCGACATCCTCCAAGCAAGGTCCATGTGCTGCCTCTTACTTCTATCACTACTGCTGAAGACCTCGGCTGATCCCAAGTTCTGGCAGCCCTGTCCCTGTCCCCTGGCTTGGTTCCCCACAGTTGAGGGATGACAATGAGATGTAGTCCCAATTTAGAACAAAGAGTCAGGTATTCATTGGCCACGTATTAATTAGGGAGTGACTATAGATAGCTGGTGATATCATATCCTACCTTTAGACCCAGCTGGGTCATTGTATGGAAATAAGTCGGGAAGCTTATATCTACCAAATCCAAGGTCAGTTTTTACAGACAGAGACACTGGATACCAGCTACACCGTCTGAGCTGAAATTTCACCTTGAGGCCCTTCTGATACAAGCCTGGGAGGCTCATTCACGTTCTGGTTGCTCCAGTGGGCCCCCCCTGCGTACAGTGCAACTGTAATGTGACATCCTCCCCACTCTCAACAACTACCCCACCGTACAATGAGTCAGAGAGGGTTATGGCGAAACAGGCTAGAAACTCAGAAGTGTCTTCCTCTTAATAAAGCTGGTAAGGCTTGAATTAAAACGCAATTTCTGAAACAGCTCCTTGTTATCGTCACTCCAGAAAGTTACATAAAGCAGTGTTTCCATGGAATATCAACAGGTGTTATGCAGCAGGGAAAGGTTCCATATTTCACAGGTTTGGGAAATACTGGGCTAAACAAATTGAAATAGGTTTCTTTACTGGTTTGGGTTTTTTTAATATATTTATTTATTCATTTATTTATTTATTTGGCTGAGCCGGGTCTTAGTTGCAGCATGCGGGATCTTCGTTGCAGCATGCGGGATTTTGAGTTGCAGTATGCGGACTCCTTAGTTGTGGAGTGTGGGTTTCTTTTTTTTTAAAGAACTTTTAATATGTCAATGTAGATTCAGGAAACTCTACTAAGTGAATACAGTGCACTGTATTTCCTAAATTAAATGAATTTAACAATGAAACCTTAAGTAGTTTTCCAAAGGACACATTTTTGAGAAATGCTAAAATAAAGGATATTGTTAGAAATAGACCCACAGATATAGAAGTGGTTACTAAAGGGGAAAAGAGGTGGGGAGGGATAAATTAGGAGTTTGGGAGTAACATATACACACTACTATATATAAAATAGATAAGCGACAAGGACCTACTGTATAGCAGAGGGAACTACACTCAATATTTTGTAATAAGCTGTAGGGAAAATAATCTGAAAAAAAATATGTATACGTATAACTGAATCACTGTGCTATACACCTGAAATTAACACAGCTATACTTCAATAAAAAAATTTTAGAAAAAAAATTTTTTTAAGAAAAAATAATAGGGCTTCCCTTGTGGCGCAGTGGTTGGGAGTTCGCCTGCCGATGCAGGGGACACGGGTTCGTGCCCCGTTCCGGGAAGATCCCACATGCCACGGAGGCCCGTGTACCGCAAAAAAGAAAAAAAGAAAAAAGAATAAAGGGTACCGTTACCCAGAGCCAACTTGACCTATAAGAAATAAGCAGTTGGGACTTTCCTGGTGGTGCAGTGGTTAAGAATCCTCCTGCCAATGTAGGGAACGTGGGTTTGAGCCCTGGTCTGGAAAGATCCCACATGCCGTGGAGCAACTGATCCTGTGCGCCACAACTACTGAGTTTGCCCTCTAGAGCCCTCGAGCCACAAACTACTGAGCCCGTGCACCACAACTACTGAAGCCCGCGCACCTACAGCCCATGCTCCGCAACAAGAGAAGCCACCGCAATGAGAAGCCCACGGAGTGCAAAGAAGAGTAGCCCCCACTTGCCGCAACTGAAGCCCGCGCACAGCAGTGAAGACCCAACACAGCCAAAGAATAAATTAATTAATTAAAAAAAAAAAAGAAGGAAGCAGTTGCTACTTTGCTTGATCTCAGGTGAATCTCTCCTCCCTCTGAGGTACTGGTCTGTGTAACCACTTCTTAGTGTTAAGCGGTAGAGCATAGCGGTTAAGTAAGCAGGCTGTCTGGAGTTTTACCTGGGCTCCCCCACTTATTAACCTGAGACATGTTGCCTAACTTCCCTGTGCCTCAAGTTTCCCCAACTGTAAAATGGGTGATATCGGTACCTCCTTTTGAAGGTATTGGTGAGGATTAGATAAAGGCACACATTTGAGGTGCTTTGTTAAACAATAGAGGCATTGTCTCCTAAAGGAGGGTGGGTCCTCCAACCCACTTCTGGGCTCGATTTTCCAGCAGGTAAACTAGCGGTCACTTTAGAGGGTACGGCACACATGGCATTAGGAGTACAGGAGAACTGAGGGCGAATGAACGGATAAGAATAAACTGAAGAGAGATGTTATGTTAAAACTCAGAGCAACTGGGAGGCAATATGGAGGAACAGGCCAGGGTGATGGGCCCAGGATGAATGGGAGGGTTCAGTAAAATGTAGCGGGAAAGGAAAATTTAAAAATTAAAATTATTAAATTAAATTAAATTTAATTTAAAAATTAAAAAATCAAATCACTTATCACTTATCTACAAAACAGAAATAGAGTTACAGACGTAGAAAACAAACTTATGGTTACCAAGTGGTAAGGGGAGGGAGGGATAAATTGGGAGACTGCGATTGACATATACACAGCACTATATATAAAATAGATAACTAATAAGGACCACTGTATAGCACAGGGAACTCTACTCAATACTCTGTAGTGGCCTATATCGGAAAAAATTCTAAAAAAGAGTAGATATATGTATATGTGTAACTGATTCACTTTGCTGTACACCTGAAACTAACACAACATTGTAAATCAACCATACTCCAACAAAAATTTTTAAAGAAATCAAATCAACCTTGAAACAGGTTATATAGAAATATGTACTTATGTGGGTCAGTCAATGCATTATAAACACAAAAAAAGAGGAGAAAGTGGAAGAGGAGAAAGAAAAGAGTCAAACCTCACAATTTCTTTTAAGACAGTGTTAGCTGTAACCTATGACACCCTAGAGTACCCCATCACTCCCTGACTCTCTGATCCTAGTTTGGACAATGTAGAAAAGTTAAATTTACTAAGGAGTCTCCAGAGGGAGGAGGGTCATGCAGAACTCTAGTAAATAAAGATGGGAATTGTTAAGATACTAATAACCAAGAGGGAGAATGAAAAGGTTCTTGCCGGTGAGTTCCAGTGCTAAACTGGGGCCTCTCAAATTAGGATTTCAGTCATCTCACTGGCATTTCATGACTGACATCTACTGCCACACAGCACTGTGGGCCACAGCAGGCAAAGGACTTCGTCAGAAACTCTTTATAAAATGTTTGATTATGAATGGAACTTTAATAGCATCTAGTCCAACTTCAGTCATCTTCAGATAAGAAACTAACTTCTTCCAGATCTCATTATGGCTAAGAATGAACTTACCAGGTCAGTTCTGGGAAAAGGAGATTGGTCTTTTTAAAACAACAAAGCAAAAAGTCAGCTCTAAAGAGGACATTTGTGAGGCAATCTGGGAAATGTGAACCCTGCTCTTTGATGATATTAAGGAATAACTTAATTTTTTAGGTTGATAATGGATTGTAAGTAAGTTAAAAAAATCATTAGCTTTTAGAGATGCATACTGAAATATCTACAGATTGCTTCAAAGTAATCCAGTAGGTGTAGAGGGCAAGTGCTCAGGTATAAATGGAGTTAGATTTGCCATGAGTTGCTAATTGTTGAAGCTGAGTGGTAGGTAAGTGGGGTTCATTACACTGTTCTACTTTTGTATAAGTTTGGAATTTTCCATTAAAAACTTCACAAAACAGAGATATCTCATTGCACAGAGGGGCCATCTAATATAAATCTATAAATATAATAGGCATTTTATTCATTCATTCACTCATTTAAAAAATATATATAAATGTAATTATGGTAAAATTCCTGTAACATAAAATTCACCATTTTAACCGTTTCAAGTGTACAGTTCAGGGGCATTTTGTACATTCATAATGTTGTGCAACCAGGACCACAATTCACTTCCAGAGTATCTTTTATTATTCCAAAAGGAAAGCCCATACCCAACTAAGCAGGCGCTCCCCATTCCCTCTTCCTCCCAGCCCCTGGCTGCCACTAATTTGCTTTCAGTCTCTGCAGATTTGCCTATTCTGGATATTTCAAATAAATTCAACATATTTTTTTCATTTAAATTTTATTTATTTATTTTTATCACTAAAACATTCAACAGGGTTAAAATTCAAAAGGTACAAAAGGGTTTGCAGCAAAAAGTTTCCCTCCTACCTTTCTTCCCTCAGCACACAGTTACCTTTTCAGAGGCATTCAGTTTCTTATACATCCTTCTAGAGAGTAAAACTTCCTTTCCCCGCTTCTCTACCCAAATGACAGTATTCTATACACGCTGATTTGCAGTTGGCCTTTTCTTTGTCCTATAACATAATAAAAAGATGTCCCTCCTTCTTTCTACAGCTGTATAGTATTCCACTATTTCAAACTGCTTCATACACTGTGGTAAGTGCTTTAGGGTTACAGATATGAATAAAATATGGTCCTTTTCTCAGGCAGCTCAGTCTAAAAAGTACTTTGTTTTCAGAAGTGGGGAAAGGCAAACTAAGGGTCGAGGTTCAAGGCTGATGATCACCTCAGCTATTTTCACAGCCAGGCGCTTGTAAGGCAAAGGAGAAACCCAAACTGAAGGGTTCTGAGAAATCTTTGGGGATTAGCTAGGTGTGGCTGCAAAGGTGACAGCAAATTGCTGTCGCCCTTCCACCTTCCCCTGTAAGACATAATTGATCATCTCACTTGTTTCCTCTCTTACTTCTTTCCTGTAGGAAAAGAAAGGGATTCTCATTGGGGGAAGTTAGAAAGTACATAGAGAAGCAGAAATTATCCATAGTTATTTGTAAGCATTTTTAATAGCTGCTTAAAGCTGCATTGCATTGATACACCATAACTTACTAAATTATCTCTCCATTCACTTCTGCATTTTAGATATCCAGGAACCAAAGCCACAACAGATGTTTATTTTAAGGAAACAAAAGGACATCTAAGTGCATGCACTAAATGAGACAGGTAAGATATTTGGAATCAGATATGCATATTTGAAAATTATCTCTGTGAAGTTGAAACTGTACTAATGAATAATCTTAGGGAGGATGCAGGGAGAGAAAGAGAAGAACAGTAGCTGATAGTTCAGACTTCAGGGATCCCTACAATTACTGGATAGTAAAAATAAAAATAAAGGACACTGCAGGACTTCCCTGGTGGCACAGTGGTTAAGAATCCGCCTGCCAATGCAGGGGACATGGGTTCGATCCCTGGTCCGGGAAGATCCCACATGCCGCGGAGCAACTAAGCCCATGCGCCACAACTACTGAGCCTGTGCTCTGGAGCCCGCGAGCCACAACTATTGAAGCCCGTGTGTCTAGAGCCCGTGCTCTGCAACAAGAGAAGACACCGCAATGAGAAGCATGCACTCTGCAACAAAGAGTAGCCCCACTTGCTGCAACTAGAGAAAGCCCGTGCTCAGCAGTGAAGACCCAACACAGCCAAAAAATAAATGAAATTTTAAAAATAATAAAAAAAGAACACTGCAAATTAAATAGAGGAAACTTTCACTTAAAATGGAACCTCAGTATCTTCGACAACTACAGAAGATCCCTGCCAAACATATGCAATGAATATTTGTTGAATTGAACTGAACAGGCAGCCTGATGAAAAGGAATCTGGGAAGTCCAATGGGGGATGCAAGAGGACTCATGCACAGAATACACTGATGCCTAAACACAGTCAGGGCCATACACCATAACTGAGGGTCAAAGGCTCCAGCACATAAGTGGCAGTGGAAGTCACAGGAATAAATACAATTCACATGAAAAGCATGGAGAATGAGAAGAGGTCAAGGGTTGAGTCCTGGGCACACTGACTTCAGAGAGAGTAATGTCGTGGCAGCTAAGAGTTTTGAGCAAGACCTCCTCAATCTCAAACCAGAAACTCTTCCCGCCTGAGGCAAGGGGAAAACAGGGCTGTCAGGAGGGTCTGGGAACCTTTAGGAGAATCTACATCAGCAGAGGATTTGAGAGGGCCCAAGAGAAGGGGAAGCCTGTTTGGGGGCCTGAGAAGAGGTCCCTCTCCCCAAGGACCATAGTACCAGGGTTCTGACAAATGGACAGGACTCTTCTTTCCCTAACAATATAATTTTCCCTGAAAATTGACCTAATAATGTGCCTCACACTACCATCAAGGCTAAATTGGACTCCACCGACTCAAAAGTCTTTTTATGTCTTCAGCTCTGATGCTTGCTTCCCATAGAACTTGGTAAATGACAGCACTGTTGTTCTTTCTACTGAAGAATCTATTTCAGGGACACACAGTGGACAGTCTATAGTTGCATGTGCTATTATTATCAGTGGCACAGTGGGATCTTTTATAGCATTCATTTCAAATGTAAAGGAAAAGAGAAAACACAAAATGAAGTAGAGTGATATCTTGCTAGGTAAATCCCCTGAGATGAATTTTCTTTATGATGAAGTCATTTCTGTGGGGAAAAAAAAAAATCGAACAAATGGCTACTTCATAAATCTTGCCATGCAGTGTTTGCATGGATCCTTGTGGCTCAGAAACAGCATTTGACTAAGCTAATATGTGGGGTAAAAATATCTTTAGGTTTTGTTTGACTAAAAATGGCTGAAGATACACACATCTAATCCCTGGCAAAATTCAATTCAGTTTGGCAAATATTTATCAAGCACCAACTGTGTTCCAGGGATGCAGGGGCGGAAAGTCATAGTCCATGGCCCCAAGTAGCACCCGGATACCCAGACACCAGGAAAGGGGCACCCTGAATCACTGATGGGAAGGAAGTAGCCCATGCAAAGGGAAGGTGTATTTCTCATTGTAAATGAATAAACTGGTATCTGACTTAGTGAGAAACCAGTATGGTAGCTTAGTTAAATAAGCTTGGTTAGCATAGCCAATTCTTGATAATGAGCAACTCTGATTTCTGGATTTTTCAGCTGAGGCCTGGGTGCCGGATCATGCCGCAGCTGCAGGTAATTAAAATCATTCTGGGAGGGTAGAGGAAGCTTAAGTGCTCCTTCCTACTGTTCCAACTCCCCACAGGGCACTAGGGCATAGTTCTTGTTTCTAAAGCTGGTGACTCCTGTTCCCTCCTCTCTTAAGAATTCTGAATAGGTGAGGGAAGAAGTGATGGTCAAAGCAGGAGGGAAAGGGAGGGGGTGGTGGTGGTGGAGAGAAAGTGGCAGACACACACACACACACACACACACACACACACACACACACACACACACTTTGACACCATTTTCAAACAAATTTTACTAATTCTGGCACTGAGAGTCCCTAGCCAGTGGCTGCGTGGCTAGCCAGCCTTAACCTGACATTTTAAATGCAACAACTTACTGTGGGGAATTTACTTTAAAATTCAAATAGATTTTAAAGAATTCCTGGAAGGAAAAAATTAAGGCTCTTGCTATTAAACTTTGACTCTGCTAAAGTCAGTCCCACTCTGGACCAGTGCCTCAAAACCCTCTCTCTACCGTGGAAGAAAAAGGGAAGAGATATGAGGGTGAGAGAGAACCAGATGTTTCTGCACAGCCATTATTAATATTACGATGGTCACCTTTCCAAGGGGTACATCAGGAAGGCAGATACTCAAAGTTAGATGTTTGGACACAGAGATTTTAATTATTAACTACTGCCTTTAACATTTCCTAGGCCAAAATCTTCTCATCTGTGCTCTATGGCCAGTTACCCTGGGGCTTCATGGAAATTCTAGCCATATATTCAAGCAGGTTCAGAGCTGCTTTTTTTTTTTTTCCCTCCCTCTCTCACATAATTTACATACCATAAAATTCACCTATTGTGAGTGTGCAATTCATGATTTTTAGCAAATTTATCGAGCAACCATCACCACAATCCAATTTTACAGTATTTCCATAACCCCCAAATGATCCTTCATGCTCATTTGTTGTCAATCCCTTTCCCACTCCAAACCTCAGGCAATCACTTATCTGTTTTCTGTCTCTATTTCAGCTTCTTTTCCGAACAAAATTTTGGCCATAACCATCCATGAACTCTTACACCTCTACTTGAAAGCAGGGTGGCCCTCTGGGTAAGGATACCAATTGCATTCTTCAGTTTTTACAATAGAATATAATTTTGTGCTGTGTGTCTGTAGTAGGCCATGGCCAGGCCTGCCTATGGAAAGTACCCAAGTGGACATAAATGGAAAGTTCTTAGGCCTTGCAGTGTAGGTGTAGGGAAAGGGAGACTGCTCCAAATGCTGGCACACACGACAGGAATTTCAAGGCCTATGATGACGTTGCCTTCTCTTGAGTAGCAGAATGATTGCTTCAGATGGAGGCACAGTTGTTTCTGGGTGCTAAGCACTACACCCAGAGTTTTTTATGCTTTGGACCTGGGGACATCTCACTTTGTGTGGGCTCTCAAGATACACCAGACTTTGGGTACACCTCCACTGGATACAAAAGAGGAAGGCATCAGGGAGCCTGCTGCCTCATTTATATTGCTTGCACTGTTTCTCTGCTTCAGGAATAAGCCGAAGTAAAAGTAACTGTGAGCTGAGTCTCAGCTGTCACTTCAACCCTGACAGACTCCAAGTTCTGGTTCCAGCAGTGTCTGATATGAAAGCAAATGGATCTTGCTTCAATCAATGCCACGGAACATTTGCATTCTACTCTCTCACCACAGAGGGTAATCTTGACTAGCCTGTCATACAGGTTTTTCTCAAAAGTCCAGCTCAAATATGTTGTTCTTCAGGTTCTTTGGTGTCTCTTCTATAGAAAGGAGAGTCAGTTCAAATCTCATTTCTCCTGCTTGCGTGTGTAACCTTGGATAAATTACCTGTCATCTCTAAGGTTTGCTTTAAAATGAGATAATACCTACCTAGGGAATTTAGAAAGTACATACAAAAGCAGAGGAAAAAATGAGGTAATATAAAGCATTGTCCAGTGTCTGGCATGTAGTAATGCTCAATAAATGGTAATAGTAGTAATGTCCACATTTTGACATGGCTGTTTTCACAGGACTATTGCAAAATGTTTGCATCAGAACCTCTCCCTACTATTCAAAACGGCCAAATCAAGAGTGTTTTACTTTGGTCTGGAAAACAGTGAGGAACAGGAAGGGGAACTAACATTTGTCAATTCTTATATTGTGGTGGTAGAAATAATCATTGTAATCTCATTTTAGAAATTAGGAAACTGAACCTCTATCTTGGCTAAAATCACCCGGGTTGGCCTGCAGCTAAAGCCAATACCCTTCGCACCTGAAAATGCTGAAGATTTCTGTAGAGATCTCAACAACCTGTCGGAGGGGGCCTGACTCCTACCTGCCATGGGGAAAAGAGAGTCAATCCTCAACAGTGTCTAATTGGAATATGCAGGAACCCGAAGAGAGACATGCATTTCCCCAAGTGAGCTGGGATCTCAACTCATAGTCCAAATATGACAGGGAAGATATTACACAGGGGGTCCCTGAGGGGACTTGGGAGAGAGGTGTGGTAAAGAGCCCTGCGAGGTGGCCTGAAGGGAAATGCAGCATCTTCCGAGTCTTTCTCTGAAGAGCAGGCAACAGAAGAATGGCCAGTCTCCATCCTCTATACCCCAAAATCCAGATTACGGCACAGGTCCTACTGCTGGCGATCCATATATTTTGTGTGTGGATATGTGTTATTGGAGATTCACCTCCTTCAGTAAATTTCTCCTGGTTAATTTCACTTTGCGCTGATATCTTCCTCACTCTGAAGCCTCTCTGTACTTAGGTAACCAGTCTGAATTACTTTTTCCTGCACTCCATTAGGTTACCATGCACAGTTTTATATTATGCATATGCTTCATCATAACTATCTTCTGCTTGACTCTTCAATTAGATCTTAAGATTTGTGTTCCGCATTTTTTGAAATCGCTCCACTCCCAACACTGAGCCTAGAAATATATTGGATATTGATAAATGCTTGTGGAGTGAAAAAATAGGTCACAAATCCTAAGAGTCTTTAGATTAGGGTTTTTTCCTAGAATTCTATCTGAACAGAAACAAAACAGTAAATAAATGACTAAACTTGGTGTTTAGTTTACAAAAATGAGCAAATTAAAATAACATGCTGAAGAAAAAAAATAATTTTTGCTGCAGAGAAATAATGTGACTTCAGCTCCTTTCTAGTAGTGGGGTTTAGTCATAGGGAGGTGTCAACCACCCTCCTGAGAAGCTCTCAAGGCATATGTGTCATATGCCTTGAGGGGACCATATGGAACCCACAATCAGATGCAAAGAGGGTGTCTGTGACTACATGGATGCACTGTTTTGCCAATGTTCTTGCTCCTTTTGGAGGATTCACCTTCATTCTGACTCACTTTCTTAAATGTTTACCTTTATATTTGCCAACTGTTTGAATTAGTGTTTCAACTGTTCTGACCATCTGCTGGGAGAAAGCTCTGAGATTATGTCACAGTTTTTGGAACCTCAAATCATATAGGTTTGGAGTTGAAGGAGAACTTAAAAATCAGCAAGTCTAACTCCTTCATTCATATGTTCACAACGCTTCTCCACTGCCTCGTGTGTGACAGTCCCAGTGCTAGGTGTTGGCGGGGCAGACTCCTGGCACTTATACTCTAGTAGGGAAGATGGACATGAAAACAGATAGACTCAATAAAGTGATGCAGGTGCCATGATAAAGGGGTGTCCAGGGAACACATGCTATGCACAGGAGGTAAGCTGAGTCTTTATCTAGGTAGAGTGTGTACTGAGAGGGGAGGAAGTGGGAAAAGATTAGTCAAACATAGAACTGGAGAAGAAGGCAGGGGCCAGATCAATACACATTTACTGAACACCAATTACGTATCGCGTTGCCAGACTCTATGCTAATTGCTAAAGACGTGAAAGATACAGCCTTACTCTCAAGGAGTTTATAATTTAAGTGCATGTAAACCAATTACAATACATTGTGATAAATGCATTGATTACATATGTTAAAGATATAAAGGAAGAAATAATGAGTTCCACTTAGAGGTGGGGGGTGTATGTGGACGACCACCTGAAGAAGATGTAATAGTCTAAGGTTTACCAGAGTGGGGAGGGCACTTCAAACAGAAGGAACAACATGTGTACAACACAGCATGAAGTATTCCAGAAACTTTAAGTAAACAGTTTGATATGGCTGTGCATTTAGTTCACTGAGGGGGAGTGGCAGGAGATGCGGTTGAACAGATAGTACAGAACTAAATCTTAACAGGCTGTATTCCACGCCAAGGAGCTTAGAGTGCATCCTAGGAACCACTGAAAAGTGGACAGATCAAGGGATAAATGGAATCAGTTTGTGTTTTAGAAAGAGCCTTCTCTGTGCTGGTTGGTAGATACACAAGAATCGGCTACATTATTATCATCAGTTCTTTTCTGTACATTTCAGGATAGTAATGGAGCACTCTACTAACGGGGTGGAGAAGCGTCTAGAGGGGAGCAGAGCTGCATGCAGGGACCAGTTAGAGGCTATCACCATGGTCTGTATGAGAAGTGATGAGGGTCAGAACTAAGACAGTGGTGGAAGAAAGGAAGAGTGAACAAACAGAAGAGACGGTCAGGAGCTGAAGTCCACAGGACTTGGGGAGGGACTGGGTGGGTAGGATGAGAGAGAGGGAGGAGTCCAGCATGACTGCCAGGTTTCCGATGTGGGTAACTGGGAAGAATCATTCTCCAAAAACAGAGATAGAGGCAGATGGACAGGTTCAGGAAGAAAGATGAACTCACATTTAGATATGTGCTGGAGATGCCTGTTGGACATCCAGATACAAATATCTAGCATGCAGGAGCTCAGATATGATGGATGGCTAGAGGTATCCATTGTTGAGTCATCAGCACAGAGCAGGAAGCTGAAGCCATAAACAGACTGAGTCTGCATAGGCAACAGAAGGAGAGTAGGGACAGGGTCATGAGCAGGGGAATGAGAAGTCAGCCAGGGAGATAGAGAACAAACAGCAATCCAGGGCAGAAAAGAATCATGAGAAATTTGGAAACAAAGTGAGAAGAAGGTTTAAGGGAGGGAGGAGATAAAAGTGTCAAATGCTGCACAGATACTAAATAAACTGAAGATTTTAGACGGGGCAGTAGTTCAATTTTGCCCTAGGTCAACCCTGTCCTAGGGAACTTTGTCAGAGTGGTTTCAGTGGCGTGTCTGTGGGCAGAAACCTGACTGCGGTGAATAGAAGAGAGGGGGAGGTAGAATGCTGCAGCTGTGGGCACTCTTTGTAAGACACTCCCCATGAGGGGAAAGGAGATCTGAGATATTCAGAGGTGGACACAGGATTGAGGGCAGGGTATCAGTTTTGTTTTGAGACTGGAGAAACTTGAGCAAGTTTACACAGTGCGGTGGGTGTGGGTGTGGGAGAAGCCATTAAAGAGGGAGAGTTGAAAACAGAGAAGAGAGAAGGAATAACTGCAGGGGCGATGTCCAGAAGAGCAGAGGGTGCACTGACCAGAGACACAGAGGCAAGAGACTGGAAGACAAGAGGTCAAGGGGGCAGAAAGAGGTCACACTGTAGGTGTGAGATTGGGAAATCAAGGGAACCGATGCTGACGCTCCAATTTCATCTGCAAAATAAGAAAGTGAGAAAACTAAGGCCCAGAGAGGTGGTGACCTGCATGATAACCCACAGGGAGTAAGATTTTAATTCAGGTTTCTTGACTCCTTGCCTGGTGCTCTTTCTACTCCCTAGATCTTACTCATTTGTTTTGAAGATACCTGCATCACTTGAACATCTGTTTTAAAATGGGGCTTTTTGTACCTTTCTTTTGAAAGATTACTAGGCAAGGCCAGCTTCCAAAAGGGCAGAATAAGCTACCTGTCACCAAGGACAGTAAGCCTGCCAAAACCCAGGATTGGGGCCTGGGGGAAGACTCACCCTCTTAAAATGGGTAAGAGAGCAGAAGTTCACCCTCGGACAGGGATCCTGACTTACTCATGCCACTTTCCAGTGCTTAGGAAATGCGTCTAACACTCAAACTGTGGTTATTACTTCACGAAAAGTATTCTGGAAAAGCCCCTGGAGGAGACAGTATGGTGTTATGAGGGAAGGAGTGGTTGAGAGTAATCTCTGGACAAGTCTCTTGGCCTCTCCACACATTTCCAAGGTCCCTTCTGCAGGTAACACACATATTTGAGGAAGAGGTGGATAGGACCAAGACACTAAAGTAGATGACTAGAGGGAGCCAACGGAGCATACAGAGAAAACAGTCACCAAAAAAGCAAAGGAAGGATAATAAAGATTAGAGCCATCATTTAGCCCTTGATGGGCCTGTCAAATGGAATAGAAATAGGCAGATATTTTGCAACTCGAGTCCAAATTAAGTCCACTTAGAAAACATAGTTTGTGCTCTTATTTATATAACATTAGGAAAAAGGTGAGAAAACACCTTCATATCACAATCACACATTTTAGAATTGGAAAAGACTTTAGTCCAACCTATTAAGACCAATTCATAGTTTTTTCATCCCCAAGATTGCTTATCCTTCCTTCTTCTGTGATTTCTTTAACAATATCAACTGGCTTCTAAGGTAAACAGAAATACTCAGGTAGTAAACTTGCAACGAGCACTGGCTTGCTTTCTGCGGTCTCCTGAAAAAAGGCCCCTAAACGAAGACTCCTTATGTGGGAGGATGACACTGAGGTGGAGGACTAGATTAAGGTTTTGTAATCTCTGACCAAAACAATTTAATGTAATTAAAGCCACAAGCGTACAGATGTGAATCTAAACCAATGCCTCATATAACTTGAAATTTTTTCTTCTTGGAGATTAAACATTTATGTAACATATAACAACTTTAATTATTGTTAGAATTTACATAGCATCTTTCTTCACTTGAGCCTAAAGTGTTTTATATATGCAATAATTAATTCTTACAATAACCTTATGAAGCAGAAAAGTAGCACGAATTATCATTCCCATTTTGCAGAAGATAAAATCAGGGCAGGGAAACCTGCTGAGATTTGCCCAGATCAGAAAAAGTGAGTGGAAGGTTGTCACTTTTCAATTCTCATTTAGGAACTTACTTATTGAGTTCATGTGCTTTGCTTGTGAAAGATGGTGTGCTTGTGAATAGAGTGGGATGGGTGGGGTGAAAAGGGGGAGATGGTTTGAATAACACAATATAAAGACAAAACAACATTTGGGAGTCTGTAATTCCAACTCAAGCTATAGGCACAGAAGTTCAATTGTGTCACTGGGCACAGTCTAGGAAACTATAAAGTCAGTAAATCTGCCTTGTCCCAGAAATGAGAGAGATATTCTTTTTTTTTTTTTTTTTTTTTTTTTTTTTTTTGGTACGCGGGCCTCTCACTGTTGTGGCCTCTCCCGTTGCGGAGCAACAGGCTCCAGACGCGCAGGCTCAGCGGCCATGGCTCACGGGCCCAGCCTCTCCGCGGCATGTGGGATCTTCCTGGACTGGGGCACGAACCCGTGTCTCCTGCATCAGCAGGTGGACTCCCAACCACTGCGTCACCAGGGAAGCCCAAGAGAGATATTCTTTTACTCCCTTATGAAGGGTATGGATGTTAAAGATAAACAAAGTATTCAATTTTTACATTCCTGACAGGAGGGAAGAGTGAGGGACTCCACCATATAAGGAAACGGGCTGAGATGAAAACTATGATGCGCACATTCCCTGACCATGCTTTCCAAAGCAGCAGCCTGTTACCCTCTGTGCTCTTACTCTGCTTAATTACTCTTCATAGCACATACATATTCACTTTTTTTAATTGTCTATCTCCTCCACTAGAATATAAGCTCCGTGAGAGCAGGGCTTTTATTCTTATTCATTGATGTTTTCATGGCCTAGAACAGTACCTGGCATCTAAAAGATATTTAAAAAATTAATGAATTGGGCTTCCCTGGTGGCGCAGGGGTTGAGAGTCCGTCTGCCGATGCAGGGGACGCGGGTTCGTGACCCGGTCCGGGGAAGATCCCACATGCCGCGGAGTGGCTGTGCCCGTGAGCCATGGCCGCTGAGCCTGAGCGTCTGGAGCCTGTTGCTCCACAACGGGAGAGGCCACAACAGTGAGAGGCCCGTGTACCGCAAAAAAAAAAAAAAAAAATTAATGAATTAATTTAATTCAAAATAAATGAAGAATGCCTGAAGGTTATAGTTCTAGCTCTGCCACTGATCAATTTTGTGACCTTGGAAAAGTGTCTTGGAGAAGTCTTTTTAATCTCTTGGGGAATTTGTTTAGAAAAAAAAGCATTCAACCAGATAATCCCATTCAATGCTTCAATACTGTGATTTTATGTATGTAATGAACCATAATACAAGGCAAAGTGTGATGAGTGGTAAACTAGAGTACAGTGGATAACTGTCACATTTCCTGGCTGCCCAAGCATCTTTCGAATAGCCTTCTTCTGTTCAGACAATTTACTACCTTATGAGTACTACCTCTCCAAGAAGGATATTAGAAGTTCACTTGCCCAGCTTTCCTTTTAGCTAGGGACAAGTCATTTGACTTGGGTTCTGCCTATGAGGTACACCTTCAAGAAATTTTTTTTAAGGTAAACAATGTGAGGAAACAGGTACCGTGTAGAGTTCACTTTTTGGTGGGGAGGCTGCAGGAGTTCCTGCTTTCTGGGGCTGCATATCAACCATGGAGTGGAAGAGTGTGGGTTGCGTAGCAACAGCAATGTGGTTTAATGTGGCTCAAGATTTGTGGAGTAGGGAATGAAAAGGAGAAAACAGTGATTCACTGAAGAAAAAGCAAGGCCTTCTGAAGTATCACAGACTTGGTCCAAATCCTGCTCTGCCACTTACTGGCTGTGCATTTGAGTAAATTATATA
The DNA here is from genome assembly GCF_949774975.1 of Lagenorhynchus albirostris. Lineage (NCBI taxonomy): Eukaryota > Metazoa > Chordata > Mammalia > Artiodactyla > Delphinidae > Lagenorhynchus > Lagenorhynchus albirostris. The sequence goes on along the minus strand of NC_083095.1, from coordinate 162,444,035 downwards.
ACCTCTTCGGCCTCAGTTTCATCATTTTTAAAATGGCCACTGTCTAAATTCACTCACAGCCTCTGAAATCTCGTTTGATGCCACAATTCCCCAGGGATTTCTGCTAGTATGTTTGCCTCTAGATCAAACTGGGTCAAAGTTAGGCTTTAAATGATGGGTAAAATTAGGTCAATTTATAAAGCTGCAAGAAGATAAAACACTGAGATACAACAGTAATAACAGAGACAGCAAAGTCAACTAATAAAAGGCAATCTTTTCCATATGTATCAACAGGCCCAAAGACATTACTATCCAGCAGAATATAATAATTGATGCTGTAACAATTATCTTTAGTTGCCAAGCAAAGATTAAATTATGGCCCATTTACTCCGGTTATGGTAGGGAAGTAAGTACTACATTTTATGTATATTTCTATCAAAAGCGGTTCCAATGAACAAGTTTTGGTGCTTAAAGGCTTCTTAGTGATGCCAGAAAGTGAAATATAATAACTGATAAGATATCAGAATATGAGAAAACATTATGGGCATAAATCGTTTCATTTCAAAATTGGCTAGAATAACCTAAACTTTTTTCACAGAGACTCTCTGAAGCCTAGGAGCTCCTAAGTGCCACTTTAGAATTTAAAGAAAAGAAATATACTCTTTTCTATGTAAGTCTTCATTACCCAGAAATAACACCATAATAAAGTCACAAGGAAACCAGCAAGCTGGCCTCAAGAACGCTTTTCCCCAAAATCCTCCCTGACTGCTGATACCAAGTAGGCAAGCATTTGCCTGAGTTTTTCAACTGTAACATTGATACCCATATTTATTCCAATTTCCTCTTCAAGTTTACATTTCTTTTTTTTTTTTTTTTTTTTGCGGTACACGGGCCTCTCACTGTTGTGGCCTCTCCCGTTGCAGAGCACAGGCTCCGGACGCGCAGGCTCAGCGGCCATGGCTCACGGGCCCAGCTGCTCCACGGCATGTGGGATCCTCCCAGACCGGGGCACGAACCCATGTCCCCTGCATCGGCAGGCGGATTCTCAACCACTGCACCACCAGGGAAGCCCCAAAGTTTACATTTCTTATTCCTCCTTCCTAAATATGGGTATTTCCTGAGGCACAGGTCTTGGCCTTCTGTTCTCTATAAATACTTTGTCCTTTGGAAAGATCATATACACTGATGATTTCAACTGTTGTTTCTTCATGGATGACTCACACATTTGTCTTTCATCAGCTTTAGTCCTGTATTTCTAACAACCGCCTAAAATTTTTCTTTTGAATATTTCCCTACTATCTCAAATTCTACAAATCTTTTTTGAGCTCTGAGCTCATTTTTGCTTTAAAACCAACTCATGCTATAGATATCCCTTCTCAGTTGCAATTTTCCAGACTTGAACAGGAGTCGTTCCTGATTCCTCCTGATCCTTGTCTCCCATCATCCACTTGGTTACTATACCACTCAATTACTGTAATGCTGGTCTTTCTGCTCTCACCTTTACTACCCAACACCAAGATTATCATATCTTCCCATCCATACTATCCTATACACTTTAGCTAGGTTAATGTCTCTAAAACGTGGCTTAGAATATTCATAGTTCATCATTCACTCCACAAACGTTTACTGAGTGCTTACTTTATACAAAGTACAATGTTACTCACTCCAGGATGTAGAAATGAATGTAGAATGAATGTAGTCTAGTAGGGGGAAAAGACTTCCACATAAATAATTTAGTTCTAACTTAGAAAGTGGTAATAACTGAATGAATAGATGAAAAACGGCTCAGAAAGCATAATGGACATTCAGTGGAAGGAAAACTTATTTCTAGATGGAAATGTTACTTCATTCAGCTTTAATGGATAGAATTTCAACATCCCGAGACGATGGGGAGGGAAGAGTATTCCAAGAAGAAAGAGACATGAGCCTCTACAGAAAGGTAATGGGTAGTTCATCAATGAGGCGCTTCACATGGTCTGGTTTGATATGGACAAACGGAGAATGAAAGAGGGACAGCAGAAAATAGTTTTGAATCCAAAGTTAAAAAATTTGGCCTTTAATCTACAACAGGGAGCCGATGAAGATTTTCTATCATCTTAAAGATGAGTAAACCTACAGCATTGATGTGTAAGATGGGCAGGTAGGAGAGTGATGCTAGAGGAAGGGCATCAATGAGAAAGGTATCACATTCCCACTGTCCAGGGGGTGATGACAACTTTGGCTAGGTGGAGGCAGTGGGTACGGAGAGTGGATGGATGCTAGAATTAATGTAGGGTAGAATCGACAGAACTTAGCAAATGACCGGAGCAAGGGAAAGAAAGAAATGGCATCAAATGTAGACATCGATGTTTCCAAGCTGGAAACTCATGAGAGTATTAACCAAAAGGGGTACCCAGTCTGGAAAGCAATTTGGGAGGGAGGAGGCCAAGATATATTTGGGAATATGCAGCGTTTATAACACCTACTGAACATCCCAGAAGAAATGACCAAGACTCCTGGAGGTAACTAGATACTGACGACTTAGGCTGGAGCAGTGCGGGGCTGTGTTTTGGCAAAAACACGTACAAAACAGACTACAGAAATCTTACTACCGAAGCTTGCCTGGACAGAAGTGAAAGGTGTAGCGCCACTGAAGGAATCCACTCGAGTCTACTTTCCACCGCCTGCCCTCGCCTCGCACTCCTCACAAAGACTCCCGGCGCAGGCGGCCGGAAGTAGCCTTTCCCTCCCCGCTCGGCACAGAAGTTCCAGAACTTCCGTCCCTACCCGTCACCGGCTCCCAGTCAAGGAGGCTCAATATACAGCGATGCGTCTCTTTCTGTACAGCCACCAGGCAGACTGAAAGCGCACGGTGGGCAGCATCACCTTTATCCCGCCAACCCACCACCCTCGTAAGCTCCAGGCCAGCCACCAGCGTTGGAAGAATTGGGAAAAATCCACACGGTTCGCCGAAGATACCGCGAGACTTCATAGGCCCGCCTCGGCCTTAGCGCGCCGGAAGCGGAAGTCAGGCCGTGGTCGGAGTCTGGCCAAAGTGGATCTGTTACCTTGGAGAGCTGAAGCGGTCCGGAGGTCCTGTGACGGTGTTCTGGCTCGGAGGTAGGTTTCCGTGAGCGTCTGGCCGGCGGGGTCCGGCCCGAGCGGGATAGATACAGCCCTGGGCGTGGGGGCGGGGGTGTCGCTCATTCGGGGCCGCGGGGAGGAGGGAACCGGGCGGGCAGAGCTGAGTGGCCGGCGAGGTGTCCTCTGGCTCTGCCGTTACGAGACTAGACCCTTTGGCGAGACCGGAAGCCGCTTACTCCTCGCGGCCTCCAGTTTCCCTCGCATCTGGGGCCGAGGTGCTTCAGAAGGAGCGCATCAGTCAAAGCCTTGATAGACAGGCGCTGGTGTGCTGTGAGAGAGGACTGAAAAAAGCAGTGGTTCTCAGTCCGTGTCTTCGTCGGTTAGTTCTCTGGGTTCATCTCCCAGGGCAGCGAAACCCCATTCTGGGTAGTCATTTACAAGGTTAGTGGCCTGCAGCGAAAGTTCTGTGTGGTTTTATTTAGGGTCAAAAAACTAGTAGTCTTCGAGTACATATCTGAAAGGCTGTACCCTGTGTTTTCCAACAGAAAAGAACATACTTTGTGAAGTTGTTATTCATGCTCGAACTAGCTCATTGGTTTTGAGTAGCATCTTCTAGCCCTTCGGTGGCACTTTAAGCTCCAATTCCCTCTTTGGAATTAACGTTGCAAGTCTTTAGAGTACTTTTAATCCTACCACTTAATTAACCTTTATGGTTCCTGTCCCCACGACACACACCTTTTGAGGGTTTCTTTCAAGGGAGTCAAGTTTTGTTTTGTTTTGTTTTGTTTTGTTTTTCTTCCCATAGATCTAAACAATCTAAACATTAAACGGTACAGCTGCCTCAAATCCCTGGGGTAAGTAAAGCTTGGATCAGTTAAAATTCTATTTAAATTTCATTCTCACCAGTAATTATAAAGATGATACACATTTGTTTGTTTGTGGGAGGGGGATCCTGGAAGAACGTTAGGATAGCACATTTGCCTTGGCTTATGATTTTTACCGCCCCTCTGGTTAGGTATGGGTCATCTTTCTGGTGATTTCTGTGATTCCTATAGGAATCAAGGCACGCCTTTAATTTGCTGAATTTATTTTAAACCATACCCTGGATTTGAGAATTTGACATCTGTTTGCCAATCCCAGACACCACTGGTATTTAATAAGACATACTGTAAGAGAACAGAGGCCGGGAAGGTAAGACATGTAGATACTGTTTCTTGCATCCAAATAATAATCTTTAATTTTGTTGGGACAAGGGTAGTATTATAAATATTTGCATATGTTTTGAGGGATTTGGAGGAAAGAAAAACTAATGAAAAAGCTGTCTTCCAGTATCACATCTCTTTGACAAAAACTTTTTATTATAAACTGAAGTAATACAGGAAGAAAAATAATTTTAGGACATCAGATAAGGGAGATTTGGTTTTAAAGTTTTAGCATGATGTCACATATGCCCCAAATCACAGAACAGATTTTAGTGGTCTTGAGGCAAAGAACAGAAAGATGGGGTTTAGGTGAGGAAAGGTAGGGGATGGGACTACATCAAGGAAGGACTGGAAATTGGGGGCTACCTTCAAAATACTGCTAGGGCTGCCTTCCAGGTCTTGGGTGAAGATGAAGAGAAGTGAACTCCTTCTCCCCTGGTTTCTCAAGGATTGCTGCTGCCGCCTAAGTCAAATCTTTTCTCAGAGGTAGAGGGCTCTCTGAAAATTTGGGTGAAGAAATACTGCTTCAAAAGTGAATCCATAATTGCCCTGGAAAACCCAGCTGATACAGATTTCAGTTTTCATAGCCATTAGATAATATTTTACAGTAGTTTTTTTCATATGTCACAGAACCTGGAATAAGAATATATTGAATACCATTATAAAGTAGTTACCCTAGACCTTAGTAGCTGTGTGTTTAAAGGCCTTTTTATTTGCCTTTCTGTTTTCATGTCTTTACTGTATTTACAGTCTTTCTCTTTATTGGCTCTTTTATTTTCCTACAAACAACTTCAGGTGTTGTAGCCTGGGGAAAAAAGAGGTAACCTTCCAGTAACCCCTTAGCTACTGCCCTTTGTGTTTTGTCTCTGTTTCCAGCCAAGCCTCTTGAAAGCTTGGTCTTTAATCAGTGTAGATTTCTACTTCCTTACCTTCCAGTTATTTCTTAATTAATTGTAGTCCTGTTTTAATCTCTGATACTCTAATCATCTCCTAATGGCTAAATCCAATTAATTTTCTCTTCTTGGTTCTTCCTATTACCTTACGATTCAACACTGATGATATATTGATGATGATATATAACAACAATCATGATACATCGTTCATCTTTGTATCCCAGGCTCCTAGTTAGCACAATGCCTGTACTATAGTAATCAAGAAGTACTGAATTGAATCTAGTCTATCTTAGGTTTAAAAGTACACAAGGACTTTTATGAATACCCTGCCTAAAAGTATTTACTTCTTGTTTTTCCACTATCTGGTGAAGATAGTGTTACTTAAAAAAAAAATTCTAATAGAAACATATTAAAAACTGTACAGAATTTCAGAATGACTGACACTTCTGAAGCTATTCCAAATTTTGAAGAGATGTTTGCCAGTAGATTCACAGAAGATGACAAAGAATACCAGGAATACCTGAAACGCCCTCCTGAGTCCCCTCCAATTGTTGAGGAATGGAATAGCAGAGCTGGTGGGAACCAAAGAAATAGAGGCAATCGGTATGTATTACTTCAGAACAGTAAATGCCAGTGGCTGATCTGGGAGAGGATAGCTTGAATCTGCTAGCCCACAAGGCCAGTGAGGGCAGGAATCAGTGTTTTTGTGCAGTGTGGTATACCGAGTGCCTAGTAACTGCTTGGCACACAGTAAGTGCCTGGTAAATACTTGCTTTTAATATTTTGTCAGCACCATATTTTTTTTCCCTTGCTATGCAATTGTGTGTGAGTGTGTTATAATGGTTTTTTAAAAAATATTCTTTCTCTGGACTAATATTTTATTTTCTCTGCAAATATGCTTTAAAAACCTAGAGTCTTTTACAAAACTTTTGCATTAAATTCCATAAAGAAGATACTGTTTTTGGTTTTACTTTAGAAAGAAGTTGATACAATGTAAATTACTTCTATTTGATACCTCAAAATAGATCAAAGGAATATTACCATACTGCTTTTGAACAATTGAATAGGTTTCAGAACCATCCTATTATTTGGGGTTTGGTGTTGTAGTCTACCTCTTCCCTGCAAAGTATTAAATATATCCAGTATAATACTGGATCTGAATCTTAGGAAAGTTTTGAATAACTAGTGCTATAACATTCTGTAGAGAAAAATGTTTTTTACTTTTTTGTATACTGAGTATTAGATTGAGAAATGAAATGCACCAGGATAGATTTGTCATGTGTTTTTTTTTTTTTTTTTTTTTAAGGGAAGTATAAAAATCTTTTTGTTTTGTTGTTGTAGGTTGCAAGATAACAGACAGTTTAGAGGTAGGGATAGCAGACGGGGGTGGCCAAGTGACAATCGATCCAATCAGTGGCATGGGCGATCCTGGGGTAACAATTACCCGCAGCACAGACAAGAACCTTACTACCCCCATCAATATGGACACTATGGTTACAACCAACGGCCTCCCTATGGCTACTACTGATAGAAATGTCAGCAGCTTTTAGTAAAACCATTTACTCTGTTAACATGATAAAAGTTTATGTTGTATTTTCTGTTGGTCATAGTTTTACATCTGATTGTAGAGAGTGGATTGATGTTTTGGAACTTGAGACTTTTTTAAAATTAGATCTTACTGGAGAGATATGATGGCTGCTGGAAATATCAATAAATACTCCCCTAAAAAGGCTGTGGATTATATTGCTTGACTTCTACCTCAGATTCTTCTTTATTTCATGACTTAATAGTGCTTTGAATGTTGTGAATTTTTTCCTTGTTTGACTTTCAGGAGTTCTTTGTTTTACACAGAAATAAAAATTTTACATAGAAAATGCTTGCTTTTACTTTGTAAGGTAAGGAAGTATCCCTGTACTCGGATGTGCTCATTCCTAATATTTTACAGAAGTAGTACAATCAACTCCTAAATGCACAACTATGCTTACTTGTGATATATTGTACATAGTAGTTGAAAGGAAAACAGTTATAGTATATTTTGTTTGGCTTTTGTTATTATGTGACTGTGGTACTTTAATTACTCTATAGGTATGAATCATCTTCACAATCGTTTTGGTCTCTTTTTAGAGGGATATCAAGAATAAACCTGTAAAATCAGGAAGGAATCATTCTCAGTTTCAATATCTTGATCTAGTGGTAGGTGGAATTAAGGCACACAGTAATTTTATACAAACTCTAAGGTTTCTTGCTAACTTAAACATACCAGGTCAGAATTCACACATTATACAAAAGTTTAACCCTGCAATGTTCCCTTCCTTTTCAATCGTATGTAAATAATGCTGCATTTTGTATTTACTTTTATGGTATTTAATGTGGGTTGATTTTACAATGTTATGTTCACCTCCAAATGTGCACCTTTGCTGCTTCCCCTTTGTAAATCCAGTGATGCTGTAACTTCCTTTCAGAGTGATCATTGTATTTCACATCATTTTAATGGCCATTATAATGGTTTTACTCAAATAAAATACTTGTAAGTATTCTCTCAAATTTTGGCAGGTAGCCCATTCATTAGAGATGAGCTTTTTGATTTTTTATTACTCTGTTCTCCTATCTGTTGAAAAAGATTTAGTGTAAGAATAATATTAAGAAAGAGCACAAGTTTCGTCATAGGTCAAAGGTATTAAAAGGCAACTTCCTGAATCTGCCTTCTGCTGCCTTCTCTCTTAGCACTCCACTCTAGGCCGTTGAGGTTGACATCTCCAGGTACTACTTCTACATGCTCTGGATCCAACTCTCCCCTCCACCCCCACTTCCTGAAGAGCTATTCTTTGAGGTAACTATTTTATTAGAAAGGATTTGATAAACCAAGTACTCAACACTCAGATGTAAATACAATTTTAACAATAAGATAAGGGTTTTCCGTGTACCCTTGTAATTACATCAATAGGCAACAAGCCAGTGCTGGTACATTAAGATAGGCCTTGATACTACAGAATATTTAGCCCAGAGAGTTAAGAATGGCTTGACTATACCCCAAGATCTTCTCTGAAAGCAGATGGGTTATTAAAAATATCTGTCAACTGATAAAGCACAGCCACTGACCAGTTGGGACAATAGCTGACCACAACTTTAGAGCAGGGTCCTGGAGGCCCTCTGCTGTGCCAGCTGTTGACACTAATTAGATATCTGGATCCAAGGGACAGGGTTGGAGCGAGGGATGCCTCTCAGGAAGCTCAGGAGAAGAGTATTTTCTAACAGTATTTAAATATTTTAACACTGTAACAGTAGGGTACATATGGTCTGAGTATCAACTCTACTTGAAAATATGAGAAGAGTCCTTTTAACATGAGTTATTTCTGCATTCTGCATGAGTAATCTATGTGGTGGTGGTTTTTGTTTTTTTTAAGCAACAGTCATCAGACTGCTCCCTGTGTGCTTAAAACCAGGAAGAAATAAAGGCATGGTTTCTGCTTCATGTGGGAGAGACAGAAAAGCACATCAAACCAACTTAAGGATCATTTAAAAGTGGAGAAGAAAGAATTAGAACTGTCAAATGGAATTAATCTCAAATAGGTAGTCTGTTATAATAGCATATAGATTGAGCATAAGGAATCCTGGCTCCAAGATATCTCACCTTGAGAAAATCACTTAAACTTTGAGCTTATTTGCTCACCTGCAAAAATGGGGACAACACCTTCCCTTGTCACTCTCACAGGGTTATCATAAAAATAAGTGACCAAACATATGAGAGCTTGAGAACAGAAACTAAAGCTCGTGACCATTAAAACCCCAGTGGTACATAATTGGTGCTGCATAAACATTTGTTTAATCAATGGCAGGGAAGGATTTGATAAATTGTAAAGCATAGTGTTGATATAAAGTATGTAGAATAACTGATAGAAAATGAGGTAGGCAGCTTGAGAATTAAAGATTTGCGATTGTTTCCTTATGTGAATTATTATATGAATTAGCAAAAGAATAAGACATTATATCCTTCAGAAAATAACAAACACTTCAAATATGGAAGAAAGAGGGGAATTCCCTGGCATTCCAAGTGATTAGGACTCGGCACTTTCACTGCTATGGCCTGCGTTCAACCCCTGACTGGGAGGCTAAGATCCTGTGGTGTGGCCAAAAAAAGAAAGAAAAAAACAAATATGGAAGAAAGAAAGTTTATATAAAAGTTGAGCCAAAATTACTGGCATTTGCTGTTTGGAAATTGGCACTGACTTGAGAATGTTGAATGTTCATTATGGAACACATCAAATTAATATCCATTTGAGACAGATGCTAGAGACTTAGATAGAGAACTGTTGTTTTTTTTTTCCTTGAGTGCTAGAAGGATTTGAGGTTATCCAGAGTGTAGTAACCTTGTGTCACTGCTCTAAGAATAGTTTTTAGGTTCTTGAAACCATATAGGAAAAAGACAGCCAGTAAGATCTCCAGCATGGTTTTGGTTTCCAAAGCTGCATTCCTTATAACATAATGCTCAACAGACAAGGATGTAATTTTCCCTTTGTATTTTATTCTCCTAAAGGAAAATATAGAACATTATGACAGTATTAAGGGTAATGAAATGTCAGTTTTAAGTTCAGAATACCAAAAAGGAAAGAAATGATCTTATACCCTGAAGATTACTGATATCACTGATTTTGAACTCTAATGAAGGCACTACACTTTGTTTTTTTTAATTTAATTTTTTTATACAGCAGGTTCTCATTAGTTATCTTTTATACATATTAGTGTATATATTGTCGATCCCAATCTCCCCAATTCATTCCTCCCCCCCCCCCCCGCCCTGCTTTCCCCCCTTGGTGTCCATACGTTTGTTCTCTACATCCGTGTCTCTATTTCTGCCTCGCAAACCGGTTCATCTGTACCATTTTTCTAGATTCCTGTTTCACAGTTTTTTAACACCTTAAAAATTTTCCTAGACTTTGTATTCTGTTTGATTCACTCAACCTAAACAGATTTGGCTGTGTATGGAAATCTATGCTCTGGGCCTTTGACTTCTTTTAATTAGCACTATTTTTTATAGTGAAAAGGAATTTTTATTCTTTTTTTTTAAAGGCTATAATTCTTTTTTAAATTTAATTTTTTGGCTGCGTTGGGTCTTTGTTGCTGCGCACGGGCTTTCCCTGGTTGTGGTGAGCGGAGGCTACTCTTCCTTGTGGTGCGCGGGCTTCTCGTTGCAGTGGCTTATCTTGTTGCAGAGCACGGACTCTAGGCGCGTGGGCTTCAGTAGTTGTGGTGTGCAGGCTCAGTATTTGTGGCTTGCAGTTTCTAGAGCGCAGGCTCTGTAGTTGTGGCGCACGGGCTTAGTTGCTCTGCGGCACGTGGGATCTTCCCGGACCAGGGCTCGAACCCGTGTCCCCTGCACTGGCAGGCGATTCCTAACCACTGCACCACCAGGGAAGCCTGGGAATTTTTATTCTTGTTAAGAAATGTAGGAAATAAATATTCCCAGCTTGAGGTGGCTTGTTGGATAACTTCAGTTAGCTGGAAATGTTACTTGTGAAAGCGTTTACTCTGGTAATGTTAGACAAATTGAGGTATTATATATAAACTATTCACTGAAAAGCTTGTTTGGGCTTTGTCTTTCAATGTCTTGTGTTTTAACCAAAGAAGCATATTTGATATATATATATAAATGGGAACTTTGAAATACATTAGGCTTTGGCTAATTCTGTGTGAAAAACCTAATTATATAGGTCACTCAGAGAATGTTTCCTCTATTTATAAGCTTAGGTAAGCTTTTAAAATTCTCCAGTTTTTAATTTAGAATGAATTAAGACCAACAGCAGTACATATTCTTGACATTTGTAGAAATTAATGATGTTAATTTTTAGATTAATACTTAAGAATTCAGATATATTCAGATGTGACATTCTATTCTATCTAAATGGATATTTTCCTGGGTCCTGCTACATCAGATTATTTTGGAGCCAAATCAACAACTAGATTCAAGTAGTAGATTATACTATTGGACTCTAAGGTAGCCTTGAGAGCAAATATTTCCTCCTTTCTAGAGGTCTGACTGACCTCTACTGGGACTAGCTTTTGGGAGAAATAGGGATGGGAGCAGAGATCCCATGACCTGTGGAGATGGCGGGGAGAGAGGGCCAGGCCCGCTCCATGGGTCTCAGTCAGCAGGGCTGCTGTATTAGGATATGCCAGGGCTTAAGAGGAAGTGACTGAAGCTGGTGTGACACAGCTGAGGCCCGCATGTGCCAGAGATACGTTTGTATCTGAGTAGCTTGTTATCAGTGCTGTCAGACTGGAAAACGGGATGAGCTGTGGATAATACCCCTCGGATTTTAAGATTTACAGGATGGCATGGGAGGAGGTTAACGAGGACAAGTCATCCTCATCAAAATTGCTAATATGTGATTTGACTGCCCCCTTGAAGGATTAAGTGAAAGCATTTGCATAAAGTACACATCACTGGGCTGGGCACATACTCAGTGCCCATTCAGTGTCAGGTTTGTGCCTCCCCAAGTAGAGTGGGGTACCTCTGGGCTGACTTGGGTACAAAAAGTGCAGCTCAGATCTTTCACCAGTCTCCATGTGCTGATGGGCTAATTCAGTTGTTTTCATTCCTGTCCCTAAGGGATACAGAGAGCCCCAAGTATTAATTACCGGTTAGATTTTCTCCGGGTTTCAGTGACTTCTCCTGAGACAGCTTCAGGGGACGATGTGATGATGATCTCATGGTTTTTTTCCACGGCCAGTGCCTTCAACTCCCTAAAGGATCACCAGCCTCTTTGTCTGAATCAGGTAAATAAAGCTGCTGTAATTGCTAAAGGCCAGAGCTTTCTCGTGTGTGTGTGTGTGTGTGTGTGTGTGTGTGTGTGTGTGTGTGTGTGTGTGTGTGTGTGTGTGTGTGTGTGTGTGTGTGTGTGTGTGTGTGTGTGTGTGTTTCTCATTTTAAAGTTTCCTTCACTATATGTTTTGTGTGTATACAAAATAATACTGTAAAAAGTAAAACTAGACAAATATTAATAATCTGCATCCAACCAGTGGCTTTGGCCTGCTGTGAATGCTTCTGTCTCTTTCACCATGCCCACACAAATATATATATAAATTTGGTATATGCATGTTTTTCCTTTCCTACTAAAGTGAGGTTATATATATAAACCCACACACATATGTGTATATTATTCTTTGTTCACACAACATATTATAATAGGCATCACTCCAGGTCACTAGCTATAGATTAAAAATTAATGACTTAATTTTAATAACATGATATTGTATAGCATGGATATACCATTGATTATATGATCATTCTCCTATAGGTAGACACTTAGGTTGTTTCCTTTTTTGCCCGTACTTAACAATGCTATATTGCTTTTGTCCATATATCTTTTGAATGCTTTTATTTTATGTCTTTTGTGGGGTAGTCTCAAAAGTAGAATTGTTGGGTTAAAAAAAACCTGTATTATTTCATTTTAATAAATGCTGCCACATTTTCTAAAGCATTGTAGCAATTTACATTCCCATCAGCAACATACGAGTATTCATGTATGTGTCTCCTCTCTCCCTATGACTTCAACGTTTTGTCTAGATGGCCACAGGCTTTTTTACTTTAGGAGAACTTCACTAGGTTGTGTTTCATTGTTGATGATCACTGTCAGTATTTCACCTAGGACACTGCACCTTTCATTATGTAAGTTTATCTCCTATTTCTCCAATGTTTTCTTTCTTTTTTGGGGGGGGGCCGCAATGCGCTGCATGTGGAACTTCCCTGACCAGGGATCGGACCCATGCCCCCTGCAGTGGAAGTGTGGCATCTTAACCACTGGACCACCGGGGAAGTCCTCCAATATTTTCTCGATTATATCTTTAAATCTTTGTTCTTCTGTTCCATTTCTTTGGTTCTCTTCTCCAGTTATGCATGTGTTGGTTTTCCTTTGTCTGACTTCTGTGTCTGTCATTTTCCTGTCTTTGCTCACTTTTCTCTAGCCTGCTCTTTAAACTCCATGTCATATATTCAGCCTCTTCTCTGTTGTGTTGTTCCCAGCAGGGCCTTTATTTCTATGATGCTTTTATTTTTTTACTTTAAAATTTGATGAGCCACATTTCAAGTGCTCAGGAACCACATGTGGCCAGCAGCAAGTGTACTGGCAGCACAGTTCTAGAAGCAGACTAAAGGCTTGGAGTTCTGTTGACTTGCTCCCTTATTCTCCACAGCGCTCCAATCCCCCAGGTATCTCTGGGGACACCTAAGACTCTGAAACAATTCCAGAGACACTGTGATAGTAAAACCACATCATGGATGAGATGAGTTGCATGGAGAAATGCCCACAGACTCTGTACCTTGTGTTGCAAAGTTTGGGGATTCACCCCTGCCAAACTCTAATAAGGGGACTAGATGGACCCTGTGGCACACAGCTAGAATAGGATTATAAAATGCTGAAAACTTGTATTAGTTGAATTATAAGGATTATCTGAAAAAAGCCTATGTGAGCAGAGTTAGGTGGTCTTCTGGAGCCTGGAAAAAGGGAGCTCCTGTGCCATGAAGCATCAGTGTTCAGTGTTGTCCCAGGAGAGGGGCTGGTAAGATAAATATGTCTGTCCCTGCAGCAGAAATGGGAGCTCTAGACAGTCATAGCTCCCTGCTCCTGGCCCCTAAGTTCCCTGGCTCTGACCCCAAGCTCTCCAAGCTTCAAATGATGACTGGCTTCTGGACGAGATTTCCCAAAGGGACAGAAGGTGCTGAGGATCCCACTACACAGGCTATTTGGCAGGTACGTTCTTCACTCAAATTAATAAATTGGCATCCTTTTAGAAATTAATTCCTTGTTAATTTTCCAGCCCAATTCCATTTTCAAAAACACTGACTAAATGGGATTTCTGAAATTTGCAAAATTAAGGCACTCAGGACCTCGCTGGCTCCACCAAAGTACTGACCCGAGACTCCTGAGTACTGAGCCGGCCCTGGTTAATGCCACACTCTGGCCTATGCTAAACTCAAGGTATGAGGGGACTAAGTCTAAGGAATGTCTCTGAGAAGACTAGACAAGAAGGATAAGAGATTGTGACATTGGTAGTCAGGCACTACAGAAGGGATTTCCTAATAGTACTGCTCACTTCAAAAGGAATTAAGAGTCCGTTCCTTTCTTTAATCTATGTGTGGTTTTCTGCTACTGCAATATGGTGCCACCTCTTGGATACAAATTGAAAATCTAGCTTTAAAAATTTTTAGTCTCCAGTCACATGCATTAAAAAAATCTGAAGTGGGAGGCCATGATGGGTTCTAAAATTTATATTCTGCTCTAGAGTTAAGGAACTACTTAACCAAATCCCTAGAATCTGTAAGCGGGGGGATGCTGGTAGCCCGCAGCCCAGAAAAGAACTGCCTCCTCAAGTGAGTTTTTAGCTGTTTGGAATTTTAAACGGTGCAAAGGTGCCACCTACATGCTCTGGTTCTCTCTCCATACCTAGCTGTCAAACAAGTGAGGAATGGCTCACAGGAATCAGGAGTTCAAGTTCCCTGTTTCTGCCTCCAACTGTCAACATATAGTGTAGGCAAAGCAGTGTCTGGCAAGTAGCAGGCACCCAAGTTATTAAATTATTCTTAAATCATGTTTGCAGGAGTAATTATGTATTAAGGTGGGGAATGATAGATTACAGATGCAGTGCTAGAACATCACCATGACACTAGTCATCAGAGTTGGAAAAGTATCATTCAAACCTTGTTCATGGGCTGCCTGAAAGGCTGGACCCTCAGGACAGCACAGGATGAGAAAGGCAGTGTAATCAGGTCACTTTGTAGACCGTGTAAGTATTCACTTAAAGTTAACAGGGGTAGGCAGGGCTATAGTCATGTTATTAGACAACTGTTATAGGGGTTGGGGATTTTGTGTCCTTGTCCTAGGTCACTGGGCCTGTCTTAATATCCTTGGGGGAAGAATAGGGCCCAGCTAAAGAAAGCTGCATTAACTAAACTTCCACAGCAGCTCAAGGTGCCCAGGCCTTAGCTGTGATTGTTATTAATGGGGAACAGCCCTGTGTGGGTCAAGAGAGCATCAGACTGCTAAAGGCAACCTCATTTGCTAAGGAAGAAAGGGAAACATGTCCTCAGACACAGCTGCTGAACTAGTTCCTACCTCTGCCAACAGTTTTTTGGTGACAAAGTAAGGATGTTCTTTTTAAAAAGATACTGTGTGTTTCTCAAAAGAAGTTATTAGGCAAAAAAGTCCCTGTTAAAATAATGGCCATTTTAAATGAAGTAAATAGATGATTGTGACGGGTATTTGTTGACTCCTATCCAGCATCCATTTCTCTTTCTCTAACTTTTCCCAATTTGTATTCAAGTATCTACCTCTCTCTGCTCACTCCTTTGCTTCCAAGTAGGCTGAGCCCATCCCCAGCTCTAGGATGGGGCTTGATTAGTCTAAAACAATTAGAGTAACTCTTCTCTTTTCTCTAGTCACTGGTTTAGGTAACCTGTGTTATAACATGGCATTCCCTGACAGTAGGGGCTGGTTTAGAAACTTTGTGTGACCTAATCTGGGCTGAGATACAAGGAGGAGCTGATTGACAGCTTTTGGAAAAGAAATACCACAGCTCTCCTTAGAGGCCTTTTTTTCTACTGAAGGGGGTGACAGGTGGACAAGAAGCCTGGAACTGCTGCCTTTTTGCCTCCATGGGGGAAACAGGCCTGAGGATGAAGCTGGCACTGCTGAAGTAAGTCGGGAAGGAAAGAAAGTGGGTCCTTTATAACATCACTGAGCTGCTGAGTCAGTAACCTCTAAGTAAACCCTGCCTCTGGACTTTCCAGGTATGTGAGCTAATAAATCCCTTTATTGTTTGAGCCAGATGAGTTAGGTTTCTGTTACTTATCAAGGAAAGCATCCTAACAA
Source organism: Lagenorhynchus albirostris (assembly GCF_949774975.1). Lineage (NCBI taxonomy): Eukaryota > Metazoa > Chordata > Mammalia > Artiodactyla > Delphinidae > Lagenorhynchus > Lagenorhynchus albirostris. Next base: position 162,428,033 of record NC_083095.1, on the reverse strand, counting down.
ACGAGTCATGTAAAAAGCACAAGTAAAATGCCTGTAGAGCACACACCAGAACAATGCTGAAAAAAAGAGAAAAGGTTCCGAAGCCAAGACCACGTAAAACAGAAGCACATTTGGAGGCAATGTGGCATAATGGCTTTGAAGAGAAGGCAGATGGGCGTAACCCATGCTCTGCCCTTCACGTTTACTCTGATCTTGGATGAGCCACCTAACTTTGGTTGTCCTCGGCTCCTCTCAACAGAGTAAGCTGAACTAGATGAGTGGCTCCCAGTTCTTTTACCATCCGTAATTTTTATTATTGGTCCTTTTGGTGGATTTTAACAGATTTTTCTCATGTGCTTAGACAAAGTACACAACTGCAGATCGGCTCTTCTATCAGCAAAGGTAATCGGGTTAACTTATTCACCTTAACAAATTACTATAATTTGATTGAACATTTAAAAGCAAGATATTTATTATTAGCTTTTGAAGTTCAATATAGATATGACTTCTGATAGGTTTTTACAAATACTGAAAATAGCTTCCAGATCTTCTATCTTCTTTTGAGGATCTTAGGAGATTCATAAGAACTACCAGATTTGATGACTGCAGTTACCATCCAAGGAGGAAGAAAATTCAGTGACTTCTCAAAAATGAAAATTAACATTAAATTACAAGTCTTTTTTTTTTTTTGGCTGCGTCTTGCGTGGCTTGCGGAATCTTAGTTCCCCAACCAGGGATTGAACCGGGGCCCTGGCAGTGAAAGCGCCGAGTCGTAACCACTGGACTGCCAGGGAATTCCCTAAATTACAAGTCTTGATTATTCTTATTTACTTTCTAACAAAATGGTCAACAGAATTTTTAAAAAACACAGAAAAAAATTTTGCATTTTACATAATACATAATCATTTTAAAATACAAAGTGACACTATGAAGCAGTGACAGGTCTTCCTCTGTCACTTGTAAACTGGATTAGAAGGCCATCCCCAGAATTCCAGTAGTGCTGTGGAAATATTTTAATTTACAATTGGGATAAACTGCATTCAACTGGAAGCCAAGCGATCTAGGTTCTAGTTGCCATCTTGCACCATGTGATCCTGAATACACTCAAATTCTGGACATCAGAAGCCCCATGACGAAATGAAAGGGGCTCAATCAGGTCATCTTAAATATCCTTTCCAGCTCTGTTATTTTGTAACACCATGAAATCAGAGTAACATGTCCCAAGCTGTTTGGGATCAGGGATTTTAGAACCTAAATTCAACATAACAGTACTTTTAACCTTCATACTTTTTTTGTGTGTCCTGTTCTTAATTAAATATATGTGTATTTCCACATTCTGTGTCTTTAAATATATTTTCCTTTTTAACAGTCTTTTCAGCATTAGCAATAAAAAAGTTTCTCAAGGGTGTACTTTTCATTTCTTGCTTTTATTTTTTTTCAACTTGCTTTTGCAGTTTCTCCAAGATCTCTTCCGGAGTTGTGGAGGCCAAAAGCTTTACCACTTTTTCACGAGATTTACCACCCTTGACCAAAAGGAAAAAACAGTGTCAGGATAACACACTAAACCTTCTAATGCTATTAAGAGGCAGCAGACCTCAGTTGCTGAGGGGTTGTTACAAGTAGGCTGGTGTTTTCCTGACAGCTTAGTGCCCACTTTCTCCTAGCCATTTCTGGTCTAACCAAAGGCTGTCTCTTCGATTCCACCTTACTACAATATTTTTACAACTCTCCAGAGTTTTTAACCTTCATACATCAATTTCTGTAATAATAAAAGCTAGGCATTAAATTTTCAAAATGAATATGGAATCCAGATGTACAATATTCTGGTTTCAAGTAATACTTTTGTTTAAATTATTTTTTAAATTACCAAAACAAATATTGCAATTTTATATAAACTTTGTATAAAAATAATTCCAAATGTAAAACAAATTGGTATTCTCTATACCGTTACACATTTCTGAAAATTCCGAACAAAAAGCAACCACATATCCAAGTGCTATGATTCCACAACTGCTTAAGACAACTATAAAAAGGTAAACACCCTTTAAAGAAGGTAAATTTTGAGCAGGTATTTATCTAAATGGGTAGAAGCTGCACAGGTGGAAGAGTGGGGAGTCCCTTTCAGGCAAATGCCAGAGCACGTGTGCTGGAGAAAATCCGAAATGACCTGCCGCAGGGGCGACGGTGAGGGAATGGCCTGATCAGATGGACGTTTAGGTACAGCCTACTAACCAATGACTCTGAGTGCCCGCTGGATCCTGGGTAGGAGCTACAGAGTATAGTATAGCAGTGGAAAACAAATAGAGCTTTAAGAAGTATAAACACGAGTGGGTCTTACTCCTACAGATTCTATTTCAGTTAAGTCTGGGGTGATGCCCAGGAACCTCTGTTCTAGAAATCATTTCCAGGTGATTTTGATATCCACCCCTAGTGCAAATCCATGGTATTAATGACTTCACATGAGTCCTCTCTCTTCCTAATAAGCTTCTAGTGAGCAAGGATAACACGGGGGACCAGGTATGCTTGATGAACTCACTAATGGAGATGACAAGAGGAACCATTTTAGATTTTTCTAGTATGGTGATGACTTGAGGGAAAAGACAAGCAAGATTAATCTGACAGAGCAGGTACAGGAATGAACTTACGAGAAAATGCTGGAAATGATGGCAATTAAGGAATACAAGTATAGCGTTTGCACAGTCTGAAGGAGTGAGGCATTAGGAGTGAAGATTAGGAAGAATTCACAGATTTTAGTGATTAAATGATTATGAGCATTAAAAACAACTGGTTTTTCAATTATTTGGAAAAGAAAAAAATTGGTATTTTATAAGTAATGACTGATGTACTCAAAGATGTTGAGAGAGAGAGAGACCTACCTTATCCAAAACCACATCACTCTTCCTGAGTTCTAAGACTTTGGAAAGATACCAACAAAGCTCAGCGTTAGCCTCTCCTTCTGTCGGAGGTGCTGCAATAGCTACACTCACAGCCTCGGCTGTCAAATCTGCAATGAAAACAGTGTGGACTTGATCCTCATGGAGTTCTTTTTCTTCACGCAGTGAGCATATTTTGTAAAAGTGTTTGCATTTGTCTGGCATGTTGTAGGTTTTCAATTAATAACTGCTGAATGAAGAATGATTAATCACAGTTAAGGGAACCTAAACATAAATATGCCTCTACCATTACAGAAATCCAAAGAAAGCTGATTTTTACCCCACCCCACCCCACCCCACCCTGCTGACCAAAATGGGCCTACAGAGTCCTGGGCAATAACCTGGATTTAGGAGCTGGAAACTGCACTTGGTCTAACAGGAAGAGCCCAGGCAGGGAGTCAGCGGAGCTGGGCTTTAGCCCCGCAATGTCACGGAGGAAGTGGATTAACCAGGCAGCTCACGAAACTGTAGAGGGTTGTTCAGGGTCTCATCAGGAAAATGGGAGCACTGGATTAGATTCACCTCTTATGTGAAATGTCTCTTTGATATTTTTAAAATGTAGTTTTTAGGGCTTCCCTGGTGGTGCAGTGGTTGAGAGTCTGCCTGCCGATGCAGGGAACACGGGTTCATGCCCCGGTCCGGGAGGATCCCACATGCCACGGAGCGGCTGGGCCTGTGAGCCATGGCCGCTGAGCCTGCACGTCCGGAGCCTGTGCTCCGCAACGGGAGAGGCCACAACAGGGAGAGGCCCGCGTACCGCAAAAAAAAAAAAAATAGTAGTATTTAGTTAGCATCTACACAGCGCTTACATACACTAATTTTAAGGGCACACAAACATGTTTTAAGGGCTTTACAAATATTAACTTGTTTATTCCCATAATTTTATGAAGATATTAATACCTTTATTATCTCCATTTTACAAACGAGGAAATTGGAACCGAGAAGTAATGTGTCCAAGGTCACATGGCTAGAAAGTGGCATTGTGATTCACAAATAAATTTGAATTCATGCTTTGAAATCCAGGGACAATGAACACTGCTTTTTGAAGAGTGGTCCAGACTCCCTCATCAATACAGCCTTTATAAAGAGCAATGTGTCTGCAATCCTCCACTGTTATTTCTGAGAGAGAAGTATACACTCAAAGCAGTTTGCAAATGAGCTTGAGCTGGTCCTGCATCTGGGGTTACTTAGGCATTTCCACACGCTTACATCTTGCCTGTGTAAACACGGCTACAGAATCCACAGGAATGAGATGGTAGAACAACCTTCCTCCTAGCCTGTCACTGATTCTATGATGCACAGTTTTTCACATTTTAATATCTTTGAAATCCTGATGTATCATAATAAATGGAAAAGAAAGTGTTTAGTTGATGTGGATTTTGTCTTACTGGTACATAAAGTACTTCTGCACCTTATACATAGAGGATGGCCAGTTAGATCTGATGAAACATGGTATTCCAACAGCAGTGTCCACAGTGACTACTTAGAAAATGCTGGCCAAGGAGGGTACAGCCAACAAATAGCCAAGCTAACATGGCCATCAACACAAACCGGGCCTAGCACCCCAATTTTGAGGTCTTGTTTTAAAAATATTTTAAAAATTGGAATACAGAGCTTTAGCTTTAGTGGGTGAAAAAGACCGTCAGGATAACTCAGATCAAACTTTTTTCCCAATCAGAAGCCTCCCCACCCCACCCAATCTCTCCTGAAGCCCCAGCATTTAAAACAAATGTAAACAGTCCTGTCTGCCAACCTCCCCTTTGCCCACCGCAGATTCTTGAGGCACCTTTTGGACTCCAGGGAATAGCTTAAAAGCTTCTAACTATCTCATCTGACAGATGAAAGAACTGGGCCCAGGAATATCCTGTAGAGTTTTGATTTGAAATAAGCTCACACAGGTGTTGATGATCAGGTTCACAGATCTGAGGTTTTCTCTCCCTCCTTGGACCAATGGTCATTTAAAAAATCAACCAAAACATCTTTCTCTGGCCAATGTTTCCACTTTTGGAATAGGACAAACTAAGAATCATCTAGGCTACACGTTTCTATCTATGTTCTTTCTAAAATACCTTTTTAAATTTTGAGGTATAATTGACACATAACAGGTGTACAACATAACGATTCGCAGTTTGTATTTTGAATTGATCACCACAGTAAATCCTGGTTCATAAAATACCGTATTAAAAAGGACAATACACAATGGTTTTTTCATCTAACTTGGTATGCTTTAAATACGGTATATTTGGTTTTAAACACTAGATTACACCTTTACATTAGAATCCAGAATTTAAAAATGGAGAAGCCTCTAACTGCAGGTGTGAAAAATATACTTGACCACACAGGATGAACTTCCAGCAAGCCAAGGCAAAGGGAGGATGGAGAGGAGACAAGTGGTTCATACAAGATTCCCACCCCAGTGGCCAGGTATACCTGTCACAGCATTTTGTTTGGAACCAGGTTTGGCATGGATGGCTATGGTGACACAACCTTTGGGATCAACGGCCACAGGACCTGAGGGAGGAACTGGTCTCTCTGCTTCCTTGCTCTGGCTTTTACCCTAAAACGACAACAACAATCACACTACAACTTTACGGTTACAAAATACTTTCCCACACATTTGATCTTTCCATGATTCCTTTTCACCCTTAACCAAGACAAACTAGGCTAATGGGTCACGTCCAGGGAGTTCTGGCCACCCAGAATGGTCTTCCAGCAGCCTTCATGGCTCAAATCAATTCTTCCACGAAGCCTTCCCATCAACCCCACAAAGTGCTTTTTTCCTGCCTTGGAAAACCTGACTTAGAACTGGTTCCTACTGTCGGCTTTGTATTTCCCATTCCTCAGGGAGCAGCGATTATTCATCTTTGTATCTCAAGCAGCACAAGTTAACAAACGTTTGTGAACAACTATGGCTGGACGGTGTATATCCATGTGTTCTGGGGGGAAGGGGAGGAGGAAGGAACAACAGTGGTATTTACAGGACTACTGTGTGCCAGAAGCTGTACTCGGAACTTTCCATTTAACAAGCATGAACTGCGCACCAAGGCAGTATGTAGGCAAAGGAGATGTAAAGATGAATAAGGACACATGGAGCTCAAGGAGCTAGGACTGCAGCGAGAGAAAAAGAACAAATAATCACTCTAATACACTGTGCTAGGAGCGCCGACCACACACGCACAGGGCATCACGGCGCAGAGAAAGGGAAGGCAGTCCCGCCTTGGGACACTGGGGAAGCTCCCGGCAGGAGGCAGTCTTAGAGCCGGGTCTTAGGAACCGATTGGAGTCAGTCCTGCAGAGACGGTGGAAGGGAAGTGTGGGAGTGGTGCATTCTTGATGGAGGGGTGCGAAGACCAGCCAAGGAAAGGAGACAGAACGCTAACTAGAGCCTCCGAGGGAAGCACAGGCCGCACGGCGCTGCCGGAACACGAAGCGCGAGCCTGGGAGTGTGGGAGCAAGGCCGGCGGGGTCGGCAGCCACAGCTCAGGAACAGCCTCGCGCGCCGCCGGCCCGGGCCCTCCGACTTCCCCGGTGGGCGGCAGCGCAGCCGGGAAAGACGGGGAGCGGGAGGCCCGAAACTCAGAGACAACAAGCAGTTGGCGGAGCTTCTACCCACCCACGGGTCCCGCTTCTCTCCCGCGCTCCTCAACCAGCATTCCTGCGGCCCACCCTCCAACTGCCAAGGGACTTGCCACTGGCCTTGTTCACTGCACCAGCTTTCTTAGGCATCTCGGTGCCCACAGGGAGCCGGGCAGCAGCCCGAGCACCAGGTCCCGTCCCCAGCTGCCTCACCCCGCAGCCGAGCCGCAGCATCCACGCCAAGGAGGCGGCAAGAAAGGCGGCCCGACGCCGGAAGAGCCCTCTGCACCTGCGCACGCAGCGGGCGGGAGCGGCTTCTCTGGCCTGCGCCTCTGCTGTGGCACGAGGGCGACACCTTCCGGCTGGCGGGAGCAAGACCCCTCGTTCTTCCCGGACCTACGCGGGACCCTCGCCACCTAGAAAAGCGGCTCAGGAGACCGAGAGATGGGGAGCTGGGCTCTGGTCGAGTCGTGACCACCCCCAACCCCCTCTGGTCTTGTTTCCTCATGGGAAGAAGGGATTGGAGTGAGCGGCAAAAAGCGCACAGGGCCAGGTGTCTTCTCGCTGCTGCAGCCAACCAGCAGGTGCAGAGCTCCACGCTGCTTCCTATGGCCCTTAAGTGGATGTAGAGTATCCTGCTGCTTTAGCCTTTGGGTACCTTCCGTGTACTGATGGAGCATCTACCTTGTGCCAGGCGCTGAGGATGCCACAGTGTAAAAGGAGAGGAAATATATTCTGATGTGCGAAGTGGCAAAAGATGAAACTGAAGAAGGCGGAGGCAAGATCAGAGTCATTGAAGGGTTTGAAGCAAAGGATTGGTAGAGTCACATTTGTTGTGATTAGAAAGATCACTGGCTGCAATGTGGCCAATAGAGGAATACAGGTAGGGAGACCTGCCTCTTAAATGGAAGATGGTAGCCTGAACCAGAGTAGTAGCAGTGGGAATGGAGAACTGAGAGCTGATCATTTCAAGCATACTCAAGAACTAGAATGATCGGAGCTTGGGGAATGACTGGATGTGGGAATGAGAGTGAAGTCAGGGAAGATGCCCAGGATTGGGGCCCGAGGAGCAGGTTTGGGAGTCTGAGGTGAGTTGTTCAGTCCAGGACATAATGAGTTTGAGATAGCTGTGGGACACTAGGGGGTAACTGAATGTCTGTAACTGAAGCTTGAGAGATCTGGACTGATGATGGATTCTGGAGCCCTCTGAAAATAGATGGTAATTGAAGCCATGCACGTGGATGAGATAAAGACTCAGAGAGTGTGCAGAGCATGAGGGCCCAGGACAGAACCCTAAGAAAATGTAGAGAGAAGGCACCAAATGACATTGGCCAGATGTAGGAGTACGTAGCAGCCAAGAAAGGGTACTTCAAGAGGGAGTAGTCAACAGGGAGTAGTGCCACAGAGAAGGCATGTAAAACAGAAATGAGCGGTGTTAGTGACCTGGGTGCTAGCAGTTTCAGTGCAGAAGAGGAAAGAGATATGTGTAGAAAATAATTCGATTTCACTGTGAAGGAGTAACTGGTATTGGAGGAGCACATGACGTTAAGATGTTTTTTCTTTTTTAAACTGGAATGAGAATTAACCACATTTGAATATTCATAGGAATAAGCCAAGAGAGGAGACGTTACAACAGAGGGAGGAGGTGGGGTTCTGAGCACAGGTGGAGACTGACCTGTCTACAAGAAGCCTTACTCAGACACTCCTTCCTTCACAAGAGAAGGAAAAGTTTAGGTGCACATGTAGCTGTGTGTATAGGTTTGATGCGAAGAGCTGGAGTTCCTTCATTAGCTGAAGGAGAGGAGGTGTTGAAGATGTGAGGAGAGTGGAACAGATTTAAATACTCTGGAGAATGTCAAAGAGCTAACTGTTGAAACTCACTCTGCAACACTGATGGTCTAGCTGAACTTGGAGACCATGAAATCATCATGACCCCAGTCTTGTACAGTTATATCATTTTTAAATGCCAGGAAGTTGAAGATAAGGCAGACAACTGGTTTCATCCAGGTGGGTATGAGAGGGTTGAGGGTTACTGAAATGGTTAATGGTGATCAAAGATCAAAAGTGGAGAAGCAAAAAAACCAAAAGGTTGAAGGTGGAGTCTACTAGAGTAGGGAAGGAAGAGGGTTGACAGAAAGGACGGAGAGGTCAAGGGAATGGCAGTCTTGAGGTGCAAGGACACATGTATGGGAGTGTGTGTGAGAGCTGAAGAGGCATCGAAGGTTGTGGTCAGAGTGTAATGTCTGAACTTACCATTTCAGAGGTAGTGCGAGTCCATATGACAAGGTACATGGTGTGGTCATGAGCAGGAGTGATTGACATGAAATGGTGAAGGTTACTGGAGGTTAGGAAGAAAATGGAAAGCTAGGTTTGGCTGGGTTGTCCACCCACTTGGATACTGAGGCCACTCAGTGTGAAGGCTTTGGTAGAAGTGAACCAGGTGTTAAACCAAAGCCATATTTTCTTTGTTTGAAATCAGTTAAGAATTGGGGCACAAAAGCTGAATCAGCATTATATAGAATTAGTTTGGGGTGAAGTCATGACAGCCTCAGTTAAAGCTTTGACAGTTTAGATGGAAATAAAGGGGCCACTTGCAATCGTGGATTACTATGTTATCTGGCAGTTGACTAGATGAGCGAAGGCAGAGAGAGGGAAGAGGTGCCCTGCAAGGACCATTCAGGCTTTCCCAAAGGTCACTCAGGAGTGGGGGGTGGAGAAGGGGGAGGGGAAAAGCCATCAGCTCCATTTGCCACCCAAACTGTACATCTGTTGTTGCTGCGGCCCCGAATCTTTGCCTCTGGAAAGGAAAGAGTTGGAAAAAATACTGCCCCATGGTAAAAAAAAAAAAAAAAAAAAGGGCCTATGATCCAAATGGCAGAAAACCCATTATAAATGTTTATACTGGTTCCTATTTTCTTTTACATTTCTTTCAGGTTTTAGTAAAGTTCAATTTAGAAACTCTCTTATCTTAGCCTTTGCTAATGGAGAAGATGGAGTTTTTAAGTGTGCAAACTCGGCAAAAGACTAAATGAGCCATGTAGCTCTTGGGGCTGGGATTACTATAGCACCGTCCTCTCTTATGAATGATGCATTGTCTAATTCAAGGGACAATTTTCAGGTTTTGAATCTGGATAACTAGAACAGGGAAGCAAAAAGGAGGAGACTGAAGGAGACAGGACTTGAAAGGGAACAATTTTTTGTCTAAAACATATTGCATTTAACATACTGCATTTGAAGACCTGGCTCTCTCTAATGCCCTATAAAGTTGTCTGTTTCCCGATAAATTTTTTTCTTGCAAATTAAAAGTACTGCTTATGTGGGCCTTAAAGAAGCAACACTTTGGGGGCTTCCCCGGTCTGGGAAGATCCCACATGCCGCAGAGCGGCTGGGCCCGTGAGCCATGGCCGCTGAGCCTGCGCGTCCGGAGCCTGTGCTCCGCCAACGGGAGAGGCCACAACAGTGAGAGGCCTGCGTACCACAAAAAAAAAAAAAAAGAACGAACACTTTGATAATGCAAACAAATAATCACAATTTGTTGGGTAGATACTGGAGTAATCACTCTTTTAAAAAATAGAAATTGCTTATATTCTACAGTAAACACAGATTAGCCAAGTATCTTTTTGGGTCTCACTATAAGGTTTGAGAACGGTGGCATTTTGGGATCCAGCAAAATAATATTTTCCCGCTTTGTAGCTTGGGAGATAGATCTGGGTTTAAATTCTGCTTACAACCACTTGACCTTTTAAAACATGAATTTCTTGGCCTGTGAAATGGGTATTATCATAGTACTTCCCCCATACTGATGTTGTGAGAAGCAAATGAGAACGTGTGTAAAGTACTCAGTGCAGAGCCTGGTACCCAGGAGTCACTCAGGTAGCTCTATTAATAAACGATGGCGAGATGGTCCTTACACTATATCAGAGTAAATAACAAGCACAGTTTCCTTTCTCTCACCTACTGAGAGTAGAACAGGGGAGAAAAACCTGAGACTGAAAAAAACTGATGAAGCAGCAGACGACAACAGTTGTTGCTGCTATAGTTGCTTTAAGGCAACAGTAAGGCATTCTTACTATGGGTTGCATTACTTCCATAAATTAAAAATAAGGTTCAACCTCAATTAATTAGAAGCTTTGTTCCAAAATGGTGTCTTACACTCAACTTTTAGAAATGACAAAAAAATAAATAAAAGTACAATAGATGTTTATTTTTTTAAAATTCCAGGGGATGTCCCATGTCAGTAAATGGTTCCATTTCTTGTCCCTTGTATGACTACCTTCAGTTACATGAGACCTCTGCCACCACCACACCTCACTACCTTCTTGAAAATATCAAATACTACTTTAGATGGAAATTTTTTTTAACCTAATTACCATTTAGAAATAATTCTTAAGTTGATACTTAAAAGAATTGATTTCTACACATCTTCCACAACTATTTGATATAGCTTAATCACACATATATTTTTAATGAGATAATCATTTTGAAGGGAAAAAGAATTTTATATAAAAATTTTGCTTTATAAAAGTGTATAAATGTCATTCTGCCAATATACTTCCTATCCCCTCCTTAGGCAGCTGTACCTCTGACAGTGAGGTCATGAATGTTAAAACATATTTTATTTCTTGGATAGGACTGTGTAGGTGAAAGTATACTTTTCAGGAGTGATTCTGTTGGATATCTTTAAAGTTTCAAAGCAGCTGTTAGAGATGTTAGTATTTCATTCCAGTTCTTGCTGCGTAAGATTATCGCCACAGAGCTGAACTGATGTCTGTTTACTCCACCACCATCAGCACCACCGCCATCATCTCAATCTTGCATCCCCCGCAGAGAGAGACACGTACAGTGGTGCAGCTTAGTGATAAAGAAGCCAGTCTCGGAGTACACCTTTAGATCCTTTGTTTATATCACATTATTGTGAATTCGTACAAATTTCATTTATCGTTTAAAACTGTACTATGTAACATATTATACTATTATAAAATATCCTTTTCTGTAAATGCACTGAAGATTTTCTTTGGCATTTGTTAAGCCTATTTCTAGCAATACTGCAAATGCTAACCACCAGATAGTTAGAAACTCCAAAGATGAGGTCAGTTTTCTTCATTTTTTGAAATTAGTTATTTGAGTTAATAGGAATTCTGTAGGAATACTGACCCACCTCATCTTATGTAACCTTCAAAAGTTAAAAAGGAAAAAAAACAAACCAGCTATATAAAACAAGAATCTTTCGGTTATAAAACTGCTGAAAGATCATGAGTCAGCTAATCTATGAAATTATGCAAGATAAATAGCTGTTTTTTTTTAAACAATTAAACCGGTTCTTTTTCCCCCTAAGGTTATAAGAAAATGGAAAATCTCCCTTTAAATCATGCAGAGATTTAAGTCAACACTTATCTATCTTTTCTAAGAAATTAAAATGTCTCTTATCTTACAGTTATATTCTGTGGCCAGTTTTTTATGCCTTTGAGACTAGGCTGTATGGTACTATTTAGCCATTATGTATTATAATGCTGAATTATGTATAAAATATTATTTCTGGTATTTGTCCATCTTCTATGGAAGTGCCATTATTATTGCCAGGGGAGCTAAAAAAGAAAAAAACAGTCTTGCTAGCAGCAGGTGTTTCATGCACTACTTTCTTCAGTCCTTTTGTGCCATAGTGGGAATCTGGACCCTAAATGAGAACAAAAGGTTCATTAGTAATTTTCATTTAATAAGCAATTTAATGTGGTATTTTAATTATATTACCGATCTACTGTATTTCGTTATAGCTCTTGTATAAAAATTTATGCCAAGTCATTTAAGGAAAAATGTAGTTTTTGCTACAAGCTAATTAATGACTAAATAATGAATGTAGAGCTCAGCTATTAGAGGACAGTGAAATGGTTTTAAGGAAATAATTGTTTTATTTTATCTTCTGTCAAACTTACAATCTCCTACTCAAACAAAAGGCTATTTCTTATGAAGAACTATTTCTTTCAGAGCAGAGCTCTGCTGAGAGGCACTGCTCTTCTCAAAGCAGTGGAATATTTTAGCTCCCACCTTCCCACCTTCTCTGCTTCCGACAAGGCTGTACTGTTAGTGACTCTCAGCTTCTATTGAAACACGCTCTCTATAACATGCAAGAGGAAACCGTGGGCCCCGCCAGCTCACCACCTGGAACATTCGGGAAGACTCTTACTTTGAGTGTTGCGCATGCTGTGTAGCACACGTTGGGTAGGATCTCTATGGGTTCTTTGAACATGACCCTGAATGTATTAGCAGTCCCATCACAACTAAATCCAGTATCATTCTGTCCCAGGGTTTGTTTTTTTTCATATTCAATGATCTGTAATTTTTAAAAGAAAAATTAAATTTAAGTTAAAACAAAGTTTCGTAGAAGAAAGTATGAAGCCCTTAGGCACAGCAAAATAGACTACTACATCTCTCTGCTGTAATTTTTCTCTACTGTCTCTAACCACTAAAGATGGCTTTAAACACGCTGTCAGAAAATGCATTCACTGCAGTAAGGATGGGGAGGATGTCAGATAACTGGGCTTTGGCTGCAGGAGAGAGGAGCTTCTAAAAAAGACACATGGCTTGGGAACTGGTATTTAGGCTGTGTGGATTTTAGACACCTGAGGGAAATGAGCCTCTACTCCTTGCTAGCCTATGTCTTGTTGCTGGGAAATTCCTGTAGCATTTCCTATGTGGATATTTCAAAACACGAAAATTCCGTCTTTTCGATTTAGTTCCATAACCTGTGCCAGGCACTGAGGGACACCCTCAAGGAGCTTCTAGTCATTAGAGAAGACAAGTAAACAATGACAATTCAGTACAGCACCTGCAGTAGAGAGCTATGCATAAGATGAAGTGGAGGAGGAGAGGAAAAACTGATTTTGTCAGGAAGGGGGGAGGCTCCAAAAAGAGAGTTTAAAGCTCAACTCAGAGGTTACCAGGTTATAAGAGAAAAGTCTTCATGCAAGGGAACAGTATGTGTGGAGGTCAAGGCTCACAAAGCCATCTTTTTGCATACATCAGGTAAAAACGGTAATAGTAAAACAGGCTGAACCAGTACATGCAGCGAGAGATCAGGACAGTGGCCACCTCAGGCGGGATAGTGACCAGAAAAGATCACAAGGGGATGTCTGGGGTGCTGTAATACCCTGTTCCTTGATCAGGCTGCTGGTTACACAAGTGTGTTCACAGTTTATGAAAAGGGAGCCATATGTACCACTTATGTCTACTTTTCTGTATGTACAGTCGGCCCCCTGTATATGCGGATGCAGAACCTGTGGATGTGGAGGACTGACTGTATTACGTCATTTTATATAAGGGGCTTTGAGCATCCGTGGATTTTGGCATCCACAGGGGGTCCTAGAACCAATCCCCTGAAGATACTGAGGGACTACAGTATATCACAATTCAATTTAAAAAAAAGACATGATGGTGCCCTGGAAAAGTAGTAAGACAGGATTTCGTTGTGGCAGTGTAATCTAGAGTAAACCACTTCTCCGAGCCTCAGTTTTATCTTTTAATCTTGGAAAAAAACTTGTTTGCCTTCTTCCTAAGGCTATTGTGAGACTCAAATTATAACACTACAGCAACAACGACAGCAACAGACTATGTTCCAAACACTTTACATGCATCATCTCAACCGTTGCTCACAAAAACATAATGGAGGTACCACTACTGTCAAAGTAAACAAGGACACTGGGGCTCAGAGAGGTTACCTAATTTGCCCACAGACACACCCTTGAGATGGTAGAGCTGAGATTCAAACCCAGGCAGGTCTATCTGGTAGTGTTATCTAGAGGGTGCATGGGACTAGCCACCGGGCGGAAGAAAATAAAGAGAAGTCCTACTTCTATTCATTTTATATTTTATCATTTTAATATACCTATAACCCCGATGCCCTCCCTCAGACTGTACACAAGGAATCTGGTGTCTCATGTAATATGGGAGGGGCACTGAAGGAAGACAGGGGTTCCACAATTGAAGAGAATGACTGTGGGGCCCTCACTCCTTCCCAGGCCTGCAGATTACACAGCCTGCTTAAGGGGGCTTATGGATCCTATGGATAGGATCTTAACAATATATAAAGTAAAACGGGGGCTTCCCTGGTGGCGCAGTGGTTGAGAGTCCACCTGCCAATGCAGGGGACACGGGTTCGTGCCCCAGTCCGGGAAGATCCCACATGCTGCAGAGCGGCTGGGCCCGTAAGCCATGGCCGCTGAGCCTGCGCGTCCGGAGCCTGTGCTCCGCAACGGGAGAGGCCACAGCAGTGAGAGGCCCGCGTACCGCAAAAAAAAAAAAATAAGTGAAACGGGGAGTGATCATGAAAATCTTTTATACCCGAGAGGTCTGCTGTGGCTTTTTTGCATTAAAAATTATAGAAAAAAAATTTCCTAACCTTTAAAATCTTTCAAATAAACAATCTCAGTGGCTTTGGTTTGTAAGAGCAACGAAATGACATGAATGATTTAATTTATAGCTGAATTTCACTATAAACGTTAGTGGATAGAATTTAAAAATGAGCATGATTTCATTAGCACAGCCAATAAAGCAATTCTTCCATTTGGAACAAGGTGTCTTTGTGAGGTAGTAAAGTATCTTTTTTGGCTGTCATCAGACCAGACCTTTATTTTTGTCTGTGTAGGGCCCTCATTGCTGCACACGGGCTTTCTCTAGTTGTGGCAAGCAGGGGCTACTCTTCGTTGCAGTACGTGGGCTGCTCATTGCGGTGGCTTGTCTTTGTTGCGGAACACGGGCTCTAAGCACGAGGGCTTCAGTAGTTGTGGCATGTAGGCTCAGCAGTTGTGGCGCACGGGCTTAGTTGCTCTGCGGCATGTGGGATCTTCCTGGACCAGGGCTCGAACCCGTGTTCCCTGCACTGGCAGGCAGATTCTTAACCACTGCGCCACCAGGTAAGTCCCCGGACCAGACCAGATCTTTGAATTGTTGTGTATCTTGAAAGTCAATGATGCATTTTGATCACAAAGTTCACCAATGTTTTTACTATTAAAAATAGTATATTAATTAACATTTTAGAAAGGGTAGTTTTTTCAGCTGAAAGAAGTCTGAAACATTGTTTACTTCCTTTTTTCATTTCTATTTTTTGTGTTTTAATTTATGTATAATATAAAATAAGTATAGTATTGCATAGGTATATGTGTATAGTAAATAAAAGTACAATGTAGATGTGTTTCAAAAATAATTTCACTAACTGGGATGTGCAATCAAAAGTGTGGAGAACACTGGTTGACTGGAAGGGAAAGAGAGAGGTGCTTCACTTTCTTCGAGATTAAGTAATTGTGTCATATCTGAAAGAACTGAGGTGGAGCAGACCTAAGAATGAGGCAGGGTATGGTCAGACAATCAGAAATCAGAGGTGTAACCAGTAGTTATAGGAAATTAGACAGTCTCAAGCCCTAGAGTTCAAAGTACCATGAAAAAAGCAGGTGGGTGTTTTGAGACAGTCAGTGCACAGCAGGATGAACTAATAGAAGGGTTTCCTGGACAAAGGCGAGCTCCTTGTATGTTAATGCTTCTGTTAAGGACCCCAGGACCTCAATTTTCTGAAACTACACTTTTTAGATCAATTGTAAAGTGGAACTTCTAGGCTTAAAATACTAATAGGCTTTCTGATGCCTGTGATAATTATACTGAAATTTGGATTTTGCCGAAACAATATCTTATCGTAAAATGACACTTGTTATGTATTTCAGATGGTATACAGTGGGCAAAAAAAGTGTACCTGTATATTCACTTGATAATCCGTGGGACCATGAATAGATCCATATAAACCAAATCCGACTATAGAGATTCTTCTATTAACTGTGAACCTGAGAGAATGAGGCCAAATATAAAATAACATACATAATTCAGTAAGCATTCATACTCCAAAGGCTTATACATTTTTAAAGTGTTACTCAGAACATCTAATTTTGCTCATAATAAAGAAAACTATCAAAAATTAAACATCCTTGGAAATGTCATCTGCTTACCAAAAAACTCTTGCTAGAGTAACTTATTGGAAACTTAAGTAGAATCTGTTTTCATTTTTGAGCCAAGCAATTTATTTAACCTAAATACCCACTTTTGTTGTGATGATAATTTTAGTCCAAATCTGTCTGCACATCTCCTTCATGAACAGAGATGTGTCAGCCATCAGACCTGATGTGCAGCGTCCCAAACTCTGACAATTCTTCAGCTCGATGAATACTTACTGGGCCTGGCACTGGGGAAATAATGGTCAACAAGATAGTCTCTGCCCCTACTGCACTTATGGCCTAATGGAGGACACTGATAATAAATAAGTAAACAAAGGGATAAATCGTTAATTATAAGTTGTGATAAGAGTTGTGAAGGAAGCAGGCTGCTGTAACAGAATTGGTGGTGGAGGTCTGGGGACAGGACCTAAGTTACACAGGTGGATCAGAATGAGATTTCACACTAGAACAATTAGCAGATCCAGTTTAGTCACCATAGTTAAGAAACAGACCCACCTTACTCCATGTTATAAATGTATAAAAACTAGCATCAAGCACAAATGGCACTAAATGACTGTATAATAAGCGATAATCTATAATATAAAGCAGTTATCCTCAACATTTCATACTTTAAGAACTGAAGTAACAAGTTTTATTATTATTACTACCATACCATTGCCACTTTATGAGCACTTCCTGTGCCAGGCACCGAGCTTCAGTTCTTTACATGAATTATTTCCTTTAGTCATCATAACAGCTCTATAAACTAAGTAACACAGTATGATTTTTATCATCCTGTTTTTATAGCTGAAGAAACTGAGATTTAGAGAAATTAACTTGCCTGGATCAAAATGTGTAGCAGAGCTGGGACACAATCCCAGGTCTGCATGGATCAAAAGGTCACACTCAATCACTATGTTAAACTCCCAGTATGAGGATGACGTTAAAATTTTTAAAATATATTATTTATAATTTTTTATTATAAAAAAGCAATATATTCTCTGTTTAAAAAAAGTCAGAAAATGCAGCTAAGCAAACAAGAGGAAAAATTTAAAGCATCTCTAAATCTACCATCTAGAGATAACTTCATTTTCAATTTGGTGCACTTCCTTTTCAGACTTTTAGTTCTGTTTTTAAACAATACAAAAACAGACTTTTTTCTATGAACATATATGTATTATTTTAAAAACAATGTCAGAATATATATATTTTTGTAACTTCATGTAAAAAGGTAAAAAACTACTACTGATTCATTATATTTAAACAATTCCTACTTGTTAAATAATCTAGGTTATTTGCAGTTTTTGTTATTATACAACAATGCCACGATGAACAATCATTTCACAGTGCCTTCATTATTTCCTAGAATAAATTCCTGGAAGTAGATTTTCTGGGGAAAATGAAAGGCATATTCTTAAGGCGTTAGATAAACTTTATCAAATTGCTTTCTGGGAAGATTATAAAACTTTACACCCAACAAGGAATGAAGATCATTTCTATCTCACTCTCAACAACCACAAGTATCTTCATTTCTTTTTGCTGTTGAGAAACTGATGATTGACAAATTCTATTTATATTTGATTACTGAGTTAACACATTTGCTCATATGCTTACTATCTACTGGATTTTCTCTTTAATGAAAAACCCACTCAAGTTCTTTTCCCATTTTTCTCTGCTGATGAGTGTCTTTTTCATGTGGATTCGAAAGACCATGTTATATACTTATTATATGCTTTGTCAGTAACATCCATTACAAAAACTTTCCTATTTGTCATTTATCTTTTAACTTTATGGTGGTTTTGGATGTAACATTTTGAATTATTTGTAGTCAAATTATGATCTATGCCAAGTTCAGACAGGCCTATCTCATCCTCATAATAAATAAACATTCTGTTCCGGCACCTTCACGGTTTCCTTTTTTTTAACGTTAAAATTTTAATTTATACAAATATTGGAAGATGGCATCAGTAAAGATCTAACTTTATTTTCCCAGTGGTTAATACTTCCTCACATTCTAAATGTTCATTTATATTAGGTTGGTTTCTGAACTCTGTAGTATGTTCCGTACAACATTCTCTTACAGCTTTACAATATTTTTCATATTTGATTAATACCACTCTTTTAAAAAAGAAACCTTTACTTTTGCAAATTAATTTTAGAATAATTTTGCCAACCCACTCCTCCCTACCAAAAACATGTGACTTCTACAAGGAACTGCCTAACTCAGAAAGGTTAGTTTGGAAAGACATTGTCTGATTCCAGTCGAAGTTTTCCAATTCTTTATAAAGATACCATACTGTACATTTCCTATAGGATTTACCCCTGCTACTTTATGTTATTTGTTACTATTGCAAGTGGGGTCTGTTTTTACTCACCATTTTAACTGAAAATTCAAACATTAATTTTATTTATTTATTTTTTTGCTGCATCGCATGGCTTGCGGAATCTTAGTTCCCTGACCAGGCATTGAACCCGGGCCACCACCCTGAAAGCGCCAAGTCCTAACCACTGGACCGCTAGGGAATGCCCTAAAATTTTTTTATTGTGGCAAAATATATAACAAAATGTACCATCTTAAGCATTTTAAAGTGCACCATTCAGTGACATTAAGTAATTCACACTGTTGTTAACCATCAACACCACCCATCTCTGAAAATGAATTTTAATGACACAGGAACATCACTGGGTTTTGCACATACGTTTTATAAGTTGCCACTACTATGCATTGGTTCTAATAGATTTTTACTGATCCTGAGGCTGTCTGGGTGGACTAGTTGTTCTCAAAAGGAGTTCTGTGCCCAGGGAGGCAGGCTCTGTTTTCACAAAGAATATGATGCACCACTGACAGGGAGCCAGGGACACCAGATTTACTGCAATACTTAGGAAAGTCTCCCAAAACAAAGAATCTCAACCAACTTTCAAGTGTCCTGTCAGAATTCATGTAGATGAAAAACTTGTTTTTAACTATGAGACTTGAACTTAATCCCTTTTTATTAATAAACCAAGATTTTTACAGCAATTTTAACATTCACTGACTTTTACAAGAGGTGACTACTATACAAATCGAGGAAATATCATACAGTCATTTCTCATTATTTGTGGTAGTTATATTTTATAGTTGGCGCAAACACAGAATTAGCAAATACTAAACCACTGCTCTTAGGGGGAATGTACACACACACACACACCCACACCCACACACACTCACACACCACTCATGTGGATTATAATCTTAAATCCTAAGAACGACTCATTCTAGTATACCCCATTTTCTGTGTTTCACAAAAGAGAAATGGAATTAAGGAGTGTTAAGTGACTTGCCTGAGGCCACCCCACTAAGATGCCAGAGATGGGATTCAAACTGTCCAATGGCCACAGAGCTGTAGTGTCCTGCACTGCACTGCCTCCTACCATCTCCATCTCTGTATGAGCGCTGAAATAAGAAGTTAGAGCATCCTCCTTGTTTGATCTCACACAGGAGCATGCTCCCAGGCAACTAAAATCTTTTCTGTGAATGACTAAGAAAGCGCTGCTGGTATTGATTTGGGGGTTACAAATAAATTCTAGTGAGTAGATGAGTTCTCAAATATGGAAACTGGATAAACAGGATGGACCATAGTTTGCTTTAGTTGAAACTTTTAAAGAAAATGACAAAATTGGCAGCAGTGCTGCTCATGGTATTTGGGACATGGTATAATACACCTGTTCCCTGCACCTACAGCTGTCTCAGCGTGCTGGTGCATACAAGTACTATCTCTGATTGCTTGTCTTCTGGTGCTGCCCAAGTGTCTACATATTGAAGTACACATTTGATTTTACTATCAGTTACATTTACTGTCCTTTACATTACAACTAGGCCATTATATCATTTTAAAAAAATGAAACACATTATCTATGAATTTCATTTCAGGTTAATAAAGGGGGAATACAAAATATTTATTACAAAAAAAGGGAGAACTAGGTCTGATGGAGTGAAGAACTACTAATATAGACGTTATCTGGAAAAAATGAAAAACACCTCTTCCTCTCCAATATTTTTTTCTTTTTTGTTTGTTTATATTGAAGTATAGTTGATTTACAACATTGTATTAATTACGTATATTTCTTTATCTTTATACCTACATCAATCAGAGTTTTAAGAACACTACTGAAAAACAGCAAGGTTACCAGGCATCCCTATCTTGAGGTTTCAATAGCCCATCATGTTAAAGGAGTATTCTTCTAGACCTAGCCTATTAATGGTTATATCTGGATCGAGGGTAAAATTTTATCAAAAGTCTTTGTGGTACGCAGGCCTCTCACTGTTGTGGCCTCTCCCGTTGCAGAGCATAGGCTCCAGATGCGCAGGCTCAGCAGCCATGGCTCACAGGCCCAGCCGCTCTGCGGCATGTGGGATCTTCCCGGACTGGGGCATGAACCCGTGTCCCCTGCATCGGCAGGCGGACTCTCAACCACTGCGCCACCAGGGAAGCCCCAAAAGTCTTTTTGACATCTATCAAAATAAATTTTTTTCCTTTGATCTGCTACCATGGTGAATTATAGTAATATATTTCCTAGTTTTGTGCCATTCTTTCAATCTCCAAACTCTTATCTGCCTTTTTTTTTTTGCACTGATGGACGTTATTAGGAATAGCCTTACAAAACTCAGTTGGATGGATGTTATTTTAAATTATGTTCATTGCACTGCTCAGTGTCCCCTTTCTAAGAAACCACAGGAGAAACTTCTCTAAAGTCTCTGTATCTGAAACAGCCACGCTTCTCCTGAGTAATATGTGTACTTTTCATGTGATAAACTCTTCAATTTCTGTAACTTTATAGCTTTAGAACCAAACTTAAGATGTCAGAACATGGATCTTACATATTTATCTCCACTGGATGTATTTTTCCGACCCTAATTTATCACTGTTTTTTAAAAATTGGACTATAGTTGATTTACATCTATTTGCTATTATAGTATTATTCTTTTAAGGTACTGCTAGATTCAATACGCTATTTTATTTCTTTTCTATATAAGTGAGATTGACCTAGAAAATTTTTTGCCTTGTCAGATTCCTGTATAAGGATTATGCTTCTTTCAATAATTAACCAAAAAAAGTATTTTCTTCTTTTAATGCTCAACGAAACAACCTGTTCCCTGAATGTTTGATAAAACTCACCTGTCAAAACCACCTTGTGAAGGGACAGTTCTTTGATAACTTTTAATTTCTTCCATGGTAATTGGTCTATTCAGGCTTTCTTCTTCAGTCAATTTTGATAATTTATATTTGCCTATAAAATGATCCATTCCATCAAGATGTTCAATTTATTAGCACAGAGTAAACCCAGAATTAAAATAAAAATTTCCTCAGTATATTATTATATTCCTTTATTTGTAGATGTAAGTATGTTTTATTACCTTTGCCCAAGGTTTGCTTATTTTATTGGTCTTTTTCAGGAACCAGCTTATATTTAACAATTCTACTATTTTTAATTCATTAATTTCTACATTTACCTATTTCCTTTCTCTTTTCATATGGTTCTTTTGCTATTCATTTTCTAGCTTCTTGGGTTAATGCTGAAATCATTTATTTCTACTCTAATTTATTTAATAAAAGTAGTTAATTATCGCTAATTCTCTGTGTGACACTTTGGCCTCATCCCCTAAGTTCTCACATATAGTATTCTCATTGTGAATTATTACTAAATAGTCTACAAATGCATTTTTATTTCCATTTTAACCCAATATTTGTAAGAGTCCTCTCCCTCTTGGAGTTCTAGTTTTAAACAAACTTCTTGTTAGTTTCTAGTTTTACACCAAAGTGCTATTAATATTAAATAAATGAAAATTCAAAAGGCATGTTTTATGAAAACAGGTAAATATTCTATTTTGACATTTAACCTAAGGAAACACGGTAGAGCAAATATAAATTCCAAAAGGATTATATGCATGCATCTTTTAAAATTAAAAAAAAATTTTCCCAAAGTTGTTACAAATGTATACTGAGATATTTTCCATGCAACATCTATGCAAATAAAAATCTCACACTAAACCAAGTAAGATTAAATGTATTAAATTATAGCCCTAAGGCTGTAAAAATAATGTTTGATCAATTAAGGTCTAGACTTCAGCTCACCAGCAGTGGCAATCCAAACGAAACTCACAAAATAGAAGGCCCAAGTCAATCCTTTCTTACTCTACTTGTTTCCTAAGAGATTCCCTCACTCATAATTCAGTGGAGAGACCAGTAAGCCTGACTTCTTGACTGTTGTATCAAGTTAGAAATGTATTAAACAAAGTATAAAATAAAATGTGGTTAATTATCTCCCACAATATGAACATAAAAGCCAAATGCGAGCCGCTGCCCCGCCCCACCCCACCCCCAAATCTACAATATGCAGATACCTGATTCGATCACTCGTTCCACTGTAACCCCACCGGCTCTCTACTTGCTGGAATCTATTGATGCAGCATTCCTTTCCTCTGAGGCAGCACCTTGGTCGATCAATGTATTCAACTCGGGGCTTAGGATTGACAGTAAAATGAAGAAAGAGGTTTACCACTTCACGATCTGACAGAATTCCAGACTGAGCAGGACCTGTAGAAATAAAAACATAAACCTCAATAAAAGTAACTTCACTGCAATTCCTAACTTTGTAATTCTCCCCATAATAACGTGAATTCAAATGTGAAAGATGTAAAGTAACAATGAGGTAGAAAAATCTCAGTATATATAATTTTAGCATATATTTATTTATTTATTTATTTATTTATTTATTTAGTGGTACATGGGCCTCTCACTGTTGTGGCCTCTCCCGTTGCGGAGCACAGGCTCCGGACATGCAGGCTCAGCGGCCATGGCTCACGGGCCCAGCCGCTCCGCGGCATGTGGGATCTTCCCAGACCGGGGCACAAACCCGTGTCCCCTGCATTGGCAGGCAGACTCTCAACCACTGCGCCACCAGGGAAGCCCCTAATTTTAGCATATATTTAATTTTAAAGTTTTACTAAATTCATCCGAGGTTAACCTAATATGTAAGTGTTAAAATCATTAATAAATCAAAGCTTAGATGAAACCCTGAAATCACAGAAAGATCCCTGGATTTTTCTATCCATTTGCCCTGAGTGTTCCGTTTCCCAGAAAGAGGAGAGTTGGAGAAGTGCTTACAGTGGCAGCCAGAGCTATCGTTACCTCTCCATTCCCCATCTGTCTGAGGCTGTAATCAAACAATGGAATATTTAGAGGTAGAAATAGATGGCACAGTGCTTTCATTGTGGGATTTTGAAATCAGCAGAGGTCAGGAGCTAAGACTGGAAGAGCTATGGAAGCAGCATATCACAAGCTATAGTTTTCTCATTCACTGTTTCTGGGAAGAGAAAATTCCAAACAGCTTAAATTTAACCAGGAATAAATGCTATTCCTCATAAAAGATGCCAGGAGATTCCTTCCAAGGCTGGTAAAAACAATCTAAATAAGAGACTGCAAAACACTAGAAATTTGGTTTAAGAAACTATAAATCAGATTTTAACGTAAAATGCCCTGATTTTTAATATAAAGTTTTAGAATATCACAAACAAAATATATCAACCTGCCAGACCTGGCCCCGTGGTTCATTTGCAATCTCTGGATAAGTAAAGATTGTAAAGAAGAAAAAATACAATTACAAACTTAAAACATGCATTTTAGAGAGAAAAAAAAGAAGAGAATGTAACTGGAACTGCGTAAGATCAGAAGACAGATGGGGGTGAAAACTCATGTATCTTTCTCAGAATGACAAATAAGACAAAAGAATTAAAATGTTAAGGTGATTAAAATGGATGATAAAAAGCAGAGACCAACATACAGGTAACTAGTGTTCCTGAAGAACTAACAGTAAGAAATAGGATGATGCAATAATTCAAGACTACAGGTATACCTCGCTTTATTATGCTTCGCAGATACATTTTTTTTTACAAATTGAAGATTTGTGGCAACCCTGCATCAACAAGTCTGTTGCTGTCATTTTTCAACTGCATTTGCTCACTTTGTGTCTCTGTGTCACATTTTGGTAATTCTCTCAATAGTTTAAACTTTTTCATTATTACTATACTTGTTATGATGATCTGTGATCAGTGACCTCTGATGTCACTACTGTAATAGTTTTGAGCCCCATGAACCACACCCATAAGACAGCGAACAATTAAGTTATGCAGGTATCTGCATAAATGTTGTGTGTGTTCTGACTGCTCCACTGATCAGCCGTTCCCCATCTCTCTGTCTCCTCCTGAGACACAACAGTATTGAAACTAGGCCAATTAACAACCCTATAGTTGGGCTTACCTGCTGGCACAGTGGTTAAGAATCTGCCTGCCAACGCAGGGGACAGAGGTTTGAGCCCTGGTCCAGGAAGATCCCATACACCACATACCACGGAGCAACTAAGCCCTGCACCACAACTACTGAGCCTGCACTCTAGAGCCCGCAAGCTACAACTACTGAGCCCGCGCGCCTAGAGCCCGTGCTTCTCAACAAGAGAAGCCACCACAATGAGAAGCCCGTGCAGCACAATGAAGAGTAGCCCCTGCTAGCTGCAACTAGAGAAAGCCCGCGCACAGCAACGAAGACCCAATGCAGCCAAAAATAAAATAAATAAATTTACCAAAAAAAAATGAAAACAACAGCCCTATAGTGGCCTCTTAAGTGTTCAAGTGAAAGAACAGTCAAACATCTCTCCCTTTAAATCAAAAGCAGAAATGGTTATGCTGAGTAAGAAGGCTTGTCAAAAGTTAGGTCTCTTGCACCAAAGAGTAGCCAAGTTGTGAATGCAAAGGAAGAGTTCCTGAAGGAAATTAAAAGTGCTACTCCAGTGAACACACAAATAATAAGAAAGCAAAACAGCCTTAATGCTGATATGGAGAAAGTCTGAGTGGTTTGGATAGAAGATCAAACCAGCCACAACATTCCCTTAAGACAAAGACTAATCCAGAGCAAGGCCCTAACTCTCTTCAATTCTATGAAGGCTGAAAGAGATGAGGAGGCTACAGAAGCAAAGTCTGAAGCTAGCAGAAGGGGGTCCAGGAGGTTTAAGGAAAGAGGCTGCCTCTGTGATGTAAAAGTGCAAGGTGAAGCAGCAAGTGCTGATGTAGAAGCTGCAGCAGGTTACCCAGAAGATCTGGCTAAGATAATTAATGAAGGTGGCTACACAAAACAACAGATAATTCAATGTAGACAAGTGTAGACAAATAGCCTTCTAGTAGAAGAAGATGCCATCTAGGACTCTGATAGTTAGAGAGAAGTCAATGCCTGGCTTTAAAGCTTCAAAGGACAGCCTGACACTCTTGTTAGGGGCTAATGTAGCTGGTGACTTTAAGTTGAAGCCAATGCTCATTCACCATTCTGAAAATCCTAGGGCCCTTTAGAATTATGCTAAATCTACTCTGTGTTATAAATGGAACAAAAAAGCCTGGATGACAGCACATTTGCTGACAACATGGTATACTGAATATTTTAAGCCCACTGTTGAGACCAACTGCTCAGAAAAAAAGATTCCTTTCAAAATATTGTTCCTTGACAATGTACCTGGTCATCCAAGAGCACTCATGAAGATGTACAGTTGTTTTCATGACTGCTAACAGAACATCCATTCCATAGCCCATGGATCAAAGAGTAATTTAGACTTTCAAGCCTTATTATTTAAGAAGAACATTTCGTAAGGCTATAGCTACCATAGACAGTAGTGATTCCTCTGATGCATCTGGGCAAAGTAAACTGAAAACCTGGAAAGGAGTCACCATTCTAGATGCCATTAAGAACATCCATGATTCATGGAAAGAGTTCAAAATATCAATATTAAAGACAGTTTGGAGGAAGTAAACTGTAACCTTCATGCTTGACTTTGAGGGGTTCAAAGACTTCAGTGGAGGAAGTAACTGCAGATGTGGTAGAAATAGCAAGAGAACTAAAATTAGAAGTGGAGCCTGAAGATATGACTGAATTGCTGCAACCTCATGATAAAACTTGAACAGATGAGGAGTTGCTTCTACAGATGAGCAAAGAAAGTGGTTTCTTGAGACAGAATCTCCTCCTGTTGAAGATGCTGTGAAGACTGTTGACATGACAACAAAGGATTTATAATATTACATAAACTTAACTGATAAAGCAGTGGCAGGGTGAAAGAGGACTAACTCCAATTTTGAAAGAAGTTTTACTGTGGGTAAAATGCTATCAAACAGCATTGCCTGCTACAGAGAAATGTTTCCTGAAAGAGTCAATCACTGTGGCGAACTTCATTATTATCTTATTTTAAGAAATTGCCACAGGACTTCCCTGGTGGCGCAGTGGTTAAGAATCCGCCTACCAATGCAGGGGACATGGGTTTGAGCCCTGGTCTGGGAAGATCCCACATGCTGCGGAGCAAATAAGCCCATCCGCCACAACTACTGAAGCCCGCGTGCCGCAACTACTGAGCCCACGTGCCACAACTACTGAAGCCTGCACACCTAGAGCCCATGCTCTGCAACGAGAGGCCACCGCAATGAGAAGCCTGTGCACTGCAACAAAGAGTAGCCCCTGCTCACCACAACTAGAGAAAGCCTGCGCACAGCAGTGAAGACCCAACGCAGCCAAAAATTTTTTAAAAATGAAAATAAAAAAAAAGAAAGAAGTTGCCACAGCCATATTAACCTTCAGCAACCACCACCCTGACCAGTCAGCAGCCGTCAACATCGAGGCAAGACCCTCCACCAGCAAAAAGATTAGGACTCGCTGAAGGCTCAGATGTTAGTTAGCATTCTTTAGCAATACAGTCTTTTTAAATTAAGGTATGTACTTTGTTTTTTTTAGACATAATGCTATTGCACTTAACAGACTATAATATAGTGTAAACATAACTTTTATATGCATTGGGAAACCAAAAAATTTGTATGGCTCACTTTATTGCGATATTCAATTTATTGTTGTGGTCTGGAACACACAATATTGCCAAGGTATGCCTGTATTATAAAATTTCCTTAGTTGAAAAAAGAAGTCTTCAGATCATGAAAAACGTTCTCAGATATCTACCGTATACCTATTTAAAGAAAGTAATCAAGAATAAACTCATCAAATGAGTGAATCAAAATAAAGAATTCAAGAAGGTGTATCATAAAAGAACTGGTGATAAACACTAAATCCAATACAACCTATAATTAAGTCTAATACAGTTGTGTCTTTGTAGTACGTTATGTTGAGTGTATAATCAGTTACCATAAAGTGTGCTAGAAAGGTTGAAAGGATGGAACACCATGCTAACATTCTTATCTTAAATAGGGAAGGTCAATAAATATCATTTTATTATGAAATGAATTAAGAAAATTGGAGGGGAAAAAGTAAATGCAGAATTATTTCCTAATCTCTAGACAGAAAACACACACACACACACACACACTCAACAGCAAAATAGAGAACATAAAGGGAGCTCTCCCTAAAACATTTTTGAAAAATATAATACAGAAATAATAAGCATAACAGAAAAGAACATACATAACAGCAAAAACAGAAACATTATTTCACTACATAAAAATATTAATAAGTCTGTAAGATGGAAGAGCCTACATCAGAGAACAACTATACATGAAACAGTACATAAAATAGCTATTTCATGTTAACAGAGAACAATTGAGGCAGTCAGTGCTTGAGAAGGGAAATGTATTGAGATGAAGCCCTATATCTGTCACCACTTTTCCCCTTGGGATATTTGCTGATTTGCTTAACAGGGCATAAATGCCACGTAGAAACTGGCAACCTAGAAATTGTGGTAGTCCTCAACTGACTGAAGAGACAAGAACTGTAATTCAAAGCTACCAAGGCAGCCAGACAACGATCTGGAAGAGAATACGTAATAGACAAACAAGACCAACATTTTGCGCATAATTTCTCCTTGAAGTATTTGTCAACTTCTGGGCTTCCCTGGTGGCGCAGTGGCTAAGAATCTGCCTGCTAATGCAGGGGACACAGGTTCGAGCCCTGGTCCAGGAAGATCCCACATGCTGTGGAGCAACTAAGCCCGTGTGCCACAACTACTGAGCACCTGTGCTGCAACTACTGAAGCCCATGTGCCTAGAACCTGTGCTCCGCAACAAGAGAAGCCACCACAATGAGAAGCCCACGCACCGCGATGAAGAGTAGCCCCACTGGCTGCAATCAGAGAAAAGCCTGAGCACAGCAACAAAGACCCAACAAAGGCCCAACACGGCCAAAAATAAAATTTTAAAAAAGTATTTGTCAATTCCTAAGCTATGCACAAGCAAGAGAAAACTATGAGACCAAAAAACCAGGCAGAAAGACGCTGCTAAGAGACTAAAGAATTAAACAGAAATTTCTGTCTTAAAGCTAGGAGAAAAATTCCCAAATATTTGAAAATTAAGCTATATACTTAATAGCCCATGGGTCAAGAAAAAAAATTACCATGAAAATTAGAAAATACTTTTTATTGAATGACAATGAAAATACAACATATCAAAACTCGTGGGGGGCTTCCCTGGTGGCGCAGTGGTTGAGAGTCCGCCTGCCGATGCAGGGGACGCGGGTTCGTGCCCCGGTCCGGGAGGATCCCGCATGCCGCGGAGTGGCTGGGCCCGTGAGCCATGGCTGCTGAGCCTGCGCGTCCGGAGCCTGTGCTCCGCGGCGGGAGAGGCCACAGCAGTGAGAGGCCCGCGTACCGCAAAAAAAAAAAAAAAAAAAAAAAAAACTCGTGGGGATGGGCTTCCCTGGTGGCGCAGTGGTTGAGAGTCCGCCTGCCGATGCAGGGGACATGGGTTCGTGCCCCGGTCCGGGAAGATCGCACATGCCGTGGAGCGGCTGGGCCCGTGAGCCATGGCCGCTGAGCCTGCGCGTCCGGAGCCTGTGCTCCGCAACGGGAGAGGCCCCAACAGTGAGAGGTCCGTGTACCGCAAAAAAAAAAAAACACCTTTCACAAAGAAAACACTAGATCCAGACAGCTTCACTGGTGAATTCCCCTAAGCATTTAAGGAAAAATAGCACTAATTTTACATAAACTCTTGAATACAGAAAAAAGATATATTCCTAACTTTTGTATGAGACCAGCATAACCTTGATAATCAAAATCTGACAATTTCATTACAAGAAAGGAAAAATTATAGCCTAATTTCTCTCATGAAGTAGTCCTAAAAATATTTTTTAAATCTGGCAAATTGGATCTAGTAATATATAAAAAGAATAATGCATGACAACCAAGTCTGGTTTATGTAAGGAATCCAAAGTTTTAACTTGGAAAATCAATCAATGCTATATTAAGCTATACTAAGAGAACAAAGGGGAAAACCATATCATTATCTCAAAAGAAGAGAAATATTTGGTAAAATTCATGATAAAACTCTTACAAGACTAGTAATAGAAGGAAACTGCCTTAATCCAATAAAGAGTATCTACAAAAAATTTACAGCAAGCATACTCTGTGGGGAAATACTGAAAGCTTTCTGACTAAGACTAGAATAATGCAAGGATGTTCACTATCCATACTTCTTAATATGCTCAAGGTCCTAGGTCATACAATAAGGCAAGAAAAAGAAATGTCTAAGGATTAGAATGTCTAAGGATTAGAACGGAAGAAATAGAATTATTATTGTTTGCAGATCACATGATTGTACATGTAGACTATGCACAATCATCTACAAATAATTATTAGAATTTATAAATTTAGCAAGATCACTAGATACAAGGTCAATACAGGAAAAGCCAACTGTATTTCTATATACTGGCAATCAATCAGTTAGGACATGGAAATTAAAAAAGCTAATCATTGCAATAACATTTAAGAAGTAAAATACATAAGGAATAAACCTACCAAAAAATATGCAAGACCTCTACCAGAAAACTCAAAGTATTACTAAGAGAAATTTTTAAAAGACTTAAATCAATGTTCATTGATTGGAAGACTCAATATTATAAAAATGTCAATTATCTCCATACCAATCTATGGATTCAATGCAATTCCAATCAGAATCCCATGACTTTTTTTGGTGGAAACTGACAAGCTGATTAAAACATTTAGGTATATGAAACTACCAACACAGAAGACCAAGAATAGCCAAGGTAATCCAGAAGAACAAAGCTAGAGGATTTTCACCACCAGATTTCAAGATTCAGTTTAAAACTACAGAAATGAAAACTCCACAGAATTGGTTCAAGGATGCACAAATATACAGTAGAGCAGACTAAACATTCCAGAAATAGATTCATTCATATACAGTCACCTGATTTACAACGAAGTTAGCACTGCTGTGTATGGGGGCAAGGATAGTTTTTAATACATAGTCACGTGGGGGAAAAAAATGAACCTTGACCTCTACCTCACACCATACACATGTGTGAAAAAAACACCACAAAAAAATAAAAACCCAACTGGATTACAGACCAAAAAGTTAAATGTAAAACAATAAAGTTCCTAGAAGAAAACCTAAGAGAATATCTTCATGACCCTGAGGCAGGCAAAATTTCTTAAGACATAAAAAGCCTTCACCTTAAAGGAAAAGACTGATAAGTTAATTCATTACAATTAAGACCTTCTATTTATCAAAAGACAGCATTAAGATAATGAAAAGACAATCCACAGACTGGGATATTAGCTATAAGTATATACATTTTATGTATCTATAATATATTCTGGATAAAGTCTTTTGTCAGATTATATACATATAATGGAGAGGATGTGAGGCAACTGGAATGAACTCTTAACTCTCTTAGTTTGGCAGCTGAGTGTGAACTATTACAACTACGCTGGGCAACTATTTGGTAGGATCTACCAATGCTGAACATATGTATACTCTATGACTTTGCAATTGCACTGCCACCTGCTCAACAGAAGTGTTCACATATGTACACCAAGTGAGAAGTATAAGAATGTTCTTAAAGGCCCCAAACAAACAACCCAAATGTCCAACAACAGTAAAATGGATAAAGAAATCATGGCACATCCATTCAACAGATTATACAGCAATGAAAAAGAATGAGCTACTGCCACACACAGATGAATCTAAGACATAATGTTAAGAGAAAGAAGCCACACACAAAAGAACACATGCTGAATGTATAACTTCCTTTATATTAAGTTTAGAAACAGACAAAACTCATTTACAGAAGCCAGAAAGCAGTCACCTTTGGAAGGGAGATTAAGGACTAGGAGGGGCATGATGGAGACTGGTGGGATATGGTAATGTACTGTAAATTGATATGTGTGGTTAAACAGGTGCGTTCACTCTATTTGTTCACTTTATTATGTACATGTTATATTTTAATTTAAAAAGTTTACAAAAAGAAAAAACAAACATTGATTCTGATCAGCAAAAACAACTTGTGAGAATACTGGAATATATATAATAAATCAAAAAGAAAAATTTGTATACCCCAAAAGAATAAAAGTCATGAACAAATACCCAGAGAAAACCATAATTCAAAAAGACACATGCACCCCAATGTTCACTGCAGCACTATTTACAATAGCCAGGTCATGGAAGCAACCTAAGTGCCCCTCGACAGATGAATGGATAAAGACGATGTGGTGCGGGTGCATATATACAATGGAATATTACTCAGCCATAAAAAGGAATGAAATTGGGTCATTTGTTGAGACGTGGATGGATCTAGACTCTGCCATACAGAGTGAAGTAAGTCAGAAAGAGAAAAACAAATATCGTGTATTAACACATATATGTGGAACCCAGAAAAATGGTACAGATGAACTGGTTTGCAGGGCAGAAATAGAGACACAGATGTAGAGAACAAACGTATGGACACCAAGGGGGGGTGAGTGGCGGGGGGTTGGGGTGGTGGTGTGGTGAATTGGGCGATTGGGATTGACATGTATACACTGATGTGTATAAAATGGATGACTAATAAGAACCTGCTGTATTAAAAAATAAATAAAATTAAATTTAAAAATTCAAAAAAAAAGGAAAAAGAAAAAATACAAATGGCCAATAAACATAAGGAAATATAATTTTAAACCATTATGAGATTTTTTTTTTTCTTTTAAATCAATCTGGCCATGACTTAAAAGCAGATGATACTCAGTGTTGATATGGGAAACAAGAACTGGTCATAGAACTAAGAAGCATCAACCCTAAGAGTCAGAAAGATCTGTCATTGTAACTTTAGGTAAGGCACTTAACCTCTCTCAGGTTCAGTTCTTAAACCTATAAAATACCACATAATTTTTATATATTTATAATATACAAAATATCTTAAAAGATATAAAATACATATAATTTTAAAATACATAAATATATAACCTACAATATTATCTTGAAGGGCTATTAGGAGAATTGAATGAAATTATACACACAAATGCACATAAACAGCTTCTTTTCCTCTCTCGCACAGGGAGACTGACTGCCCATTAAAATAGTTTCAAGTAGATTTTGGACAAGTTACAGCCTTACCGGCTGCAAACTCCTCAATGGTCATCAGCGGGAACCGGATCAAGGACAGTGCTTTCCCTAGAACTTTCTGTTTGTTTCCAAAAGTCACAGGCAATTGTTGTCTTTGACATTCCGCTTCTGCCCACCGTACAACAGCTCCAAAAAGTCGACTTTCTCTAATACTAAGAGTGTCTCTTTCTAGAACTGCACAGAGTGTGTCTACAGGTAAAATACAAAAATATATCACATTAGTAATATCTTGCTCTTTAACAAAATACTGACAAACATGCTTATATAAAATTTTCAAATCTCAATAAAAATAGGATACTTAAAACTATAGAGTCTACACTTAAAAATATTAAAGAATTAAAGGAATTAAACAGCAAAGTTTTCTTTAAAAAATTACTATAAGGTTAACATTCAACTTATTACTTACCATACATGGAAGCTTAGATACAGTATCTCCTTATATATTCATGCCATTCAGCAAGCAAACTCAAATATTCAGAACAAGAATAATAAGTAAGTCAGAGAAAAAGGCTCCCAATCAGTAATGAACAAATTCATAAAGTCTACAGATTACAATTCATTCATTCATTCAGCAAATATTTCTTATTAACCACTCACAATGTGCCAGGCACTATTCTAGACACCGAGGATATATCATTAAACAAAAAGTTAAAAATTCCTTGCCTTCACGGAGCTTACATTCTAATGGGGGAAACAGATTCAATAAACATAAGTAAATTATACTGTGTTACATAATAAATGTAGGAAAAGATAGCAGGGTAAGGGGAATCAGAAATGCAGCTTAAAATAGGATAGTTTGGATAGGCCTCACTTGAGTTAAGACCTGAAGGAGGTCAAGGGGGGTGGGGTCAGTAGGCCAAACACACCTCGAGAGAAAGAGCACTCCAGGACTGGCCAGTGCGAAGGCTCTCTTATGAGAGTGTGCCTGGCATATCTGAGGAACAGCCAGGCGGTCAGTGTGGCTGGAGGAGAGTGAGCAAGAGGGAAAATTAGTAGGTGACGAGGCCACAAACATGGTGGGAAGCGGGGTGCAATCATGTAGCACCCTGTAGATCATTTGGCTTTTACTCTGAGTGAAAAAGGGAACCCCTGGAGGGTTCTGAGGTGTGACATTTTATGTTCTAAAACCACCACCCTGGCAGCCGTGATGAGAAGAGACAGTAACGGAGGCAAGAGTGGAAACAAGATCAATTAGGAGGCTCTTGCGCTGATCCAGGTCAGAGGTGATGGTGGCCTGGACCAGGCGGAAGTGGTGAAAAATGATCAGATTCAGGGTATACTCTGACAGGAGACTGGAGATTTCCTAACAGATTGGATATAGGGGGTGATAGAGAGCATGAGTAAAGGATAATTCCCAGGTGTATAGTCTAAGCAATGGAGGGATGACAGTGGCATCAACTGAGATGAGAAAGACTACTATGTGGAAGCAGGGTGGGGGGTGGTCAGAGGGGAGATCTGAAGCTTAATTTTGGACATACTAAGTTTGAAAGCCCTATCTGACATCCAAGTATAATATCATGACCGTAACTCAGGCCCTCACTCAGAATCCTTTCCCCTCTTATCATAGGCAAAATTAAAATAGGCTGAGTTATTTTTAAACTACAGTAGACCAGAAATCAATGAAAACATTAAAATATAATTAAATTGCCCAGAAACACACACCTAAGAAAAATTTATTAAAAACAAAATTCTACTATGCAATGGTCTACACATTCATACCAGAACCAAATATTAGTTTAATAACAAACATAGGTATCATTACAGCAAAGATATCACAGTCCCTGGAACACAGAAGGGGCCCAACAATATGTTAAAAATGAAGAGGTTAAACATAATATTTTTAAAAATCAAGCTTTTTCCTTAGCTGAGCAGATGAGTATAAACTAAGGTCCCAGGAAACCTTTTCAAAGATAAATGAATGTAAGTCAACATACCTCAATACTTGTAGGATTAGGAATATACTATGATCATAATATTTAATCATTCAATAGAAAAACAGACAACTTTGAACCTCCATTTCTCTACCTTGTATGCTAAAAACTTCAGTAAAGGTAAACATAGAAACTTAAAGGCTAAAAAACAAGCACATTATACTGCCCCTGGCATAATGTAAATTAATTCTGTTCTATCAATGTGACATATTATCTTTTTCCTTTGGCAAAAACCTACAAGAAACAGTATCTCTCTACTTGGAAAAAGGTAAGCATATCCCTCTGGAGCACATATTCAAATGCCAGAGGAGAAAAAGCATCCCTAGAATCTAAAATAGCTATTTAAGAAAAGCTCCTGAAGCCAGGTCTTTCTTTCAGATCCTAGAATTCTCTTTCATTCCCAATTTTTAACAAGTACATTTGTGACAAACTAGACTATGAGGTGAAAACACATAGGTCCTCTATAGATAGATGTGCTATAATAAGAAATGACAGCTGAGAGCCTAATAAAGATCCTAAAAACACACAGGATTATATTTATAAACATCATACAACACTGGGTTTTAATACAAACCACTGCAAATCAAATCAAATCAAATCAACAAATATTTATAGGGTTTTCATCCTGTGCAAGGTACGTACTTCAAGGTTCCCAAGGAGATACATTCGGTAGATTACTTTCTGCCCGTGGACGCCGCTGAGTAAGCATCGTTGACGTCTCCCCCACCTCCACTGCTGTCATGTCTAAGTCAGAGTCACCCAAAGAGCCCGAACAGCTGCGGAAGCTCTTCATCGGAGGTTTGAGCTTTGAAACAACCGATGAGAGCCTGAGGAGCCATTGTGAGCAGCGGGGAGCGCTCACAGACTGTGTGGTAATGAGGGATCCAAGAACCAAGCGCTCCAGGGACTCTGGGTTCGTCACGTATGCCACTGTGGAGGAGGTGGATGCGGCCATGAATGCAAGGCCACACAAGGTGGATGGAAGAGTTGTGGAACCAAAAAGGGCCGTCTCAAGAGAAGATTCTCAAAGACCTGGTGCCCACTTAACCAGGTGAAAAAGATTTTTGTTGGTGGCATTAAAGAAGACACTGAAGAACATCATCTACGAGATTACTTTGAACAGTATGGGAAAATTGAAGTGACTGAAATCATGACTGATCAAGGGAGTGGCAAAAAGAGAGTCTTTGCTTTCGTAACCTTTGATGACCATGACTCCGTAGACAAGACTGTCATTCAGAAATAAAAAATGTGAATGGCCACAACTGTGAAGTAAGGAAAGCCCTATCTAAGCAAGAGATGGCTAGTGCCTCACCCAGCCAAAGAAGTCGAAGTGGTTCTGGAAACTTTGGTGGTGGTTGTGGAGGGGGTTTTGGTGGGAATGACAGCTTTGGTCGTGGAGGAAACTTCAGTGGTCGAGCTGGCTTTGGTGGCAGCCGTGGTGGTGGTGGCTATGGTGGCAGTGGGGACGGCTATAATGGATTTGGTAATGATGAAAGCAATTTTGGAGGTGGTGGAAGCTACAATGATTTTGGCAGTTACAACAATCAATCTTCAAATTTTGGACCCATGAAAGGAGGAAGCTTTGGAGGCAGAAGTTCTGGCCCCTGTGGTGGTGGAGGCCAATACTTTGCCAAACCCTGAAACCAAGGTGGCTGTGGCGGTTCCAGCAGCAGCAGTAGCTGTGGCAGTGGCAGGAGGTTTGATTACTGCCAGGAAACAACGCTTAGCAGGAGAGGAGAGCCAGGGAAGTGACAGGGAAGCTGCAGGTTACAAGAAATATGTGAACTCAGCCAAGCACAGTGGTGGTAGGGCCTAGGTGCTACAAAGAAGACATGTTTTAGACAATACTCATGTGTATGGGCAAAAAAACTCGAGGACTGTATTTGTGACTAATTGTATAACAGGTTATTTTAGTTTCTGTTCTATGGAAAGTGTAAAGCATTTCAACAAAGGGTTTTAATGTAGATTTTTTTTTTTTTGCACCCATGCTGTTGATGGCTAAATGTAATAGTCTGATCATGACACTGAATAAATGTGTCTTTTTTTTAAATATGCTGTGTAAAGTTAGTCTACTCTGAAGCCATTTTGGTAAACTACCCCAACAGTGTGAAGTTAGTATTCCTTCAGGGTGATGCCAGGTTCCATTCAAAATTTATTTACAACCTGCTCTGGTGGAGAAGCTATTGTCTTCTGAAACCTTGGTGTAGTTGAACTGACAGTTATTGCGTTGTGACCTGGAGTTCACCGCAAAAAGGGTCACCCAAGCAAAGTCATGGAGTTTTCTGATTATTAATATATGATTGTTGGCACATCCTATGCAATATATCTAAATTGGATTATGGTACCAGATATAGATGGGAATGAAGCTTGTGTATCATCCATTATCATGTGTAATAAATAAATAATTTAATACCCTCAAAAAAAAAAAAAAAAAAGATTCCCAGGATCCAATGGCATGCCTAATGGAGGAGCTATTTACAAAACAACTTCTCGGAGTGAGTCACCCAGATGCAGGCAGTATTATTTCAAATGACAGTAGACTGAAGTGGAGCACTTGATAGCTCCTTAAAGGGAAGGACACTAGGATTAAGCAATGTTTCATTACCAACGTGGGCAGTGCTTAGGGCTCTCAAACATCCAGTAACTCAACAAAAATTCAATAGCACACAATGTGCAGGTGCTGGGGGGGAACCAAATCTAGTTGCTGCCCTTCAGGATAATGCAAGAAGAGCACAAATCCTTCCCAAGGTAATGTGCAGCAGACAGGCAAACTAAGAAAGGGATGTTATTGAACAGGAATATATTAAATTTCATTGAAGAGGGGAGGGCAGCAGTTCTTAAGAAAGTTATAATTTGAGCCAAGACATTAAGACTGAGTGAGAACTAGCCAAGGTGGGAAGGAAAGGCAACATTCTAGACATAGCCAGTCAGCCCAGTTGGTCAACAAATATTAACTGAACACATACTATGTTCTACTACTTTCAGTGCTGGAGATACAGTGGTAAACAAGACAAGGTCTCTGCCTTTAAGGAGTGTACAATCTAGAAAGAGGAGGTAGACAATCAATATATACATATTCAGACAAAGACCAAGATAAGATTTTCAGAGAGTGATACATATTATGAGAAAAATAAATCAGAGTAACAGAACAGGGATTGTTTAGGGGAATATGGTACTTTACGTAGGCATGAGATGGCCCGTCTCAGGTCTTGTTTAACCTGAGATCTGAATGATTAAAAGGAGGTAGCCACACAAAGATTCATGGGGAAAAGGATTCCAATCAGAAGGAACAGAAAATACAAAGGCTCAAAAACACTGAAATAACTGTGGCCAGTGGATATGGAACATAGTGAATGAGAAGCAGAATGGTAGGAGACAAGGTCAGATACAGAAGGAGGCAGGTAGTTACTGCCAGCTCTTTACAAAAATTCTGTTTTCTCTTCTTCCTGGAATGTGAGTAGTCTGCATCTCCTAGCCTCCCCTTAAGTTAGGTGGCATCTGGTGACTGAATTCTGTCCAATGAAATAAGAGGCAAAATGAGGGTGCCATTTCAAGGTCAAAGCTTTTAAGATGTGGGTATTTTCCTTGCCCAGGCGTTTTCCCATTTGCTAGCAAGATACAGATAATAAGCAGGCTGTAGGAAATGGCAGAGCCACAAGATGGAAGAGAGCCACTCACTGGCCGGGAACACTTCCTTGGACTGCGTGAGTGTAAAAAAAATTTCTATTGTGTTGGAGCAGTGTGCATTTTGGGGGTTTATTTGTGCAAATGTGTTGAGCTTGCATTTTGGGGTCTATTTGTTACCACAGCCAAGCCTAGCCTACCCTGACTAATATAAGGCTTGATCACATAGGATCTTGTAAGTTTTGTAAGCAGTTAGAATTTTATTCTAACTGCAGTGGGAAGACACTGGAAGCAAGGATGTGATACAATCTGCTGCTGTGTAGAGAATGGACAGTATGAAAGCAAGGGTGAGTGGAAGCAGGGAGAC
Source organism: Lagenorhynchus albirostris (assembly GCF_949774975.1). Classification (NCBI taxonomy): domain Eukaryota; kingdom Metazoa; phylum Chordata; class Mammalia; order Artiodactyla; family Delphinidae; genus Lagenorhynchus; species Lagenorhynchus albirostris. The sequence continues at coordinate 162,389,250 of NC_083095.1, read as the reverse complement.
AATAGGAGACCACAGAGGTTATCCAGGTGAGAGAACAGTGGCTTTGACTAGGTGGGAGCAATGGATATGATAAGAAATGGTCAGATTCAGGATACCTTTGTGTTTTTTTTTTTGGCTGTGCTGCGCTGCTTGCAGGATCTTAGTTCCCCGACCAGGGATTGAACCTGGGCCCCGGCAGTGAAAGCACCGAGTCCTAACTGGACTGCCACAGAATTCCCCCAGGATACATTTTGAGTGGAGAGCAGAGAGCATGTGCTGATAAACTGCATGTGGGGTATGAAAGAAAGAGAGTAATCAAGAATAACTTCTAGGTTTTTAGTTGTGCATGGTGGTGCCATTAGGGAAGAATGAGGAGAAAACTGGAAAGGAACAAAAAGATTTAACAGGGAGTTGGGGGAAATCAATGGCTCTCTTTTAGCTGTGTTGTTGGAAATGCCTATAAAATCTCCAAATGAAGATGTCAAGTAAATAGTTGGGTATATAAATTTGGAGCCCAGAAGAAGGTAAGATTAAAGATAGATATTATGGGTTCATGATGGTGATATTTTAAGTCAGAAGCCTGGATCAGCTCTCTCTGCTCTCCTACACGACAAAATTCAAACTCCTCAGCCTGTCACTGCACTGTGCTCCACAAGCTGGCTTTCACCTGCCTTGCACCGCCCTTCCTCTACACACACTTCTTCGTGCAGTTCCACTTGCCTCTAATGCCCTCCCCTCTTCATTAACCAAATGTTATCCATTCTCTAAGGCCCATGTCAGAACCTTCTGGGTCAAGATTTTCCTAACACTCCTATGTGAGGTGCTCTCTTCATGTTCTGGATTTGCATAGTAATTATTTTCTATGTATCTAGTTCAGAAAAGGTGTAAGTCACATTTTGCCGTATGTCATCTCTTCTATTTAATGTCTTAAATCTTAATTTTCACATATTTGTTCCCTGATTCTCCAATTAGATGTAGTTTCCTTAAGAAAATGCACATCTTACTGTTCTTTGTATTTCTTATAGGACCCTAGTATAATGCCGTGCATATGGTGAGCATTCAATGAATATTTGTTTGATTTGACATCTTTTAAAAGGCAATGAGGTAGTTAAGACTTTTAGGAATATTTCAGCAAAATAAAGAAAGCAAAACTCTTAAAGAGGTAGACTTAAATCACTTGGAAAACCCACTAATTTAAAAACAGCTTGTCTGCCCACAAGGCTGACTAGTAAGGCATTACTGTACTTAAAAGGTAACATTTTAATTCACAGTGAACTTACCTATATCAATATCAGTAAACCCTTCTGCACTTATTGCATCCATCGTGCTTTTGTCTATTGTGTCTAGACAAAGACTAGCAAGCTGAGGTTCATCAAATAATCGAGCCTAAACATATAAAAAGCTAGTTATTTTCATAGTTATTTTTTTACCTTCAGGCTGTACATATTCAAAGCTAATACTGTAAACAATTATAATTGCTAATTATATAAAAACACATACTTAAAATATAATTATAATGTCTATATGTGCTTAAAACTTTTCATTCCACAATCAGAAATAAAAGCTAAAAGCAAAAATGCCCTGCTGAGATAACAATTAATTCATATTACCACTAACAACCCTGTTATTTTTATTTTCATATGCCTATATATGCATTGCCTTGTTTCTTATACATCACTTATGTTATCCTTAATGAAACACTCTAGGTTAGATAAAGCAGACATTATCCCATTATCCAGATGAGGAAACAGGCTCAGAGAGGTATACTGACTTGCCTAGTAACATCTAGCTAGTTATGCTCCAAAGCCAGTACTTAAGTCCAAGTCTTAAGATCTTTTCACTAAATGGTAATATCAATTGTCAAGCATACCAGTACCAACAGATCAGTTTTTTTTTTTCCATTTCCTATTTTGACTGGGGGAAGAGAATAAAGTACAAGAATTTTACAGCATGAAAGTTCTGGGAACCTAAGCAAAAACTAGGCCTGACAACAGAGGAGCAAATAAGTAAATTCACGTGATGGAATATTACACAATAATGAGAATGAACAATCTACAACTACACACAACAATATGAAGGAATCCCACAAACTTAATGGTAAGCAAAAGAAGGTACTGTATACATTGAGCAAAAGAGTATACAGCTGACCCTTGAACAACTTGGGGGTTAGGGGCACTGACCCTCTGTGCAGTCAAAATCCACATATAACTTATAGTTGGCCCTTTGTATCCGAGGTTCCTCCGTATCCTTGGATTCAATCAGCCTCTAATCATGTAGTGCTATAGTATTTACTACTGAAAAAATTACACATATAAGTGGACCCACAAAGTTCAAACCCGTGTTGTTCAAGGATCAACTGTATACTGTATGATTTTAGCAAAGCTAATCTAGGCTTTAAGAAGTCAGAAGTCAAACTTACAATATGTGCTTTATCAGGATGCATATTATAATTCAAAAAAAAGTTTAAAAATGGGAGCGTTCAAACTCAATTGAAATTTTTTAAAAACTGTAACACTGAAAAAGGAGAAACGAAATTCTTAAAAAACCATAACACTGAAAAAGGAGATACGATGATAGGTGTGCCAATGACCAATTTTCCTTCTGGCCTAGGGTCAGCTCTGTTTACATTTAATAGCATGGACAAAACAGAAGTCTACTGTCTGTATTTCAGTTTTTTCAATTGGCCCAATAATGCTTTTTATAACACTGTTCCTTCTAGCATGGGATCCAGTCTAGGATCATAGTTTTTGTATTTTTAAAATATGAAAAATAGTACATTTTAAAAATTCTAACTTCAGCAGATATTTTAACTGGCCAACTCAGTTTTTATAGGTGAGTTAAGTGTTCATGCAAAAATTGATATTTTTACTCTAGGAAAAACAATTTTTGGTAAAAATTATTTAATTCAGAGTAGCAATATTTCAGTCACTCAGATACAGTATCAAGTTTCCTTTAGAATCTACTGCTGCTACTTAAGAGTAAAATAAATTTTCTCTAAATTTAGTTTGAGTCTGGCATTACCTGATAAAATAGCACTATTTTTAATGATTGTATCACTTCACAGAGAGTGTTTTTCCCTGTGTAATCTATGCTGGTACAGTATACTGGCTCTTTGTTTTAGAGGGAAGCTAGCATAGGTCCTCTCAAGTAAATGAACATGCTCAGTTCAAATGACTCACTTGGCAGGAACAAGACGTTCACATGACAATTTGTGGGCTAATTCACATGACCCCACCATGAAAACTTTGGAGTAATGTTGAGTTCTAAGACCAATGAGACACTGAAAAGTTTCTTTTTCTCAGTGACATCTGTTAACCCTTGCTACTCAAAGTGTAGTCCAGAAGCACCAGCATCATCTGAAAGTCTGTTAGAAATGCAGACTCTCAGGCCCCACCTTGGCCTCCTGACTAGAAAGCGTTTTTTTTGTTTGTTTGTTTTTGTTGTTTTTTTTTGCGGTATGCGGGCCTCTCACTGCTGTGGCCTCTCCTATTGCAGAGCACAGGCTCCGGACGCGCAGGCTCAGCGGCCATGGCTCACGGGCCCAGCCGCTCCGTGGCATGTGGGATCTTCCCGGACCGGGGCACGAACCCATGTTCCCTGCATCGGCAGGCGGATTCTCAACCACTGCGCCACCAGGGAAGCCCTAGAAAGCGTATTTTAATCGTCAAAGTTTAATTTACTGGTTTCTAAATTTTTTTTTTCTTTTGGCCATACCGTGCAGCATACGGGATCTTAGTTCCCCGATCAGGTATGAACCCATGCCTCCTGGAATGGAAGTGCAGAATCTTAACCATTGGACCGCCAGGGAAGTCCTATTGGTTTCTAAATTTTATGACTGAATTTAAAACAGAAGAGTAGTTAAGTGACCCTCTCTACACACAACAAAATTGTTTAGACAATAAAGAATCTTATGACTATCAACTTCTTTATTGGATTTTCATCACAAATTCAAAAGAGGAAAAAAATGCAAGGAGACATCACTTATTAGTTATATAATCTTGGTCAAGTTATTTCACCTCCCTGTGCTTCAATTTCCTTGTCTATAAAATGGGGATGATAAGAAAATCTTCACCTAGAATAGCTACATCTCCTAAAGTTATTGTGAAGATTAAATGAATTAATGCATACCAAGTATTCAGAATGGTACCTGGCACACAATACTCAATACATTTTGCTATTATTATCATCAATATCACTGTACCTTACTGGTTTAAGGTTGAGACCTTACTTTTACCACTTGCTATCTCATGTTATATAACATATTTACCTCTTTACGCTTCCATTTCTTCATCTTTGAAATGGGGATAATAATAAACAACAGCACAGCTGCAATGAGGAGTAAATGTGATAATATATACAAAGGGACTAGCTTAGTGTCTGGAATACAATATATACAGACATGGAGTTCTGTGATTATGTCTAAGAAGAGGTGACATCAGCATGTTCTTTCTTCTATAACTATAAATACTTAACGGCCAAAGATTAAAAAAAGAAATGCCATCAGTCATTTCTGGTATGACAAAATGGATGTAGAGGGTTTCCCTGGTGGTGCAGTGGTTGAGAGTCCGCCTGCCGATGCAGGGGACACGGGTTCGTGCCCTGGTCTGGGAAGATCCCACATGCCGCGGAGCGGCTGGGCCTGTGAGCCATGGCCGCTGAGCCTGCGCGTCCAGAGCCTGTGCTCCGCAACGGGAGAGGCCACAACAGTGAGAGGCCCACGTACAGCAAAAAAACAAACAAACAAAAAAATAAAAAAACCAAAAATGGATGTAGAACTGGGAAACTTGAGCTCTGGGCTCTGGCCCCACCTAGCCTGTTGTGAGACTCTGGGCAGGTAGTTAACTAGCCAGGTTTTAGATTTTTCATTTGGAAAATGAGACGGTTAGGCTAAGGAACAGCCATGATTATTTCCATTACTAACATTCAGTAGGATTATATATTATCAGCTTAGACTTTTCCCCCCCTCATTTTAACTTGCTTAACTCTGTGAAGACCCTATCTCCCCAAAAGGTCTTATTCTGAGGTACTGGGGATTAAAATTTCAACACATGAATTCTGGGGGACACAATTCAACCCCTAGCACAGGGTTATATAGACTACTTTAGGATTTTGAAAACAAATTTGTAAAAGGGTATCATAACATTGTCTAAAAAGAACAACAACAATTTATTTATATCTCAAGTATGGAGCTCAGATTACAGGCATTTAACAGATGCTAAATAGTATAAGTTAAAGACTGGTTAATGGTTCCATAGATGTGTTCAGTTTGTAAACATTCATCAGACTGTACACTTATGATATGTGTACTTTTCTGCATGTATAGTATACTCAGTGAAAACTTTTTTAAATGTCAAAGTAAGGATATTCTTAAATTCTAACTCTTCCAGAAGTGGGTCAGCAAGCTTAAAGACAGAAGACAGTAAATCTTACAACTTTTCCGGACTTGAAATATTCAATCTTAATTTCAGACCCAACGCAAATCAAGAACAAAGATGTCCAGAAAGCTTCATGCTATCATACTCTCAATCATAGCAGGAACAATGCTGGATACTAACCTCAACTCCAATCCTAAACAGTTATATAACTTGGAGTCATAATGCCCTATTTATATAAGGCTTCAGTTTCTTTACCTATTGTATGATATATTAACTCTAATTTGCTTTTCTATTCTAAAATTATATGACTCTGATGTATTTTCCTGAATGATACCAGAAGATTTCATATGCTTTAAAATAATAATCTAGGACTAATTCTCCAGGAAACAGTAAATATTCATATATAGTTGTACCCACTTTTTAAAGCTAAATGATACATACCTTAGCTACATTTACTTACCTGAGTAAGTAACATAAAGGCATTATCTGCCCTCAGATGTTTGGTGAGAAATTCCACACAATGTGCTTCCAAGGCTGGGACTGCATATTTCTTAGCAGTATAAAGAGTGGTCATAACTGTTTCTGGGCCAATTTGAACTTCATCTGAATACAGAAATCTGGGAAACAAGTGGAAATTGTAGAGATGATCAGTAGGGTTTTAGATAAGCAATCCATCAGTGTTAAACCTCTGAGGAATATTTTAAAAGATAATGAGCAAAGTGAAAAATAACTTGAAAAGTACATCAAACTTTCCAGGGCTACAAGGGCATGTGCACACACATCACCTCACTTTATTCTGACTCAATCCTGAGAGGTAGGCAGTGTCCATTTATAGAGGAGACTAAAGTTAAGTGAAGATCATGGGATCTTCATGTCTCCAAGTCAAATTTTTAGAGGTCTTTTAGCACCTACAGCAGCTTAGGATGAGTGGTTCATTTATCTCTCCTTCATCAAAGGATGTTCATGTAAGCAAATCTACAGATGGCTTAAGTTCACATCTCTAAATGTCAAACGTCCATTTATTTCCTGATAATGGTGTCTTCTTATTCTGGGCATTTTTTAACCTTTCTTTGTTATCCCAGAATTAGCATTATGACCAAAGACTAGAGTACTGGGGCTTTGGAGGAATACAACAGTTTAATAGTGTATTAAATGACCCCATATTGCTATGTGCTTTTGAGTATTTAGATCCAACTTTCTTTCAAAATACTATCAAACCAATACCTCCTCCCCCACCCCGGTTGGCTGCTTCTGTTAGGTCACTAGATAAATCAGATTCCTAGAAGTGCAGATAAAGCATAAGATTCTCAGAGAAGGCCTGGGCAGTTCTTGCTGAACTATAATGAAGCTTCTGCATATCCACTTCAGGGCTCCTTTGTGGTTCCTCAGAGACCTTTGTGCTTACTGCCCAGTTCTCAGCTACACTCAGCATAGCTGAGGGTGCTGGAGAAATAAGGCATTAAGAACAAGTATTTCATTTTAGCAATACTAAAGACTTAGAAAGAACACTTATTACACTTATATTCCCAGGACCCAAGTCGTAAAATAAGAGTTTAAGAGAACCCATTAGGGGGCTTCCCTGGTGGCGCAGTGGTTAAGAATCCACCTGCCAGTGCAGGGGACACAGGTTCAAGCCCTGGTCCAGGAGATTCCCACGTGCCACGTTGCAACTAAGCCCATGCGCCACAACTACTGAGCCTGTGCTCTAGAGCCCGCGAGCCTAGAGCCTGTGCTCTGCAACATTGAAGCCACTGCAATGAGAAGCCTGTACACTGCAACGAAGAGTAGTCCCTGCTCGCCACAACTAGAAAAAGCCCGCACGCAGCAACGAAGACCCAAAGCAGCCAAAAATAAATACATTTATTAAAAAAAAAAAGAAAACCCATTAACATCTTTCAGAACACTCTATACAGTAAAGTGAGTGAGGAAAGGAAGTTCTATTTCATGTCCCTATCCACTGCTTTTCAATTTCTTCTTTTATTCTGGTGGGCAGACTCATCGCCCAAGATGAAATTCTAGCCTGTTGCATCCCCCTAACACCCCACCCTAACCAAGTGCTGGCATTCCTCTAATAATATCATTATCCTTACAACTACCTCCAGTGGAGGCTGTGCATTCTCATACTTCCCTATGTCTCAGGTTCAAAAGTGAAGGTTGCTGTTTTTCAAGATTACACTGTTTTCAAACATTTTTTCAAAAACCTTTCAAGTCAGCCATCTGTATCACCCTCATAATACTCATTTAACATCAGGTGCCACTTGGTGATGAGTACAGGGAATGAAAAAACCACTTAGTCCCTTATAGTCAGGGGTAGGGGAATGAATAAAAAGGAGAGAGAGAAAATGAACATTTGTTGCGTCGCTACCATCTGACAGATGCCAATTCATTTAATCCTCCCACAAGGAAGGTAGGTGCTGCTACCTGCATTTTAAAGATGAGGAAACAGAGGCTGGGGAAATGCAAGAGCTGTCTACCATAACACGCCATTTCTGGGCTTCTGGCTGCTCTCAGTGCTAGACTATCAGGCCCGTCAGGTGAGGGCTGTTAATTTGCCTGGACTCAGGGAGAGATGGCTTGGGTTTGAGCCTATTCCATCACCTGACAGCTATGTGACTTTAAACGAGTTATCATTGTGTTCCTCTCTGAAAAGAGATGTGGATAACAGTATCTACTTCATAATGCTCTGGTGAAGATTAGTATCAGTTAAAATACACAAAGTGTTTTGAATAATGCCTGACAAATACTTAGCCTCAGTAAATGTTAGCTGTTTATTTTTATATTGCTTCATTTCTATTTTCCTCTGCATTTCAGAAGGTTTCCTTGCCAGTCTTCTAGCCCTTCTATTTTTCTCCCCAGCAATCACATGTTTAAATTTCTAAGAATTCTTGCTTCTTTCTTGAGTGTTCCTTTTTTTTTTTAACTCCACAGCACTATGTCTCCTTTTTATGGATGCAAAAATGTTCTCAAGTCTCCAAGTTTTAAAAGTTCCTTTCTGTTCCCTGAATTATCTATTTCCTTGAGGATCAGCTGTTCTTGGTCTTTTTCATATTCTGATTTTCCTTATATGTCAAAAGATTAATGATTATCTCCAGTTGAATATCCTGGTAGCTGGTAAGTTTTCTTTGCTGCTGTGTAAGTACAGGACTGCTTTCCAGCTAAAACCTTCTCCAAAATGGAAAGGGTGGCTGGGAGCTGTGCATGTGGGAGGCTTGCTGACTGGCACCTTGCATTGGAGTGGGAAGGCAGCCTTTAGGTTAGAGGCCAACCCCCCCCCCGCCACCCATGCCATTACCCTGGAGTCCCTAAACCAAATCAGCACCCTAGTTCTCCCCAGGTGGTTTGTCTAGTTTATTTAAAGAGGAGCCTGTCAGATGTCACCAGGAGTTAGCATACAAGAGGGGGTTTGAGGGGACGGCCTATAAACAGGCTTTAAATTAATGCCCATGTTTTAACCCTACCTTCTCATTTTCACCCTCTTCACTACCAACTCTCCACCTAGAGCCGTGCTGGGGCTCAGCCAGGAAAGGCAGCTCCCACCACCACTGTAGTTCCTCATGCTCTGGATTCTGGGCTCCAGACTTGGCCACTCCATTTCATCATCAACACACTTCCAACTGCTTTGTTCCTTTTCCACACTGGCTTCCAATCTCTCTCCTTTTTTTTTTGTCTTCACTGTAATGGATTTATTTTCTTTTGTATTTCTTTACAGTCGGTTTAACTGGGGCAGAGAGAAGGCTAACATCATGCTCAGTTCCCTTCCTAAACTAGAAACCTAGGAAGTTTTTGTTTTAAGGGCAAGATAGGAAGAAGTCTTTACATCTGCCTTAATCTTTTTTCAAGCAAAAATTACTAGAGTTATAAAATATAGAGCTGAAATGTGGGGCCTTTATTATCATTTGTTTGAGTAGATTCAAACTTAAGGAAACCAGCTCCACAAAGTTGAAGTACATGGTTCTTTAAGAATCTATAAGTGGGGCCCCTGACAGGGAGATCTGGAAAAGCTTCCTACAAGAATTTCTACCTGAGATCTAAAAGATGAAAAGAGGGCAGGAAGAACATTCCAGGAACCAAAGAATTGTGTTTTTAGACTATTCTATATGGTCCAAAACCCCATTCAAATTGCTTTTATGAAATTATACCTCAGTAATATACCTTTGGCTCGAATATATTTAAGAAACATCTACATTTATATCTAAAGACATAGATTGAGGATACTACTGATGTCAGTAATGCCTTCATTTATTTATTTTTTTGGGCTGCGTCGGGTCTTCGTTGCTGTGCGCAGGCTTTTCTCTAGTTGCATCGAGCGGGGGCTACTCTTCGTTGTGGTGCGGTGGCATCTCATTGCAGAGCGTGGGATCTAGGGCACACTGGCTCAGTAGTTGTTGCTCGCAGGCTCCAGAGCGCAGGCTCAGTAGTTGTGGCGCACGGGCTTAGTTGCTCCACGGCATGTGGCATCTTCCTGTACCAGGGCTCAAACCCGTGTCCCCTGCATTGGCAGGCGGATTCTTAACCTCTGCACCACCAGGTAAGTCCCAGTAATGCCTTCTTTATGAGGGGACTGCATCAGGAATTTTTTTTTTAACTGATCTTATTGTCAGACAGAGTTGTGCATCTCCTAAGCAGTTGGTTTGTTTTTAATCTACAAACACTATGAATTGTAACTGATTAGCCAGGTTTCTCTTTTTGTAATAGTTGCTAAAATTATCAAAATTAAGTTTGTAGAGTACCTATAGCATGCATTTTTGTATTGGCTTCATCTTGGCTCTGTTTTATTTCTTATCTTTGTGTTTCTTGTATGACATTTTAAATTCTTTTTGGAGCAATGCAAGTTATAAATAAATACTAGACTATAAACAATAAGAAAGGGAACTCTGTGTTTCTTATATTTTTCCCTATATCTTTCCTACAGCATCGGGCACCTGGCTAAGCCTTAATGAATACATGTTAGCCGACTAGACAATTCAGTACAGGTTTCTAGCTATCACTGATAGGGAAACCATTTTCATTTCTAATAAGAAAAAAGGCTACTTGAAAATCCTAGAATCACCTTGATTCATATTTTATCAATACATCCATGTTTTCTCTATATTCTATTTAATTACTAAAACTGCTATATTAAACAAACTATGTAAGCCAGTGTTTACAAAATATAATTAAAAATTAAACATATTAGCACAATACTTTGTATTTTAAAGTGAACATTTCAGCTCTGATACACTACCTCTAAGGACAAGAGCACAGAGAAATAATTACAGGTCATCAAACTATTTCTGATTTCTCCCCGAAGATGAATGGCTTTCCAAAAGATAAAACTTAGGTTACGTTTAATCTAATTTAAAAATTAAAAGACTAAGGTAAAAATTTCATTTTAAATTAGAAAAATCACAAGATCATGTACAAGAAACTGTGTATCACTACTGATTCTTTCATTTTACTCAAAAACATTTATTGAGGGACTATATAATAACAAGACACTGAGACAGGTCCTAGAAATACAAAGACGAGAGCGACAGCTCCACCCATAAAAAGCTTATGGTATGGTAATAAAATGATTAAAAAGTAATGTCATAATTACAACAGAATTATGCATTAGGCATGGTTTGATAACTAATCTCTAAAGATGGCACCAATAAATCACGCCTCCTACTATCCATACCCTTATACAGATCTGTCCCATAAGGAATCTGGGCTAATCCTGTTTGCCTCTTGTTAACTAACAGAATGTGGCAGAAGTTAACACTATGCCAGTCTGGGACCTAAACTTTGAGGATGCCTGGCAGCTCCTACTTTTGTGCTTTCTGGAGCCATGAGCTGCTGTTATCCAAGAAGTCAAGCTACCCTGCTGGAAAGATCAGCTGGAGAAGACATGGAGAAAGAGAGAAAAAGGTTCAGCCACTCAGCCTGAATCAAACCTCCAGATGACTCCAGCCCCAACTGCTATCAGACTATGACTGCATGGGAGACCTGAAGAATATGCTATAAGAACCTCCCACACAACCCTGAAAGATAATAAAACCATGTTTAAGCTGCTAAGTGTTGGAGCTGTTTGTTGTACAGCAATAGATACAAAGCTTGCTACAAGAGATTAGATGAGGCAGAGTGCAAAATTAATGATGTTTTATAGAGGAGATAAAGCCTGAAGTATATCTGAAGGGTGGTAATTAAGTGTGGAAATCTTCTAGGCAGAAAGACTAAGTACAAAGGCAAGGAGGCTTTAGAAGGCAAGTATTAAAATAAGGGAAAGGCCATCAGTAGAGTTGGGGCACTGAGCAGATGGAGAGGAAGGGGAATAGATATCAAATCATAAAGGTCTTGTACACCTGCTGAAATGTTTAAACTGCATCCTGTATGCAAAAAGAAGACATTAAGAGATTCAGGGGAATTGTGATGATGTCTGGATGTGAGAGAAATAACTTTGTTAACAGTGTGAAGAGTGGAGAGAGCTAAGTCTAAAGGCAGTGGTCTGTCTGAAGCAATGCTGGAAAAAATTAAGAGAAGGGGGCTGAACCTTCATGACTGGTCCAAACAGGATAAGAAACACATGGAACAGACTGGAACCAAACTACAGCTTGGAGCCAAGCCCACCTGAGTCAATCCCCAACTGACCCACAGAACAAGAATATTCAAAGGAAGAATAAATGATTGTCTTTTTTAAGCCCCTGAGTTTTGGGGTGCTTTATAGCATTATTGTGGCAAAAGCTGACTGAGACAGGGCCTAATAAGCGTGCCTGCCTCAAAGACTGTTCTGAAATTTGAGTTCCCACAAGGTGCTTAGGAATAAACGGTAAGCGGAACGTGGCAAGCACTCATTAAGTGTTAGATATTTTTACTGTTGACATGTCCATCTGTATGGGTACTAGACATTCGTTTGTGATTGTCCAGTTGGAAATTGGGTTCGGGCTGAGTACAAGTTTGGCAGTATAGCTGGGGGAGTATGTAGTGCCATGGGTTAATGGGAGAAAGGAAGAAGACAGCTGAAGACAGAACCTGAGGAATAGTTGTCACCTGAGGAACCCATGTCTCCTTCCAGCCACCGCTCCATTTCTCTGTTCTTCGTTGCAACAAAACTCCGAGAGGATTATTTATACTAGTGGTCTCCAGCTCCTCACTTCATATTTTCTCCCCAATCTACTCTAATCCTTTTGTTGAAATCACTCTTGCCAGGGCTATCAATAGCCTCCATGTTGTCAAAACCAATAATCAATTCAATGTTCTCATTTTACCCAACTCTCAGCAGCATTTAACATAGTCAACAACTCCCTCTTTATTGGTGCACTTTCTTCAACAGGACTTTCAGGACACCACGTGGGCTCCTTGTTTTCCCTTCTAATTCCACTAACAGCTGTGGCTCAGTCTCATCCTATGCTCCTCCTCCTCCGCTACATCTCTACATGCTGGAGGGTCCCAGAGCTCATCCTTGTACCTCCTTCTCTTCACAGTCTATGACACATTCCTTCCCTAGGTAATCTCACCTGGCCTCATGGTTTAAATACCATTTACTCTTAACTTTCAAATTTATATTCAGCAAGCAGCTCTTCCCTAAACTCCAGGTTCGTATTTCTAACTGGCTGATCTTATATCCCTCCTTGGATGTCTGGTAAATCTTCTTGGTTCTACCTTCAAAATATATCCAGATTTTGACTACTTCTCATCATGTCCATCACTACCACCCTGGTATATATAACCCACCATCAGCTCTTGCCTGAACTACTGCAAGAGCCTCTTTTATTCAATTCCCTGCTACTCATTTTACTACTTCCACAGTCTAATCTCCAAACAACTGCCAGAATGAGTTTTTAAAAAATGTAAACCAGATCATATCGCTCCCCTGTTCAAATGCTTCCCACCAGACACCAGAGGGAATCCAAGTCCTTCCACAGGCTCCACAGCCCTGCATGACCCTGGCCAGCCTATCTTTTTGACCTTATCTTCTACCACTTTCCCCTGTATCCTATCTGCTCAAATCACACTGGTTTACTCTTGCAATTCCTCTAACAGGAGAAATTTGGGGCTTTAAACATGTTTTTCCTTGCTTAGAATGCTCCTTCCCTCATGACTTGATCATTTTTCCTTAAAATACTTACCAGTACTTGACATTATATCTTTGTTTCTCCCTACTGGATAATAAGCTCCACGAGGGCAGGGACTTTCTCTTGTTCACTGCTGTATCCAATATCTAAAACAGTGACTGGCACAGGGAGGCAGTATTTCTTTTTTCTTTTTTTTTTTTTAGACAGGTCTCAGATCAGATAGGGCCTTAGAGACCACATTAAGGATTCGGATTTATTTTAAGAACAATCAGGAGGCATTGGGAGGGTTTAAACTAGGAAAAGAATATAATAAGGTCTGTATAATTATAAAGTTACTTCGGCTATTGTATAAAGAATGATCGGAAGGGATTAGGGGTACATGTGGGGAAATAAAAGAGGAGATTTTTACAGCAGGTGGCTCAGCTATGGTAAAGGTGCTTGGGATAAAGAGAAGATTCAAGAGATTGCTAAATAGATGGAATGAACAGGACTGGATATGTGGATTTAAGAGAGAAAGAAGACTAAGTCCATAACAAGGGAGGCAGTATTTCTCAAATGAGCAACTAAAGAACATCACGTAAAGGTCTGGCAGATCAAAGTGAGCAGTTTCTTAAAGTGCTTCAAACTCAAGTTCAAAAGCCTTTAAGTAATATTAACTAATTCAAGTTGTAAACATAAAAATATGCCCAAGCTAACCTGCTTTTCCACCTCAGCAAGTACTGTGAGACATCTTTTTGTCATGCAATAATAGGTAAGCACAGCACCTATGCTTCATAACCAGCCGTTAAATAACCTAAGTTTAAAAATCACTTTCAGAATAGAACAATGACTAGAACCTGAAGGACAAATAACATGACTACGCTGAAAACAGGAAAATTTCAAGGACTTAGATTAATTCACTTATTTTCTATTGATGGGAAAGTATTGACTGATCAACAGCTTCAGTGAAAGTATGAAATCAGCATTTTCCCTCTACATTCTTATCCTAGCAATCTCAATGTTTTTTAAAGGAAAAAGCTACCCAACAATATTTTTAGATCAATGGCTCTCACGTATCAGTATTTAGGGAGAGTATTAAATATGCTCTCAAGGTCCCACCTCCAAATATTACAATATTGTAACGAGGGAAGAGACCTACAAATTTAACAAGTACTCCAGGTGATTACAATGCAGGTGGACCAACAGCTCATTAAAGAATACTTCTAGTTTAGAAAATTTAAATGAGCTATAACCAATCCTCCCAGTTGACTTCAAACCAAAAACCAAAATGATCTAGATCCTAGCTTTTGAGTTGTTTTTTCCCCCTTTATAAATGTAATTGAACTAAATTACAAAAAATATGAGAAACAAAGAGAAAAAAAAAGTCAACATCATCTTACCATTCCAACACAACTTTGGTTAGCATTTTGGTATATTTCCTTCTCTCCTTTTCTCTAAGTATACATTTGCTGTTTCTTTTCCCAGTTTTTAATCATAGTGAGCACAGTTTCAAATGCTAATTATATACATTTTCCACATTAATATTATTACCTAGTCTTCATGAATATCATACTTAGTTGCTGCACCACATTCCATCAAATGCACCTATCACTGTTTATCTAAGCATTCTCTCTGCTTGACTACTTCCTCACTACTATAAATAATCCTGCCTTGAATATTTTTGTGGGGAACATTTTCAGTACTTGAATACCTCCTACCTGTGGGGAAAATAATCTACAGTGCCAGACTGTTTTACCACCACCTCTGTCAGAGAGGGCTCCCCAGATGTTATCTTAAAAAAAAAAAACTGGAGGGTTTAATGGAAGAGGAAAAGTACATTTTTTAATGTGCACTTCTTTAATTACTATCGAAGTTAAACATTCATTGTTAATTATTTTTTCTTTCCCTAAGTTATCTATCCTGTCTTTATCCACTTATTAATGGGATTTTAGATTTCTTTTCTACCTGTGTTGTGTTAACTTTGTATTCAATTTCCTTGATCTTCCTGAGAGCTGTGAGCCTTTGTGGAGTATTTATCTCTTCCACTGACCTACCTGTTTTTGTCTCAGTACCATCCAAGACTGCTATTTTAATGATACATTCTACTCAGGCAGATAAAACCATCTTGGTATAATGAAACACACATGGCCTCTGGTATGACTTGGCTCTGTTACCTCTTCAAGTTACTTGACTTCTCTGGGCCGCAGTCCCATTTGTAAAATTGTAGCAAACAATACCTACACGTTCCGAAACGGCCTTTCATGAATAACAGCTAATAATGCCAAACTGTTAGCTCCCTTCCATTAAATAAAATTAATCAGAAGTCAATCTTCTATCCTCAAGTAATCAAAAAGCAAACTCTTAACATCGAAAGGGAGATTCGTTTTTAAGCAAACATAACCTTATCTGCAGGAACAAAAGGTAGCTAAAGCCAAACTTACTTGTTTTGATATTCACTGTCCTGGATCATGACAACTAACACGAATGAAAAAGGCGTAAGAGGATAAAAATAAAATAAAAGTAAAAATAAATTTAAAAAAAATTTAAAAGGTCATCTCGTCTACAAGACTTCCCAAGTATCCCTCTTCCCCAACAAAAACCTAAAACGTCGCAAATGGGCAATCAGGACAACCTGACCCATACTCTGTCCTCACCACGTCTCTAATTCCCAAGCGTGGGCAATAACCCGCTACTGGAATGTGAAAACGCACGCTAATTGGCCTTAGACACTAATATTTACTCTCACAGCCGGCGGGCAGCCGTCCCGGCCGACAAATTTCGGTTTCGCCGTTCCCGAGCATCACAGGCTCGGGAGGAAACTGAAGCCGGGAGGGTAAGGAGGGTAAAGAGAGCGGGATTGGGGAGGCCGGCTCGGTGCCCGCCGCTCACCTCAGCAGTGCCAGGAAGGCGGCGGGCTCCACGTCGGGCAGCTCGATCTCGGCCGACGTGGTGGCCATGCCGCCGTTGAACATGGCGTCGAAGACTGCGCTGCCGGCAGCCAGCACGAAGCGGTGGGCGGGGATGCGCTGCGGGCCCCCAGCGGCGGCGGCGCCGCGGCCCTTGCCCAGCACGAAGCGCACATCGCTCAGCAGCTCCGAGTTGAAGAGGAACGCGAAGCGCTCCTTCAGCGACGCCTTGGTCGCCTGCCAGTTGTACAGCGGCTCCCGCTGCAGGGGTAGCAGGGGCCCCAGAGAGGACGGCGGCGGCGGTGGCGGCGGCGGCGGCCCCGCGGCGCCCGGCTCCGCCTCAGCCCCCGGGACCTGCTCGCCCGTAGCTGCCGGTCCGAGCGAGGCCATCCTCCAGCGGCGCGGCTCTGCGGGCTAGAGACACCGCTCCCGCCGCCCTGCCGCCATCGCCGAGGCCGCCCCCCGAGGCCGGCACCGCCTCCCTGCCTTCCGGGAAAGGCGCTTCCGGAGGCCGCGCGCCTCCGCCGGCCCCGCCCTGAGCTGCCCTGCGCGCGTCCCCGCTGGGCCGGGAGGCGGAGGCGCGCGTGGCCGCCCAGGCCGGACGTGGAGGGGATGGTGACCCCTGCGGCGTCTGGGCCGCCCTGGGCGCACCGAGCTTACCCGAGCCCCGCGCTCCGGGTGGTGGGACTTCGGTGGGCTACATGCGGCCCGGCACGGGCGTCTCCTTAGACCTGCGGGACCCGAAGCCCTCGCCCCTCCCTACCTTCAGCCCCCTCGTCACCAGCTGCAGCGCCCCCCACTTGTATCTAGGACAGGTCCCTAGGCTCTCCTTCTAGGAGTCGCAGGCCTAGAAGTGGAGTGGGCCCGAGGGCATAGCCGGCAAAGCATGTGGGAGGGGACGACCTGATTCCACGTAGCCCCCTCCCCCAGTGTCGTCCAAGTCACCGCTCCAGAGGGCCGCTGCTCCAAGCACAGCTTGGAGACCCTCTGCATCTAACAGCCTTCCCTTTCCTCCTTCTTCCTGTTCTGTATCTAATTTTGGTATCTGTGTGGACTCAGGCATTTTTTAAAATGTATTTTAACCCATTACCAAAAATTAACCGTATTTTAAATCTCAAAAAAACCCTCAAAGGTACCAAAGCAAAAATAATACAAGTAGTATAGGCTGCATTATCTGGTACGGGACAATAAAGTCATAATTTAACAGCCAAAAAAATGAAGACACTGCGTTATCAAAACTTGTGGAACACAAAAGTTGAGCTCAAGGCTAGGGCATAGCCAAAAGCAGTTGTTTACCAAAATGAAAACAATGAAAATAAGTGAAATAGAGGATCTGGGAGGATGGCAGAGTAGGAAGCACCAGGAATCTGACTCCCCACCTAAATAACAATTCCACTAGCTGAATCTGTCTGATGTACTTATTTTGGAGCTCTGGACTCCGTTGAAGGCTGGTAACTTCTAGGGGAAGACTTGGACAGTAAATTGCTGTTCATTTTGGTCAACTTGAGCTCTTTGCACAGTAGCAGCTACCCATCCGTCACCACCAGCTGCATGGCAGTGCCCGTGTTCCCGGAGCAGCTTGCACACAGCTTTGTCACCTACAAACTGGCACTTGCCATCTACCTCTATAAGGATCAAATTATGAGCCGCTGCAGCTGCTGACCTTCAACACCCCCTGAAAGGAGTTCAGGGTGGAGATCGGGAATGAGGCCCTCTGTGCTCTGGGAGAAACTAGCAGAACAGGTCTTCGGATAGTTAGATATTTTCAGGAGTCCAATTCTTGTATCTCCTCATATCTAGAAAAGCACTAAAATCCTTTCCGGTGATGTCTGCTCCTTGTGACTAGCAGTAAACTTCACAAGACTAGCAGAAAACTTCAAAAAATATGTGCTTGAAAAAAAAAATATATATATGTCCTTGATTGCATGTACTCCCCCTTCACCAAAATCACATATATACTGACCTCCCCACTCTTTGGAGCAGTTTCTCAGAGCTATCTGAAATGCTATCTCCCAGGCTATAGTCCTCATTTTGCCCCAAATAAAACTTAACTCACAACTCTAACGTTGTGCATTTTTTTTTCAGTCAACAGCTTGTAGGAGGAGCCAGGGAGGGCAAAAAGGCATCTATCCTCCAAACACTGGGGATCTGTGCTCTGATTTCTGCTTCTGAACACAAATGTACAAAGAGGGGGCAGCTATTGTTGTTGTAGTACCTCTCTCCATTGTTGCAAGATGCTTTAGCTGAAGTGACTTCCCGAGGATTTAAAGGACCAGCACCTTCCCTCCCCCCACCCCCCACCCCCCGTCCTTCATTTTCATTTTTTACCTTTTGGGGAGCCAGGTATTAAAGACTAGTATATTAAAAAGCAACCGTATTCATGGGGAAAATTAGAAAGTAACCATACATGCCCAAAAGGCTGAGAAAAGACCTGAGAAGACCTTAAGTTTATACCTCAGGCTGATCCTTGGCAAAGAGACAGATTTTACAGTAATCAAAACAACAAAAATAGCAAATGCTGGGGAAAAGGGAGAATCTGATTTGCAAAATTACCACATTACTAGATTCAAATGTCCAGTGTTCAACAAAAAAAATCGCAAGGCATACAAAGAAATAGGAAAGTTTGACCCATTCAAAGGAAAAAAATAAATCAGCAGAAACTGTTCCTGAAAAAGACCTAATGGCAGATATACTAGACAGACTTTAAAACAACTATCTTAAAGATGCTCAGCTAACTTAAGAAAACGTGGAGAAAATCGAGAAAATGATGTGTGAACAAAACAGACGTATCAATAAAGAGATAGGAAGCTTGAAAAGAAACCAAAAAGAAATTCCAGAGCTGAAAAGTACAATAACTGAAATGAAAAATTTGCTAGAAGAATTCAAGGGCACACTTGAGCAAGCAGAAAAAAAGAATCAGCAAACTTAAAGATAAGACAATAGAAGTCGTCAAGGCAGAGAACAGAAAGAAAAAAGATTGAAGAAAAGCAAACAGAGCCTAAGAGAACTACAGGCCCTCATAAAAGAGACAACACTGCGGGAGTTCTAGAAGGAGAAGAGAGAGTCAAAGGGGCAGAGAGAACACTTGAAGAAATAATGGCTGAAAACTTATGAAGCAAAAACTGACAGAATTGAAGGGAGAAATAGACGGTTCTACAGTAATAGTTGGAGACATCAATATCCCACTCACAGTAATGGATAGAACAACCAGACAGAAGATGAGTAAGGAAATAGAGGACTTGAACAACCTGATAAGCCAACTAGATCTGACATATACAGAACACTCCACTCAACAACATGCACATTCTTCTCAAGTGAACATGGGACATGTCTTCTCTGACCACAAAGAGATGAAGTTAGAAATCAGTAACAAAGGGAAGATGGGGAAATTCACAAAATTGTGGAAACTAAACAATATACTTTTAAACAACCAATAGACCAGAGAAGAAATCACAAGAGAAATTAGAAAATACTTAGAGACAAATGAAAATGAAAACGCAAAATACCAGGGACTTCCTGGCGGTCCAGTAGTTAGGACTTTGCCTTCTAATGCATGGGTGTGGGTTCAATCCCTGGTCAGGGGGCTAAGATCCCACATGCCTCGTGGCCAAAAAAACAAAACATAAAGCAGAAGCAATATTGTAACAAATTCAATAAAGACTTTAAAAATGGTCCACATCAAAAAAAAAATCTTAAAAAACCCCACAATATACGGGCTTCCCTGGTGGCGCAGTGGTTGAGAGTCCACCTGCCGATGCAGGGGATGCGGGTTCGTGCCCCGGTCCGGGAAGATCCCACATGCCGTGGAGCGGCTAGCCCTGTCAGCCATGGCCACTGAGCCTGTGGGTCCAGAGCCTGTGCTCCACAACGGGAGAGGCCACAACAGTGAGAGGCCCTCATACTGCAAAAAAAACAAAACAAAACACAATATACCACACAACATTGTAAATCAACTATACATCAATTTAAAAATATATATATACCAAAACTTAGGAGATGCAATAAAAACAGTGCTAAGGGGGAAATGTACAGCTATAAATGCTTATGTTAAAAAACATGCAATATCTCAAATCAACAACCTAACTTTACAAGTTAAGGAACTAGAAAAAGAAGAACAAACTAAACTCAAAGCTAGCAGAAAGAAGGAAATAATAAATATTAGAGCACTGATAAATAACACAGAGAACAGAAAAACAGTACAGGAAATCAATGAAACCAAAAGTTGATTCTTTGAAAAGGTCAACAAAATTGATAAACCTTTGGCTAGGTAGACTAAGGAAAAAAGAGAGAAGATTCAAATTACTAAGATCAGAAATGAAAGTGGGGACACTACTACATGCTACAGAAATAAAAAGCGTTATAAGAGAGTACTGTGAACAATTGTTTGCCAAAAAATTAGATATCCTAGATGAAATGGACAAATTCCTAAAACTCAAAACAACAACAGAAACCTTTTAAAACACTTTTTTAAGGGACTTCCCTGGTGGTCCAGTGGGTAAGACTCTGTGCTCCCAATGCAGGGGGCCTGGGTTCAATTCCTGGTCAGGAACTACATCCTTCATGCCACAACTAAGTCCACATGCTGCAACTAAACTAAAAAACACAGATCTCACAGGCCTCAACAAAGATCCTGAGTGCCACAACTAAGACCCAGCACAGCCTAAATAAATGTCTTTTAAAAAAAAACACATTTATTTATTTATTTAAAATAAATACATTTATTTAAAAAATAAATAAATAAAAGAAAATGAACAAATACAATACAATACAATACAAAAAAAGCCACTGTGACCTATTCATCATTCTGTGTCAGAATCTAAACCTTGTCACCTTTGGACAGAGTCCCACCAGTCAGCCCACCTTGGGCAAAACGCCCACTGATGACACTTCTTGTCCATTACCCAACCAAAACCATAACATGAATTTGAAACAGGGAAGGAAAAAAGAACCAAAATATCTAAGGCCCTCCTTTTTTTTTCTTCTTTTTTTTTAAATTGAAATATAGTTGATTGTAAAATATTGTGTTACTTTCAGGTGTACAACATGGTGATCCAACAATTAAATACATTATGAAATGATCACTACAAGTCCAGTAACTATCTATCACCATACAAAATCATTACAGTATTAACTCTTAATTAAAATTTAATTAACCTTACAGTATTAACTCTAACTCTACACCCCTGTAACTTACTCATTTTATAACTTGAAGTTTGTACCTTTTAATCCTCGTCACCTATTTCACTCAACCCCCTGCCTCCTTCTCTGGCAAACACCAGTTTGCTCCAGGTATCTATAAGTCTGTTTCTTACTATTCTTTAGCTTTGTTTTCTTTGTTGATTTGCAAAACACTTTTTTAAATGGTAAGGAAGACTTTATTCAAGTCCATTGCAATGGGGGCATTGCAGTAGGGGAGAGTGATCAGGCTCAACTCCAAATACAGCAATGACAGCTGAGGATTTATAGCCAATAAGCAAAATGAGGGGGTCGATAATGGAAAATTACTAAAAGGAAACATCGAGGGTAGGGAGATTCTTGCTAAACTAATTTAGGATTTTTGCTGAAGGCAAGCCAGAGTAATCAGATATCAAGGGTAGGGAGTGAGAAACTTGATCAGGTATTGAGGGTAATCAGATAAAGGGTGAGGGCCTTCTTACTGAACTAACTTAGAGGATTTTTGCTAAGACTGAGTTAGGCAGGCCAAAGACAGGCCTGGGGCCGAGGTTGAGGCACATCTGAGAAGAAGGCTCAGAGGAGCCTGACTAAAGTTTGGTCAAGGAGAGTCTTTGTCAGAATTAAAGAATAAATAATGCAGATAAGATTTAAGGGACTAGGGTCTTTAAGAGAAAGGAAGTACATGAGATTTACTCCTGCTTTTTCCCTGAGGGCATTGTCTAATTTGTTGCTTATTTCTCAAGCAGAAAGAACTCAAGAGACAGACTATGAAACTGCCAGAGAAGTTGGGGCAAAGTCCTGGAAAGGAGGGAACTACAAAGAAGTGAACCCCCAAATCTTCATACAAATTAACTTTATGCTATTGGATAACTTCTAAGTTCTGCATGGACAAGGAGAAACAATAGCAGCTGAGAGAACAGAGACAAGGAGAGACTTCACATGTGCTGCAGTGCTGGGGAGACAGAGGTTGTAGTTCAAGGTCCATCAAGATGGAGGAGCCTTAGTGATTACAAGGGACTTTGCCTGAGATCCCATAAGGACATGCCTTAGAAGTAAGGGTTACACACTAGTAGTAAGAGAAAAATTAACTAGGTTAAAACCTGTCTTTGACAGGTTCAAGGTGATCTGTAGAGCTGCTGTAAGGAAATTTAATCCTGTTCGAAGAAAGATATGTCATCTGGAGACTCAACATTTTTTCTTCTACAGTGTTGTTGGGAAAAAAATAAAATTATGAGGCATGCTAAAAAAATGAGAGACAGAGAGAGATAGAGAAGGAGAAAGAATAGACAACAGAATCAGTTCTATGGATGATTCAGATATTGGATTTATCAGACGAGGACTGTAAAATAACTATGATTAACATGATGAAGAAAATAGACAAAAGATGGAGAATTTCACCAGAGAGCTAGAATCCATGAAAAAAGAGTCAGGTGGAGATTCTTGACCTGAAAAGCACTATAACAAATTAATACCTAAACACTTTGTGTTTAATAGTAAATTAGACACAGCAGAACAGACGACTAGTATAACTAGAAGACAAGTCAGTAGATGTCCAAATTGAAATACAGAGAGAACAAAGGACAGAAAATACAGAAAGGAATGTGTCTATTTATCATATGAGACAGAATGAAAAATGGAGTACTAGAAGGAGAACAGAGAATGAGGCAGAACAGTATTTGAAGAAATACTGGCTGGAAATTTCCCAGAGCAAGTGCCCCAAGAAAACCAGGTAGAGCTGCATAATTTTTTGGATCTAGCCTTAGACGTCATGCAAGGATGCAAGGTCATATCCATTGCATGCTATTGGTTACAAACGAGTCACTAAGACCAGTCCAGATTCAAAGAGGGGGGACACAGACCCCCACCTTTTGATGGAGTAATATCTAAGAATTCATGGACATGCTTTAAAACCACCACCCTACTAAAACTACACATACCTATATCCTATAACCCAGTCATTCCACTCCTGGGTATAGATGCCCCAGGGTACTTATGCCCACCAAAAGAAGTACATGAATGTGCATAGCAGCTTTATTCATAATAAATGACTAAATAAT